>NC_090302.1:9035227-9685000 GCF_039906515.1 Pseudorca crassidens
CTCTGCGGCATGTGGGATCTTCCCAGACCGGGGCACGAACCCGCGTCCCCTGCATCGGCAGGCGGACTCTCAACCACTGCGCCACCAGGGAAGCCCCCAACTGTCTTTTGATCAGTGTTTCCATAGCATAACCTTTTCTATCCTTTTACTTTTAATCTACTTATGTAATCAGAGTGAATTTCTTGTAGACAGCGTGTAGCTGTGCCTTGTATGTGTGTGTGTATTCAATCCAATGTTGTCTTTCTTTTTTTTAATGTCTTGGAACTTGACTTTAATTCAAACTTCAATCCAGTTTTGAGCTTTGACTTTTCTTTTTTCTTTTTCTTTTGGCTGCATGGCTTGCAGGATCCTAGTTCCCCGACCAAGGATCGAACTCCTGGGCCCCCGGCAAGTGAGAGCACTGAGTCCTAACCACTGGACTGCCAGGGGATTTCTTAACAATGTTGTCTTTTAACCGACGTGTTTATAGCTGTCTTCTAGCCACTAAAATGGAGTTTCTCTTAAGATTTTAGCCACCTGTGCTGTCACACTGCTCCGTATGACCTGGGCCAGCTTCAGAGCAATGCAGAGAGAGAAAAGAGAGAAAAAATAATGAGAATTTTCCCAGACTCCTTAAGCCATAAGAGCTCCCTCTCTGGTTCCTCTGGCAAGAAAGGTGGGTTTTCTCTTGGGATTTTAGGTGGCAATGCCACTACCTCTGCCACCATAGTGCAACTTTGTGACTGGTTCATCCTTGGGACAGGTTGAAAGAGAGAAAACAGAAAAAAGGTTACCCCACACTCTAACTCACAGAGGCCTCTTTTTTCCAATTCCTTTGTCCAGGAAAATGGGTTTCTCTTGAGTTTTTGCTGCCTGCACCTTCTGCACAGTTTCATCTTGGGGCTACCCTCAGGTGAAAGCTGGATGGTACAAGAAGACGAGAACCCTGGAAATCTACTCTGTAGGAGTCTTCCTTCGAGTTTCGGTTCCCTTTGCCAATCCATTTGCTATTTTCAGAGTCCTCAGGCTGTTAACTTTTGTATTTTGTCCAGACCTTTTAGCTGAAAGCAGTGAGAGAGATGGGTTATGGTGGCTTACTTTATCTTGGCCAGCACCAGAAGTCCAGCGTAGATTTTGCAAATTGAGTTGGTGGGTGACATAGTCAAACATGTTTAAATTATTAATTGATACTTCCAAATTGTTCTTTACAATGGCTGTATCCATTTACATTCATCCAGCACTATACAAACTCCTTTCCTATCCTCTTACCAACAACTGATTGTCCAATTTAAAAAAATTTTTCCCATTTTCTTGGGTGAAAAAAAATAGTATCTTGTTGACTTGGTTTCAAATTCCATGTTTGCTAGTGAAGTTTGAGCATCTTTTTATCTCTTTTGGGCCATTTATATATCCTCATTTGTAGATTGTCCCTTCCTGTCTCTTGCCCATTTTTCTACTTGGTCATTTGTCTTTTTATTATTGATTTGTAGAAATTGTAGTTTCTACTGTTTGGGATTTATTGAGGTTTACTTTGAGACTCATTACTTAATCAATTTGTCTTTATGTTCTGTGAGCATTTGGGAAAAAAAGTATTCCCTGTTCAAATTCTCTCTAGATTTATTTTAAAAATCTGGTTAATTTTGTTATTTAGATTGTCTATATGATTTTTAAAATATTTGATCTGTTAAGTTCTGAGACAGATGTTTTAAAAATCTCCTGATCTGGTTGTGGTTTTTTAAGAGTCTCCTCATATTTCGGTTTTTGCTTTGTATATTCTTTTCAGTGTATTTGTTCATACGTTGGATTCAGATTCATAATCAACCAATCACTCAGTGATTAAGAGCAGGAAGTCTGGTGTTAGGTTACCTACGTTCAAATCTTAGTTTTTTCTCTTACAAAATACGTAGGTGTGGCTGATGTACTTAATTTTTCTAAGTCTAAGGTTTCTTGTCTGTGAAATGAGGCAAAGAATAGCATTTACCTCCCAGAATTGTTGTGAAATTAAATAGAATTATCCATGTGAGTGTTTAGTAAATAGCTATTATTACATTTTCTTGATGATCGCACATTTCATCGGTTTAAAGTATCCCTTGGTTCCATTTAATGGTTTTCCCCCTTGAACTATGCCTTTAAAAATAGGAACATTACCACCCTCTCTTTATTCTATTTGAATTTTCCTGAAATATATTTATCTATTTTAAATCTTTCATAATTGTTTAACTTTAGATGGATTTCTTGTAAAGCAAATTGGCCAAAGAGAAGGCCAAAGATGGCCACCATAAGTTCTTTCCTTGCCTATAAGCACATGTCACTCCACTCACCACAAGGTGGGATTTTTTCCACTCTTGTTGAATCAGGATGGCTTGCATTTTGCCTTCACCAGTACAAAGCAGAGGAAGTGACATTGTGTCAGTTCCAGACCTAGACTTTAAGAGGCCAGGTAATTTCCATTTGTGTTTGGGGAAGCCAGCTGCTACATTTTAAAGAAGTTCAGGCAATAATATTAAATGATAAGGCACACTTGATGACAGAGAAAAGCACTGAGCACCACTCACGTGAGTGAAGTCTTCTTGGACTGACCAGTCCAGCCCAGGCACCTGCAGAACAGTGCTGAGTGACCCCAGCCCATGCTCCATGGAGCAGAAGACCCCAGCCAAGCCCTGTTCCCATCCCTGACCACAGAACTGTGAGAAATAACAATTCATTGTTGCTTTAAGCCACTACGTTTGGGGGTGGCTTGTCACTCAGCAGGAGATAACTGAACCAAAAATAGAGTTCGATTTTTCCTTTTCACTCAATTTAAGAATCTTTGTCTTTTCATAGGAGAATTGAATAACTGAAAATAATTGGTCTTTTTTTTGTGTGTGCGGCCCTGTGGCATCTGAGTTCCCTAAACAGGGATCAAACCTTGGCCCCTGAAGATTTGAAAGTGCCAAATCCTAACCATTGGACCGACAGAGAATTCCCTAATTGATCTTGTTTTTGACATCTTGTGTTTTCTGTTTCTTTCACTTTTGTGTGAATGAATCGAAGAGAACAACAGCAAATATTTCACTGAGATGGAATATTTTGCAGTGTCTGCCCCGCCCACAGCAATCCCCCCATCTGAGGTGGTCCCTCCCTCTGCCTAACAGGAGAGGCCCCCAGAAGCCGTGCTCACTAAAGCCGGGTTGCCTGGCAATGGTAACCTGGTCCAGGCCGTGGCTAAAACCTTGTCAGTGGACGTGAGGAGGGTGGGGAAGCACCAGTTGCAAGATAAGCCTCAGGAAGTCTCATGGATGTAGCACATGAACTTTCCCTACGAGAAGGGCCCCATACAGTCAGCTCTGGCTTGGTTAGTGTCTCTTGGACGGCACGGACTGGGGGTCCTGCAACCTCACCCTGCAGTCTCAGCTGCCTGACTCGGTGTTCTTTCTCTTTTAGGTCAGGCATGATTACTGTAACCCCAAGAAGGTATAAGATTAAGTAAGGAAATCATGAAGAACTGGATAAAAATCCACATTATCAACTTTCTAGAAACTTCTACTAAAGGCTAAATACAAGGGCAACAGGGAGGTGAGTGATCACCATGATCAGATTAGTCAGTTTTGAAGATGTTTGAAGCATTTAAAAAAGATGAAATATTAGAGGTTGATTTCATCTAGACGTTTTGGAGGATTTGAGAAAATTTATAATCAATGTTTAAATGCATATAATTAATGAATATATATATATAGTAAGTGAATATAATCAATGATTTAGAGAATTTGATTACATTTAAAGGTTTGGATGGAATAGTTTCATATGGATATTCAATGTTTGGGGAACTTTTGGTTACAAAATTAGTGAGTTTAACACATTGATCACTAAATGTGTAAAGAGCAAAAGGGCGTTTCTGGGCTGCTTGCTCTGCACCAGGCACTGTTCTAAGTGTCTTAAATGTATTAATTCATTTAGTCCTCATAGAAAATGTAAGAAGTAGGAGCTCCTATTATCCCCAAATAATGGATGATAAAACTGAGGCACAGAGAGGTTGAGAAATCTCACCAAGGGCCCGTGGCTATGCAAGTAACAGAAGCAGATTTAAACCAGGCAGTCAGGAGATTACCAGATAGGAAAGACCCCACAATATCAACATCTCCCCTTTCTCCTAAGGCGGTTGGAAGTGGGCTTCTGTTATTTACCAACGGGTCTTAACTGAGACCACTGAAGTGGGTGCTGCATGCAGCTTTACCAGAAAGCAGCCCTCAGAACACTCACATCTTGTGCTGCCTCCAGAGGGCTTGGTAGTGGCTTCCAGCCTCTGGTACCTAGAGGTCAGAGATGATGTCCAAAATACTTCACAAGCAGTTGGGCAGGTACAGCCAGGATGCTGCAGTGGTGTCTCAGCCTTGTCTGGCTGTGTCCTTTGAGCTCTTGTCCCCTGGGGCTGCCCCCTCCTCCCACTTGGCTTTTCTGTAGTTCTTTGCTCTGATCATCCGCTCTGCATTGTTCAGAAACCTGGTTTCTAATGTGCAAGTTTCTATGACCAAAATGTGGCAGCTACTACTTTACTGTTACTCCTCTCTCTTTCTCACTGAAAATCATTTCAATTACAGAAGAAATACATGCTTGGTGCAACAAAATCAAATAACAGAAGTGGGGAAAAAAAAAAAGCAAGATCCCAACCTCACGCCAAGGTAACCACTGTCAGTGGTTAGTATGTCCTTTAAGAATTTTGTCTACACACATAACACTTGCTTTATTTTCCAAAACTGGGATCATACTAATTTTCTAGTTGTACAAATTCTCTATTAACTTAGTGATATACTGTGGGCATTTTCCCAAATGAACGTCCCTCTCAACCTCACTCTTTTAAAGGCTACATGGTATTCCATCTATGTTTAAAATAGCACTGTCCAGGACTTCCCTTGGTGGCGCAGTGGTTAAGAATCTGCCTGCCAATGCAAGGGACACAGGTTCAAGCCTTGGGAGCAACACACTCTTATCTCTGTATCAGTTTCTTGTCCTTCAAAACCTCTCCCCTCCTCACACAACTGTAGGGTAAGGGCAGCTGTGATTGACAGGCAAAGGTAATTTCCAGGCATTCAGAGAGTCCAGAGCCCTGTGTACACCTTCCCTATCTTTTCACACTTTCCGATGAGTTCCCTGGGACTTCATCTTGGAAGAGAGGCCAGAGATAGAGATACTTCTATTGCTATGTGGACTCACATTTCCATGAGGAGCATCCCTGGCCTCTCTCTGCACCCCTTGATGATTCTGCCCCAAGTGGGGAGGTGAGACTTGATCCAAGCATTTGGGGGCAGGAACTGAGGGGGCCCCACCCAGCCCTTTCTGGGCTCTCTTGACACCATGGGCCTGCAGGGAGAGTGCGTGCTGGTTGTCCACGACAGGGGTGATATAGGCTTCCCCAGAAGGCTCTGCCCCTGCAGGGGGCAGCCTGCAAGCAGAAGGGGCAATTGAGTTCAGAAGGAGCACAGGGGAGCCCTCTGGGTCACTCATCAGCCCTGTCCTCCAATCCAACATGATGAGTAACGCAGTTGATATTTGATGGGTGCGTCTCTGTGCCTTATTTCTCATTGGTTCCAAGCTTGGCAGGAAAGAGGGGGGTTTTATTTGTTGTTTCCATCTCAAGTATCAACATATGTATTCAAAATAACTGTGCTTTTAAATGAAGATACAAAACAAGTTTTTTTTGTTTATGCGGTACGTGGGCGTCTCACTCTTGTGGCCTCTCCCGTTGCGGAGCACAGGCTCCGGAAGCGCAGGCTCTCCGGACGCGCAGGCTCAGTGGCCATGGCTCGTGGGCCCAGGCACTCCGCGGCTTGTGGGATCTTCCCGGATCGGGGCACAAACCCGTGTCCCCCGCATCGGCAGGTGGACTCTCAACCAGTGTGCCACCAGGGAAGCCCACAAAACAAGTTTTGATAGAAAGGAAGGACCAGGCAACTGGGTCATTGTAGGTGGTGGTGGAGGGGTGTCGGGACAGGGGTTGGAGTGTGTGTCTCGGTTGTGCCTTTGCGTCCCCGATATTGGGGTGACTGTGAGTGAGTGTGTCTACATCTTTGTGTCCCTCTTAGGGACCAAGGACAGTGAATCCTGCGCCCCACCCCCTTCCAGCTCTTGCTTCCCTCTTACGGGGGTCTCCTGTGGGCCTGGGAGGGTTTTAAGCCCGGGTGCGGTCTCTTCCCCACAGAAGCCCAGGACCCCAGTGACACTCTGACCCCACAGAGAGGGTCTTGCTTCTCCAAAGCACCTGCTGGTCAGACCCCACCTGGGACTGCATGTGGTGGGTGAGAGCAGCACCCCACAAGCTGCACACCGGCCCCTGCTGCTTCCTGGCATCCCTGATCTCTGTTCAATGTGTGATTTTTTACGATCGATCTTATATCCGGCACAATCAGATTTATGGCTCCTGCATCTTATGAAATTACACAGATGTTGCTGCTCTGCTTCTCTCCAGGACAGTAAAAGGCAATAACATTCTTGCAGATTTCGACAGCAGGCAATTCAATAAAGGGCCATGTATATTTTATAAGTACAATAAAGACAAGGCTCTCTGCCCGCTCTGCGGCCCGCCAGGGCCCGGCCCTGCACTGGGCGGCCGCCCGTGCCCTCTTCCTGTCTGTTTGTCGATCAGGCCTTTCCCACTGTCACACAGGGGAACGGGGAGATTTATCCCCTTTCTGATCCATTATTTAAGTTTGGCTCCAGGGACCCTGCAATGGGGGCTGTTTAAAATTTAAAGGTGTTTGTGGAACTTAATACTTTCCTTCTCCTGATTTGTACTATAAAATTTTATCTGTATTTTTGTTGCCCCATAAAATGTTTCTATCTTATCAGGATGGCTTGTCCTTTTATGGGCAAAACCATAAATATCTGATGAGGTGCGGGTTGGCTGAAGGTCTCACAGAGGAGTCCTGGGAGGAGGCAGGAGGAGAGCATCCTGCCCTGCTCTGCCGTGGACACCCTGCGTGGCTGGAGGGGACAGGGTACCATACCTCTGAGACTCAGTTTCTTCACCTGTAAAGTAAGGAGAAACATAGCACCCAGGGCTATTGTGATTGAGGGAGATGTGGCACCAGTAGTGTTTCCTTGGTACCTGGCACAGCATGTGCAAAGGCCCAGAGGTGGGAATAGTAGAGGAAAGGTCTCCATCTCCAATGCAGGACTGCAAAGTGCCAGGCCGGGCTGGGAGCAAAGGTCTGTGCCAGCTTGGCAGTCACTCAGCCTTGGTGTCCTCATTTATAAGATGGAGACGTGAGGTTCCCATCGCATGAGGTGTTGTGTGGATTAATGAGTAATGCCTGCACAATGACTAGCTCAAGGCCCCACACACAGTAACCGCTTCACATTTGTCAGGTGTTGCTCTTGCTGTCATTGTTGCAAGGCAGGGCTGGGCCTGGGGCGAGGCAGGTGGGGTGCCCAGGGAGCACCTCCTCTAGGAGGTGCACAGGTGCGGGTGGGCACCTGAGAGTGACGCCGCCTTACATTTTGCACCTTACGTTCCTCCCTTGCCTCACCCTGGCCCTGCTACCTGGGTGATTTTCATTTTGGCTGGTGGGCAGTCATGGCTGATCAGAAGCAGGCCCCCCAGATTAGCGGGGTGGGAGCAGTGTTCCTCTTCAATAGAACTAACACCTCCAAGAGGTCTAGGCGTTCCTGGAAAAAGATTGGACGAATTTTGGTGTTCCCAGGGCCAAGCCAGGCCCATCCCTTTTGTGTGACACTCACTGATACCTGCTTTGTGCCAGGTGCTTGCTGGGCCTGGCAGCATCAAAGAGAGGCAAGTATAAGCTCCGCCCTCAAGGAGTGCCTGGTCTAGTGTGTGTGTGGGGGACTGGCACATACTGGCATGGGGGGTTCAGGGGCACAAAAGGGGAGGGGCTTCTACCTCTGTAGAGTGGTGGTGAGAGAAGTCAGGAAAGGCTTTTTTTTTTTCATGGAGGATCCTAGTTCCCTGACCAGGTATCGAACCTGTGCCCCCTGCAGTGGAAGCTCAGAGTCTTCACCACTGGACCGCCAGGGAAGTCCCAGGAGAGGCTTTTTGAAGGGTTCTCTTGAGCTGGAGCAAGAAGGACAGGTAGGAGTTTGCCAGAGCAGAAAGGACACTCCTCCCAGGGAGGAGCATGAACCAAGGTGTGGAGTGTGAAATGCACCAACTGGCAGGTGCCAAGACTGAGGTCAGCATCTAGCGAGGAACCTGCGTCCCCTGAAACTTCTGGAGGTTAAGGTAGAGGCGCAGGTCCTCAGAGAACGGAAGTGTAGACAGGAGTCAGTCAGCGCCTCCCAGAGCCTGAGCCCGCCGTGTCCTGGGGCCACTGGTGGGACGAGGGTCCCGTGAGGTGGGGCAGGTCTCACCACAGAGCCCAGAGCCCAGATCCCAGAGGTGTGAGGCTGGGCAGCCTCACTGCTGCCGGACGGCCTCACTCTTGGCTGGGGCCCCAACAGTCTGACTGGAAGGCTTCCACTGTTTAACGTAGTGGTTCTCAAATTTGGCTTCGTACCAGATTGATACAGACCTTTATCCAGTCCCTTTGGCTCCAAGAACTGGAGGGAGGGAAGCAGGATTGGTCAGAGGGTGAAGCTGAGCTGCGATCTAGTTACATCAGAGACCTCAGCTGATCTCAGCAGGAACTCTGGAGCTGGGATGATGGCCATTCAGAGTGGCTCCAGGTTGAGGCAAGGAGGCGTGTCTTTTACCTCAGCAGCAGGCGGTCATTGGCTGTGGTCCATCCCGTGGGAAGGAGGCAGTCCCTTTGGCCAGTGCTGTCAACAGGCAACCCTCCTGGGAGCTGAGTGAGTGAGGGTCTTGGCCCCGAGCCTCCAGGACACAGCCTCACCTGTCAGTGGGGATGGCTGGGTGCCCATCACAATAAAACACAGACCAGCCACCTCATTCTCTACTATCAATAAAACCAGAAAATAACAAGTGTTGGTGAGGATTTGAAGAAGTTGTGGTAAAATAAACATAACATAAACGTTATCATCGTAACCATTTGCAAGTGCACAGTTCAGTGGCATGGAGTACATTCATAGTGCAAAAGGATTGTAGTTGGTAGGAATGTAAAATTGTGCAGCTGCTATGGAAAACAGCCTGGCGGTTCCTCAAAAGGTTAAAAATAGAACTAATCGTATGATCCAGCCATTCTACTTCTGGGTATATACCCAAATGAATTGAAAATAGGGACTCAAAGAGATATCTGTACACTCATGTTCATAGCAGCATTATTCACAACAGCCAAAATGTATAAACAACCCAAGTGTCCATTGATGGACAGACAAAATGGGGAATATATATATATATTAATTATATATATATATATATAAAATAACCTTTAAAAAGAAGGAAATTCTTCCACATGCTATAACATGGATGAACCTTGAGGACATTAGGCTAAGTCACAAATGAACAAACACTGTATGATTCTGCTTATATGAGGTACCTAGAGTGGTCAAATTCATAGAGACAGAAAGGAGAATGGTGGTTGCCAGGGGCTGGGGAGAGAGAGCGAGGAGAATTGTGGTTTGATGGGTATAGAGTTTCAGTTTTGCAAGATGAAAAGAGTTCCATAGACGGATGGTGGTGATGGTAACCCAACAATATGAGTGTATTTAATGCCATCGAACTGTACACTTAAAAACGGTTAAGAGGGTAAATTTTATGTTATGTGTATTTTACCACAATTAAAAATAAATTAATTAAGCAACCTAAGTGCCCATCAATAGGTGAGTGGATAAAGAAGTTGTGGTATACATATGCAATGGAATATTACTCAGCCATAAAAAAGAGTGAAATCTTGCCATTCGTGACAACATGGATGGACCTAGAGGGTGTTATGCTAAGTGAAATAAGTTAGACAAAGAAAGACAAATATTGCATGATTTCACTTATACGTGGAATCTAAAAAAACAAAACAAATGAACAAACATAACCAAACAGAAGTGGAGTCATAGATACAGAGAATAAACAGGTTGTTGCCAGAAGGGAGGGAGTCGGTGGAGGAGAGAAATAGGTGAGGGAGACTAAGATGTACAAACTTTCAGTTACAAAATAAATGAGTCATGGGTACGAAATGTACAGTATGGGGAATATAGTCAATAATGATATAATATCTTAGTATGGTGACAGATAGTAACTAGACTTATCATGGTGGTCATTTTGAAGTGTATAGAAATTTAAAAAAATTTTTTTATTGGAGTATAGTTACTTTACAGTGTTGTATTAGTTCTGCTGTACAGCAAAGTGAATCAGCTATGAGTATACATATATCCCCTCCTTTTTGGATTTCCTTCCCATTTAGGTCACCACAGAGCATTTGAGTAGGGTTCCCTGTACTATGCTTGCTACACAGTAGGTTCTCGTGAGTTATCTATTTTATACACAGTAGTGTATATATGTCAGTCCCAATCTCCCAATTCATCCCATCCCCCTGAAGTATACAGAAATAGCAAATCATTATGTTGTGGACCAGTACTGCAGGTCCATTATACTTCAAAAACAAAGAATCAAACAAACAAACAAGCAAACAGAAAAACAGATCAGATTTGTGGTTACCAGGGGCGAGGGGTGGGGGGCAGGGAGAATTGGAGGAAGGCAGTTAAAAGGTACGAACTTCCGGGCTTCCCTGGTGGCGCAGTGGTTGAGAGTCCGCCTGCCGATGCAAGGGACACGGGTTCGTACCCTGGTCCAGAAAGATCCCACATGCTACGGAGCTGCTAGGCCCGTGAGCCTGCGCGTCCAGAGCCTGTGCTCCGCAACGGGAGAGGCCGCAACAGTGAGAGGCCCGTGTACCGCAAAAAAAAAAGGTACTTCCAGTTACCAGATAAATAAGTACTAGGAATGTAATGTACAATATGAGAAGTATAATTAACACTGCCCTATGTTATACATGAAAGTTGTTAAGAGTAAATCTGAGAGTTCTCACCACCAGGAAAAAAATTGTTTTTCTGCTTCTTTGATTTTGCACCTGTATGAGACGATGACTGTTCACTAGACTTATTGTGGTGATCATTTATGATGCATGTAAGTAAAATTATGATGCTGTATACCTTAAACTTATACAGTGCTGTGCATTAATTACATCTCAATAAAATTGGAAGAAAAATTAATTAATTAAAAAAGAATTCAGACCTGGAGGTTGCAGGAGAAGGAGTGTCCTGGGCATGTCCTCTTCTGGGCAATCCCCCTTCCCAAGGATGTGGTCTCCACGAGAGCAGCTATTTTGTGCAAGGTCATCCTGACCCCTTGAGCTCAGACAATGGCCAAGGGCTGGGCTGTTGTGTCCCTTGGCTGCTCAGGGAACCAGGCACTGAGAGTTAGGAATGCAAATGGTTTGTTTGAGAGTCAGGCTGTGAAGGGGGAAAGGAGGAGAGGCCTTTCTACCACAGCCTTGTGGAGCCACAGTCATTGGCTGGGGCCACCCCAAGAAGAATATGACCTTGGCTCAAAAGCTGAGGCAGACTTAGAGGATTAGCAGCAGGAGGCTGACAGCTAACTACCTTCCTTGCAGGGGCAGCAAGTTCTTCCTTGAATGGGAGTCTGAGCAGTGCATCTCCACGTCTACATAGCTGTTCACCCAAGCGTAACAGGCAGGCAAAGTCTCTTCTGGGACTTATGATCTTGGACCTACAGACGGTAGAGTGAGGCTCTCGGGACAGCCAGAGCTGTGACATAGCCAACTCTGGAGCCCTTGGTGGCAGGTGGACTGTCCTGTAGACATATGGCTGAGGGGCAGGGGAGCCAGGTTGTCGTGAGAGAGGAGGGTGAGGCAGGCGAGCAGAGAGAAGAAATGATGAGTTGGGGGGAGGAGCCCACAGCACTCAGTTTGCTGGTGCCAGTTGTTCAGGCTCAGGTGTACTCTGCCCTTTTCAGCTTGGTGGTTTACCATGTTCTTCTCCAAGATTCCGCCAATAAATCCCCCCTTTTGTTTAACCTAGTAGTTTTACAAAACCACTAGACCCCAGAGTTTTCATCAATACAGGGAGGATTTGCTGGGGCTGGAGGAAGAGAAGGACAAAGCACAACAGAAATAAGAGGATAGAGAGGAGGCATTGGAAGAGCTCTGCTGAGGGCCGCCCTGCTCTTCCATGGGTCGTCTCTTGGGATTCATCGTGACCTTATCCAGAGTGTGGCTGGTCCTTCCTGGATTCTGGGGACCGATTAGTGGAGGTGCCGCTGGGACCACAACAGAGACTCCCAAAGTGCTCCCCACCTCAAGCCTTGGTGGGGGGGGGGGTCACACTTTTTTTTTTTTTTTTTGCGGTACGCGGGCCTCTCACTGTTGCGCCCTCTCCCGTTGCGGAGCACAGGCTCCGGACGCACAGGCTCAGCGGCCATGGCTCACGGGCCCAGCCGCTCCGCAGCATGTGGGATCCTCCCGGACTGGGGCACGAACCTGTATCCCCTGCATCGGCAGGTGGACTCTCAACCACTGCGCCACCAGGGAAGCCCAAGTAGGTGGGGGGGGGGGGGGTCACACTTTTGCTGAATGCTCTTTACCAGTATGCCAAGAAATCTGTTTTTCTGGCAGAGACTAAGCGAGCACTGAAATCTCACCATCTATCATCAAACCCTGGAAATGGTCGGAAAAGATTTATAAAATAAGTTAAGGGACTTCCCTGGTGGCGCAGTGGTTAAGAATCCGCCTGTCAATGCAGGGGACACGGGTTCGAGCCCTGGTCCGGGAAGATCCCACATGCTGCAGAGCAACTAAGCCCGTGTGCCACAACTCCTGAGCCTGCGCTCTAGAGCCCACATGCCACAACTACTGAAGCCCGTGCGCCTAGAGCCCATGCTCTGCAACAAGGGAAGCCACCGCAATGAGAAGCCTGTGCACTGCAATGAAGAGTAGCCCCCGCTCGCTGCAACTAGAGAAAGCCCGTGCACAACAATGAAGACCCAACGCAGCCAGAAACAAATAAATATTTTAAAAAATAAAATAAGTTAATTTAAATGGAAGTGTATTCGAAAGCAAGGAAGAGAATGTCCTAAGCAACAGAAACAAACAGGAATCCTTAAAGGAAGGAAGCAGATGAAAGCCACACAGGAAGAAGGAGCCAGTTATGGTCACATTACGTGTTGGGGGAGCTCCTCAAAGGTGAGCATCAACAAGAGTCACCCAGCACCCGAGGATGCTGGCACTACAGAAGAGCAACAGCCAGCTCAACAGGTGAGGAATGTCACCTAGGAAGCAGATGAGTGAGCAAATGGAAAAGGACTTTGAATTAAGGACATTAGTAGGATCATCAGAGATAAAGGAGAAAATTCCATTCTACAATAATAGGAAGAAGACAAAATGGGCATTTGTGAAAAGGAATCGTTTAGTTTGTAAATAAGAACTAGATGACTGTTGATTTTTTTTTTTTTTTTTTTTGGCGGTACACGGGCCTCTCACTGTTGTGGCCTCTCCCGCCGTGGAGCACAGGCCCCGGACGCGCAGGCTCAGCGGCCATGGCTCACGGGCCCAGCCGCTCCGCGGCACGTGGGATCCTCCCAGACCGGGGCACGAACCTGTGTCCCCTGCATCGGCAGGCGGACTCTCAACCACTGCGCCACCAGGGAAGCCCATGACTGTTGATTTTTAAGTTTGCTGAAGCTTTAAATGAATGAGCTGAAATAAAATTTCAGAACACAGCACAGAGAGAAAAAGAGAAGGAAAATATGAAAGAAAAGTTAAGTGACATGGAGACTAGATTCAAAAGTACAAACATCTGTCTACTAGAGTTACAGAAATTGTAAAAGTGATACTCCTGCCCCAAAAGATAAATTACCTACAAAGAAATGAGACTCAAATGGACATCAGACTTCTCATCAGCCCCACTAGATGCAAGAAAAAAGGGTAGGAATGGCTTTAATATACTGATCAGAAATAACTTTGAACCTAGAATTCTATACCATCATTCAAATTTCAGGATGAAAATATAAATACATAACAGGTACAAGGAACCAGAAATGATGCTACTCACAGGACCTCCTAGAACTAACAAAAGACAAATTCCAGCAAGAAGAAAAGTGAAGCCAGAAGGAAGTTGTGGGCTATACGAAGGAATGGTGAGGCAACATAACACATGTTGTTAATTTTTAACAAGTTATAGTAAAACATTACATTAAATAACAAGCTGGAGGGACTTCCCTGGCTGTCCAGTGGTTGGGACTCCGTGCTTCCAATGAGGGGGGCGCAGGTTCCACCCCTGGATGGTGAACTAAGATCCCGCATGCTGTGCGGCACAGCCAAATAAATAAATAAATAAATAAAAATAAATAACAAGCCGGAAACACAATTCAAATCTAAAAGTGTGTGTGTGTGTGTGTGTGTAGAGGAAAATCAGGAAAATGTCAAATTTTTTGCATTTTTTTTCCCTTTAGGTGAATCACATAGACTCTGATTAACTTTAGACATTTAATGAAAACACGTTTAATCAACAAGTTAAGGGCAAAATAGTTTTTCTTAAGAATAACCATGAAAAGAACAAATATAGAATGTATGACAAACTTGTAGAAAAAAATTTTTGATCAACAACAGAAGAAAAAAGTGTGTATGAATAATGAAGAAGGCATGTTTATCAGTTATCTTTTGCTGAGTAACAAAACTATCCCAAAATTTAGCGGCTTAAAACAACAACAAAACAGGACATTACTCTTGAGGACATTATGCTAAATGAAATAAGCCAGACACAAAAAGACAAATACTGTCTGATTTCACTTATATGAGACACATCGAGAGGTCAAATTCGTAAACTCAGAAAGTAGAATGGTGGTTGCCAGGGGCTAGGGCAGGGGGGATGGGGAGTTGTTGCTTAACGGGTTTTGCAAGATGAAAAATTTCTAGAGATCTGATATACAGCAAGGTGCATACAGTTAACAGTATTGAACTGCACACTTCAAAAGCGTTAAGATGCTAAAACAAAAACCAAAACTAAGCATCAGTTTCTTTGGCTTCTGATTCTGTTGATCAGTGGCTTGGGCTGGGCTCAGTGAGGCAGATCTGCTGACCTGGGCTGGGCCCACTCATGCATCTGCAATCAGCTGCCTTGTTGGCTGGACACTGGCTGGCATAATATGGCTCAGGTGGAACAGTTTCTCGGCTGCTGATGTAGGCCCTCATCCTCCAGCTGGCTAGCCCTGGCTTGTTCTTAGGGCAACTTCGGGAGTTCCCAGAGTGAGTGTCAGGCTCAGAACAATAAAAGTGCTACTCCACTGTGTTCCATTGGTCAAGTAAGTCACAAGATTTCTGCCATCTTATCTTCTGTTCTCCATTTGCCATGCTGTAGTAGCCTGTAAAAATGGGCACAAATGATTTACCTCCCTATTCTTATCCTTATTTTACAGATAGGAAACTGAGGCTCAGAGAGTTTCAGTGATTTGCTCAAGGTCCCACAGCCAGTGGTGAAGAGAGTAAGGCCATGGGACTGGAACATAGTCTGTTTCCAAAGCTCCTGGAAAGCAAGATGTGGAAAGTCCACACTCCCCATCCTCTGGCCTCTTGAGGTTAAATAGTGCTCCCTTAATTCTTCCTGGCCCCCACGTGGAGTGGGAACACAAAATTCCAGGAGAACTTGACCTTTGTAGGCAGCTGCCTTTTCTTAATGGCCACTTAGTTTCCAAATGGATTCTCTTCAGGAAAATCCCAACTCTGAGTTAGATGAACCAACTCAGCAAGAAGCTTTTGATTCATACCAAGAATGTGTGGAGTTTTGAGAGGTACAGGACTAGGCGACAGGAGGAGGAAGGCCTGAGAGCCAGGAAAAAAAAGGGAAGAGAGAGAATTAGGAGGGGAAACGAAGATGTGGAAGGAAGGGGATTGAGAAAGAGAAAGAAAGGAAGGAAGGAGGGAAGGAAGATAGAAGTTTAGAAAGAAGAAGAAAAAGAAGCATTTAATTGGAGAGAGAAATTGAGGAAGGAATAAAGTATGAGATGTAAAGACAGAAAACAGAAAAAAATGTCAGAAAGGGAAAGGCAATGAGAAACAAAGGCACAGAACTCAGAAACAGCAACAGAGAGAGATGATATAAGAGCACAGAGTGAACAAAAGAGAAAAACAGCAAGAGAAAGAGGGAGGTGGGTGGGAGGGAGGGAGGGAGAGAGAGAGGGAGAAATTGGGAAGAAAGACAGGAGAAGAAGAAGGAGAAAGTAAAAATGAGAAAAGGCCCAACAGATGGAGACAGAAACTGACAAAAAGGATAGGAGGGGACCAGAGACAGAGGCAGGAGGGAAGACAGAAGAAGAGAGGCAGAGGCAAACTTTGCATATTGAGGATGATTTGCTGTCTGCTGGGAGGCTGCCACCAGCGGGTGGCAGACTCCCCCTCCAGTGGGAACTATCCTCCCCCTCCCCCCCATGCCACTGCAGGCAGAACGCTCCCCGCCTAACCTCCACCCCCGGTACCAACTAGAAATCAAAGGCGGAGGTATTTGGTGCAAGTATTCCTCATTCAGAACAGAACCATTAATGTATTCTAAAAAGCTTTTTAGCTGTGGCCTGCTCTGCATGTTATTAATTTCTTTATTACAGATCTTGTTATTTTCAGAGTTCCCCAGGGACCCATTAACAACGGATTTTTATGGGAAAGAAGTCGGTTAAAGTGGTGGGAATAACTGCTCCTCAGCTCTGAGTCAGTAATCGGAGTTGCACCGAGGATAATGTAGACTATTTTAATTTCCAAAATAGCAACAGTTCAGACATTTAATTGCAGATTTATGCCCTTTTTTCATGCTGCCGAGTGTAAAGTATGTGACCATTAATATATAACGGCTAACCACTGGTCCATAGACTGACCAGGCTGCCACATCTCTCCTGAAAAGGGGAACAGAGAGGAAGGAAGGAAGAAAGGAAGGAAGGAAAGATGGAAAAGGGGAAGGAAAGGAGGGAGAGAGGGGAAAGAAAGAAGACCCTGGGTACGTTTCGCTGAGCTCAAACCACTGTACTGGTTCAGTCCTCCTCACCTCGCCCTCTTTCACATTCTCCAGCTCTGTATGGTAAATTTGAACACTTCATTTTTCCCTCCCCTTTTTCCTGTTGCCTCAACGACCCCCACAAACATGCTGTGAGCACTGGCTCAGGAGACCACAGGGGACCAAGGGCTCCAGGGTGATAAATTCGGGCCTCCATCACAAGTTCCGCCTCCTTCCCATTCTTCCCTGACCAATGGAATGGACGTAATGAATGCACCAATGAAAACGCACGCAACATTCAATTGCACCAATGAAATCCCCTGGCGCCATTTCTCGCGTGTGCCTCCACCCCCTCCGCAGATAAAGGCACTTGTCCCGGGCTCTTACTCGAGCTCTGCTACCTCGGCGCTCTGCCAGCGTGACCCGTCTACCCGTGCAGTGACTTTGTCTCTCGAGGACCTCTGGATATAAGAAACTTTGTTTTCCTGAGCCGTCCCCGTGTCCACTCTTGTGGCCGCGCCTAACCATCGCCTAAAAGAACCCAGAACAATTTCCTAGCGTGGCAGCCATCTCGGAAATCTTTTCCGAGGGAACGCGCGAGCCCCTCCCGTGACGATGGGCGTGTGGTGCCGAGGGGTCTCAGCACGCCGCTGGGAACCGTTGGGTCTGTGGAGTTGGAAAGCTGCTTGTCCCGGTCAACAGAGGCCACCTCAGCCCAGCAGGCCGTCTTTTTTGGAGCTGCCCATGACCTGCAGGGCACTCCTGCTGCCGAGCGGGGACGGTCATTGGAGTCCGACGCCTTGTCCCCACCCCGCCCCCTCCCGCACCCTCGTGCCGGGAAGGCACCCAGGGCCTCTGCGGGAGGCAGCTTCCCAGGTGTCTCTCCTCAGCCGACTAACAGGCCCAGCCGGGGATGGCAAAGCCAAGGCGTTCCGTGAGCTGTGGCTTCAGGAAAACAGGTAACTCTGTGTGGAAGGGGGGTGGACCTTGGCATCGCGGCGTGGCCTCCAGAAGTCCCCGCTCGTGGCTCAGTCTGTTTCTCCAAGGCCTGGAGCCGGGGCCCATCCCAGGGTGGCCTGAACGCCCTCAGGCCCCGGGCCCTCCTGGCCTGCGGGATAGGCCTGCCCTCGCCCGCCGGCCCGTCCTCCTGGGGCTGCAGGAGCCCTCAGTGCGCCGGTGATGAGGAGGTTTGAAGGGGGCTGACTGTCAGGCCCCATCTGGGCCTGCTGTTCTGATGGGACTAGCGGCCTGACAAGCCTTTTGTTCGAAATCCACAGGTAAAAGTAATTCTTTGCTTGTGAGGTAGAATTGATTGTAAGATACTTTGTTAACGTGAGAATAGATTTTGGGGCACAGGACAGAATGCAGGTCTCTCTGGTGGTAGCTCTATTCCAGGAAGAGGCCCTCTATCTAAATTCTTTTATGCAGTTAGTGGGGAGGTCAAAGTTTCTTCCTGAGTCTTTTGGGCCTTGATTGTTTTCAGCTGGAAGTAATTTGCATCCCAAAGAGACATTTTGGGGTGACAGATTTTGTTCCCCTGCAACCTCACTGTAGTAGTTCCCCTGAGTAAAGTCTACCTTACCGTCAAAACAGACAGACAGACAAAAGCTACTTGTCCCTTGGGCATCACCAGCCTCCATTTCTTTTCCAGCCCCTTCTTCCTGGGGGTGCCAGGCCCCAACCACTTAAAACCACCTAATCTGTAAGCACCAGGAGAGCTGATAAGGCACTAGTTCCCAAGCCTAATACAGTGTCTGGCACATGGTGAAAATTGTTTGGGTGGATGACAAGGGTTTTCATTTTTCTCTTTGGTTCCTGCCATCTTGGCACCCAAGGATGGAGTGTAAGCTCCTCCCATGGACACAGCTGTACCCTCTCTGTGAGCAGGTTACCTGCAACTCCCCAGTGTTCTTGATTTTACACGGTACCAGTTGAAGCAGTTTGTGCCTGGGCTATGCATGAGCTCCCTTCTCTGAGGACTGCCTCTTGACGCCCAGCGGAGGGCCCCCAGCCATGCTTTCCTGTGTGACTTGTGCCCCTAGGCATAGCCATTGGACCAGATAGGACACATGACCCAAGCTGAGCCAGTCAGAGCCTCTTTTCATGCCATTTGGAGGTTTGACAGCAAATCAGTCTCCATCGATGGCTGAAATGATAACTTGTATATTTGTGAACTGTAGAGCCATTATATTCCCTGTGTTAGAAAATTCTATTGTTAACTTGGTTAAGCTCTGAACACCTCTCCTAGAATCTCCTTCCAGGGTAGAGTTGACTAAAAGAATTGGGAAGTGGAGGTGCAGTAGCTGCCATTATTGTCTGATGGTCTTTGTGGCTAAAAATGGTGACAGACAGATGCTGAGGTATCCAGTGGGTCCCAGTCTGTCCTCCTTCTTCTTTGCTCCACAACCTGTGTTTGTTCCCGTTCACCACGAGCAATTCCAGGTTCACCATGAGATGCTTAGCAATGGACTCATAGGGGAGGTAGCCACCCAGAGGCAACAGTATCCCATAGACCTCCCTACAAGCCCCACTTGGGAATCTCACTTCAGTGGTTCCATGTGCTTGGCCTCCAGGATTCCACCTGAGCCAAAGCTTCAGGCATATTATTCAGTGACTTTGCCTCTGACCCTCTAATTCCCTCTCTGGACCTGTACTTCCCTAGCTCCATCCACAGTTGTGTCAGGCCTAATCCCTATAATAAATCCATATCCTGTAACACTCACAGTGGCTTTGCTTCCCTGACTGAACCCTGACTGATGCAGTTATTAGTAGTGGTGATGCTTCCAGGGGAGCAGAACTGTAAGGATGGGAATCTGACATTGGTTCTCTGAGTAGATTTAGAGGCATTAAGGACACTGTTTTCAGGAGTAAAGGGGATACCGGTGGTCCGTAGCATGTGCTGGTGAAGCCGTTATTAAATTATCACCTTTCGACCCCTGGAGTCAAGGCCTATAGAAAGTGAGACTGACCAAATAGCTACTGCCAAGGAACATTTCAGTGGCAATAAAGGGTATTAGGACTGTGAGGTGGGTTGGTTGCTTCTTAGTGCACTGGAAAATTTGGATTAAAAAGGTGATGAGCTTAGGACTTTAAATTCCCAAATCAAGATTTGGGTCAAGGGCTTCCCTGGTGGCGCAGTAGTTGAGAGTCCGCCTGCCGATGCAGGGGACACGGGTTCATGCCCCGGTCCGGGAAGATCCCACATGCCGCGGAGCGGCTGGGCCCGTGAGCCATGGCCGCTGAGCCTGAGCCTCCAGAGCCTGTGCTTCACGATGGGAGAGGCCACAGCAGTGAGAGGCCCGTGTACCAAAAAAAAAAAAAAAAAAAAAGATTTGGGTCAAGATCCGGAAAGCATTTATGTCTGCCCTGAAAGAAAGCCTTATCTCCTGGAGCTGCAGGTTGAGATTTCTGAAAGCCAAACCCAAAGTCTATTCGTGTGGATGGCTGAAGGACAGTGCCAACTGAATTCACACCTTGGAAGTTCTCTTATTAAAGTTAGAGGGCTTTGACTGAGGAGTGGGACCCTAAAAACTGGGATGGAAACACCTGAGCAGACTCTGATGAAGATGAGTATCATGAACTCCCAAATCTTACCAATCTTTTTGCCAGTTGAAGCATCCCATCCTCCCCTTCTGAGGAGGTTACTCTCTTGGTACCTGGAGAAACTCTAGTGGTCTCTTGAGGTGATGTTCTTGTTGGGGAAAGGTGATCTTCCTCAAGACCTGCCCCTCACCTCTCATTGCTGCTAGATCTTTTACTAGACTCAAAACATGGCAAGCTTCAGGGGGTCAGGTACAAAGTGTGATCACGAAGAGGCATCATATACACCAAAGAATTGCAAGATGTCTCCAACTTGTATCAATGTAGGATGGACCCAAAGGGTGTTGGCTCATGGTGGAAGGAATATAATGTTGGAGCTGGCTGAATTGATTGATATGAATGTACTAAGGGATTCTAGATTAGTTACGGTAATTTGAGTGGCTTTGTATTGGTCAGGGTTCCCCAGAGAAACAGAACCTTTAGGATATAGATAGATTTAGATAAGAGGAAATTTAGTATAGGAATTGGCTCACCCAGCTATGGAGACACAGAGTCCCGCAGTCTGCTGTGTGCAGGCTGGAGAACCAGGAAAACCAGTGGTATAATTCAGTCCAACTCTGAAGGCCTGGGAATCTGGGGGGCCTGATGATGTCAGTCCCCATCTGAGTCCAATAGCCCAAGAACCAGGAGTGCTGAGGTCCAATGGATGTCTCAGCTCAAGCAGGGTGAATTGACCCTTCCTCTGCCTTTTTGTTTTGTTTGGGCCCTAAATAGATCAGATGGTATCTGCCCACATTGGGGAGGGATATCTGCTTTACTTAGTTCACCAATTCAAATGTTAATCTCTTCCAAAAATTCCCTCACAGACACACCCGGAAATAATAAATGACCAGCTATCTGGACATCCCTTAGCCCAGTCAAGCTGACACATAAAATTAACCGTCAGAGGCTGGGGTGGCTAATAGTTTGCTCAGTTGGTTGGTTGAAACCTGGACCCAAATATGAACTCCCCTGAGCCTAAATGAATAAGGCTGAGATTTCAGAACTTCCCAGATATACTATAGAGGGAGGCATCCAAAAGCTTAGGAAAAGCAGAATGCTAGGATGGATTTATTATATAAGACCTGCGCACCTGCCCCCTCACTGTGTCTCCTAGGAGGGTCCAGAGGACTGCTCACCAAGGCTTTGAGAAATACATTGGTGAGGGGAGTTCCCAGCATTGTGAAGAGCTCTGTAATGTTGATTCTCTGGAGGACAGGAATTACAGTGGGAAATGACGCCATGAAACTGAGCTCCTTGAATTCAGTGGGGACGATGGGATCCCAGGGAGGCACTTAACTGACAGAGACAAGGTGGCTGTGACTACCATAATTCAGAATAGTCTGACCTGAAGAATGTTTTAGCTGTGGCTGTTTGACTGTGGTGTCCCTAGGATTGAAATAGATGGGTAGCCTACTAAAGTCTTACTTAATTTGTATAAACCAAAAGCTCTAGATCTGGTGAACAGAAGTCTGGCCTGAATCAACACAATAGGGAGCTGCATTCTCCAAACCTGTTCCTAGATTTGAGCCATTTCATACACCCCAAACCCTTGAATAATGGGGAGACACTTAAGGAAGGAATGCTACACTGACAAAAATGTATACTGTAGCTCTTTTTTATTTTTATTATTATTTTTATTGAAGTATAGTTGATTTACAATGTTGTGTTAGTTTCTGGTGTACAGCAAAGTGATTCAGTGATTATACAGATATAATCTCCCGAACTCCCAATTTATCCCTCACCCCGCCATAACTCTTCTTTAACGTACTGGAACTCTACCTCCTAGCATTCCCTAAAGGGACCAGCAGCCATTTACCAGGGTGACTGTGCATGGGGGAATGGGAAATAGCCAGACTTTTGGGGATCACTGTATGCGAAGGAACCCAAAATGACATTGTGGCCTACCAGCTGTAAAGGGGATTATGGTAATTGGGTGATTAATGGAGTTTTGGCTTGAGTCAGTTTCCATGTGGACTCAGTGGTCTCCAAAACAATGCTGTGGTTATCCACATCATCATATCACATCACTTCATCATCCAGTGGAAGTACTTTATGCTAGATTGGGCTTGATGGGTCTAGAAGGCACAAGCAAGTTGGATGAGTATGTAGCTCTTCTGCTGTTTTGCTTTCTCCCTTTTAGTCTATACCTACATCCTTATGAGAAATTTCCCAATGACCAGTTAACAGAGGAAGAAAATATTGAGGATTTGAAAATGATTACGCGTGACATGCAGGAACCACCTAAAAGTGGACCAGTGTGGCACTAAGGCCCTACTGTGGGGTGGTTCTGAAGAGCAGTGGTGAGACAGAAACCTTCCAGTGGGCAGTTGAACAGTACACTTCGTTGTTCATCTTGCCTGGAAGGAGAAATGGCAAGAGGCACAGGTTTACAGTGATTAATAAAAGTTAATTGCAGGAAGTGGCAAACGCTTTGGCTAGATGGTCAGGGACTTGGAAATAACAGAATTGGAAAATTGGTGACAAAGAGATCTTGGAAAGAGCTATGTGAATCAACTTCTCCAAACTGTCACACTGTGTGAAGATATCTGTGTCCCATGTAAATGCTCATTAAAGAGCAACCTTAGTAGAGAAGGACCTTTATACTCAGATGGACAAGATGACCCATTCTCTGGATTCCAGTTAGCCTCTTTCCCCAGCCACTTTTGTCCTTGCTCAATGGACTCGTGAACAGAGTAGCAGTGCAGCAGGAATGGAGGTTATGCATGGGCTCAGTAACATAGACTTCCACTGAACAAAACTGACTTGGCTACAGTTGCCACTAAGTGCCCAGTCTGCCAACAGCAGAGACCAACACTTAGCCCTTATATGACAGCATTCCTCAGGGGAGCAGCCAGCCATGTGGTGATAGGGTGGTTACGGTAGACCACTTCCAACATGGAAGGGGCAGCACTTTGTCCTCACTAGAGTAGACACTGGTTGTGGATTGGCCTTCCCTGCTCACAATGCTTCTTTCACAACCACCATTACTGCCTTATCTGCCGTCATGGTATACCACACAACACTGCTTCTGACCAGAGAAGCACTGGTAAGGTAAATAAAGTAAGGTGGCAATAGGCTAATGACTCATGGTATCCGTTGGTCTTATCATGTTCCCCATTACCCTCTAGCAGCTGGCTTGATAAAACAATGAAATGGCCTTTTGAAGACTCAATTACGACACCAGATGAGTGGTAATACCTGTGGGCCCAAGGCAGACTCTTCCAGGTTGTGGTATATGCTCTGAATCATTGTGACCAATATGTGGTATCATTTATTCCATGAACAGGATTCAAGGTCCTGGAATAAAAGCGTGGACATGGGATTGGTTCCTCTCACTGTTATCCCAATGGTCCAATAACCATTAAGATGGTCATGTGTGGGCTTCCCTGGTGGCACAGTGGTTGAGAGTCTGCCTGCCGATGCAGGGGACACGGGTTCGTGCCCCGGTCCGGGAAGATTCCCACATGCCGCGGAGCAGCTGGGCCCGTGAGCCATGGCCGCTGAGCCTGCGCGTCCGGAGCCTGTGCTCCGCAACGGGAGAGGCCACAACAGTGAGAGGCCCGCGTACCGCAAAAAAAAAAAAAAAGAAGATGGTCATGTGGCTTTTGTCCTTTATTCTATTAATATGGTTTATTACATTGTTTGGTTTTCTTATGTTGAACCAACCTTGCACTCCCACAATAACTCCCACTTGGTCATGGTGTATAATCCTTTTTAAGTTGATATTTGCTGGTATTTTTACATGTATATTCATAAGGGATATTGGCCTATAGATTTTTGTGTCGGTTTTGGTATCAAGATAATACAGGCTTTATAGAATGCGTGGGAAGTGTTTCCTCCTCTTTTATGTTTTGGATGAATTTGTGAAGGATTTGTGTTAATTATTCTTTAAACACTTGGTAGAATTCACCAGTGAGGCCATCTGGTCCTAGGTTTTTCTTTGCAGAAAGTTTTTGATTACTAATTTAGCCTCTTTACTTGTTACAAGGTCTATTCAGATATTCAGCTTTTTAAAAAGAGCCAATTTCAGTAGTTTGTGTCTTTTTAGGAGTTTGTCCATTTCATGTAGATTAATTTGTTCATAGTATTCCCTTATAATCCTTTTTATTTCTATAAGGTCAGTGGTACTCTCTCCTCTTTAATTTCCGATTTTAGTAATTTGAGTTTTCTCTGGGAATGGGACTTTGAAGGGGCACCAACCCATTCTGCCCCTTCCAATAGCTGCCAGCCTGCTGGTTTTTACTGTAATTGCAGTGAAAGGGCAACTGCAGAGCCAGGGAGGGGGAGATGAGAATAGTGAAAGTTAAAATGCCATAAAGGTTGCTGTTATTACTGATACTCAGCTATTGGTTTTTTAAAAAAAATAATAAATGCTCCCCAGATTGCTACAAGCCTTTGGTTAATTTCCAGAGTTCTGAAAAAGTTGTTCCTGACAATTTTTGCTGGTGTTTTCACTACTTTTATGGAGAAGGAAATTTTCAGAGGTCCTTACATTGTCATTTTTGCTGATGTCACCCCTCTTTTTTCTTAGAGGTACATAAAGTAATAGTGTTTCTTACAATTGATGACATCTTAGATTTGATAAAATATTGTTAATTCTTAGCTAACTATGTAATGGGAGAGTTAAAAGTAAGGTGACACTAAATGCTAGGCAATAAAAATAAATAATGGGCTGATATATTAATTAAATATCTTAGTCCTTATATAATTATGGAAAATGATAGAGATCTTGATTATTAATTCCTGACTTTGTCACATCAATTATTTATGTTAAGATGTAAGGGTAATTATTCAGATAAGGTAAATAGAATATGTAACTTATAACCAATAAAAGGGAAAAGGAAAATTATTAATTTAGTGGAAAGTAGGAAAGAAGGAAGGGACAAAGGAAAACAGTGAAGAGACACACAGACACAAAATAGATGTTATAAATAATCTCAAAATAATAATCACAATAAATGTAAATAAATTCACCCATTGAAAGATGGAATTTTTCAGATTGGTTTAAAAATTCAGCTATATATCTTATTTATAAGAGTTACACCTAAAGGAATGAAATGGGTTGTAGTAAATGTATAGAAAGACATATACAGTAATAAGTAGATACTAACCAAAAGAAAGCTGGTATACCAATGTTAGTACTAAACAAAATAAACTTTAAAGAGCAATATTAAGAAAAGTGGGTGATAATTAATGATGAAAAGAACAATTTCCCAGGAAAATATAACACTGAACTTTATGTAGCCTAGAAGGCATTAAGCAAAAATAGACAAATCCCCAGTAATACTAGGAGATTTAACACATTTCAGATGGAATAAAAAGAGAGAAAACTAGTAAGGATAAAGAAGATATAGAAGACTAGATAACAGAATTAACAAACAATATAAAGAATTAACAAACAATAAACATGTAGAATTCTCAGTGTAGCAAATGGAGAATATACATTCTCTTCATGCATATGTGGAATGTTTATAAATATCAACCATTCTATCACATAAAAGAAGACTCAAGGGCTTCCCTGGTGGTGCAGTGGTTGAGAGTCCGCCTGCCAATGCAGGGGACACGGGTTCGTGCCCCAGTCCGGGAGGATCCCACATGCCGCGGAGCGGCTGGGCCCGTGAGCCATGGCCACTGAGCCTGCGCGTCCAGAGCCTCTGCTCCGCAGCAGGAGAGGCCACAACGGTGAGAGGCCCACGTGCCGCAAAAAAAAAAAAAAAAAAAAGACAAAAAATAACAAAGAAGCACTGTCTAAAAGACCTCATGAAATTAGAATTTAATAATAAAAGGCTAGCCAGAGTGGGAAAGCATCCCTAAATAACTAATGGATTAAAGAAGAGATTATAACATGAATTACAAATATTTAAAACTGAATAATTAAAACTCTACATGTCAAAAGTTGTGGGTTGCTGCCAAAGTGGAACTTTAAAAATTATAGCCTTAAAATAACTTTATTAGAAAAACCAAAATGACTAAAAACAATTGAACCACATTTTCAATTTAAGAATAGAAAAGTGAACTAGAAGATAAAAGAAGCAACAGAAATTAACAACAAAATCAAAAGTTAATTCTTTGAAAAGACTAATAAAATAGACAACTTCTGGCAAGGTTGATGAAGGGAAAAAAGAATTATTTTAAAGGGACATAAGTACAGACACTGTAGAGAAGAAAAGAGTCACAAGGGAATACTTTCAATGCCTCTATGCTAGTGCATTTAGAAACTTGTATGACATAGATACATTGTTTAGAAATCTAAAAAATGATCAGCTTCAGAAAAAAGTAGAAAACTCAAATAGACCTATAACCATTTAAGAATCTGACCTACAATGAAAACATCAGAATTTGGATATTTTTCAGGTGAATTTTACCAAAATTTCAATGAATAGGTAACTGCTATCTTACTTAAGCTGTTGCATGAATAGAAAGAGAAACAAATCCTCACCTCCATCTCTTTTCTTGTGACTGAGATAACCATGATACCAGAATTGGAAAAAACAGTGTGAGAAAGAAAAATGATAGACCAATCTCATTTTGGAACACGGATACAAAATTCCTTTTAAAATGGCAAAATGCATCTTAAATTTCATACTAAAAATACACCAAGACTAAGTTGAATTTATCTCAGGAAAACAAGGATGGCTTAATATTAGTAAATCTATTGGTGCAATTCACCACGTTAATAGATTAAAAAATAAGATCATTTTAAATCTCAATAGATGAGAAATAAAAATAAAATACTTAAACTCTTAGAAAACTATGAATATAAAAAAACTTTTAAACCTGATATAGTGAACTTACCAGAAATCTACAAAGATTATAAGTGGTGAAATATTAGAAGCTATCCCTTTGATTTTATACTGAAAAGAAATATGTGCAACACCAAAGACATGATGGAAATAATTGATAAGCTGGACTTCATTAAACTGAAAACTTTTGCTCTGCAAAGAAAATATCAAGAGAATTAGAAGACAAGCCACAGACTGGGAGAAAATATTTGCAAAAGATACAGCTGATAAAGGACTATTATCCAAAAATATACAAAGATCTCTTAAAACTCAAAAATAAGAAAACAACTTGATTTTAAAAATGGGCAGAAAAAAACAAAAACAAAAAGGGCTTCCCTGGTGGCGCAGTGGTTGAGAGTCCGCCTGCCGATGCAGGGGACGCGGGTTCGTGCCCCGGTCTGGGAAGATCCCACATGCCGCGGAGTGGCTGGGCCCATGAGCCACGGCCACTGAGCCTGTGCGTCCGGAGCCTGTGCTCCGCAACGGGAGAGGCCACAACAGTAAGAGGCCCACATACGGCAAAAAAATAAAATAAAATAAAAATGGGCAAAAGACCTTAATACAGACCTCCCCAAAGAAGATATACACATGGCCAGTCAGTATATGAAAAGATGTTCCACATCATATGTCACTGGGAAAATACAAATTTAAAAAATGAGATACTACTAGACACCTGTTAGAGTGGCCCAAATCCAGAACAGTGATAACATCAAATGCTGATGAGGATGTGGAGCAACAGGAACTTTTATTCATTGCTGGTGGGCATGCAAAATGGTACAGCTACTTTGGACGACAGTTTGGTGGTTTCTTACAAAACTAAATGTGGTCTTGCCATACGACCCCGTAGTCACATTCCTTGGTATTTAGTCAAAGGAGTTGAAAACTTATGTCCACACAAAAACCTGCACACAGACGTTTATAGCAGCTTTATTCATCATTTCCAAGACGTGGAAGCAACCATGATGTCTTTCAGTAGGTGAATAGATAAATAAATTGTGGTATTTATGGAATAGAATATTATTAAGTATTAAAAAGAAATGAGCTATCAAACTATAAAAAGACACAATGCATATTGCTAGGTAAAAGAATCCAGTTTTAAAAGACTATGTACTGTATGATTCTAACTATATGACATTCTGGGAAAAAGCAAAACTGTGGAGACAATAAAAAGATCAGTGGTTGTCAGGGGTAAAGAGAGGGAGAGATTTTTTTCTTAAGGCATTGAAAATACTCTGCATGGTATTATATTTATGGACATAGGTCATTATACATTTGTCCAAATCCATAGAATGTACAACAAGAGTGAACCCTAAGGTGAACTATAGACTTTGGGTGATTTTGACATGTCAGTATAGGCTTATCCTTGTTAAAAAAACACGTGTCATTCTGGTGACTGATGTTGATAATGGGGGGGGCTATCCATGTGTAGGGGCAAGGAGTATATGGGAAATCTCTGTACTTTCTTCCCAATTTTGTTGTAAACCTAAAACTGCTCCAAAAAAAATAAAATCTCTTAAAAAACAAAAGAAATACGAGGCATAGGGAAAAAAGGAAGAACTTTGACACTTTTGTAAGAAAAATCTATTGAGCTAAGTACTGGGGGATACAGAAGTAAGCAAAACAGTTTCTATTCTTACAGAGTTTACATCCCAGTGGAGGAGGCAGACAAAAACAAACCAATTTATAGTATGTCAATTCTAAAAAGAAAAAAGGGGGGAGAAAGAAAGAGCATGTGTGCACACAGTGGTCAGGGAAGGCCTGACTGATTAGATATTTGAGCAAAGACCTGAGGCTGTGAAGGAGTAAACCAGGTGGGATAAGGGAGTTCCAGGCAGAGGGAATAGAAAATGGCAAGTGGAGGCAACTTTTATATGTTGTATATCCAAAGTATGCACATTATCAGAACTAATAAGAGAATTTAACAAGGTTGCCAGATACAAGATAAATATTCAAAAACCACTCGGGTTCCTATATAGCAGCACCCAATTTGGACATAGAATGTGAAAAGGAAAAAGATTTCATTCACAATGGCAACAAAATCAACATAACTATGACTAAAAGTAACAGAAGATACATGAGACCTATGTATAAAATAAATTATATATCTTTATTGATCTGATAAAATCTAAATAATATCTAAATATATGGATTATGTTTATGAATGGAAAAACTCAATATTGTAAAGATGGTAAGCCTCCACGAATTAATGTAGAAATTAATTGGAATTCCACACAACATTGTAAATCAACTATAATAAAAAAGAAAGAAAGAAATGAAATGGAATTCCAACCAAAGACACAACAAGGTTTTTAAAAGGAACTTGGTAAACTGATCTTTTTGGATAAGGGCCCAAAATAGCTAAGACAGTTTTGAGGAGGAAGAACAAGGGTACAGGGAGGTACTTAGCCATACAGTATTATGATGGCACTAGCTGCTGAAACAAACCTCAACATGTTTAAGGCTCAAATGTGATAAAACTTTATTTCTAGCTTGTTTAAAATCCAGATCTGATGTTCCTGATCAGTGGGCAGCTCTCCTTCAAGCAGCAATTCATAGACCCAGGCTTCTTCCATTTCAGGCTCCCATTTTTCAAGGTCATCATGCATATTTGCATCAAACTGGCAGAAGGGGAAAGAGAAGGATCATGCATGGGAGGTTTTATAAGCAATGCCTAGAAATAGTGTACATTGTTTCCATTCACATCATTGGTCAGAATTCACCCACCTACTTGCAAGGGGGGCTTGCAAGAGTGTGCTGTGAGATGGAGCCCAGCGGTCATCCTAAGAACAAGAAAAAAGAGGTGTAGCAAAGAGTGAACCAGTCTTTGTCACATCTGCCATGTATCCAGATTTCTTATAATCCCACTATTGGGCATATATACCCTAAGAAAACCATAATTCAAAAAGAGTCATGTACCAAAATGTTCATTGCAGCTCTATTTACAATAGCCAGGAGATGGAAGCAACCTCAGTGTCCATCATCGGATGAATGGATAAAGAAGATGTGGCACATATATACAATGGAATATTACTCAGCCATAAAAAGAAACGAAATTGAGTTATTTGTAGTGAGGTGGATGGACCTAGAGTCTGTCATACAGAGTGAAGTAAGTCAGAAAGAGAAAGACAAATACCGTATGCTAACACATATATATGGAATCTAAGAAAAAAAAAAAAAAAACGGTCACGAAGAACCTGGAGGTAAGATGGGAATAAAGGCACAGACCTACTAGAGAGTGGACTTGAGGATATGGGGAGGGGGAAGGGTAAGCTGTGACAACGTGAGAGAGTGGCATGGACATATATACACTACCAAACATAAAATAGATAGCTAGTGGGAAGCAGCTGCATAGCACAGGGAGATCAGCTCAGTGCTTTGTGACCACCTAGAGGGGTTGGATAGGGAGGGTGGGAGGGAGGGAGATGCAAGAGGGAAGAGATATGGGAACATATGTATATGTATAACTGATTCACTTTGTTATAAAGCAGAAACTAACACACCATTGTAAAGCAATTATACTCCAATAAAGATGTTAAAAAAAAGATTTCTTATATATAAATATAATCATCAAAACTGTAGTGGCACAGGGATAAATGAATAGATCAACAGAACAGAAAGCAGAACCCAGAAACTGACTTACTCATGTATAGGAAGTTTGTATATGACAGTGCTCAATTCACAAATCAGTGGGGAAATGGGAAACCATGTAACACACGGTGCTTGAACAACTGGCCATCTAAATAGAAGACAATAGAAAATAATATATAAATAATAATAAATATATGGAAGGCCATATATTAAAATCTAGGTGACTTGAAGGCTAAATGTAAAAAAGTAGGGACTTCCCTGGTGGTGCAGTGGTTAAAAATCCACCTGCCAATGTAGGGGACATGGGTTCGATCCCTGGTCCGGGAAGATCCCACATGCCGCGGAGCAACTAAGCCCATGTGCCACAACTACTGAGGCTGCGCTCTAGAGCCCATGAGCCACAACTACTGAGCCTGCGTGCCACAAGTACTGAAGCCTGTGTGCCTAGAGCCTGTGCTCCGCAACAAGAGAAGCCACTGTAATGAGAAGCCCGCCCACCGCAACGAAGAGTAGCCTCCACTGGCTGCAACAAGAGAAAGCCTGCGTGCAGCAACAAAGACCCAACGCAGCCAAAAAATAAAAATAAAAAGGCAGGCTAAAAATAACTGGAAGAAAGTCTTAGAGAATATCTTGTGGTGGTGTTTAGGAAAAGATTTCTTAAACGTAGGGGAGAGAGCAAATGGGGGGGGGGGGAACAAGAACCAACCATGAAGGAAAAGAGTGATAAATTTGTCCTTTCTGCTCCATTGTTTTGCCTATTCCTGTGCCAAAACCACCATATACAAAGGCATCCTAAGTTTAAGATATTTAAAAACCACAAAGTGAATGAACATAAAATGAACATATTTTTTTCAAAATAAAAAAACTGTAAAGGACTAATATTCAGATTATATAACTTCTTCAATTCAGTAAGATAGAAGCAACCAGCAGAAAAGTGGACAAAATATATCAACAGCTAATATACAAAGGAGAAAATGGAATTTCCCATAAAAAGAAAAGATGCTCAACTTCACTAATAATTGGGGAAAGACACAAAAATGATCAACAATAAGACACCGTATCATATCCATCAACTGGGCAAACATTTAAAAGTCTGGCAGTACCAAGTATGTATTAATAAAGATGTGGGGAAATGACTCTTGCAAACTGCTGGTGGGAGGGCAAATTAGTAAATTAGTGCAACAACTTTGGAGAGAAATTTGGAAACACAGCTTGACAATGTACACACCCCAGGACCCAGCAGTCCCACTCCCTGCTATATTAATCAGAGATATTTTGCTCTTACACACAAAGACATGCACAAGGATGCTCATCGCAGGATCATTTGCAATTGCATAAGAAATAAGAAAGTAATCTGTACATCTACCAATAGTGGAGGAAATTTTAAAATTATGGGGTTTTCATACAATGGGTTATTCTTCCTCAGGTAAAATGAATGGACCAGGGCTACATGTATCAACATAAACAAATCTTATAAAACAATGTTGAATGAAAGCAAGTTGAAATGATTCCATTTATGTAAATATGTACATAATCATATGTGAAACTTATTTAAATATTAAAAACATATAAAATAATACTATATTTTAATGGACACCTCTATAGTAAAAGTATAAAAATGTGAATAGCAGATACACACCAATTTAGAATAGTAGTTACCTATGGGTAAGTAGCAGTGAAGAAAGTAATGAAAATGGATCAGCAGGAGGGCAGAATCAGATAGACATAATACTATGGCAAAATGATTGCTAAATATGGGTGATGAGCAGAAGGTTTTTATTATATTACTCTATTCTTTCATATATATGAAATATTTTATATTTTAAAATTTAATAAAATAACTTATAAAAGTCCCAGGGAAGGAGTCTAGTTGACCTATCCTGGGTCAGCTGCCCATTTTTGGACCAATCAACTGAGTCATGGAAGAACATGGCTGCTCTTGCTCTAGCCATGTATTGGAAGGAGGCTGGGGATGGAGATAGTGTCCTTGAGAAGGGAGGGCATCTGCACAGAACCAAAGATACCGACTGAGTGCTGGTCCCAGGGGCATAAGCAGCCAGGATATATGGGAAATTAACCAGGATACACATTAGAATCCCCTAGGAGCTTCTTTCAGGACTCAAACCCAGACCTGGTGAGTCAGAATTTTCAGGCATTCACATTTCAAAAAAGCCTTCCTGTTGGTTCTGATGGGAAACCCTAGTTAAAGAAAATCACTTAAGGCCTTGGGTTCAAACCACCAAGTTGAAGCCCCTGGCCTAGGCGAGCGGGCCTTTATGCACTAGATAAAATAGTGCATAATAGTGACTCTCTTCCCTCCGAGAGTCAGCCTGTGGACAAAGGAGAGGACGCACACAGGTGGACTTGTTTCTAGGAAAGCCCCACTCCCAGGCTTCATCCTTCAGTAAGTAATACCCTTGGCCTGAACCACCCACCTTGGTTCCTCTGGGGTTTGGCTTTAAGAGGTAGGTTAGTGAGGAGAGGGACTTGAGCTTCCCTTAGAGACCAAAAGTTTTAATGTTGGTGATTTTCCAAAGCCCCTTTGCATGGTTTATAATGACAGTAGTAAAAACATTGACTTGCTAATTGCCGGACACTGTGCAGAAATGATTCGTCCAAAGTCCCTAAGCTAGGGGCTGGCAAAGTCAGGACTCAAACCCAGGTCTGTCAGACTCCCAGATCTGTGCCCTGGGGAATCTTGGGTCACTGAAGATTCTTCATAGTGTGGCAGCAACTGGCCTTCTCTCCTTACTGCCTGCTCTTGACACCCCAGAGTACACTCATCTCCCAGCACACCAAGCACGACCTGGTGGTCAGGTGATGATGCTGTCAATGGCTTCACACCCTTCTTATTGTTGCCCTCTTTGCATGGTGTCCCCTGAGTATCCTTTCTACCAAACCATCTATGTGGCAAGTCCTCATGGGTCTTCAAGGCTTTGCAAAATGTATTGGGTAGGCCAAAAGGTTCATTTGCTTTTTTTCTGTAAGATGGCTCTAGTAGCACTTAGTTGTCTTTAACTTCGTTCAAAACAATTTTTTTAGATTGTATGTGACAGCTGTCGTATCAGCATGCATTTAAAAAAAAAAGACTTATCAAAATTGGTGAATTTTTGTGTAGCCATTTTAATATTGAAGATGGAAGAAAAAAAAACATTTTCAGCATATTATACTTTATTATTTCAAGAAAGGTAAAAACTCAACTGAAATGCACAGAAAGATTTGTGCAGTGTATGGAGAAGGTGCTGTGACTGATTGAACGTGTTACAAGTGGTTTGCGAAGTTTTGTGCTGGAGTTTTCTCGTTGGACGATGCTCCACGGTCGGGTAGACCAGTTGAAGTTGGTAGCAATCAAACTGAAACAATAATTGAGAACAATGAACGTTATACCACGCGGGAGGTAGCCTACATACTCAAAATATCCAAATCAAGCATTGAAAATCATTTGCACCAGCTTGGTTATGTGAATCACTTTGATGTTTGGGTTCCACATAAGTTAAGTGAAAAAAACCTCTTGACCATATTTCCGCATGCGATTCTCTACTGAAATGTAATGAAAACATTCCGTTTTTAAAGCAAATTGTGACGGGCGATGAAAAGTGGATACTGTACAACAGTGTGGAATGGAGGAGATTGTGGAGCAAGCGAAATGAACCACCACCAACCACACCGAAGGCCGGTCTTCATCCAAAGAAGGTGATGTTGTGTAAACGGTGGGATTGGAAAACCAAACAATTAATTCCAACAAGTACTGCTCCCAGTTAGACCAACTGAAAGCAGCACTTGATGAAAAGGGTCCAGGATTAGTCAATAGAAGATGCATAATCTTCCCTCAGGATAACACAAGACCACATGTTTCTTTGATGACCAGGCAAAAACTGTTACAGCTTGGTTGGGAACTTCTGATTCATCCACCGTATTCACCAGACATTGCACCTTCGGATTTCCATTTACTTCAGTCTTTACAAAATTCTCTTAATGGAAAAAATTTCAATTCCCTGGAAGACTGTAGAAGGCACCTGGAATTGTTCCTTGCTGAAAAAGGTAAAAAGTTTTGGGAAGGTGGAGTTATGAAGTTGCCTGAAAAAGGGCAGAAGGTAGTGGAACAAGAGGGTGAATATGTTGTTCAATAAAGTTCTTGGTGAAAATGAAAAATGTCTTTTATTTTTACTTAACAAACCAAAGGTACTTTTTGGCCCACCCAATACAATACTGTTGGTTGCTTACCTCTCATCTTCCCCATTCCACTGTGCACTCCCAAAGGGGGCACCGATTCACTCATCTCTGTATCCGGAGTTGATAAGCAGAATGTGAGGGGATGAGTGAATACACAAATGAGTGAATGAATCAATGGTAATGGCAATGGCAAGCAAATGGTAGCAATGCAGAGGAGGGGAGTGTGGGGTCTGCAGCCATAGTAACAATGATGTTGCTGTGTGATAGTGCTAGGAAGATGGTAACCATGGCAACACTGATGGTGAGGCCTCTTTAGACAGTACAAGTGCTGCCCGCTGTCCATGCCAAACCTGACCCACTCAGTGGCCAAACAAGATGATGAGTACAAGTAGCAACTGTTGTCCTGAAGCAGTAGGATGGGCAAATGTATAAGGTGTGATTTGTTCTAAGGACAATCTTCGTGTGTGCACTCGTGCCTGCTGCGAGTGTATTAGGGGAAGAGGGACAGTTCCATATATGTGTGTGGGGCGCGGCCAGATGTGTAGAGGGCTAAGTGTGTGGGAAGGGGGAGTCAGCCTGCCGCGTGTGTGGCTGCAGTGTGGTGTTTCTGGGAGGGCGCCGTTGTGGGGGGGGGGGGGCCGTGTGCGCGCACACGCGCGCTAGCTTGAGCTTCATCGTGGGGGGCGGGGTTCCGGGGCTGCGGGCCGGAGACCCTCGGCCCCACAGCGTACGGGGTTGGGGGGGTTGTGGGGGGTGCTCTGCCCATCCATCGCCCCGAGCTCAGCGAGCGAGGCGGATATCACAGTGTCACAGGGGCTCGGCTCGCAGATCTTATCCTCTTCATTTCCGCCTGAGCCAAGCCGGCCCGCACTAGATCCCTGAAGGCTCCATCCATCATCATGGAGGGAAAGATGAGGGCTGGACGGGGGTGGGGGTGGACTCTCAGATGGCGAGGAGAGGGAGGGGGTGGCGGGTACCAGGAGCACCATCGGACATCCGAGAAAGGCATCGGGACAAGTTGGCGGGGGTGGGCATTTTGGGATCTGCTTTTCCCCGTGGGGGAGGAGATGCTCTCTTGGCCCTGGCCGGGATGAGGGACAGCGGCCGGACTCAGCCCTAGCCTGGAACACCACGCAGGTTGCTGGGGTCCGGAACCCTGGTGCCTGGCCTCGCTCTCCCAAGCTGGGGGGCAGTGTGGGGAGGGAGCGTGTCTCCATTCCAGCCCTAGGGAGAGGGGTGTTTTAAGCGAGGGTCCGCACCTGGACCCTCCGAGGTGGCTCCGGGCTTGGGGCGGCGTAGGCGGGGGCGGGCGCCCCGAAGGGAGGCCTTATTTCATTTCCCCGCACTGCTGAGGTTTCTGCGAAGTGTCTCTCTCACCTCTTTAAATTTTACGGCGCTTGGCTTGTGGCCGCAGGCCCCGCCCCGGGCAGGAAGTGGGTGCTGAGTCTGGGAGCCTCCCCGGCCAGGGGGTGACTCCACCAGGCAGGGCGTGGGTCAGGCCCGGGGTGCCCGGACTCTGCGGGACGGCCAGCCTGCGACCCCTCTCTGGTTCCCCCGGGCCTTCCTGGAGGGGGTCTGGATTGTCTGGGCCCAGGGGTAGGGTTTGCCTCGTAGCTTCTCAGGCCTGGCCCCGCCCCCTTTTCCAGACTCCTTCATAGGCCACACCTCCCTCCTCCAGCTCCCAGTGAGTGTTGGGGTGTGCGGGGTCGAGGAGGGATCCTGGAAGAGGGAATAAGAGGACCAGAAGTGGATATCAGCCTTGGGGCCCCGATCTAGGTCAGGTACACCAGTGCAGTCTGCAGATGAGGCAGGTAAGCTCTGGTCCCTGATGGACGGGCCTGGCACCTGCTGGGAGATCAGGTTGGGGGCTGGAAATGAAGGGAGGGGGCATGGGGAGGCAGCTGGGCCCCAACACTTCCTTCAGGAGCCTGCTATGACTCCTTACCAGGATCAATTAGTGGGGGCAGGAGTGTGGTCTTGCACTGGAGAGGATGAAGGAGAACAGGAGATGAATGTGAACAGGAGTGGGGCTTGAGGGAGGAAAGAAGTGTGAGCAGAAGGGCATAGAATGTCGGAGGATCCCGTTAACTGGGGGAGGCACTGCCCATAGACACCCAGCCAGTTAGAGTCAGGATTTGAACACAGTTATGTCTGACTCCAGAGCCCCTTTTTTTAAAATTAATTAATTAATTAATTAATTTAATTTTTGGCTGCATTGGGTCTTCGTTCCTGCGTGCAGGCTTTCTTTAGTTGCAGCAAGTGGGGGCTACTCTTTGTTGCAGTGCGTGGGCTTTTCATTGTGGTGGCTTCTCTTGCTGCAGAGCATGGGCTCTAGGCGCGTGGGCGTCAGTAGTTGTGCCACGTGGGCTTAGTAGCTGTGGCTCACGGGCTCTAGAGTGCAGGCTCGGTAGTTGTGGCACACGGGCTTAGTTGCTCCGTGGCATGTGGGATCTTCCCAGACCAGGGCTTGAACCCATGTCCCCTGCCTTGGCGGGCGGATTTTTAACCACTGTGCCACCAGGGAAGCCCCAGAGCCCCTTTTTAAGATTTGTAATCATCACCTTGATTTCTCTACATTTTACTTCTTATTGATACAGCCCCAGACTATCCAATCAAGCAGCCACAGACATAACTTTGTGACAGGCACATAACCAGAAGGAAACAAAAAGCCCAAAACAGAAATTTGGCTCCACTGGCCTGGGAGATGTGGAGCCGGTGGCCCAGCAGGGAGAGACACTAGCTTCCCAGATAGCCCCTGGTCGGGGGCTCTGGGACACCAGGGCTGGTTCAGTTCAGAGCAGGGCGTGGGAGTTGGGGGCAGAACTGCAGCTGAAACTGCCTGCCTGGTAGTTGAAGCCTGCTGAAAAAGGCTTTGAAACATTCTTTTTCTGCGTTGACCTGGAGAGGACATGTCCTGGATAGCACACTCCAGGGAGCTCAACCACCAGCATCTGTATGAGGAAAATTGGTCACCTCCGCATGACCCGGCAAGGGTCTGTTGTGGCCGCCCCTCCCCTACTCCCACACCTGCTCCTGGCTAACGCTCCTGTCTTTTCACACTCCTCACAGCCAATCTCTCACCGAGTCCTATAGATTTGCCCTTCTAAACATCTCTCAAGTCTGTCCCCTTCTCTCTTATCCCTGCCACCTCAGTCATCGTACTCCTTACTGTGGTCTCTCCTTGTGTTATTGCAACGAGCTCCTATCCGTCCTCGATACTATGATGACAATAGGGCCCTGTCATACCCTTTTAAAACCCTTTAAGGGCTGCCAGCTGCTCCCAGGATAAAGCCAAAGTTCACAGCGTTGAGTTCAAGCCTGCCTTTCCTGCTTCTCTCACTTGGTTTTACGAAAATAACCTTACCCCTTCGTGCTTCTGAGGCTATTGCATGTGGCGCCCTCTGCCTGGAATGCCCTTCCCTCCCTTCTGTACTGGGCTAGATTTTTGTCACCCCAGGCCCAGCTCAAGTACCTCTGCTCTGGGAAGACTTCCTGGAGGGAATCCCTCTTCTGTGCTCTCATGGCCTCTGTGCTCCCTTGCCCCCTGGTTATAATTGGCTGTTAGGATCTGTCTAGGTCTTGCACTAGACTAATTGCTCACAGAGGGCAGGGCCCTTATTTCACATAGGAGCCTGAGAACCTGGCAGGAGGAGTCAAGAGGGGATTGCTGTTGAATGATAAAGGGGAACCGGTATTGTTTGGGACCTAGCACCAGGCTGCCCCCAGCCTGTTTCTGGACTTCCTCGGACATGGGACCCTGGGTCCATGATACTTGGGGTGTGGGTGAGGAGGAAGAGGCTGGTGAGTGGCATTGTGAGCTTGTTTGAACATTATCCCTTCACATGAATTCTCTTTCCTCTGAATCCCTCTCACACTGCCCCCAACGCTGCAGAAGACCTACCTGTAATGAGGACTGAAGATTCAGGAATGTTCCAATCACTGCCTGTGGCTTTTGCGTCTTATTGAATAGGGTGACTGGTTGTCATGGAAACCCGAGTGCAGGAAGCTCCTTCTGGCTCCCTTCCCAGGGTGGAACTGCGGGCTGAGTGCCCTCTACGGCCTCTGGCTGAGCTGCTGCCAAGCTGGCAGCTGGTGCTGGATGGCTGGGGCCTACCCACTCTGGGCCAGACTGGGTCTCATCATTCCTTCCTCAGTAGAAGTTTGTGGGTTCATCCCAGAGTGTTGACCCGAGCCTGCACCACACACTTCAAGGCTGTAACTCTATAAACATGTTTCTTCTCCTTTGGGGACCAGCAAACCTCTGGATAAACTCAGGTTCAGGTTCTGGAGTCAGACAGCATGGGTTCTAGTCTTGACTCTGCCACTGCTTGTGTTGCTGTGTAGTCTTGAGCAAGACATTTAATTTTCTAAGTCTCAGTTCCCTCATCTGTAAAATGGGGATAATAATAGCATCATGAGATTTCCACTTTTGGTAAGATGGTGAACTAGTGCTCTAAAAGGCCCTCCCACTAAAATACAACTAGATTCTGCATGAATTACAAAAACAAAACAAAATAAAACAAACCATTATTTTTAATGCATTGCTGGGTTTGTTAGAAAGTAAGGGAAATCTCTAAGGACTAAATATCCTCTGCCAAGAAAAACTCAACAAGACAGTGAGTAACTAAAACTAAAGCATGGAGTCATCACTAACAGGTAAACAGGAAAGTCAGGCTAAATGTTGAAATAAACACTGTGATAGGCAAATTAAGTCTAGGGCAGAGGCAAGGTGAGAGAACTTAACTTGAGACTCCTGAATTGTGCCCAGGTCTCTTGAAGGTGGCTAAAGTAGTCCCAGATTAATAGCAGCCCCGACTAAATGCAAATGCCATCAGTATGAATGTACCTCCAATTTAGGCCCTCAGGATTCCCACAGGTTAAATTAAAAATATGAGCTCACAATCAGTGATCACCAAACTACAAGGAAACAAGCCACTATGAGTGAGAGTCAGCAATACAATAAACAATACGCTGAGACAATACGCCCTTCCTAAATACTTTGGCTATTGGAATTACCAAATACAGAATATAAAACAATCATGTATAAAATGTTCAAAGAAATACAAGATGGAATCACATCGCAAAAAAAATGTGGAATAAAAACCTGTCTACAATGCCCAGAATGTTTGAAAATAAACCAAATAGCACTTGTATAAATGAAAATTGTAATCAGTGATATAAAAATCTCATGAGATGGACTAAATAGATTAGATGCAGCTGAAGAGAAAATTATGAACTGGAAAGTAGATCTGAAGAAATTACCCAGAATATAGCACAGAGAAAAAAAGAGATGTAAAATATAAAAGGAGGTTAAGAGAAATGGAGACAAGAATAAGAAGGTCTGCTATGCAGCTGAAACCCACAAGGAAAGAGCAGAGAAAGCTAAGGTGAGATTATATTTGAAGAGATAATGGCTGAGAACTTTTCAGAACTTGTAAGAGAAGTGAATTCACTCCTAGACACATTGTAGTAAACTTGCAAAAGACCAAAAATAAAGATAAGAACTTAGAAGCAACTGGAGAATAGAAACAAGCTGGTTATAAAAGAATGGCATTTAGACTAACAGTAAAATTATCGATAGCCACAATAGAAATCCATAAGAAATGGGAAACTATTTTCAAAGACCCAAGACAAAATAATTATTGACCTAGGTTTGCATACTCAGTAAAACTATCTTTTGAGCATGAGAACAAAATGAAGTCATCTTCACATGAACAAAACCTGAGGGATTTTACCACTGACAGACTTTCATTAAAGGAAAGTAAAAATGATCCCAAAAGGAAAGTCTGATATACAAGAACAAATGTTGAGTAAAGAAGTGGTAAACAAGTAAGTAAATTTAAACAAAAAGTGTCTGTATAAAATAGTGTTAATAGCAGTAATAATGTCTACTTTGTGGGCAAAAAAGAAATAAAAAGGTAGAACTCAAATACTGGATGTCAGTCACATACAAGTTGGGAGAGGTGATTGGAATTAATGTGGTTTAAAGTCCTTGAATTATCTGGGGATGGCAGGGGGACTAAATAAGTATTAACCCTAGACTGTTTTTAAAGTTTGAAAAATAAAAATTTAAGGGTAATTTCTAAAAAATAATAGAAAAGGAGTATGTAACTACCAAATCTGTAGAGGAAAAGAAATGGAGTAAAAGGTGAAAACCTCTCAACTTTTAAAAAAGTGAGAAAGGGGAAACAAGAACCATGGAAAAGATGGGTGGATCAAAAAGAAAGTACAAAATTAGGTGGCAGATACAAATCCAGATTTATCACTAACTGTAAAAACTGTAAATGTGCTAAACTCTTCAGTAAAGAAATAGACATAATATTTGAAATATTAAATATTTTTAAAATCCAGCTGTATGTTGTGTACAAAAGTCACTCCTAAAACATAAGGACACCAAAAGGCTGAAAATAAAGGCATTCAAAATGATACATGAGGGGACTTCCCTGGTAGCCCACTGGTTAAGAATCCACCTTCCAATGCAGGGGACACGGGTTCAATCCCTGGTTGGGGAACAAAGATCCCACATGCCATGGGGCAACTAAGCCTGAACCCTCTAGAGCCCGCACGCCACAACTAGAGAGCCCATGTGCCACAGCTACTGAGCCTTCATGCTCTGGAGCCCGCACGCTGCAACTACTGAGCCCGCATGCTCTATAGCCCACGTGCCTCAACAAAAGATCCTCCATGCTGCAACGAAGATCCCGTGTGCTGCAAATAAGACCTGACACAGCCAAATAAATAAATATTAAAACAAACAAAATCCAAAGTGATTCAAGAGAAAAAAATATCAACCAAAGGAAAGCTGGAGTGGCTTTATTACTATCAAAAAAGTAGTCAATAGGGCTTCCCTGGTGGCGCAGTGGTTGAGAGTCTGCCTGCCAATGGGGAGACAAGGGTTCGTGCCCTGGTCTGGGAAAATCCCACATGCCATGGAGCAGCTAGGCCCGTGAGCCATGGCTGCTGAGCCTGCGCGTCTGGAGCCTGTGCTCTGCAACGGGAGAAGCCACAACAGTGAGAGGCCCGTGTACCGCAAAAAGAAAAAAAAAAAAAAAGTCATTAAGTTAAATATTATAAAAGATAAGGAGAGTTCCTAATAATGATAAAAGTTTTAATGAAACTGGAAGATAAAACAATTCAATTCATAAAATAGCCTCAAAACATACAAAGAAAGAATGGACAACTACAGAGAAAAATTGGTAAATCCATGATTATTATGGAAGATTTCAACATATCTCTTGTAGTTATTGCTATGTCAAACAAAGAAAAAATTAAGGTATAGAAGATTTTAACTACACAATTAACAAACTTGAACAAATGGATATAGATAAAATCCTGAATCCAACAATTAGAGAATACAAATGTTTTCATCCACACAAGGGAAATGTATAAAAAGTGACCACATACTAGAACATAATACAATTCTTAGTAAATTATAATATCCGGTATACAGATCATGTTTCTGTAACCTGCAATGCAACTAGGTTAAAAATCAATGATAAAACAATGAGTAAAAATTTTTCCATGTGTTTGTGAGTTAGAAAAAAATCACACTGGAAAACTTTAAAGCCCTTATGAGTGAAAATGTTGCATATCAAAACTTTTGTAATGCAGTGTAAGTGGTAGTTTTTGGGAAATTTAGAGCTTTAAATGCTTATATTTTTAAAAAAGAAAGCTGATAATTAGCTAAGCATCCAGCTTACAAAAATAGGAAAAGAATAAAAGCTCAATAAAAGAAAAGGAAAGAATATCATAAATTAATAAAATAGAAAAATAAAGATACAGTAGAGGGAATCAACAAGGCCAAAATTAATTCTTTGAAAGACTAATAAAGTAGATAAACATCTGGCAAAGTTTAAAAAGAATTTTTTAAAGGCATAAATCAATAATATTAAGGATGAGGAAGGAAATATTGCTACAGCTAGAGCAGAGATTAAAAAGATAAAAAGAATATTTTATATAACTTTGTATTAAATAAATTTTAAAACAGGCAAAATGCACAGATTCTTTGGAACACATGACTTCTCAAAACTGGCTTAAGAAAAAAAAAATCCTGAATAGTCCCATAACCACTAAACATAATTAAATAGGTTGCTAATCCCACATAGAAAACATCAAGCCCAGATGGTTTCAAACATTCTAAGAACAGATATTACAATTTTATACAAACTCTTCCAGAGAATAGAAAAAAGGGAACACTATCAGCTCACTTTGAGAAATCAGTATAACTATTATACAAATCAGGACAACCTCATTCACGTGCCTAAATGCAAAAATCAAGAAAGAATAGAAGACTGAATCCAGCAAGATATTTAAAAATCATGACCAAACCAGGTTTATACCATGGACCTAATGAGGTTTAACATTAATATATATTATATATTAATATAATATTAATATTATTACTATATTATATATTATTATATTGTGTATAGTAGATATTATGTTACATATTAGCATGTATTACATGTTCTATAACATTATTAATATATATTAAATTGTAAATATGTGCAGTGACATTAACAGGTTAAAGGAGAAGATCTATGTAGAAGAAGCATTTAATCAAAATCAACATTCTTTCATGATTAAAATTCTTACCTTCCTAGGAAAATAAGGGAATTTTCTTAACTTACAAAATTTAGCAAAATCGTACTTATTAATAAAAAGTAAAAAGGATTATCCTTAACAAAACACGATAAGGATCTTAATATCCTCCTAATCAACATTTTATTGGAAGTCCTAGCCAATGTGTTTAATATTTTTAAAAGAACAAGAAGGAGAAGAAAAGGAAGGAAAGAAGAATAATGATTAGAAAGAAACAAAACTATCATTTCCAGGTGAGATGACTATCTACATTAAAAAATCCAAAATAATATACCAAGAGATTATTAGGATTAATGAGTTTATGAAGGTGGCAGGATATAAGATAATATTCAAAACTAAATTGCTCGTCTCTATACTTATAAAACAATTCAGAAAAAGACAACATTTAGAATAGCAACAGAAAGTAAGGAATGTAAAAATAAATCTAATAAAAGATGTGCAAGACCTGTTGCAGAAAATGTTACAACCTTATTGAAAGACGTCAGAGAAGACCTAATAAACAGGGAGATTTATCCTGTTCAGTTCTCCACATATTGATCTATAGAGTAATTTTCATTCCAATCAAAACCCCAATAGGAATTTTAAAAGTACTTTACAAGCTGATTCTAAGTGGAAGAACAAAAGCCCAAGACTAGCCGTACCCTCCTGAAGAAGAAATGGTGGTTAAACATGCCTAAATGCAATCAAGACTTAGTATCAAGTGTTAGTAGTTAAGATCACGTGGTATTGGCATGGGATTAGACCGATAGACCAGTGCAACAGTAATAAAAGTTCACATGTGTAGAAAGCTGACATACGATAGAATTGGCTTTTCAGATGACTGGGGAAGTATTAACTATTTGATGTAAGGTGCCTGGATACTAGATTATTCATATGGAAAAATATGAAGTTGGATCCTTATCTCACCTGTACTCCAAACTAAATTCTTTTTTTTTTTTTTTTGTGGTAGGCGGGCCTCTCACTGTTGTGGCCTCTCCCGTTGCGGAGCACAGGCTCTGGACGCACAGGCTCAGCGGCCATGGCTCACGGGCCCAGCCGCTCCGCGGCATGTGGGATCTTCCCGGACCAGGGCACGAACCTGTGTCCCCTGCATTGGCAGGCGGACTCTCAACCACTGCGCCACCAGGGAAGCCCTCCAAACTAAATTCTTAATGGGTTAAAATTTTAAATGTGAAAGTCAAAACTTTAAAATTTAAGAAAAAATGTAAGAGAATATCTTTCTGATTCAGGTAGTGAAGGATTTTGTAAATAAGACACACAAAAAAAGCACAAACCATAAATGTATGATGAATCAGGCTACATTAAAATGAAGAACTTCTGTTCCACAAGCTGGAAAAAACTATTTGTAGCACATAAAACTAGTGAAGGATTTGTATCTAGAATATATATATTTTTTAAAAACCCTAGAAATAAATAAGAAAAAGACAAACAACCCAAAAGAAAATTGAGTGAAAGACGTAAATAGGCATTTCACAAAAGGGAAAACACAGATGGAGAATAAACATATGAAAAGATGCTCAACCTCACTAATCCTTTGGGGCAGATCCAAATCGATAAGTACTGTCACGGATGGGGAGCGACGGGAACTCTTCTTAACTGCTGGTGAGAGTGTAAATAGTGAAATCACCATGGAAGATACAGACTTTGTCTGACACAGCTGACCCTGTGCATATCCTGGCAACCCAGCAACTCCCCACCAGGTCATATTCTGTAAAGACTCTGGTATGTGTGCGTTGGAAGTCATGTAGATGGACATTCATTGCAGCATTGTTTGTTTTAATGAAAAATTGGAAAAACCCAAATATCTGCAATAGGAAAATTAAAAAATAAATGGAATATTAGATAGCAACGAATAATGGTCACAAGCGAGAATGTGGATGAATGTTGGCTACAATATTGAGTAAAAAATGGAACTAGTAGAAGACTATGCATACTATATTACTAGCATAAAGTTCAAAAACATGGAAAACTGAACAATAATTTTATGGGATCAGGAATTCGTTTTTATTTTTAAAGCAAGGCAATGATAAACACAAAATACAAGATAGTGGTTATCTTCAGGATGAGGTAGGAGAGGGATGGGCTGGAATACTCAGGAAGACTCAGTTGTCTTGGTAGTGTCCTAGTTTCTATCTTTCGTAATGCTCTAGTTGGGTTCACAGGTGTTTATCTTATCCTTCACAACTTATATCAGTTATAAGTTTTGTGTATGTATCAGGTATAACAAAAAGAAAAATGAACTCCAGTTACACACTTTAAAAAAAATAAGATATAACCAAAAAAGAACAAAGAAAGATTATAAAATAAAGGGCTGGACAGAGACAAAGATAGTAGGTTAAGGCACACACAAAAAACAATGTAGGAGTACCAACCTTATTATCAAAGTAGAATTCAGTACCAAAAGCATTGAACAGGACAGAGATAGACATTAGCTAATGAAGAAAGATACATTCCCTGAGAAAGAGAAAATAATCATAAACCTTGTACCAAACAACACAGCAGCCAACTAATATAAAGCAAAACTCCAGGGAAAAAAAATCTCAGTAGTTATCTTAATATCCTTCCTGTTTGGTGTTAGTAGAGTCCTCCATGCAATGGTGCTGCTAGCCAGGCCCCCTCTTGAGCAGTGCCGTGGCTTCAGGAGTCATCTCTGAGACAGGTGCCCACCTTTCCCAGTGATTTGGAAAGGCCTCAGGGAGTGTGGCCAGGCTCCCAGGGGTCCCAGTCCAGACTTCCAGCCCAGCTCCTGCACCTGCTTCTATATCTGGCCTCCCCATGGATGATGCCTACTTCTTCCTGCTTCTTCTCCTGACCTGCCTGATGTTCATCAACTTTCTAGGCTCCTAAGCTACAAGATTTCTTCCCTGGACTATCCTGGTGTGGGGGGCTTTTAAGCTGTGAAAATGGACCCACCCTTCTCTCTTCCCTTCCCCATCTTCCCATCTGTGCCAACTGGCTGTGTGAACTTAGCAAGTGGCTGACCACCCTGAGTTCCGCCGTTCCCTTTGCACAAGGCAATGATGCAAGAGGCACAGACCATGCCTGTGATAGACGGGGCTAGCCGTGAGAGGGAGGGTGGCTTTCTGGCTGTCAGTCTCCCTTTCTCCTTGCTTCTCTTGTCCTGGCCTGTATGAGCCAACCTGCTGGCCAGCACCTGGGAGGCAGCTTAAGACGGGCCACACCTCTCGGCCTTGCTGTTGAATCCTCACTCCTGTTGCCCTGGGATGCGGCCTCCTTCTCTGTCTCTCAGGCCATTCCAAGGCACTCCTTGGCTTGGAGCCTGGTCCGGTGAAGCCCGCTCCACCCCTCAGAAATGCAGAGTTGCAAAATATTTGGGGCTTTTCCTGGCTGTCCTGGCCTTCCTTCTAGGCAGAGTTGCTTGTTTACAGTGGTAAGTTGCTCTCAGGATCTGCCACTCACTAGCTCTGTGACCTGGAACAAGCTCCTTCACCTCTCAGAGCCTCAGCGTCTTCATCTGTAGAATGGGGGTGACAATACTTTGAGTGAAAATGAAATGAGATCATATCTGAAGGCACCAGCCTATGATAAGTACCCAGTACTCAGTAGCTATCGTTATTGTCCTGGTCATCATCACTATTATCATTATTGTTCGTTGTTGGCAGAGTATTTTATAAGCAACAAGACACCTTGTAGTAAGCTGCTTTCTTCCAGAGTTGCAGCTTCACTTTGCTTTGCGCAGCATGACTCCAGGTTTCTGCTCTTGTCACAGTCGCTCTGTTTGTGGTCATTTTTGTGGTGGGTATAACTTGATTGTTTGCTTATTAGTAACTCAGCACCAGTAATTCACTTTTTCAATTGACCTCTGTTGCTTATGAAGTACCCCACTGCCTGGCCCTGCGGCACAGCTTCCCAGTTCCAGCTGTGGGTGAACTGGAGGGGGTTCCCCTCTGTGTGTGGCACCAGAGGGGGCCAGGCATGTGCTCATGGCCAAGAGCTCAGATAGCATAACTACCAGCATTCCTGTAACTTGTGCCATGAGACTCAGGCCTGGCTGACTGTCTGTGCCTCGATGCCTCCTCTGGTGTGGCCCCTGAGGTCATGGGAGGCCCAGGTGTCTGTCAGCCTCCGAGCATGGGGAAAGGTAGCCTGGTGTCACAGGAAACCCAGCTCCTGGAAGCTTCCCTGGCCTAAAGGGGAAGGGGGAGCCTTGCCATTGTCAGTGCTAAGGGCCACCCCCCATCCACCGCCTTCAAGGCCCTTGGGCTCCTCTTGGTTCAGTGCTCTGGGCTGAGTTAACTTCCTGGGTAGGCAGAGTGAGGAGCGCCCATGAATAATCTTAGCCGCACTGTTTGAGCACCTGAGGTTGGCTGAACCCTGTGCCTGGTTCACTTGCTCATGTGACCCTCATGATGGCTCTATGCTTGTCCCTCTGTTTACAAAGAAAACAAGGCTTGGAGTGGTTAAGTGACTTGCCCAAGGTCACATGGCCGGCATTTGGCAGAGCTGGGACTGGAACTTGACATCATCGCACTTACCCCCATTCTCTGAAGCTTGATGGGATGGGATACCCTCAGAGCCCCAGGCCCCCACCAGATCAGTTGCCCCCTATTGGTAGGCCCCAGGGATTGAAATGATCAGAATGAAATACTGACCCTTGAATCTGGGGCTCCCAACTGTGACCTGCATCCCCTGTTCTGGAAGCATCCACAAGGACCAGCACACACTGAGGGTGGAGCTGGATCTTGCACTGGTGAGGGAGCCCCCCTTTATGTGCCTGGGGAACGAGGCTTCTCTGGGTACTGAAGGAGGGGTGGAGGAGAAGGGGCCAGGCGGGACTGTAGGGGGTGCCTTGCAGTCTTCTATTCATCCCCTGCGCTCCTCCGTCTGGGCTCAGGGAGGGTTGATTCCCCAGGAGCTAGGGCACTGAGGATACGAAGACTCCCTGAGCCTCAGTTTCCTTATCAGTAAAAATGGAGGTAGTGCCAGTAACTGCCTCATAGGTGAGTGTGAGGAATCAGTGAGAAGGACAGACAAGGCTGGAAGTCACTGAAGCAAGGGCTCAAGGAAAGGCTGCTATTTCCCTCCTCCCACCTCCCCTTGTTTTCCTCCCCCTTTGTCTCTGTCACTGCCCCAGCTCTGGTTCAAATCGCAACTTTGCCATTTCCTAGCTGTGTGGCCTCGGGAAGGTTCCTTAACATCTCTGAGCCTATTTTTCTGTTCTGTAAGATGGGAATGCCGAGGAATGCATGGTATCATCCTTGTAAAGCGCTCACACAGGGCCTGGTGCACAGAAGCCTCCCAGAAGGAGAGTTTCTTCCCTCCTTCCTTCTCTGGCCATGATCTGAAGCCTGCCCCATCTCTGCATTGTTTCTTGAGCCTAACTGATGCTTCAGCTGTCACCTGCCTGACTCCCGGTGGCCACCTTGTGGCCTGATGGGTGACTGCAGGTTCAGAAGCAAAATTCAAACTAGCTTCTGGTCTGTGTTGGGGATTTAATAGCAAAGCGCCCCAAGGGAGGTAAGGAGTGAAAGTGGGGTGCTGCACACAGAAAGGCGCCTGGATGTTCCGTGCAGACAGGAGATGCTCCAGGGGCCGGCCCCCTGCCACTGGGCCCGTTCTTGCTTGATTCTGTGCTGAGAACTTCCTGCACTTCACTTCGTTGCAGATTTGGCTCCGATTTGAATCAGAGTTTTTCAAATGAAGAAACGGGCTTCTGGGACCATGGTGGGGCACATCAAGGGATCCAAGGAATTGAAAATGTACGTTTTTGGTACATTTTTGTAGCCTAGGGAGCGGATACAGAGGGTTTTGGTTTTTATTATTCCTCTTTAGGCCACAAATAGGTACCTTACATATACTCCTCTCTATTATTCAAAATCTCACAGTGTGCTCACTTCATTCTCAGCTAAATCAGAGTATGGGATGTGTCAGTTGTCCTGTCACTGCCAAGGGCCTGACTGACCCCTGGATGCCCAGTGTGGGCATCTCACCTCCTGCTGTCTCTGGCCTTTGGATCCTGAATTTAACCTGGGTGTGCCCCGCCTCCCTGGTCCTCTGAGGCTCCAACCTCTGAGCACTTGTTCTGGCTGTTCCCTCCTCCAGGAGGCTTCCCCTGATTTCCCAGGCACAGCTGACGAAGCCCCTCCCCCAGCTTTGAGTCCTTTGTGCTTGTCTCGCAGCTCCTTCTTAGCTCTTGACAGGCGGGCAGGGTCCTGGGAGGGTCTGCCATGCAAGGGATGAAGACCAAAAGGGATGAGCAATCCGGGGGCCGTCTCCATTCTCCAGTCAAGCCCCAGGGGTTGCCCTGCAGTCAAAGCCATAATAGAGACCCCTGTCCATCCGTCAGTGCCCGGGGTCAAGGTCTGCCTGGCGTGGGGTCTGGGACACTCAGAGGCCAAAAGGGGGCATCTGAGGCAGAGCAGCCCTGGCCAGCAGGACAGGAGGAACAGCAGAGAGCAGAGTCTTCACTGTCAAGTGGACATTAAATTGTTTTCGCCCCATGGGACTTCGAGGAGAAAGTGGAACGAGATATGCAAGGCTTAGCACAGCGTGGGGTGCACGGTGAGCATCCCTGAAGGCTGCTCCCAGAGGCAATGGGTGGAACCCCTCAGCTACCTAATTCTCTGCCTCAGTGCCCATCGAACCTTCCAGCAGGTCAGCCATGGGCGAGCAGGCCAACTGCATTGCCTGAGCCCAGGGGGTGCCCCTCTCATCACGGTGGGGGACTGCAGGGCTGTATGCAGCCACCCTCCTTCAGACCATCCTCCTAATGCCTGTTGGACTGCCCATCCAACCGCACATCTGTCAGGTGGATTCGCATTCCACGTAGCTGCTGCAGAGACCTCACCTTCTCCAATCCAGCCTCACAGCCCGCAGTTTTCTCAGGGAAGGCAGCAGTGGTGAACTCCAGAGGCAGGACCGGGCCGGGCCTCAGACCCTCGAAGACAAGTTTCGTAGGGTGGGCTCAGAGTCGCGTTCCTCTCCTGGGACCACCCCTCTTCTCAACTCCCACAGAACCGTGGTCTAGACCCTCTCCAACCCCAGGTTCCTGGGAGGAATCACCCTGGAGCAAGATACTTCTCTTCAAGCCTCAGTTTTCTTATCTTTGCAATGGGATAATAGCTGTTCTTAGTTGTTATGAGGGTCAGTGAGCTAAAGTCTGTGACTGGCAGTGGCAGGGACTTGGCTACTATTGGTCCTCTGGAAAGAGGGGCCTGGAGGGAGACCTTTTCCCACACCCTCTCTTGTCTCCATACTTGGCCTACATTTCCTCCCCCTCCCCTGACTTCACTTTCTGGGCTGTGGGGAGAAGACAGGCAGGAGAGAGGGGAGCAATGGATTAGCACAGCCCCTCCCCTCCACCCCCCCAAACATTTTTTAGTGACAGAATTTTGTCGGCAAGAGAGCTGGCAGCCCACTGCTGGGAGTGGGGTGGGGGGTTTGAGCTGGGAGTCTCCTCTCTCAGAAGCCTAGGCCTGGGGCTTGGTTGGAGGACCCAGTTTAGTCCTGCCTCTGTGCTCTGCAGTCTAGGCCAAGTGACTTAATTTCTCTGAGCCTCAGTGAGGCCACTCTGAAGGTAGGAGAGAGTTTCCTTGCTCCCTGGGTCCCTGGGCCTGACCTTGAAGGACCAGGTTGCAGGGCCAGAGAGTGTGGGCTTAGGGAGGCATCCGAGGTGGTGTTGAGGCCATGGGTTTACAGCTAAACCTGGTTTTGAGCCCTGGTTCTTCTGCCTCTTGTTGGCTTTGTCATATTGAACTGGTCATTTCCTCCTTCTGAGCCTTGGGTTTCGCTTCTGAAACATGGGACCTTGACATCTGCCTCTCGGGGGTGTGTGGGGTGCAAAGAAAGCGATGAATGGAAGGGCCTCACCCAGAAGCCCCTGGGGCTGGGAGTCACCCGAGGCTGCAGGAGAGAGTGGGGCGGAGCTGCCCCCAGGGGCGCTGGTGCCCCTGATGCACAACCAGGCAGATATGTGCAATGATACACCCAGGTGTGGTTGTGCAAACGTCTTCACTGATACATGGACACAAGTCTGAGACACCCAACTCCATACATAGATCTAGACAGCCAGCTGCACACCATAAACCAATACGTGCAGACTCCCAGCTTCCTACACAATCTACCCAGGCAGACTGACCCACAGAGCTATTTCCATAGACACGTGGGCACGCACGCACACACACTGATACTACCCAAGGTACTCTGAGGAAACTTGAGACCTCAAGGAACATACTTTGAGAACCACATTCCTTGAGTCTCTGCCATCTCCACCCCCCCCGGCCCCACCCCCACCCCCATCTCCCCTGGATCCCAGGGCCATGTCCAGCCCGGAGTCCTCAGGATTTGGCCTCAGCTTCATTCTCCCTGTCACATTCCCCTGGGTGAGCTCGCCCACCTTGTGCCTCAGTGACCATCCACCTGGTTGTTGAACACCTGGATACTCAGATCTGGTCCTTCTGAGGCTCAGCCCTGTCCAGGACACCTCTTGGGTGCCCCAGAGACCCTCAGCTCCACGTGCCTCAGATCAGAGTGCTCCAGCGACCCCATCACAGTGATCCAGGTGCCCTGACTCCCCTCTCGCCAGTATCTCCGGGATCTGCCCCCTTCTTTCTTCCCAATTTTACTACCCTGGTCAAAGCCATAGTCATCTGTCACCTAGGTGACCGAGTTGACCCCAGTCTCCAGTCCATCTGACCTAATTGGATCTATTCTCCACTCAGCATCAGGACCCTGGATGGTCTGGCCTTGCCTCCAGCCTCACTGCTTCTCCCCCAGCCCCAAACTTAGCTATTCTTGCAGTTCAAGAGACTCACAAGATTTTGCCAGCCCCTGAGTTTTTGCACAAGCGTGGAGCGCTCGCAGACACTCCTCCCCATTCAGTGGCCCCATGCGGGCTAACTTCCCATCTCAGCTTAATATGTAGCTGCTTCCAGGAAGCCTTCCATGATGCTCCGCCCCTCCAGATGAGGTTGGGTACTCCTATAACAAGGCTGCACTGTACCTCAACTGAGTTCACATCACACTGTCTACCTCCCTGAGGCAGGGACCAAGCCCCAGTTCTCAGCCTAGTGGCTGGCACTTAAGGGGCCCTTCATATTGGTTGGGTGAATGAATGATTGTGTTGGGGAAAGGGATGGAATGGGATGGGAGGGATGCATTTGTTTCAAGGATGGAGATGGGTCGGGGTTGGGATAGGACAAGGTTGGGGAGATGACAGTTATGGGGTGGGACAAGGGAATGTGTTCGGCTAGACTAGGGACCCCAGGCTCTCCCTTCCTGACCTGCTGTCCCTGGTGCCCATTGAGAAATCTGCAGACATCTCATGCAGGAATGGCTCAGGCCCCGCACAGCCTCCCCGCAAGGAGAGGCACCACAGGCGTGTACAGGTTGGTTTATTTACAAATATACTGATGTCTCATCTTTTTTTGTTTCCATTTTCTGCTTTTGTGGGAAGAGGCAGAAGGTGAGAGTGGAGGGCAGGGTGGGGTGGTGATGTAAACGCTAATAAATAATTTAACAATGACAAGTTATTAAATAAAATGTGTCTGGGGATGGCGGGTGGACAGTGAGAGTCTGTACAAGGAGAACAGCAGTGGCCGGTGGCCCGGTCCCCACACCTGGCTGGGCTGAGCTCCCCTGGGACCCTGGAGGGGGCGGGGGCACAGCAGAGACGCCCATTGGAAATGGCACCGTCCAAGGGCCAAACGTTGGAGGGTCCCTCCTGCTCCCCTGGCGCCCAGGCGGCATGTCTACGAGTGTGGGTCCGTGAGCCTTCATGTGTGTCTGGGTGTGAGTGTGTCTGTGTGCGTGCCTGTGAGCGTGGACCCCCTTCCCCGTGGGGCAGAGTGAGCCCAGAGCTGCAGGTTCTCCCACATGGGAGATGAGATTCTCACCCCAGGTGGTGCCCAGAGCTCAGGCTGGGCCCAGGCAGGGGTCAGCCACTTCTCCTTCCCCCAAGCCTCACTGCTAGGGCCCTACTCATCTGGACATGGTGGACCCCCTTACCTCATCCTCTCCAGGAAGCCTCCCAAGATGCCCAGCCCCCTGGCACTGGCCCCTTCTCTATGGGCTCTGCTGAGCCCACAGTCTGACTCTTAGAACCACAGCGTCCCTCTGTGTGGCCTCCCTGGAAGGCTCCACGGGGTAGGTGGTAACACTCGCTGTGTTACCTGGGGCATATTCCTTCCTCTCTCTGAACCTCAACTTCCCCACAGGGAAACAGGACTCGCCTTTTCTCCAGCACTCGCCCTGCCCACCTCTTACTTTCTCCCTCTTCCTCCAGAGACCAGACTGCTACCTCCCCCTTCCCTTGGGCTTCCCACCCAGGCACCATGTGATGGTGATCCCATATCACGGCAGGGGCGGGAGTGGTCCTGGCTACGCACGCCCTCCACCTCAGGTCAAGGCTGCACTTCCTATGCGAAGTGGAAAGAGCCTGGCCATCTCAGCTAGCCTCAGACCCCAGCAAGCCTGCTCGGTTCTGTGTGCTTCTGCTGGGTGACCTTCTCTGAGCCTCAGGTTCCTCATCTGAGAAATGGGTCCCCAACAATGTCCAGACAGGCTTGGGGTGGAATGTGTATGCCTCTCCTCCTAGGAGAGAGCCCCTCAAGGCGGGGGGGCCTACATCTTGTGCATCTGTGTCCCCACACCTAGTCCAGGGCTGGGCAGAGTGGGCATCAGAGCCTGGGGGCAGCGAGCTGCAGTACAGCGAAGGTGCTACCTAAACTAGCTGATGGGGCATCTTTGGCACGAGGGGCTGAGGTCCCTCTTGCTTTGACAATCTGTGGGTCATCAGCATGGGTGTCCTGTACCAGTTCCTGGCAGGGAGCAGTGTAATGGCAGAGGCAGAGCCCAGGCTGGAGTTGGGGTTTATGAGGCCCCAGAATGGCAATTTTACCAAGACAAGTCATGCTCCGACCTGGAGGTCGTTCACCAGACACAGAGGATGAGAAGCTGGCGTAGTGTCCCTATTCTCTGCTCCAGCTCTGTCCCTGACTAGTTGAGAGAGGCCTTGTCCCTGCCCCTCTCCTGGCCCACATTTTCCAGCTGCAGAATAAGGGGTGGACTAGTTGACCCATTCCTGAGGTTCCTTCCAACTTAAAGAGTCTGGGAGAGAAGGGCCAGGCCTACTGGTGGGGGAGAACATCTACCCCTGGACCTGCCCCAGTGCCCCTGGCATGATTTGACTGTGTGGGCGTAAGAGGAGAAAGGGGACCATCTCTCAAGAAACCAGAGTGGCTGCCTAAGGGACAAGTGGTGACCCAGGACCAAGAGATGGCACAGAACCTAGGTGGGCTGAGACTGCAGAAGGACTCAGGACATCAGCTAAGACCGTGTGGAAGTTCTGTGTAGAACAAGAAGAGCCCAGAAGGGCCAGGCTGGCTGCTGGGGCCTGAGGGCTGACTCTGAGCCGCATCTCAGCCCTGCCAGCTCTGCCATGGTGAAGTGTGGCAAGACGTGTGTGCAGAAGCCCAGGAGGGGCGGGGAGGTTGGCCTGGGATGCTCTGGAGGGACTGAGGTCTCCCCAGAGGACAGAGAAGCAAAACCACAGAGGATGTTGGTGAACTTTGAGGATCCCAGGAAGGGCCAGACAGAGGGGCCCTTCTCCAGACGGGTGGAGAGACACCCGTCATCCCATCAGCTCAAAGGCTGGACCAGGCAAACTTCTGCAGCCTAGGGCTCAGTGTTAGAATGGAAAGCAGAGCCATGAGCACTGGCTGAGGACACAGTGGCCTCCAGGGGCCAGCAAGGGGTCCCTGAGAACAGGGCCCATCAGCCTGGCCTCACTTCCTCTTTTGACAGGGTTAGTAGTTGGGTAGATTGGGGGCAGAGGTTGATACAGTGTATCTGGCTTCTAGCAGGGCGTTTGACAAAATGGTCCACATGCCTTAGGTGAGACACACAGGGCCGACTCCTTATATCGGCAGATGTGCTGAGGAGGGAGAACAAACCAGTGGTCCCAGAGTTGGGGTGCAGAGAAACTCCACAGGCTGGAATGAATCAAATAAGAGGAAACGTAACAAGAAAAAAGTCAAGGTCCTTCACTGGCTCTCCAGGGACCGATAAGTGCCCCCTCCACCCACACAGAGAAGAGAGTTGTGTCTTAGCTGTCACACATGTGTCAGGGTCAGGGGCTCTGGTTACAGAAAGGCAGGGTGAGTTTCCAAGGTTATGTGCCCTAAACCATTCACTGGGTCTCAGGCCACATTAACAGAGGCAGGGTGCCTAAAGTGGGGGAGGTGATTGACCTGCTCACTTTGGCTGGCTGATGACAGTGGGAAGACTGGGTTATATCTGTTCCATACCTTTAGAGGGAAAGCTGGAGCCAGGCTGGGTGGTACAGTTTAAAAGGAAGAGCTGGAGAAGCTGGAAAAGCCTGGCTTTGAGAAGCAAGGACTCAGGGCTGAATAGAGCAGAGGTGGAATCAGCAGAAAAGGCAGCTGACTTGGGGCCCGATGAAGTCACTGAAGGTTGCGAGGAGAGGCAGAAGTGGCTTGGGCAGGAACCAAACATCCTACGGAGTGCCAAGTGGGTGACTTTTGAGATGCTTTTCCACCTGGAGGTTCTGCCATTTGGTCTGATTCTACCTGGTTCTGCGGCCTCTGTCTCTGCCCAGGCAGCCCCCATCTGGACAGAAGCTAAGACACATCTGTGTCCACGTGCTTCAAGCTCACCTTACCCTCCTCACTTCCTCCCTCCCCTCCTATTGCTATCAGAGGGGCTCCCTGCCCCTGTCTGGCCGCTTCCTGCTTCCTGACAGGGCAGGGCAGGGCTGACCCGCAGAGGCCTGTCTGTCTCTTTCAGCACGTCTATGTATCTGTGTGCGTTTCCGCATGGGTGTGCCTTTAAGTGTGTGCGTTTGCATGTATGTCTCCATCCCTTTGAGTCAGCCTGGGCTCAACCTACCCGTCCCTGGTCCCGCCAGGATTGCCCCTCAGGGCAGAGCTGTGGTGGGCTTGGCCCACCTGCCAGGCTCTTCCCTACTCCTTCTCCAGGCTCCAGCTGGAAGGGGTGATCCTAGGCTAGCGGGCCTGCCCTCAGAGGTGGGGGAGGTGGGCACAGTGCAGAGCACAGGTACACACACATCTCACACCCACCATCGTCTGGGGGCATGCACGGGGGCCCTGCCTCGACCTAGGCCCATGCCATGGAGGTGGCCTGGACAGAGAGAGGACATTTAAAAAAATAGAGAGAATTTAAGCTTCCCGTAAAAGAGATGGGGAGGGGGAAGGAGGTGATGGAGGCCGAGGTGGGGCTGGGAGATGAGTGGCTGTCCGAGAGCTCTGGGTCCCTGGGGGTGACAGTCTCTGTGGGCAGGACACAGCCCCTGCCCAGGCTGTGCCCGTCTGCCTGTCTGGCTGTGCCCAGTGGGCACTTTAGCCAGGCCCAGTTGGCCGAGGGGAGGGCACCGTATGGCTGTCTGTAGAGTCTGTGCGGGTGGCAGGGCAGCCTCTGCGGCCTGCAGTCCCACCCCAGGGCCCTTGCCCAAGCGTCCGTGCGGCCCGGCTGGCTCTCAGGAGGCGAAGTAGGAACTCTGCATGGAGTAGAGCCTGTCGATGGGGTTCCCCACGCGGGCCTGCAGGGAGCCCACATCCGAGGAGCCGAGGAAGCAGTCGCTGAGGCTGGTTAAGGAGGTATCACTGTCGATGTCGTGGAAGATGGAGTCGTTCCCTGGGGGGCAGAGGCGGTGTCAGCACCGGGGTACAGGCTGGGGCTCCTGGGGGCCCTGTTGGCCCTACAGGCAGTGTGGCTGGAGGTGAGGGAGGGACAGGATGACCTGCCAACGGTGCCCGACCAGAGGGGTTGGGGGCTGTGGGTGAGGTCTCCAGGGCGCCCCCTTCCGGTCAGGAGGAGGCAGGTGGGCTGTGTCGGAAGGGGCTGCTGGGGTTGGGGGGGGGGCCCTGGGGCGGGAGGTGGCTTTTTCGGCCCCAGGCCTGCCAGGTCAGGCAGGGGGCAGGGGCCATGCTGGGGCAGCAGGGGGTCGGGCAGCTTACCATAGGGGTTCATGTGGTCACCTGGCATTTGGGGCGGCGTGAGGCCCTGCTGGAAGGGGTCGCTGCTGCCGTAGGGGCTCTGCTCCATGGCCACGATCTGCTGCTGCGGCGGGGCCAGCGGCGTGTAGGAGGCCATCATGCCCTCCATGCGACTCGACAGGACCTCTGGGGACAGAGCACGCCCTCACTGACTGGCCCTGCCTGCCCTGTCCTGGAGACCTCACAGATGTACCCCAGGAGTCCCATGACTTCCCTCACGACCCCCGAGTCCAGGCTGCCCACTGCGGTCTCTCTGGCCTCCTCCTTCCCAGCCCTGCCCCTGCTGAGGTTGCCTGTGGCCTTCTAGGGTCACTGAGCCTACATATCTGACCTTCCAGCCCACCAACCTTCCCCAGACACACAGTCCAGCGTCTCTTCCAGAAAGAGCCCTCCCTCCCCACCTCCTCCCTTCCTCCTCCAGCCCTGCCCTCCAGGAGCTCCCAGCCTGGGGAAGACAGAGGCTTCCAGTGAGCAGCCAGTACTGATTTGACAACATATGGGTGCAGTGAGTGCCCTGCATCTGGGAGCATCAAGGTGGAGCCCGCACCCCGGCCAACAAGGCTCAGGGAAGGAAGGCTTCCTGGAGGAAGGGGCCCACCACCTCCATGCGACGACTTAAACAACCAGCAGAGGTTCAACCAGCCGAGCAGGGGGCAGGCATGCCAGGCTGAAGGGCAGCAAAGGCAGAGAAGAGAGAAACTGCCCTGTGGGAGCAAGGAGCCCAGTCCATGGGGATGGAGCGTGAGGACAAGAGAAGGTTGTGCCTGGGGAGAGAGATGGCTCCTTGGGGACCCGAGCTGAGTGGGGGCTCCCCTGAGGCTGTAGGAAGCCAGTGGAGGGTCTTAGCTGCGGAGCGACTGTGGAGAAAGGCTGGGAGGGTGGAGGCCAGAGGAGGAGACCATTGGGAGGGGTTGGGGTCCGTATTAATGCAGATGTGGGAAAGACTAAGAGGGGCATGAGGGACATGGGACAAGAAACCACTGCCTGATTTGGTGACTGAGCAGATGCAGTACGTGTAGGACAGGACGGGGGAGGTGACTCCTGGGTTCCTGGTGTGGGTACTGGGTGGGTGGTAGTGCCATTTGCTGAGACGGGGTAGGGGAGCTGTAGGGGGTGTTTTGTGCATGTGGCAGCAGGGGCAGCGGTATGAAGTGCAGTATGGGCTGTGATGAGCTCGAGGGGACCGTGGAACATTCCTGGGGAGGCTGCATCCAGGGGGCAGCTGGGAACACCGGAGGGTGAGACACAGCTTGGGAGCAGGCTGGGAGACCTGAAGCCGTGGCTGCAGCCCCAGAAGGCTGCGCCGTCTCGGGAGAGGGGGGCAGAGAAAGAAGACAGGAAGAGCTGGGCTCTGAGGCCACGGCCTTGAAGCCCAAGGTCCAGCCTGGGACACTGGTCTGACCCCAGAGTTCTGAGGAGAGGGGCTGCCCATCAATCCCTTGGCAGCTGCCTCAGAGACCCCGGCTCACCTGGGAGCAGGCAGCTGAGGCCCCTTCCCCAGTTTGGCGGACTCAGGGAGCTCCCAGTGCCCTCCCTTCAAGACCTAGAAGGCTCCATGTCCCCATGGGGCCAGGGAGGCCAACCCCAGCCCAAGTTGTGGAAACAGCATCTGGGCAAAGCCCAGTCCACACTGGACTCTCAACACCTTCAGACTTTCTCTGGAGACTTCTGCTGAATTCTACTGCGGGCAGTAGGGTGTATGGTCATGTTAAAAGCACAGGCTTAGGAGCCCTACACTCCGGGCTGAAGCCTGGCTGTGCCCCTTACTAGCTGAGTGATCCCAACAAGTCCCTTAGTCTCCCTGAGCCTCAGTCTCCTCATCTGTGAGATGGGATGTAACGATGCCCTTCCTCTCAGGGATCTGTGAGAATTAAGTGAGACGGAGCGTGTGGAACGGTGAGAACAGTGCCTGGCACACCGCGTCGCTGTTTTGAATATGGAAATTCTGCCACCCCTTTCGGCCACCCACCCTGCCATCTCCCCTCCTGTGTCCCACAGCCCCCACTGCCTGTCTCCTTTACTGATCTCAGCAGGTTCCAACGCAGCAGCTCCCTGAGCTCTGATCACCTTGGCGGGAGGTTTCTTGGGAGTCTAGTTACAGAGACTGAGCCCCACCCCAGGCCGCCCTGCTCACCTTGGCCCAGCCGCTGGGAGTTCTGCTGCTCCTGTTGCTGCTGGTGCCGCCGTGCCAGCTTCTTCATCTGCAGGAGACACAGTGTGTGCCAGTCTCCGCCTCCAGCCCCCCTTCATTCCCACCTCATCAGGCCCCTGGTCTTCTGCCTGCACCCCCTCCCCATCCCACCCCTGTCCAGCGGGGTGGCAGGTGCCTGTACTCACCTTTGCTCTTTGGTTCTGAAACCAGACCTGGACCACACGCACGCTGAGGCCCGTCTCTGCCGCCAGCGTCTCTCGGACCTGCCCATAGAGAAGGAGATGGGTCAGGCCTGGGGGTAGGCGGGGGGCAGCAGCTGCGAGGCAGCAGGTTTGGGGGGATGGGCGGGGAGGGGGAGGGACGCCCAGCCCCCAGCAGGAGCAGAAGGGGTGGTGTCTGGAAAGGCAGCGCGTTCGGGGCTGTCAGCCTCCACCCCACCCCAGGTGCCCCTCACCTTCCGGCAGGGCTTGGAGGAGACCTCGAAGGAGGCCTTGAAGGCTCTTCGCTGCTGCGTCGTGAGGATGGTCCGGGGTCGTTTGGGCCTCCGCGGGTCCTTCCCGTCGTCCCCACTGCCCTTACTCTGGCTGCCCTGTCCCTTGGCCGGCTTCATGTCCCCATCTTCGTCCTCGCTCTTCACTGTGGGGGACACACCCCAGCCTGTCAGCCTTGTATCCTCAGGCAACTTGCTACCTGATGGGATCCCATCACCTCCTGCTAACACCTGCCACGACTCCCCAGTGCCCTCGGGGTAAAGACCACCCCCTTCCCCTGACCCATAGACCCTGCCTATCTAGTCTCTCATCTCCCATCCAGGCCCTGTGTGTCCCCTTCCTCAGCACACACTCCTCACTTTCTTAGCTTGGATCCCCAGGGAGACCTGAACCAAGGCCCCCAGACCTGCTCTGCTGACAACACACAGGCAGACACACACAGGAAGGCACCCTGGTGAGCAGGCAGAGACACACAGGCACGCGTGCATTGCACACTCAGATGCGTACACGTTCAGAATGGTAGAGATACAGGCCCACGTGGGGACAGCTATGGGCACTGCAGAAGCACGCAGGTGTACACACGTGGCTGGACACACTGAAGGGAGCATAGGATGCTCACTTGTGGCCGATCTGCTGTCCTCATCAGGCCCATGGCCCACCTGAGGAGAGATGCTGGCATCTGTGTTCATTCTGGCCCTGGGCTTCCCCTGACCCATCTTGCCTGGGACCCATCTTGTCCTGCTGGCCTCCGGTGCCTGGGAGACCCCAGCCCAGCATGTCAGCCTTTGGGAAAACCAGTTCCCACGGCACTAGCCCAGCACTAGCTGGGCCTCACGGCCCAGAGAGGAGGCTACCAGGAGCCTGCTTCCTTGGAGCTTCCAGGGACTAAGAATTGATGGGCAAAGACACACACTCCAGACGTTCTCACACAGGAGTACTTGTGACCATGACATGTGCACACGTACACACACACACGTAGAGGTGCATGCTCACAGGCAGGGACATACAGACATGTACACATCTGAACAGACACACACGTGCATGCAGAAGCGTGTGTATTCACCCGGAGGCACACCCACACCCACTTCCATGCCCGAGTTGTGGGTCTCAGAGATGCCAGCCCCACACAGATAGCAGAGCATCCCTCCCACCCCCCATGCCTCCTGCTGACCCCGAGTCTGAACTGGTCTCCTTTCTCCTAGACCATCTTCCTCTGAGCATGACCCCTGTGGAGGGGACCTCCCTCCAAGAACCCCTCCCTAGGCCTGGCGTGAATGTGCTAATGGCACCTGGCTGGCCTCTGCTCTCCCACAGGAACCCAGGCAGCCTGGCCGCCGTGGTGCCCTGCCCAGGGATGGACAGAGGTACAGGTGGTGGGAGCTCACACCTCCTCCAAAGACTCTGGCAGGGACAGCGCTCCTTCGTGTGGGCAGGTCCTGTGACCATGGGCTCCAGGTTCCCCACAAGGCCCGGCAGATCAGGGCGCCTCCTCCCCACGCCCCCTGCTCCAGTCCATCTTCGCCACCCCCAGGAATGACAAGGTGCCAGCCTGCTCCCTGACTTTTGCCTCCTTAAGACTTGTTCCCAGCTGGCCCTGCCCTTCCTGCCAGGAGGGCTCCAAACTGGTAAAGTCTTTTGGGGGCTGGAGCAGCGTAGAGAGGAGGCTTCACTCCAGGAAATGGAGTCTCTCCCTCCACCACCGAGGGCCCCAGTCTCCCCATGCAGCGGGGAAAAAAGGGAATAGCTTGGGGCTGCTGCTCCCCACTGCTGAAGGCTCTGGGGGGCGATGCAGAAAGGCTGCATCAGATCAGACACCTGCAGCCTGCAGGCCCGGTGCTGGGAGAGACCCCTGGGATGCTGTGCTGTCGGGGTGGGGGGGCCACAGCAAGGATAAGAGCAGGGGGAGGGTGGTGGGCCAGAGAGCAGGGGGTGTGGCAGCATGTGTGCAAGCTACAGTACATGTAAGCATGTGGATGAACGTGTGCAGCCACACGCATAGGTGTTCACTGCGTGAGTGTGCTGGGGCGTGCGTGCACATGTTGTTTACATGGGTGTGGGCTTCTGCATGCTTGGGCATGTAAGCACATGTCTACACATGGACATGTGTCTGTGTATTTACACTCCTGGGCATGGGTATCCACACATGCATTTTATGTGCTTGTGTGTGTGCATCTGTGATCACATGCACCTACACCTGTGTGTCATAGTGTCCAGGTACATTCGTGCACCTGTGAGGCTGTGCACACGTGTCTGTGTGCACCCCACATGTGCACGTGTGTACTGAACCCATCAGTGCGTGTGCGTATCGGATGTGGGTGCAGTGTCTGTGTATAGTGCAGGTCCTGGGGTCACGAGTGGGCTTCTCCTGCAGGGGCGGCTCTCCCCACCGCCTGCCCCAGCTCCAGGCGCAGCTCACCGGAGTCGGACTCGTCGGGGCTCACAGAGCTGAGCAGGTCCTTCTCCTTCTCGTAGTCACCTTTGCACAGTAGCTGGCCCTCCTTGAGCACAAACTCGTCGCCCTTGCGTAGCTGCCGCTCACACACGCAGCAGCAGAAGCAGCCCAGGTGGTACACGCACTCCAGCGCCCGCATCACAAACTCAGTGGGGGCGATCTTCTCCATGCAGCCGCTGCACTTGGCCGCGAAGAGCCTGCAGGTGCAGAGTGGGCGCATTGGCTGGGCTCAGTGGTCCCTCCCAGAGGCACTGCCCACAAAGCACCTCTTCCTCCCGCCACGCTGACCCTCTAGCCCAAGTGGGAGAGGCCCTCCCTGAGCACAGAGCCAGACAGTGGGAGCCCTACCCCCTTGGCTCACAGGGCCCTGGCGGCCTCACGGTGGGCACTGGGCAACCTGCCCGGAGGTGCCTTCTCCTAGGAGCATCAGCTCAGGGTCATTCCTGCTTAGAGACACAGTGGCCACTAGAGGGCAGAGTGCAGGTTCAGCCTCCGCCTTCCCTGGGAGCCAGGTGGGCCCCTGCCCTGAGGGGAAGGCCAGGCAGCCCACAGGTCCCATCTACCCTTACTCTAGCACCGGCTCTCCTCCTCCCTGCCCCTGCCTCTCTCCCCCACATCCAAGCAATCCCCAGCCTTACCCAGCCCATCACCCAGCCTGGGTCCCTCCTCTCCTGCCTGAGGGCTGCCCCAGTGCCCTCCCTGGGTTCCTGGCCTCTCCAACCCTTCATCTCACTCTCCAGGATGACAGCCAGAGGGATCTGTCTAAAACACACATCTGATCGTGCTGCTTCCCTGCTCCAGACTCTTCCATGGCTCCCTAGTGCCCTCCGGAGAACCTTCAAGTTCCTGAGTCTGGCACTCAGGCCCTTCACAGTCCTGCTCCCCGAGGCTTCGGCCCCATGGAACAGCCTGCAGTCTCTCCAGAGCACCATCACCTTGGCTCTTCAACATGTTCTGGGCTTTGCCTTGGCTACCACCTGCTTATCCCTCATCTTAGGTTAGGAATCTACACCGTGAACAGATATTCACGGAGCACGTATGGTGTACCAGCCGCTCTTCTAAGCGCTCTGCATGCAGAAATGCGTTTCATCCTTGCAACAACCCTATGAGGCAGGAAATATTAATCCCATTTTAGAGATAAGGAAACTGAGGTGCTGGGAGGCAGAGTCACGTGCTCAGGGTCACGTGGGTAGTAAATGATGGAGCCGTCTCTGTTCCCGGGCCTGATCCAGTCCCTCCGTGACAGGGAGGATCCATCTTCCATCTCCGGAGACAAAGCTGGGGGTGGGGGCAGGAGTCTTCGTGACTACGGCGAGTGTGCAGAAAGAGTCTGAGCAGCAGGGCCCCGCCTCTGCCTGCACCTACTGACCGCTCCTCCCGGCCCCCGATCCCTGTCACGTGCCCTGCTCTGTGGGAACAACACTTTGATGGAAAAATTTATGAAGAATCAAATTATTGCTGCTGGGAGGGAATTAAAACCATTTTTCATTCCCCACGTCCCCGGGCCACGTCTGCGGGCGCCACCTGGGGAGCACTGTGCACATCCCATCCCTCTTTATGGCCCGCCATCACAGGCACAGATTACAGCTGCAATTCTCTACTAATCGGTTCTGGAACAGAAATGGCCATAAATGCGAGGCTCTCGGCCTGCCTCCCTTCCCGAGGCTGCCATCAGCACCGCCCACGGCAAGCTGGTGGGACGCAGTGGGCAGGGCCATTCCGAGCTCTGCCTGCTGCCCTGGCACTGGCCAGGGCACTCAAATTGGGGACACCCCAGCAACCCCTGCCACCCACCTCTAGTCTAGCCAGCAGACTCCTACTCATCCTGCAATGCCCAACTCCAATGCCACCTCCTCTGGGAAGCCTTCTTTGATGCCCCAATCTGGGGAAGGTGGCATCCTCTATGCTTATCTCAGGCCTCAGTTCCCTCTACTATAAAATGGGGATGTCAACAGGACCTCCCTCAAAGGGCTGTTGTCAGGATTCAATGATACTGAGCATTTAATTCAATGAATGAGTACCACATCAGAGTGATGGCACATGGCCCTGTCAGCTCCCAGTTCTACAGAGGTCCACCTGATCCTCAAGGAGGACTCAGTGTTTGAAAAGGCCATGAGTGAAGGCTTGAGGGGGTGCAGAGGCTCAGGCAGACAGGACCCCACTGGCCCACACAGTGCATGCCTTCACAACGGTATATGAGATGGATGCAGCTCCAATTTGGCCCTTTGGCTGGAGACCTTTGTTCAGGGTGCAACCCACCCAGCTGTCCATGTACCCTAAGCAGAGGCCCTTAGGAATCTGGCTGGCCCTCCAACTCTGCCAAGGGGCTAGGGAAGGAGCCAGGTTTGCAGAACCTGCTGCTCTGACATGGAGGACACTTCTGCCTTGCCCCTCTCACTGCCTCCTTGTCCCTCTCCCCATACTCTACCTCCTGACCTGGCGGCCCCACTAAGGGCTGCAGCCTGGCCTCTGTGGCCCACGGGTGGACAGGCAATGGCTGCATCTCTGTGTCACCATGTCAGGGCAGGGCCCCAGGCTGGGTTGGCACACCTTGGGCGGTTCCCAGAGAGGAGGCCCTCTTAGTCAGTGGGAGGGGGCAGTGGGGGGGGGAGGGGTGTGTGACCCACATTTGCAGGCGCTGCCACCATGCAGGCTTCGTTCAGAACAGCCCCGCTAATGCCTTGGCAGCAGGGGGTCGATTGCTACTTTCTCCAAACTCATCAACACAATCTATTATTAATACTTCTCCAAAGCCTCGGTGCCGCCATCACAGAGGCAGCGCCAGCCACTCGGGGCATCATCTGTTATCTAGATTGCAAAAACTCGGGAAATAAAACAAACTGCACACTTTATAAACAGAATGTGCCATTCGTTTGGTCTCCAAGCATCTCTCCACCCAATAAAACATCGGGGGGGGGGACGCATGAAATACTCGCTCCCAATTATGGGGCTGCCTTTGTCTACCGTGCCAGGGTGAGAGCTACCAACTGCATGCGTGGGAGGGGCTGGGGTGCCAGCGGGGTGCCCTCCTCTGCGAGACCCCCACTCTCTCCTTCGATCCCTCCCACCATGAAGGATCGGTGGAACCAGCCATTGAGAAGCAGCCCCAGCTACAGGCGGGTGGCACTGGAATCCGATGGACTCGGGTTCAATGCCTGTTTCCACCACTTGCTCGTTTGTGACTGAGCAAGTAATTTTCTCTCTCTAAGCTCACTTATCTGTATAATGGGCTCAGCAACACTGCCTGTTTCTCAGTGTGAAAATGCAGTGAGTTGTCAGGATAAAGCTGTGAGCACAGAGGGAGTGACTGGGGGCTGGGGCGGGCCTCTCCGTGAATGCTGCCCAGAAGCTGCAAATACTGACCAGAGATGTAGAGTTGCTCAGACTGAAAAGCTCCGGGCCACCCCGCCTCCCTTCCCCTCCTGCCCCAGAGATGCTCCAGAGCCTGATGTGAAAGGCCCGGAAAGCATCAAGGGCACTGGATTTGGAGCCCTGGTCCTGCTCTCCATCCTGACCGGCTCTGTGACCCTGGGCAAGTCTGAACCTCACTTTCCTCATCTGTAAGACAGGGACAACAGTCCCCACTCCCCAGCTGGCCTGGGGATTCCAGATGGGTGTGTTGCTGCTTCCCACACTTGGGCTGGGAGGCCAGGATGGGGCAGGCCCCAGGGTCAGGGGACGATGGGGTGCTGTGGGGCAGCTCCGAAGCTCTGGCCGGGGGTGGGGGGAGCTCCCTGTGGCTTTCCCTCTAGCTGCCCTGCCCTCTTGGTGCCAATCCCCCTGCCCTGGCTCCTCCCCCAATCCAGAAGCTCCGAATCTAGACGGCAGCTTCGTGACCACAACACAGACACACAGCCTTGCTGGCAATCCACACAACCCCCTCCCCATTTTTCATGTAAACCGCCGACCCTTTTCTCCTCAGGCTGTGACTACAAGCTAGAACGCCATTCCCCCTCTCCCACCCTTTGCCTGGCGAATATCTGTTTATGAAGGATTTAGCTTGGGCATCCCTTCCTCCAGGAAGCCCCCTTCTCCTCTCCAGTCTCAGATACTTCTCCTGACGACTGCACTTTACGTATTTCCAGGTGCACCTTCCCCGTGGTCACCTCTGTGTCTTCAGTGCTGAGCCTAAGTCCCTGTACACACTAAGGTGAGCAGTGAATGTTCGCTGAATGAATGCTGAACCGTCCAATATAGCCCTGTTCAGCCCGTGAGGCAGGGCAAGTCAGTCCCCACCCCCAAGCTGGTCTGTGGGAAGCTGGTCTGTGGGAGCCTCACCCATCTGCCCTGGGGAGACAGGACCACCTGGGAGGGGAGCTGTGTGGGGGGCAGGAGGCTAAAGCAGGCAGCCTGGGGTTCCCTTCTGGCTTCATAACTTTTCCCTGTGTGACTTTGTTCAAGATAGTGAGCCTCAATTTCTTCATCTGTAAAATGAGAATGATGGTACCTACCTATGGGGTTGTTGGGAGAGCTGAATGCATGTGAAGCCCTCGGCCCTGTGCTGGCGTGAAGAAGGCATCCCACAAGAGCAGGCTTCTGCCTTTCTCTTGTTCCACGTGAGTCCAACATGCTTTCATTGATTATCCTCGCTGGGGTCTCCCAGGGGTCCCTGGGAGCAGCCTTCCTGATGCAGGTCCCAACCATTCCCCCTTCTCATGACCACCCTGGGTTCTCGATCCATCCTTCTAGCTTCTGTCTGGCCTGGGCTGGACAGAGCACTCCTGGCTCAATTCTCTGTCTGTCTCATTAATATCATTGAGCTCAGTTAACATCTAACTGCATCACCCCATTAAGTCCTCACAGAACCCTAAAAGGAAGATGTTTCCATCTCCGTTTCACAGATGAGCACAGGAAGATGCAGAGGGCAGGTTCAAGGTCACATGGCAGCATCACCATATACTCCCTCCCTGCTCTGTGCATCCAAATGTTTCTTTGTTCATCAATTACCCTGGCCCTTTGCTCTGAGTATCATGCCCACGTCTGTCTGCCCTCAAGGCTCTGAACACCCCGAGTTCTTATTACTTGGCATAAGCCCAGCACCCAGTTTCTTAAACCAAACTGAACATCTCCCCCTCGCCCAGGATCATCTGTGATTGCAGCTTAAGAAATTACCTTTTTCGGGATGTCCTCTTAAAGAGTCCCAGGCTACAACAACATGTCTCCATCTCCTTTGAGTTTTTATTGGCTTATTTATTTAATGCTCAATTTATTAAACTCATAAAGCTAATAAACAAAACTCAGAAAGCCAATTTTTTGGGGAGCATTTGAACGTGGATTACAAAATGATTAATTAATTTCTCTTAAACCATTGACACCTGCAGTGATACATGCAGTACAGCTGATTCTCTTACCTCTGATAAAACTGGTTTCCTAATGTCCCGGGGCCCCTCCAGCCTCTCCTCACGGGTTTTCATCCCCAGATCTTGGAGTCCACACAGCACTCATTAGGCTTGGAATCCTGGCTCTGTCACTTCCTTGCACTGGAAGCTTACACAAGTCCCTTCTCCTCTCTGAGCCTCAGTGACCCCATCTGTCCAGTGGGGAGGATGGCCTGGGCACATCCCCCCAGGCTCAACACGTGGTGATCATGATCACTGTCATCATCTCTCCAAGACTGTCCAAGCACCAGTTCACTATCCTTGCTGAGTAGAAGCTCCTCGGCCTCCTCCTCCTCACTGTACTGCCATTCCCAGACCCCCATCACTGCACTTTACAGTTTATGTAGCCTCTTGCTGGGTTCTCAGTCCAAGAGCTCCCAACAGTTATAGGATAAACCCAAAGATCTAATCATGGCATTCAAAGCCCCACTCTACCCCTGTCACACCTGGCCTCAGATGCTCTGCTACAGCTGCCACACTTCTCATTGTTCCCTGAACACAGCAAGTCCCTTCCTGCCTCCTTAGCACCTAAAATTCCAACTGACTCTACGACCAATCTTCTCAACCCCTTCCCTTTACTTCTCCTTGAACTCCTCTTCATCCTTCAAGACCCAATTCAATTGTCACCTCCTCTGTGAAGCCTTCCCTGATACCCACAGATCCAGATACTTGTGTGTCTCAAGCCCCCACTGACTTAGAAATAAGGAACTGGGTCTAATTCAATCCCCTACCCTTTGCTCCGGCGTTGAGTTGGTGGTTAGTGACTATTTGTTGAGTGAATGAATAACCTTGGGAGAAATGAAATGGGCAGCCAGGTAGGACAATAGAATATTGGCTCCTCTGCTTCTGGGGGGGTCTTAGAATACTACCAGCTAACAAGATAAGTGAACTTGCCCTCCCGTGCCCCCTCCACAGCTAAACAACCCGGAATCCAGTGTCCCAGTTTTTTGTCAACGAAGTTCTATACATCACTCCTGTTGGGCTGGGAGTCCTGCAGTAACACCCCCAACATCCGCACTGCACTGGCATCCATAGCTCACAGGGAAAGCCCTGGGAGTGCCAAGTTGGTATAAAATGACTTCCCTGACCTTTAAGTGACTGGGCCTGGCCTGGACACCTGACTCAAGGTGGGCCAACTAGACCCTCTGTCCTGTGTCTCCTCCTTCTCCTGCTCATTCAAGGGCCCTTTTAACAGCCCCCCACCCCCATCCTCGTCCTCAGAGGTGTGACTTTCCACATCTCCAACACCAGCTATGTGGCCTTGGGTCAGCCTCAGTTTCCTCTTCTGTAAAATGGGGGTGTTAATCCTTCCCTCACCTGGTGATGTGAGAAGGCCTAGTCCAGAGGGCATCTCGGCAGGTGTGTGGTCCCTCTCGCCCCCCAGTCTAAGTGTCACGTGGTGCCCAGTGCAGGCTCTGGAACCTTCTCTTCTGCACCTCCAATTTCAAGACTGAAGCCCCCATCACATCGTTGGGTCTGAGTTCTCCCTGAGGTATGAGCTTCTGTGAGACCCTCCCCCAGGGCCACACTGGGGACCAGGGAGATTCTGGACCTGGTTTCCCTTAGGGCCTCTCCAGGCCCAAGTCCCACAGTTCCTGGAAGCACTCCCTCCATGGGGACCACGAGCCTTGGCACCTGGAACTGAAGGCCCTCTGTCCCCACTGTCCACACCTTCACGGATTCACCCAGCAAACACCCAAGGAGTCTGACTCTGTGCCAGGCTCGTGCAAGATGTTTGGGGAACAGTCAGATCATATCTCGTCCCATGGGAGCTGGCATAACGTGACATGTGCTTTGACGGGGTATACTCAGCAGGCTGCGGTGGGCATAGAAAGGCATGATAGTCAATCTGGAGGAGAGCTGGGGACTTCCTGGGAAAGGTGACATGACACAGAGTTAAAAGAACTTGGTCCTGGAGGCAGAAAGAATGGTCTGAAGAGTGTCAATCCCAGCTCTGTCACCTACCAGCTGCCTGACCTTGGGGCCAGCCACCTCTACTCTCTGAACCCGTTTTCCAGTCTGAAAACTCGGACCACAATCCCCACCTAACGTGATCATGGTCCCGTGTTTGCCCTCTCTGTGCCACACCTCCACAGGCTGGCGTGGGATGCCAGGATGGAGTGGCCGCAGAGCACTAGGACAGGCCCCCATATAGGAAGTGCCCAGGAGGTGGCTCGTATTAGTATGGCTCCTGGGACTGTGGCGTCTATCATGATGCTGGTTGAGAGATGAGCTGGAGTTCACAGGAGCCGAGGGGACAGGACTCCAGACACTCTTGGGGGTCCAGCTGCTGCTGCTGGAGGCTGCCTGTCACTTGCAGGAGCTGATGCGGTGAGAGCAGGCAGAGGGAGCTGCCTGGCCGCCTCCCTCCCCGACTCGTTGACATCTCCCCCACGTGCCTGCCGCGTCCTTATCATTCCGCGCGTAGCTGGTTTTTATTTTGAGACAAAAAGGGGCCTGTTGATGGGGATCCAACTCAAACCAGCTGCAAACATCTGCTTTGATGCGGCGGCGGCGGCGGGCCAGGCGGGCGGCGGCGGGAGCCGCAGGCGGGGGCCCCGGTGCGCGCGCGTCAATCACGCGGCTGGAATGCTTGGCGTGGCCGGTCGCTGGGACCGGCGGCCGCCGGCGCGCGGGCCTCTCCGCAACCTAGCCGCGCCGGGGCCGGCCTGCCGTGAGGGCTGCCCCGGCGCTTCCCGCGGGCGCACAGACCCAGCTGTGCGGGGCCGCTGGCTCCAAGGCCCTTTGATCCCGGCTCGGGGCGCTGTCGGGGAGCCCGCAGCCGGGGCTCGAGGTCACGGGTCAGGGGCAGGGAGGGACAGGCCCAGCTGGGAGCCCGGGGTACCATCCAGGGGCCAGCCTGGCCAGGCAGGCACACATTCGGTGATTCCACACATATTTATTTGGCACCTACTACGTACCAGGCACTGTCTGGAGGCTGGGGATAGAGCAATGAGTCAAATGGACAGTCTCTCCCAACCCCGCCCCACCAGCTTCCAATCTAAAGGGTGAGGGACAGGCAACAGATAGATCTCTAGCAGACAGAGTGTAACAAGTGGTAAAAATGATGAATAATAAAGAGGCAAAGAAGAGCGACGGGGCGGGGCAGGGCGTGTGTGTGGGGGGGGGGGGCAGGAGATTTAGAAAGAACAGGCAGAGGCCTTAGTGAGATATCTGGGGAAAAGGGGTTCCCAGCAGCGCGAATAGCAAGTGCAAAGGTCCTGAGGCCTGAGTGTATCTGGGGTGTTGGAGGAAAGACAAGGAGACCCATGTGGCTGGGGCAGGTGAGCAACAGGGGAAGGGGCTAGGAGGTGCAGGTAGAAGCTGGGGGGGGGGCAGGTCACGTGGGGTTTTGGAGGGAGGGTTTTGAGCAGAGGCAGGGTGTGATCTGATTTGCATTTTAATCAGGTTCCTCAGGCAGCTGTGTGGGGGCCCAGAGATGCTTTGGGAGTTTATCTCAATAATCCAGGCAAAAGAATGTCAGCTTAGACCAGGGAAGGTGCTGAGAAGTCACCCTACCTGGGATGCATTCTGAAGGTAGACAGGGACACGAGAGAATGTGAAAGAAAGGATAGAGGCACAGGTGAGTCCAAGATTTGGGGGCCTGAACAACTGGAAGGATGGAGTTGCCACTAAATGAAATGGAGACCGAGGTGAGGTGGGGGAGGGGAGAGTCAGGAGTGCAGTTCAGGACATGTTATATCTGAGCTGAATTCTAACAGCCATGTGGATGTGTCCAGAGGGCAGTTGCATGTACGAGTCTGGTGTTCAGAGAGAGGCTCTGGGCTGGAGACACTGGGAGCTGCCAGGATGGAGACATACACGCTCACACACCTACACACTCCTACAGAGTGAGTTATACGTGGCGTGGCACCTGATAACTAGTCTCTCACCTTTGGGGCTCTGACCCCTGGGGTTTAGGGGCAAGGCCCAGACTCTGCCTGAGGAGTTGCTTTTCCATTTGGGGATATTGGGGCTTCTCCGGGGACCAGACCTCTCTTGGTGACATCAGGGAGAGACAATCAATGGTGCAGGGCAGGTGGAAGGTGGAGCATCACGCCCCTCTGATCATCCCCCACCTGCCTCTTCCTGCCCTCCAGCCAGGGCCTACAGCAGCAGAGGTCTATGTGCTCCAGGCCAGGCCCCAAGCTAAGGGCTTTACCTGTATTATTTCATTAACCCTTGGGTTGACGCTCTTCCCTCTTTTTTCTGCCCTTCCCTGGTGAATTCCATTCATTTGATAATTAATTTATTCACTCATCCATCAACATTCACTGAGCACCTACTATGAGCCAGGCCCTATGCCTTCTCTTCCCACCTGCTCATCAAACCCCTCTGATCTGATCCTAGGTTCCCTTCCCCCATTCTCACTGAGTCACCAGCTCCAGGTTGCCAGATCCAGCAGCCATTATTATTATTAATTTTCTATGTTTGATTTTATTTTATTTAATTAATTAATTTATTTTTTTGCGGTACGCGGGCCTCTCACTGTTGTGGCCTCTCCTATTGCGGAGCACAGGCTCCGGACGCGCAGGCTCAGCGGCCATGGCTCACGGGCCCAGCCGCTCCGCGGGGGGTGGGATCTTCCCGGACCGGGGCACGAACCCCTGTCCCCTGCTTCGGCAGGTGGACTCTCAACCACTGCGCCACCAGGGAAGCCCTATTTTATTGTTTTTTTGAAACATCAATTTTTATTATTTTTTAACACCTTTATTGGAGTATAATTGCTTTACAATGGTGTGTTAGTTTCTGCTTTATAACAAAGTGAATCAGCTATACATATACATATATCCCCATATCTCCTCCCTCTTGCATCTCCCTACCACCCTCCCTATCCCACCCCTCTAGGTGGTCACAAAGCACCGAGCTGATCTCCCTGTGCTATGGGGCTGCTTCCCACTAGCTATCTATTTTACATTCAGTAGTATATATAAGTCCATGCCACTCTCTCACTTCATCCCAGCTTACCCTTCCCCCTCCCCATGTCCTCAAGTCCATTCTCTATGTCTGCGTTTTTATTCCTGTCCCAGCAGCCATTATTATTGTTATTATTACTTACTAAGATTTATTAAGTGTTTCCTACATACCAGGCCCTGTGCCTTATTTGCACACATACTCCTCCCCCATAAGACCCCTTAGAGACGGGCTCTGGCACTCTTTTCATAAGAGAGGAAAGTGGTGCTTGGAGAGGGTAACACAACCGCTCAGAACTGTGAGAACTGGGATCGAAGCTGGGACGGGCTGCAGAGCACACCCTCCCAGCCTCGCCTCCTGGCTTCCTGGACCTCCCTGTGCTTGAAGCCCTCTCTTGCCTCAGCCTCATCCTCCCTGCCCGCCACTCGGAATGACTCTGCACTTGCTCGGTTCATTAGCTTAGCGCTGTGGGCCCATGACCTGGGCTGGGCCTGGGGGTGCCGAAGGTACAGATACGAGGGGCTGAAAACACAGGTGCAAGATAAGAAACCCCACACACCACAAGATGTAGAGGCCTTTGGATTTCTCTCCAGGGTCCTGAGTGGCCAGAATAGGCCAGGCCCAAGGCTGTGGCCTAGGAAGGGCTGAGCGATCCAGGACAGGGCCTGAGGAAGTGTAAGGTCAGTGGGGTGGGGGAGAAGGACTGACTTCCTGGAGGAGGGGGCTATAAAGAGTGTAAATAATTGAAAGGGGCAAGTGCTGGCTGGGATGCGAACAGGAGTGTGTCCAGTCCCAGTGTCTGGGCTGTGGGTAGGCAGGGACAGAGGAGCAGAGAGGCCATTCTGGGAGGGAGGGGTTGGATAAAAGCAAAGCCATGAAGAAAATGGAGGCCATTTTCAGGGTTAGGGAGACAGTGGTTCAGAAAGGTTGGAGCTTAGGTGAGAAAGGAGAAGGGTCAAGCCAGAGGCCTTGAATGTTGGGCTAAACAAGATAGACAGGTCAGGTTTCTTTTGTTTCCATCTACTCATCCACACACACACCCATGCACGCATGTCTCCATCCACCCACCTGCTGGGCTATCCACCCATCTCCCACCCATCCACCCTTCTCAGCCATCCATCCATCCATCCAACGTATACTCAGGCACTCGCTCTGTGCCATGATTCCTCCTCTTAAAAGCAGAAACTGCCTTTTAAGGCTTACTGGAAGGCTTGTTGATTCTGTAAGCATTCACCTAACACCCACCATGACCAAGTGCTGTGCTAGGTGACGAGGAATCAATGGGGAACAAGATATTCCAGGGGAAAGAGGTCTCAGAAGGAGACATCCAGGGCACCACAGAGCCTAACAGCTGACCTCACTGATGTTTTGGCCACATCATTCTGACCCCAAGGATTCTGGACTCCCTATACATAGACCACAGCATTTTAATTAGGGTTATAACAACACTGATAAACTCCCTTTGAGCAAGTGTTTTCTGGAACAGACTCCATTAAGGCAATTTAATTTTTTGACCAATTTTCTTTCTAGTGCAGTTAAATAATTTACAAGTTTTTCTATTTCCATTTTACTAAAATTATTTTCATTGAGATGAACTACTTCCCGTGAAAAATGTTTGATAAAGATTTGCTTCACTGTCAGGTCTGTGCCTGTATTGTATCTTACTGACTATCGGGAGTGACTGCTCGGTTAATTTGTAGCCAGTGACACATTTTACCGTGAGCAGTCTCACTGCTGTCAGTTGCATTTTGTACTGCTCAATTTACCAAGTTAAATTTACCCCCAGGCTCAGGTGGTTTTTAATGTTAGCAACAAAATCACCAAAGTTGATGGTCACAAATTTTACCAGGCAGCCAATGAAAAACATGCTCAGGGTCAAAACTACGGGTCAAGACAGCCTTGTGGTATCTTATGTTGGGTGCGAAATGTCCAGCTTCAGCTGGGACCCCGTGGACTGAGTGTGCTCTTTCTTGCTCAGTGATCTCCCCTGACACCTCCCTCTCCCACTTATAACCCCCAGGTTCTGGTGGCTGCTTCTCTACACTCTGGTCACGAGCCTGAGTTTGTCAAAACAGCCCTTAAAGCTGGCACCCAGCAGCCCACTGCTCAGCACAGACCTCCATGGGCCAGAAGAGCCGTCTGCTCCCTTATTCCCTACCGTATACTCCTCTTAAAGCAGCCAGAGATAACACTGTTAGCCCAGTCACTGAGGGCTTCACTGCCCAGTCTCACGAGATCTGGACCACCACCCCCCCGCCCCGCCTCCCAGATGAACATACACACACACCTGTACTCTTGCTGTCCAGTTTCTGAACTGCACACTGGCATACGTTCCCACTGTCACACTCACAGGAACCACACCAGCCCTGTGCTCATAGCTTCACAGGCAGGGGCTTCACCAGTGCCTCATGACCCCCCCCTCGGAGGCAGGAGTCCCTTCCTTACCAAGGTCACTCAGCTGGTTTAGTAGAGGGAGGGCCCCATCCCAGGCCAGCCTGGCCAGTAAAACCGCCTCTCTCCTGCCTTCCTGGAGATTAGGAAGCTGCCTGGGGACTGGGGAGCAAATGTCCCAGACGCGCTCTCGGCCAGTGGCCTGTGCCCGGCTGACACTGCAGGGACACAGCCATAGTGCATGGGCAGAACACGTCCCCCAGCTGAGGGGCCTGAGACACGATAACCCGAGAAGTGGGTGCAGGAGCAGAGTGGACTCCAGGCCCGGGGGAGGCCGGGGGGAAATGCTGGAGGAGGAAGCCCTCAGAGGAGTGGGTGGCATTTATTCCCTCCCCGCGGCCCGGGCCCTTGCCAGGGAGTAAAAAGAGGCTCTGGGAGACCGCCTCCCCGGGGCTCCGCGCCCGGGCGCTGCAGGAGGGTCCGGGCCTGGGCCCCGCCGCGCACCGCGCTCCTGCCCCGCCGCCAGGCCGCCCGTTTAGTGGGTAACTGATCGCCCCGCGCCCCGCCCCAGCAGCCCGCAGCCCGCCCGAGCCGCTTAATCACCGCCCGCCCGGCCGCATTAGCATAGTAATGGCCTTTAAATTGAGCCTCTTTGTTTTTTAATTAAGCTCCCAGCAGGTACAGAGAAGAGCGATTATTGAGGAAGCTGCCAGCGCTAATCGCCCGCAGTCATTTGACAATTAAAAAGCGCCCGGTTTTAACCCTTTCCCTGCGCCCACAGCAGTTCCCTCGGCATTTATCCAGCGCCGACTGTGTGCGCGCCTTCCCCGTGGCCCCGCCCCTAGAACTCGGAAGGACCCCTGCCAAGCCTCGATTTTGCTAAGGAGCAAACTGAGGCGCAGAGAGGGCGGGTAATTTCGCCAAGACACACAGCTCAGCTTGAGCGTGGAGAGCGGGGCCGGCAGACCGGGTGCGAGAGAGAGAAATCCAGCTGCCTGGGTTTTGCGCCTGGCACTGCCCTCTGCTTGGTGCCCGGGCACCTTGTGAGTCAGGTGGGCAAAATCCTCCTGCTTTAAGGCCCAGGTGGGCACCTACCAACCTCCATGGCAACAGCCCCCTCTCCTTGGAATTCTCAGGACATCCTCTCCCGTTGCTAGTTCACCCATTCCCCAAATACCGATGTGGTGTTTACTGTGTGCAAGGTGCAGTGCTGGGCACTGGGGACAGCTGTGGACAAGGCAGAAGTGGGCTCTGCCCACATGGCCCTACAAGCCGAGAAGGGAGACAAGCGAATAGGAAGATATCGCAATGGTTCATTAGCCAGCCCAAGCTGGGGGGCGCATCAGAGAAGGCCACTCTCCTGAAGACAGAGGTTTGAGACAGAGAGGAAGGAGAATCAGCCAGGTGAGGATGGGAAGCGATGGACAGTCCAGGCAGCAGAGGAAAACAGTGCGTGCAAAGGCCCAGAGACGGGACCAGCATTAACCAGAAATAAAAGCTGCGCAGATGCGTGTGTGGCAGGGGACAAGAGGCAGAGTAGCAGGAACCAGCTGGAGTGCGCAGGGTCTCGCAGACCATCTACTTTTTAAACTGGGGGTGTTTTTAAAATAATTGGACGTATTTTTGAATAGGCAGCGCACTGCATGGTCTAATATTCAAATGTAAAGAAGGCTGTTCACTGCTCTCTCCTCTACCCCGTCCCTAGTCCCTAGCCATTCAGATCCCCTCCCCAGAGACCAGCCAAGTCTTCCATTCAAGCCACCTTCCTGAGATAGCCCATACACAAGCCCGTGTAGGTCCATTATTCCCCTCCCTCGACTTTTTTTTTTTTTTTTTAATGAGGACTGGTTGGGGGGCTTGTCCGGTTTTTCTTTTTCTTTTTTTTACGCAAACACTACCTTACACACTGTTCTCCTTGTGTCCCGCCCACCCCTCCCCCGCCCTCCTGCATGACTGCTGGAGAGGACTCCACGTCTTGGCCTGGAGCACCTCCTTATACAGCTGCTCGATACTCTATTGTATGAGCAAACCCTAATTTATTTAACCCGTGCCCCGTTGATGGCCTTGCGGGCCATTTAAAGGATTTTTGTCTTAATCTCAAGAGCCATGGGAAGCCATTGAAACGTTTTAAGTGGGGAGTGGCTGGAGCGATTTACATTTTTAGAAGATCATTTTGGCTGCTGAGTAGGGACCCAGGGTAGGGGGGAGTGCAGAGTGGGAGCAGGGAGACCAGCTAAGAGGATCACTGTCGGTGCCCTGCCAGTGAGAGGTGCAGGGAGTTCCACCCAGGGGTGCAGGAGTGCGAGAAGGGGTTAGGTTACAGAGAGCGATGTAGGGCGTGAGATGGACTGGGCTCTGGGCTGGGTGGGAGGAGCCCTGGGGTGGCTCCCTCGACCTGACCCTGTCCGATGCCTGGTGAATGGAAGAGCCAAGACCGGGATGGGGACAGGTAGTGGTGGACGGGGACGGCGTAGAGACCCCAGGTCCGAAGTTACCCTGGTCTGACTGCACTGACAGCCAGCACAGCGTCTGATTCATCACTGGGTCTGGGATCTCCCCACTCCGGATCTGAGCCTGGCTCCCCGACAACCAGCCTCAAGCCCCATCTCTGCCTGCTCTCCCTTTAGGGGGCCTGCTGCTGGTGGCCCTGAACCCCTCCTTCATCCACGCCATGCTGAGGCTGTGTTTCTGGAGACAGGGCAGCCCCGAGAAAGCCTGGCAGCTGGCTTTTTAATAAAGGTAGAGGAGGCTCCTTAGAGCATGGATGTGGGCGTGAGAAGGGCTCTGGACAGATTCTGCCCCTGGTCACCACTGGGGAGGGGCACATCTCCTCTGCCCTTCGCTCCCTGGTGGGAGTGCGGCGTAGACTCTCCACGCCCCGTAGCCCCCTAACCTTGTCCCTGACTCAGAGCAAGAGGTGTCCTCCCAGAGAGAAGCTGTGCTAGGGGCAGCCAGGACCACCCTCTGCCCCCTTGAACCCCATGGAAGGAGGCAGGGAGCACTGCAGGCAGCGAGGGGTTAACAGTAGGCCCACCCCCATCTATCAGCCAGCATCTCCCAAACAGACGGACAGACAAGGCAGCTGTCCAAACAGGCCTGTGTACCTGGCCACAGCCGCAGAGAGGACAGGGCAGTGGCTGTTTACTCTGCTTCCCTCCCCCATCACAGTCTCTCTCTCTCTCTCACACACACACACACACACACACACACACACACACACACACACGCAGCCTTGCAGGGCATTTGCAATCTCCTCCTGGGGATGCGCCCCCCACCCCTGCTCCTCCCACCACCCCGGAGAAGATTCCTAAATGTTCAACTCTGAGAAAAGGATGTCCTTGCTCAGGGCTGGGGGGGCGGGCGGGGGAGCTCCAGGAGTTGGTGACTGAAATGGCTGATTGGCCCAGATGGGCCACAGTCACCCGAGGCCCTGCAGAGCTCACTCCCAGGTGCCCACTCTCCGTCCAGGGCACTCCCGGCAATGCTCCCCGATGCCCACTTTCTGCCAAGAGCAGAAGCTGAGTGTCTCAGAATCTGGAGACCCGGTGAAGCTGGTGTGTCTGGGGAATCACCTTCTCAGACCACCTCCTGGGAATATGTCTGCCCAGGGCTCCCAAGGGGGACTCTTCAGGCTTCCTGGGCCCCATGCCAGGCCTGCCCTCTGCCCTGTCCCTCACAGCTCCCAGGCAGCTCCAGTTCAGCGTCCCAACCATAATGCCTCAGATGGCTCAAGGGAAGCTGACCTCACTGACTGGCCTCCAGACTGGTGTCTCCATATCCCTGAGGCCACCAACAGCCGCCCTGCACCGTCTCCCTCGCCACCTGCACCCACATTTGACTCACCATCAGGTTCCTATTTGGCTCTCGATCTGACCCTCCTGTCTGGTGGTGAGCTGTTTAGGGGAGCTGGGTGTGTTAGGTGCCCACAGCGCCTGGCCACCAGCATGCCGCACCCTCCCCCTTCCTCTGCTGGTGGTCCCACTCACTCTCCCAGGTCCCCTCAAATGCCTTTCAAACCCTTGGGAGGTGCCCCCACAGGGTCAGGCTCTCCCCCTGCCCCAGCACCAAAAGCACTGTGTACTGAGCACCTGCTGCGTGCCTGGCCCTGGGCTGAGCTCATGCATTCTCTCTCATTTCCTCCCAACCCTGTAAGGCAGGGGAAACGACCACCCATTTCACAGATGAGTAAACTGAGGCTCAGAGAGGCAATGTGCCTTGTGCCAAGCCTCGCAGCTACAAAGTTTCAGAGCCCCAAATAAGAGAGAAGGTTGGTGTGTGATTTGGCAAAGGACAAAAAGAGCTGCTTGCTTGGGATGTGAGCAGGGTTCCTGGCACTGTGCCTGGCACAGGCTGGCAGTGGGAAGTGCACAACTCTGACCAAGTCCCTGTTGCAAGGTGCCCCATGGGTCTGTGGACCTCATCACATCAGGGCATCGCTGGACTCACAGCTGGCATTGCTGGCGTGGAGGGGTGCGTGATAAAAACAACGCTCCCGCTTACCCAGCGCTCTCTGTGTCCTGGTTTATGGAGGCCACCGAGGCTCAGAGAGGGAAGCCCTTGTCTGGGCTCATCTTGCCGAACACGGTGCAGCCAGGATTCTGTCTCAGGCTGTGTACACCCCTCCCCACCCCCGGAGGCCAGGCCCTGGATCCCTCCTCGGCACCCCACCCAGTGTGACATCTTTACGGCACATGCTGGGCCTGCGAAGGCCTGGATGGGGTGAGGGGGAGGTAGGACACCTCTCAAGTAACTGATTGTAAATTCCTAGGCCCGGGCTTTCCATCCCTAACAACCTCCTCCCCGGGCTCACAGCGCCTGTCCCTTCGCAGCCAATTTAAATGAGGGGTCCCAGACCCTGGGCGTAAAGCATTCCAGACTTGGGAGAGGGGGCAACTATTGTTTCTCTAAGAAAAAATAAAATAAAATAAAATCAACTGGGTCTCTGCAGCTTCTAATCACTCTCACATGTGCTGCATGGCTCCTGCCGAGGACAGCCCTCTACAGTGTGTCAGTCCCTCGGGGGCACAAACCCTGCTTCTCCCCAGAGCATGTGAGGAAGGCCCCAGATCCCCATTATACAGTGAAAGAAACTGAGGCTGGGGGAGGGAAGAGAGAGCCACCGTGCCCTGATCACCCACTCACAAAGCGGACAAGGGGACACCTTGCTTGAGGTCACCAGCCAGCACAAAGACGAGCCAGGACCTCCTCAGGCCGACAGGCCCCATGGGATTTGAATCCCCACCCTTCGGACTCCAGAGCTGGAGGCCTTTGCCCTGTTCAGCGTGGTCTCCCCACACGAGGAGCGTCGTTGCCCCCTCGGAAGGGGCCTGGTCCTACAGCCCTACCCTGGGCAGGTCCCCACACAGCCTGCAGCTGGGGCCTAAGAGCATCGAGGCTGGTTTTTAATAAGGAAGATGTATTTTCTTGGAAGCCCAGGCTCTGGAGGAGGGGGCAGCAGAGGCTGCGACCGAGGCTCTCTCTGCCCTTCTGGTGGGAGAGCAGCGGCGGCCTGGCTGCTGGGGGCTTGGGCTGTGGGGGACCGCCGCCCTGGGCCTGGAGGGAGCTGGCTCTGCGCGGTCTGAGCTCTCTCCCCGCGTAAGCCCACAGGATATTACACTGCCTTTGTGTGCCGGGTGACCCAGCTGCTGGTTATTGAAAAATTCCACCGCTCGGCACAGGGCAGGCCCGCTGACCCCTCATCCCGGGACTCGCCTATCTTTCAAAAGATACGGGATTAGAGCACCAGACCCGACCTGGAGCAAAGCCCCGTCTGGGGTGTCTGTGTTTTCGTGGCCTCTCGGGATACTGGCTGGAGTGGGCTCTTGGCGCAGGATTTAATTAGTTGGAATCAGCCTGTGATTACTGCGGCGACTATTTACCCAGCCACTCTGCAGTCTGAGCCCCGCTCGGAACAAAGATGGGCCCCTCGGCCCCACTGGCCGGCCCAGGGGCCCCAGCTGAGCCCAGGCCCAGCTGCGGGGAGGGGAGGGCCGTGGGCCTGGCCACCAGGCCTTCCGCTGGCACACCTCATTTAGCTGGTATTTGTGGGTTTTCTCAATGCAAAACATCTAAGTGAAGCTTTTAAAAAATTAAAGCATCTCAAAAAATTTATGGTCGATTTCCGAGCCTGGTCCCCCTACCCCCGCCCCGCTCACAGCTCGGCAGCAGTGGTGGAGCAGAGCTGGGTTTACTGGGATGGGATTGAATCCTGCCCATTCGCAGGGCCTGGACGTGTGCCCGGGATGTCCAGCTCTGCGAGTGTTGGGGAGGTGCCCTCGCCCTGAGCTTCCGTCGCCCCCAACTCCGCCACCTGGATGCCCCCTGGCTGTGTGTCTGTCTGTCTTGCAGTCCCCACCAGGCAACCACTGTGCTAGCAGCGAGCTTGGTCAGGGAGAAGAGGTCTACGTGTACACACGTCTGGTGTGAGCCCGCCTTCCACCACGGAACACAGGACTCCACACATACACACGCCTCCCTGTACGCACTCGTGCGTGCACGCCTGGGTTGCATGCACCAGTAGTCTACAGCCCCCCAAATCCACCTACCCAAGCCTGCCAATACGGATGTGTGTGTTGGCACTGCATAGGCACACATCCATACACACTCACGTACGGCCACACACCCACCTGAACATCTGTATGTGCCCCACCCTGCTGTTCATGCCTGCATAAGACACACGAGTGCCGGCGCCACCGTGCACACACATACTGTCCGCACATATTCACATACACACTAAGACGTGCCTCCTTTTATGACTGCACGTGTGCATAACTACATCTATAGGCTGATCTCTGAACATGTTCACACGTTCTACCGCTGTGCATGACCGTGGATGCACGTACATTCCTACTGGCGGAGACACTGTGTAGGCGTGTCTAGCCATGGGAGGCCATTGGGGCTGTTTCAGGGGTCTGCCCTTAGAGGGGTGTCACCCACGTTTGCTCCAGTGACTGCTCTGGGGGACACAGTTCTGCTGGCCTCCGTGTGCCAGGTTTCTGGAGGAGCTGCCATGTTGGGGTCCCTGTCAGTCAGGCAGCTCCTGCCTGCAGCTGTCATCAATCTCGGGCCCGGGAGCCCTGCCCTCAGCTCCTCTGCAGGCATCCTCCCTCTCACCTGCCTCCCTCACCTCTGCCAGGGTCACTGTGGCTCCTGTCCTGCCTCGTGGTCCTGGGGGTTTTCGGGGGGCGGGCATCCTGGGGGCAGGGAAGTGGGCTATCCAGTTTCCAAGAGACTTTGGGCTCCCTTTCTGCCCTGCCCTAGACACAACTGACCCCCTAGCCCCAGTGCCACATGGCCTCATAAGTACACACACACACACAGGGACACTCGTAACACATGTACACCTATGGACACACATGTGGACACAGAGTCACACACACCTAAGGTGACTAGGATGCCATCTACTTACCCAGGGAAACCTGAGGGCACATACAAAGGTATACACAGGCACCTGCAGATACACGGTGTGTACAAACACACACAGAGCACACAAAAACCCAAGCGTACACTAGCACACAAGAACTTAAGAGATGCTGGACAAACAAGGACACAAATCGACACACGAAAACAAAGACACATAGGCCCACACAGGTGGCAAGGGACACACCTAGACATACAGGTATACACGCACACACGCGCGCGCGCGCGCGCACACACACACACACACACACACAAACTACAGGCCCAAGTGAAGCTCTTTTTCAGAAGAAAACGTCTAGGAAGGTCTGGCTCTCCTAAAAGTAGCCGCAGGGTTAATGCTGGGTGGGGCAGGAGGCCAGGCTGAGAGGGAAGAGGCCAGCCCGCAGCCGAGGCTGCTGGGTGGCTCGTTCAGGGCCCCCAGCTCGCTGACCGCCTCTCCTCCCCAGCTGCAGTCTTCCCCGGGCCTCGCACCCTGGATGGCCGTCCACCCCGGTTTCTGCCCTATTGGCCCAGCTCCAGCTCCCCTTGGCCTCAGCCCATGTCAGACACATGAGCTCCCAGCCCTCAGCTGGACCCTGCTCCGCTTCCCTGCTGCTCCTTGCACACACTGTCACCTCTCCACCTTCACTCCTGCCTGCTGGCTCCCTGGAAGGCCCGCCCATCTTCTCTGCTGTGCGAGCCTCACTCTTCCTCCCCAGCCCTCCCCGCAGCCTGCAGGGCCAGGGCCGCCCAGTGCCCAAGGTGGCCAGAGAGCCCCTTGGCTGGACTGGACCCCAGGACTGTCACCGTCTCTGGGTCCATTTCTAAATGGCAAATAAATCTGACTGCATCTCGGGTTTTTTACCCAACAAAGCCTCCATGGTGGTTTAAGAGAAGAGGAAAAATGCGAACACTTACCCTACTCTGTGGGTAAAGGGAACCAGTTCCCCTGGGGCTCCTGGCTCTGTTTGAGTATCACTCCTTGATGAGCGCCACCCCAGGAGGGCCCGGGTGAGAGTAGGGGGCACAGAGCAGGGAGAGCGGGGGGCTTCTTTGGAGTCTGTAGGATGTGGATTCATCTTAGCTCTGTGACCCTGGGCTCATGACTTCCCCTCCAGAGGCTCAGTTTCCTCCTCTGTAAAACGGGAGGTTATCACCTGCCTTCGCAGGGTTCTGGTGAAGAAACAAGGAGAGGGTGAGTGCTGAGAGCCCAGGACGGTGCTCAGGAAGTGACTCCCACACCCCCTCCAAGGCCTGAGCACCTCAATACTGAGGTCCCTGTGGACCCCTGGCCTCACTAAGAGTCCCTGTCCCCGAGCTGCAAACTCCCTCAGCATCTCTTCCTCCCCCTCCCCCTCCTAACCTGCCAGGACACTCAGCTCTCGGCCTCCTCCTCAACCTGCCCACCTCTCCCCATCCCTGGCCAGCCAGGCTCTGAGGAGACTGTCCACACCCACTGCTACCTTAGCCTCACCTGCATCCCTCCCCACGCAACCTGGTTTCAGCTTTCTCCACTTGCCCCAAACTACCATTCAGCTGAAAACACACAACACCTTCCAGACCTAAGGGCCTTATTCATTCATTCATTCATTCACTCATTCACTCCTTCAACCACCCAGTGTTTAGTGAGCAGCTTCTATGTGCCAGGACTGCGCAAGGGGCTTGACGGCCTCCCCTGCCATTTACACATTTCACCGTCCCTTTCTTCTGGCAACTACGAAGGCACATGGTCTTGGTTTCCCCCCACATATTTGCAGGTTCCTGGTTCGCCACCTGCTCTTAAATGCTAGGACCCCCAGGGCTCTGTCCCTTTATGACTTTGATTGTCGCTTTGATGCCAAATGCCCTCAAGCCACCACCTCCAGTTCTGCAGCACTGATCCCTCCTTCAGGGACCCCCTTCCTCCCCGGGCTCCAGATCCCTTCGCCCACCTGCTTCCTGGGCTGCTGAGAGTAGATGCCCCCAGGGCAGCACCACCCAATGTGTTTACACCCCAGTTCCCGTCATGCGGCACATGTGCACAAAGATATATGTACCAGGATGTTTGCTGATGTATTGTGTGTGTGACAGTGAAGCACTGGCTACAGCCCAAAGGGCTGTCAGTGGGGGAAATGGGTTAATAAATCAAAGCTCACCCATTCCTTGGACTGTTATGTTGTGGTTACAAGGACAGAGGTAAATCCACATGCACTGCAATGGGCAGATGTCCTCAGCACGTTGCTAAGTGGAGGAGGCAAGTGCAGAGCAGCGCAGCGCAGAGAAAATACGGATTCCTAAAGAGGAAAGCCAACTGCATGTGCACGGGACATGCTTGCAGAACATGCTCGCACACATGTAGGAAAGGTCTGGAATGTTCCCCATCAAGTCGCTGACGGCCTCTGAGAAGGGAGTGGGGGAAGGGATGAGGACTGTCCCATTTTGCTTGACTTACCTCTGCTTGGTCTGGATTTATTAAACAAGCAACAAAGGCTTTTATAATATAAAAAAGAAAAGAACGTGCCGCAAGCCAATTCGTTCTTCTCCCTAAGCTCGGTTCATCTGCCCAGCTCTTCTAGAGGTGACACTCACACCCCGGGCTGAGGTCCAGGACCCCGCGACCTTGGTCTACTCCGCTTCCTATTCTGCCCACGTGGCACCTCTGTGGACCCCTGTCCCTGTACACCCACCCTGCCAGCCCTTACACTGGCCTCCTGGACCTCTCTGCCTCCTCCTGGCTCTTTGGGAATGAAAGTCAAATGGTGTCACGCTGCTCAGACGTCTTCAGAGTCCCTCCCCTGGGCAGCCCGCAGTCCTCCTTGGCCAGCCCGAGCTCTCCATCCACACTTTGAATCCATGAAGCACCCAGAGCAGTGCCAGCGCAGAGGCAAGGCCAGACACCTGAGCTGTGGCCCTCCTGATCGTGGCCGCTTCAACAACTTCTCTTGCCCACTTCCCTCTTCCTTTTGCTGTTTCTTTCTTTGCCCTCAGTTTTCTGCCCTCTCTCTCCCTCACTGCCTCTCCTTCCTCTTTCTAGGAGTGGATCTGAGGCTCCAGCCGCACAAAGGCAAGCTCTCCCTGATCTGGCTCCACTCACGTGATCGGCCTCACTCTCGAGGCTACTGCGCACTCTGAGATTCTTCCTGGTCCACCTCTCTGCCTTTGCTTCCCCCATCCCTCCTCCTGGCCTGCCCAGGGCCCCCTCCAGGGCTGTTGGTTGAATGCTTTCTGTCCTTCAGGGCTATTCAATGGGCGCTTCCTCCAGGGAGCCCGCCGGCACCCCTGGCATCCTCCTTCGGGCTACCATAACACCCTGGGACCCTGCAAGGTGGGGAGCCGAGCAGCCAGACCTGGGTTCAGATCTGACTTCTCAAACCTCAGTTTTCCCATCTGTAAAATAGGGCAAATACAGCAGCTACCCTCACGGGTTGTCAGGGGGATTCCTGAGCTCCGGGGCACAGCACCTCAGCCCAGGGCCGGCTCAGGCGCCCCACACAGGGCAGCTCCAATGGAGATGCTTCCTCCTCCCATCTCTGTTTCACAGGCACAACACTGCAGCCTCTCAACGCACGGCTCCTTCTGGGTTTTGGTCAGCGTTTGCATTAACCCTGGAGACAATGGTGCAGCCCTCAGGGAGGGCCCACGCCCCGCCTCGTTGGGTGTGTGAAGGTCTCCGTGCAGGGGACACAGCTGAGATGCCCCAGGCTGGCATGAGCTGGCCTCGCTGAGGAGGCGGGCTGCTGGGGGCAGGTGGGGGGCAGCTGGTGCCTGGTCTGTTCAAAGGGCAGCGATTCTCCACGCCTGTGAGGGGCGGGGGTGGGGGGGGTGTCAGGCAGGCCTTCTCCTGCTGAACACACACCACCTGGGGAGGGAGTGGTCCGGATCAGAGACTTGGCAACCCCGCCCTTGCAGCCCAGTACGGGGAGCCCCGGAGGGGCCTCTGTTTCTCTGGGAAAGAGAGGCCGCCCCCCTTCTCCAGACGGCCCTCCTGGAGCAGCCCCACCGCCGCTGCCGGAGGCTGCACCGCCCTGAGCTGGGCGAGCCTTTTTTGCCAACACTCAGTAAATACTCAGTACTGCACTAAGGCAATAAATAGTCGTTTGAAGGAAACCGAGACTCAATTTAGCCACCAGAGTCAGGAGCAGCGGTTAGCAGGGCTGCGGAATGCCACCGCGCCGCTGGCAGCTACCCCGCCAACCGCGTGGCCCCCGCTCCGGGAGGGCCCGAACAATGGGCCGTGCCAGGCTGCACCGCCCCTCCCCCCAAATCAGGTTACCCTGCCAGGGGGTGGGGTGTGGGGGGTGTGGCGTCGAGGAGGGGGACTGGGTTCAGGCAGCAGCTCCCTGAGCTGGAGGAAGCCAGAGAGGCAGGAGGGCCTGGCGGGAATACCCCACCCCCAGCTGGGGATGATGATAATAACACAGGAGCAACACTGAAAGCATCGCCACTGAGTGGGCCCTTGCTCAGGGCCAAGCACCCTGCTAAGCACTGTACATGCATCATTTTATTGAATGCTTCATCCCCTCTAATAAGGTAGAGACCTTTCTCCCCATTTCACAGGTAGAGGAATCGAGGCTCAGCAAGGTGAAGTACTTTGGTCAAGGACAGGAAAGGTTCTGCACAACTTGTGCATTTATCAAGCACCTAGTGTGGGCCAGGTCACACGTTCTGTCTCAGGACACATCCCCATTCTACAGGCAAGGGAAGTGAGGCTCCAAGAGGGGAAGGGGCTGGGAGGTGACGCGGCCCGGCTCCCCGTCGACGGCCCCTTGGCCTGGTCCAGAGGAGGAGCGTGCTGCCCCCCATCTGGGCCTGTCCATCTGATCAGGTTGGGGAGTGCGCTGGGCTGAGGGGGGGATTTGGGGGGCCGGGGCCTGTGACATGGTTTCCAGAGTTATGCGTACAAAACAAACAAGGCTCCTCTGTGAAGCACTAGGGGATTTGTGTTCATTGCCATGGAAACCACACAGAGCGTGCGGGGGAGGGGAGCCTGGCGGGTGCTCTAAGACCCCCACAGCCTCAGACCTGGGGCCAGCTGTGGGTGGCCCAGAGGCCGCCCGTGGCACATGAGAGGTGGCTGCACAGGTGTCTCTTCCTCCTGGTGTCTCCCGGGACTGGGGTGGGAGGCAAGACCCTGGTACAAGGTTCAGGCCAGGTTCTGTGGGAGCTGCTGGTACAGGAGGGCAGAGGAGCCCCATCAGTCAGGACGTGCCAAAAATACCAGGAGAGAGAAGAGCAGCAACTCCTACCCATCCAGCTAAAAACAGTCCCACGCTGGGAGGCAGAGAGGCCGGGAGGGGAATTCCCCACAGATGGCCTGGCCCACTGCCCCTGAGCTGTGGGTGGCCTGGTCTGGGATGAGCCCATTTCATGGGCAGGGCAACCGAGGACAAGGCCAGGGCCAGGGCCCTAGCACGCTGTCTCAGGAAAGGCTCTCTCAACAGTGACCGTCGGCTCTGCGCCAGGCGATGCCTGGCAGGTGATGTGCAGGTCTGGTTTCATCCAAAACAAATCGGGATGATGACGATAGTAATAGCTGCAGTCATTACCATTTATCGCACATTCATCCCCTGCCAGGCATCGTTTGTTTCATCTCATTTTAGAAATGAGGAAAGGATTATCATTATCCCCACTTTACAGATGAGGCAGCTGAGGCTCACAAAGATACCTTGCAAAAGGCACACAGCAGCTGGGATTTGAACCCAAGTCTCTCTGACTTCAGAGTTGTTAAACCTTAGGTTGTTCCCTTGAGGTCACCGAGGCTCAGAGAGGAGCAATCACCTGCCCCACGTCACACGGCCACAGAGCCAGGATTGGAGCCCGGGGTTTTCTGCCTCCCAGGTCCAGGTCCCTCTCCAGGTCCCACGCGGGTCACCACAGCTGACGCCGTCCTCCTTGCCAGCAGCGTGTGGACTGTGCCTGTTTGTTCTTCCCGCTTGGCAGCCCTGCCCCCACCCGAGCCTCCTCCGTCTGTCTCTCTGAGCTGAGGACACCAGCCTCCCTGCCTGTCCCCTGTGGCACAGCCCCGCCCAGAGGAAGGCCAGGCCAGGGCCTGGGGCTGCCCTGTCTAGACACTTCTCGAAACTCGGGGCCTAGCCTGGCTGGGCCCAGCAACAATGGGCCCTCTGTGCCCAGCTCAGGGCCTGCTCCAACAGGCTGCCCACCGGCTCCCAGCCCAGCCCCACACACTTCCGCAGTACCTCCCCAGGCCCCTGTGCTCACCCCAGGCGCAGGCATCCTTCCCCCTGAGGGCAGGGCGTGGGAGTCGCATGCAGCTAGATCAGGGAACTGGTTCTGCAGAATTCCCAGGGCTGTGCTCCCAGGCTGGGAGCCAGGAGGTTTCCAGGGACAGGAACCAGGCCAGCCGCCATGCACAGGCTGGGACATTTCGGTCCCTGTCACGACCCTCAAGCCAAGAGGCTCCTGGCCCCACTTTACAGCTAGGGAGAGTGAGGCTGAAGGGAATTTCCCTGGCAAGGGTCACTGGGAACTATAAATAAATGAACGCTTCCTGGGCAGGTATAGTCATAACTATTATTATTAGGCTCCCATGCACTGAGCAATCACTCATGCCAAGCCCCTGCTAAGCACTGCACGTGGGCCATGTCTCTGTCAACACAGTCTCAGAGCACAAGGTACCATATTAACCCCATTTGTACAGACAAGGAAAACCCAAGCTGGGAGAAGTAAAGTGACTCTCGTAAGGCCATGCAGCTGGCAAGTGAGAGACGGGCCGTGGTACCCAGGTCTGTCTGACTGCAGCCTTCTTTAACCTGCAAGGTGCTGGGGGTAGGAGCCTGAGGGGGGAGGGGGCCCTACTGGCCCGCGGGTACCCTCTGTGCCCAGTGGGCCTAGCGCTGGGAGAGGCCTGTCTCTAGCCGTTCTGCCTCCACAATCCCCGCATTGTTGATTCATTAGGTAATTTCCCTGGAAGCACCAGCTGTTCGGAGGGTGGGAAGATGAGTGATTGATGCGGCTGGGGGCTGCGAGGGCCACCGGGGCCGGGGGCGCTGCAGGCCTGCCTGGGGAGGGCAAAGGTCGCGCCTGGCCAGGTGTCCTCCTCCCGGCTGTGATGGCCACACCTTGCAGGGACCCCTCTGAGGAGAGTGAGGGGCAGGCCAGCCCCTCCCACCGGGGCCTGGCATCTCCAGGTGCCTGCTCAGGGCTGGGCCACAGCCACACCACAGGCTGGGGGGCAGGGAGGGGCAGGCAAGGACCCCACAGGGCCCCACAGAGCCCCAGGCTCCGGCGGCCCAGCTGAGCTGGGGCGGAGGGAGGGCCTCCCTCTGCTATGGCTCCTCTGAGGGCTGTCTCTCCATGGCCTGCGGGCTGGCCCATTAAACCTGCTCAGCTGCCCAATAAACAGACAGCAACCATGTGCTGCGGCTCAGCTTCAGTGCCCCCCACGCGCCAGCCCTCCGCCCACCACCCGGAGCAGCTGCCCTGGACATGTCTGCCTGCCTCGTCCTGGGCTGCCCTGTTCAGAACCCACCCGGGCCCTGCCAGCGCTCCTGGCAAGAAGCCAATGGAACTGCAGACGCAGCCCTGCATTGGGGCGTCCACACTGGCCTCAGAGGTCACCCTGCGTGGGGTGTCTACACTGGCTGCAGAGGCCACTCAGGGTTAGTGTATCTACATTGGCCTCAGAGGTTGTCCTGCGTGGAGAAGTTTTTCTACTCTTCTTCCCTGGGCTACTTCGTTCCCATCTTAGATCTTAGATCTTGCTGTTTCAGGGACCCCTTCTGTGGGGTCCCTTAACTGGTTAAGCTCTCCTGCTCTGACTCTGCAGCAGCTGCCTGTGTCGTCCCCCATCACGACACCCACCAAAGGCCCCGATGCTGCCTGTTTCATCCCCACCCAAGAACCACAGCAGGCATGGACCGCAGCTGGCCTGGCTACAGCCGCAGCCCCGCCCACACACGAGATGCTCAGGGAAGACTAGTGTTAGACTGAAGGAAGGACAGAATAGGCAGATAAATCCATTAAGCAAAGATTGCCCGAATGTTCACACGAGGCTGGAAATCACTCTGACCTCTTGTATTTCAAGCCCTGCTATGGTGCTGTGTTCTAGGCTTTGGTACAAGCCCTTTACAAATAATATTAACCCAGTTAATATTGTTACTACCCTATTTACAGATGAGAAAATTGAGGCACAGAGAGGTTAAGTAACTTGCCCAAAGTCTCACAGTGGTCAAGCTGGGGTTTGACCCAGGCCACCTGGCTCCAGAGTCCATGCTAATCACTTTATTATTAAACTGGCCTCAGAAATCCCTTCTTGGGCGGCTCCAAGAGGGTCTACACTGACCAGAGAAGACTCATATTGCCTTGGCCACACCAGGACAACCTCTAAGGTTAGCGGAGATGCTCACAAACAGGACAGCCTCTGAAGCTAGTGTAGACCACCCCACATAAGACAACCTCTGAGGCCAGTGTAGACATCCACCCCCAGGACCGTCTCTGACGTCAGGCCAGTGTCTGCAGCCAGATGACTGAGCAGGACCCCTGCCCTGACCTGAACGTGTAGGAAGCTGGATGGGCCAGGGCCGGCCCCGCTCGGGCGGGGAGGACGGCTGGGCGCCTGCAGGCCTAGCCAGTCCCTGGCCCAGCTGGGGCGCAGGAGGGCCTCCTGGGGGCGGCGTGAAATTGCCATTCGTTACTGAGGGGCTGCTGCTGGAGGGAGCCTTCCGGGCCCAGCTGGGAGGGGTCAGTGGGCGCCCCTGGACATGTTCCGCCCAGGCCCGGGACCCTCCTCACCACCTGCTGCCAGAGCACTGGTGGCCAGCACAGGAGCCAGACAGGCCTGGGGCATGAGTCGCCTGAACCTGTCACGCTCTGCAGGGGTAGGGGGTCCATTCAGGCCTGTGACAGGGCCCTTCTGGGGCCAGACAAAAGGCACCAATGAGCTCCCAGCAACAGAGAGTAAGGAGTGTGTGTGTGTGTGTGTGTGTGTGTGTGTGTGTCTGTGGGAGCGTGTCTGTGGGTGTATGAGGAAGGGGGGCCCTGGCAAGCCCACCCTAACACCCCAGCTCCAGCCCCAGGAAAGCACAGCCCCTGAGTCCCCTGAAAGGCCCAGCCCAGCCCCAGGTCCAGCTGGCCCTGTCCCATAGCGGGGCCTCTGGGTGTCTCCGGCTGCCAGTACAGACTTCCCACCCCTGCCAGGAAGTCCTCGAGCCCCACCCCGCAAACGAGGCCTGAGAGAGGCAGGGGGCTCTCTCGACTGGGATGCCCGGCCTTTACTGCTGCCATTAATGCAAATGACTTTCCAAGGTTTTGGCTTGATAATTTGATTATTTGTTCGGCATTTATCTTAAGCAAAGTGGATGACAAATAACTGCAAACTAATGTGATAAAAACCATTTATAAAGCTGCCTTGTTCGGGGGCCTTCCCCTAACTATTTATGACAAGGTAATAATGCTGCCGCGTGCGTCCGCCTGACTTTAAATTGGTTACTTAGAGGCATGATGGATGAGGGGCGAGGCCACCTTCTTCTGAGGAGAGCTCCTGATTTCTGATCTCGTTTTTGAGGATAATGAATTATATCTAATTAGTCCTTCCCAAATCTAATCAGGAGGTGGGAATTTGGACCAGAGGGAGGGGGCTGGCAGGCAGCAGGGAGGGCAGAGGGTCAGCAGGCAGGGTGCCCCGAGGCCAGCCCCTCTTCTGAGAGGATTTCTCCCATCCCACTGCTACTTCCCCCAAGCGAAGCCCCACGACCCCGTGGTCATCCCTTCACTAACTGTTAGCCCACGCCGGACCCTGATACTAAATGAAAGTGGCACCCCTTCTTCTGGCCAGACCAGGTGAACAAAGTACAAAATAGATTTCAGTCTCCTACTCACCCCCTTGGCTCGGTGCCCTTGTGCAGTGAACAACCTATACAACAGTTCATCAACAGCCTGGGTGCTCTCACAAAACTGGGAGCTCCCTTGCTTATCTTTGTACGTTCCATGCCTGATACGGTGGCTGGCACACAGCGTTTCCTCACTAACTGCTTGCTGAATGATGAATGCATCAAGATCCTCCCACTTCCAAAATTCTGGCTCAGGAGCTGCAGGGTATCCACGCCCCTGTGCAAGTGGCAAGGGCTCCACAATGAGGACGCCCCGCCGCCCTCCCTCAGGAGACTTCTGGGATCCAAAGCCCATGGGTCTCTCCCTCTCGCACGGCCCCCACCCCTGCCCGCTGCAGGCAGGCAGCCCCTGGAAACGAGTCACTGTTCGGTGGCAGACTTACACATACAAGCAGAGTTCTGTCTGCAGAGAACTAAAAGTGTGGTCAGATTCCCAAGCACACTTTGCCTCTTTTGTGCATTTTGTGTGTCATACAAAAATACCTGCCCAGGCTTTAAAAATGCTCTCCAGTGTTTTGTTTTGCGGTACGCGGGCCTCTCACTGTTGTGGCCTCTCCCGTTGCGGAGCACAGGCTCCGGACGCGCAGGCTCAGCGGCCATGGCTCACGGGCCCAGCCATTCCGCGGCATGTGGGATCTTCCCGGACCGGGGCACGAACCCGTGTCCCCTGCATCGGCAGGCGGACTCTCAACCACTGCGCCACCGGGGAAGCCCCTCTCCAGTGTTTTTAACGTACTACCATGTTCGTGTTCTTTAACATCATTACTTTCCTTCACAACCAATCTTTTGTCCACTTTGTCAAGCTGGTGATGTCTCCCTTTGTGAGAAGACTGTTTCTTCTTACTAGTGGTAGCGCTTTTATTTTGACCATTTCCCACTTGTTTTACTTTTTTAAAAGCTCAGAATGAAATGTAATAAAGTCCCCCCCCCCGCAAAATGCATACTCATTGCTTAAAACGTGGCCATGGGGCCAGGTGAGTGGCTGGGAGGTGGCCAGTGCCACCTCACAAGAATGAGATTCCTTCTTTCATCGGGTGACGGGCAAGAGCTGGATCCAGGATGGAGGGCGGTTTGGGGTATCTGTGCACAGCATCTCCCAATGTGGCCACACCAAAGTGTAAGGTCAGAAGGTCTGGTGTCTCTCCAACTCAAGTGGTTCTCCACCAGGGGCGATCTGCTGCCCCCCCAGGGGACATCGGCGATGCCGGGAGGCATTTTTGATTGCCACGGCTGGGGGTGTGGTGCTAGTGGCATCTTGTGGGTAGCGGCTGGGATGCTGCTGAACTTCCGACAATGCACAGGACAGCTCCCCGCAACAAAGAGCAATACAGCCCAGGTTGAGATACGCTGCGTCTAACCGTGGTTTCGACTCTCGCCAGAGAGCTCAGCACTAACGAGCTGAGGGCAGGGAGACCTCCACCCTCCTGTTAGGCTCCTAAGCCCCACCTGCCCCCAGGGCCCTCGAGTTCCCTGAGGCATCACATCCCTTCCTTCCCCGGCGTATAACCCACAGAAAGGCCTTCTCCAAGCGGCTTCCTCGCCCTTCATCTTGTCTGTCTGAAACTATGAGCTGGGGGGAGACGGTCTCCGCTGGAGATCTTGTTCAATATTTCACTTCATCAAAGGTTTAATGGGAGCCTCTGATGGGCAGGCACAAGGCAAGGGCTGGGGATTTGACACCTGCCCATTTTCCATTCTTCATATAAGACACCTGCAAAAAATGAATTTGGTAACAGGAAAAGAAAATCTCTCCCAATGAACTCATCAGCCTTCAGTGGTCACACCAGGGGGATTCTCTGCTCCATCCTGTATCCCCTTCTGTCTTGGCCGCTGGGATGCTCAGAGCTCAGTGGAATCCTCGTCTTGGGAAAGTATGCGCTTGGGTGCTTGATTTACTTCCCCTGCGCTCTCCAGGGAGTCGAGCCACTGCTTTTGTTTCAAGAATCTGGGAAGCTGGCTCACAGCCTTTGAGGAAGTAGCAGGTGAGCATCATAAATGGAGAAGCACAGCCCCGTCCCTGAGCAGAGCAGCCAGTCACTTTGTAGATCGCTCACCCCTCGGTGTCACATTCAACGACCAAGCGGCAGCACAGACCTTGCGGCTATGCTAAAAAGCAGGGATTGCGCACTTTGAAATGGTGAATTTTATGTGATGCGAATTATATCTAAAGCAAAACAAAACTGCAGCAATATATTCCCATTTCCCACCGAGGCTTAGAGAAGCGACGTGATTTGCCCAAGGTTGATTCAGTCATTCAACAAATATTTTTTGAGCAGCTACTGCTCTGGGTACTAGGGATACACACATCGGTAAACAAAATAGCAAAACCCCTCCCTCCATGCTGCCTCCGCTGTGGAGAGCTTCTCAGCTAGTAGGGAGCAAAGCCAGGATTCCCATCTGGTACACCCGTCATCCTGGAGCACCCCCCTTCCGACCTGCCTGTCCGCCCTCCTGGGACAGAATTCCCCTGCACTGGGCAGGTGACCCCCAACTTCTGGCGCCCTGGGCAGCCCCCTCAGCCCCACCCATCACTGCCCCCGTCTTGCTTGTCCCTGTCAAGAGAACCAGCTGGGTGTCTGGGGCAGTGAGGACACTTAGACCTTCCCGTCAGTGGAGGCCACCGCAGGAGGGCTGACGGGCAGGGTGGCAGGATCCTCAGGGCTGAGCTGGGGACAACCTCCTGGCTTCGGCCCCAGGCCAGGGCACCTTTGGGGGCCTCCAAAAAGTTAACTATCCCACGACAAAAGCACAGCTTTATCCCATTCATGCCCACTGCTTCCCTGGCTCCTCCTGGGCACTGCACACAGAAGGTATTATCGTAACCCACCATTTCACAGGAAGGGACACCATTTCACAGGGTGAAGGGACTTGTCCAGGGTCACACAGCAGGCAAAAACAGACCCAGGACTGTGTGTCGCAACTGCCCCTACTCCCTACTCTTCCCACTGGCCCGCCCTGTTCCCTGTGGCATGCTCCCCGCCTGGCACGCAGAAGGCACTCAGTAATTATTCCTTTATTTCCTTCTCCAGAGCCAGCCGCTCAGGGCTTGGCACTCAGGTCACAGGAGAGAAGACAGAGGTCACAGGGGGAAGGCCCTATTCTGCAATGGTTTGGCAACAGCGAGTCTCTCCCTCCACTGGCTCCGACCCCCGGCTGTCTGTCCCCACCTGGGCACCTACCATCCACCCACTCGTCCACTGATCACTCAGGCAAACTTGATTCGGGTGCCTGCTCCCAGCCATGCAGACACCAGGCTCCCGGCGCTGAACCAGACACAGTCTCTGCCTTCAAGTTATTTGCCGTCTCTGGGGAAGACCAGTGAGTAAACAGATCACGACAATACGTGGGATGGGGGCCAGGGTGGGGGAAGCACAGAGGGCTGCGGGAGCCCAGCCAAGGGGCAGCAAAGCCAGGCAGAGTGCTGGGGAAGGCCCCCAGGATGTGGCACTCCAGCTGAAACCTGCAGGAGGGCAGAGTCACCCAAGAGAAGGAGGCAGCCGTGCGCGCTGGGCCCCAGCAGAGGGGATGGCTTGGGAGGGTGGCATCCCGGGGGCCCTGTAAGTAGCTCAGAATGACTGGAATACAGAGTGAAAGAGAGTGGGGGCTGGAGGCGGGCAGGGCAGAGCCAGCCACGTGCTCCATCCTAACAGTGGAGCTGCGGGACCTCTGAGGTGTGCGGTGATGGGCTGGTGCTGTGTTTGAGAAGGAGGGCCTGGTTACAGCTACCGCTGTGGGGGGGGGGGGGCAGGGCCCAGACTGGAGGGGGAGAGCCCAGGCCCAACGGAGAGATGAGCCAGTGAAGGGAGAGTGAAGAGGAGGGGAGCGTTCCAGAGAGGACTGGCGTTAGGCGATGCCCAGGCCTTGACGATTGGATGCACAGGATGAGCAGAGACGAGGGGCACCAAGACAATACGCTGCTTTGCAGCTTGGGAGCCTGGCAGATAGAAGTGCCATTTTCTAAAAGTAAACAGAACGATACAGCCCAGTGAGTAGGGAGATGGGTGTGGCTATAGAAGGACAACAGGAGGGATCCTTGTGATAGAACCGGTCTGTACCGCATCTGAGGTGGGTACAGGAATCTACGCAAGTGGTAAAATTGCGAAGAACACACTCAAATGCACATAACATGGGAAATCTGAATTGAATTGATGTCAGTATCCTAGTTGTGATATTGCACTTTAGTTGCGTAAGATGTTACCATTGGAGAAACTGAGTAAAGGGTACAGGGGATATCTCTGTATTATTTCCTACAACGGCATGCGATTCTACAATTATCTCAAAATAAAAAATTAATTAAAAAACATCTACCTGAAAAAAACACCAGGGAAGCAGGGGTTTGGGACGGCGGATGGGTCTCAAGCTAAGTCAACTCCTAGCACAAAAAACCCCAGCCCCACGGCACCCTCGGGCCCACTGCTCTGTTCCAGCCTTTGGGCACCCTGGACCTGTAGCTGGTTTCCCTCTGCGTCTTCCCTGGCCCTGGGCTGGACTAGTTCCCCCCACCTGATTTGGCCTCACCCTCGGGTTCTTTCTTCTCCGTAAACATCCCCAGGGTCTTACCTCAGCATCATGCCCCTCCCCACTCATCCTGTCCCTGCTGGACCACGAGTGCCCTGTGATGCCACTTACCTACCCATCCCCTGCTTCCCACAGGAAGGTGCAGACTGGCTAGGACCAGCATCACCAGGGAAGCTCGATCCCAGGCACAGATGTGAGGCCCTTCCTTCGGTCCTCTGCGCAGAGCATGTCTGCTCCGTGCCCATCCACGTGCACAAAGTCACGCACAGGTGGAGATGCAAGGAACCGGCACGGCCACGTGCACACACGGAGACAGACACAGAGGGCACGCAGACCTGCGCACGCAGAGACCGGGAATGTGCGTAAAGATGTGTGCGCGCTCACGGATCATGGGGACACGTGCACCCTGGAGCCCCAGACCCGCCCAGGCTGCCTCCCCCACGCCCACCTGCAGGAAGGTTTCCCTGCCAGGTGCAGCTCTCACGCCCCAAACAAATCCCAGCTGATAAGGACACTGCCTTTGAACCGGAGCCCTCCCCTCGGCTTCGATCAGATAAGCACACGGGGAAGAAAGAGAAAATCCCCTCTCTTTCTCCTCCTCAGGTTCCTGCTGCGCTGCTGCTCCGCGCAGAGGGGCTGCCTGCGGGCCCTGCCCACCCCCCTCAATCATGCCGGGGATCACAGGCCCGGTGACAGGCCGCTCCTCCGGTTTGGGTTTCAATCCGGGGGAGCTGCAGCCTCAGGCAGCCTGGCTGGGGCCCCTACACCTGCGTCTGATGGGCCGCTGGGGGCCTCTGTGTAGGGATCCCGCCGCAAGGGTCCTGGCTCATGGGGAGCCCCAGGCCTCAGGCACCCTGGCTTGTGGTTTTTGTTTTTCGTCTCAAGAACCCTGGTTTATAGGATTCCCCTATTTTGTGGGGTCCCCTTGGTTTCCCAAACTAGATCGTGGGCTCCCTCTAAGACCCTGGCTTGTAGGTCCCCACCGCGCCCCCAAGGGCGCTGGTCTGCAGGATCTGCGGGTGCACACCTTGGCTTGTTAAGCCCTCAGCTCAGGGCCTGGCTTTAGGGACCCTCGTTTCAGAGACCCTGGGGACATGGTCCTGTTCTCTGAGGCTCTAATCTCTGAGCGCTCCATCTTTCAGAATCTGGGTCTTCAGGATCCCGTTCCCCCTCCCTGCAGAGCCAGGCACTGAGACCCAGGAGGCCTCGGGAGAGGAAACTGGGACGTGGGGGAGAGGGGTCAGGCGGGCAGGTTAAAGGGGCAGCGTTCCCACGGCCCTGCCTGGGGCTGAGACATAATTAGAGGTCTCAGGTGTGTGTGTTGTGAGGAGGGGCTGGGCTCGAAAGGCCTTCATGTTGTTTATCTTTCACAAAGACCCCCACCAGGGGGCCACTGTCCCCCTTGAGACGACTCTGCATCTCAGCTCTGGCCGCCCCCAGTTCCCTGCATTCCTCCCCCTCGCCTTGCACCTGCCAGCTGCCAGGAGGACAGCGGCCCTTCAGGGTTCCAGGGACCTGCATGGGGTCCGGTGGCCGACAGGCCAGGCTGCCCTGGAGCCCAGGGTGGGTCGGAACTCTCTCCCGATCCTCCCAGCCCTCCTTCCAGGTGCCTCCCCCAGCTCAGCTGACTCGACAGAAAACCCCATGATTTATTTATGCCCAGGAGGTGCCTCTGTCCAGGATGCAGTTGGAGGAGGAGCCATTCAGGCCCAGGAAGGAGAGGGAGACGGGGCGGGGGGGACGGGGGAGATGGGGGGAGACGGTGGGGGGGACAGGGGGGACGGGGGAGAGGGAAAAGGAAAGTGGGGGGGAGGAGAGAGAGACACACACACACACACACACACACACACACACACGGAGTGAGAGGGGAGTAGGCCTGTCTCCACCCTGGAGCCCCTTCCAGGCCCCTGACTCCATGCCCCCCATATCCGACTGCATCCTTCCCCATCACTGCCTCATCTGGGTCTTAGCAGACCCAATTACTTATAATAAACAATTCCGTTTATCTTTATCAGAATCATTATCTAAATTGGCTACATGACACATACTGTTCTCTAAGTGCGCCCGGGGGAGGAGGGGCCATAAAAGCTGGGTTCTGCACTCCGTAATTATCCCTCTATGGGCCATAAACCATTACACTGGTGTTTAAAATAGGTATGGCGAGCAGTTTCCCAGCCCGCCGAGGGCCGCCCAGGGCACCCACGAAAAGGATGCGCTGGAAGTTTTGCTGTGGCTACAACTTCGAGCTGCGCGGCAGCTGCTAACAGGGCTCCCGCAAGGCCGGCCACGCTGTCCTGGGGACCCAAGGGTGTGAGGGGCCAGGCCCAAGCGCTGGGCAGCGAGCAGCCAGCCAGGAGGCTGTGCGGCAGGGCCGTCTCGGGGCTCCCCCGCTGCCCTCCTGGCATAATGAATGTACTCCCTCCAGGACCGCTGGCCCTCTCTCCCCCGCCACTGCTGACTTGGGTTTTCCTCACTGTTTGCAGAAGCGCCTCTACCGCCCGTGGGGCTGGTCTCCCCCTCACTGTCCCCAGGGAGGCCCACGTCAGCATCTCGCTCGTGATTAAAACAAAACACTGGGCGGCCCCCTCGGAGCCCGCCTGCCTTTCAGCTGACCGGTCAGAGCTGCGGCTCTGGCCTTGTCTTCCCAGAGGCCTCTGCTCCCTCTGGCCTCTAGGAGGGATGACCAGGGTCTGCGCCCCACACACGGTCCAGACCCCTGGCAGACAGGTTCTGTGCTTGACCTGCCAGGACAAGCTGCCCTGACACTTAGGCCGGGCACAAAGCCCATTATCTGAGGCCTCTGATGCCTGGCCCTCCTGGAGGCTCAGAGGTGGTCAGACAACAGCTCCCGGTCTGTGGACCAACAGGGACAAAATGATGCTGTAAGGGCTTCCCTGGTGGCGCAGTGGTTGAGAATCTGCCTGCCAATGCAGGGGACACGGGTTCAAGCCCTGGTCCGGGAAGATCCCACATGCCGCGGAGCAACTGGGCCCGTGCGCCACAACTACTGAGCCTGCACGTCTGGAGCCTGTGCTCCGCAACGAGAGGCCGCGACAGTGAGAAGCCCGCGCACCGCGATGAAGAGTGGCCCCCGCTCGCCACAACTAGAGAAAGCCCTCGCACAGAAATGAAGACCCAACACAGCCAATAAATAAATAAATAAATAAATAATTCTTAAGAAAAAAAGAAATGATGCTGTAAGAGAGGGGCTCCTGGTGGGCCTCTGCCTGGGCACGTGGGGAGAGGATGGACAGGGGTTCACCAGGCTGAGAAGAGGAAGAAAGAATAGTCTCGTGAGCAGGCACAGCTGGTGCAATTCTTTAGAGGCAAGAATGAGACTGATGTTTGAGAACAGTTAAAAAAAAAAAAAAAAGTTGTGCCTGGAACGGTGGTTCTCAAAGTGAGGTTCCCTAGAACAGTGGCCTCAGCCTGGAGGCCCGGAATCTTACTAGAAATGCAAATTTGGAGGTTCCACCCCAGAGGTATTGAATCAGAAACCCTGGGGAAGTGTTTAGTTTAACAAACTAGTTTGTTGGTAGTTTGTACCAATTGTAGTTTGTGGTTATTTTAACAAGCCCTGGGGGGGGTGGGTTCTGACGCCTGCTCAGGTTTGAGACCCCTGGCGCTAGACCATACACAGGAGGGGAGTTGGGAGGATGCAGGCAGATACAGCAGGTGAAGGCCTCTAGGAGGTTCCCAGAAGGTCTTGAATCCCTGGAAGGGTACTGGAGAGCGTGGAAGGTTTTTAAGCAAGGGAGTGATAAAGCCAGATCAACATTTTAAAAAGTGCACTGACTTCGGGGTGGGGGCGGCAGCAGGCAGGCAGGCAGGGAGGCCAGGAAGAGGCTGAGGCAATGGTTCCAGGGAAGAAGGATGGGAAGGCCTGGGTTGGGGATGGCCAAGGGGACAGAGAGAAGGGAAGAGGTTTGAGTGACAGTCAACGGGTCAAACAGCCAGGATGTAGGAGGTGAGGGAGAAGGAGGCATCAAATCTGACCTAAGTACCCGGAGGATGACAGGTGCCTCTCACCAGGATGGGAAAGAGGGTTTGATGGGTGGCGGTGGGCACCACGACTTCAAGATCCGTGGTGTCTCAGGGACCTGCAGAGCCCTCACATGAGGAAGTCAAGAAGTCTGATGCCCCATCCAGGTGGAGCTCTGGGTCGGGAAGTTGCTGATGTGCAGAAAGGGTTGGAAGTCATGGCCTCGCTCCACCTAATAACTTTTGGTCCTTATGGTCACAGCCTCCCCAGTCCTGGTGACCTCATGGTCCTGGGAAGCCCCATTGCTCACTCCCAAGGCCTCCACTGGCAGCTCAGCATCTCTCCACCTGAGTCCATCATCATCTTCAGCAGGCGAGTCATCCACCTATGCATCTGTCCACCTATCTGGCCACCTGGCTCGCTGAGCCACCACTCTGCCCATTTCTGGGCTCCTGGCTTCATGTGCATTATTTTTCCCCCACTCCTTAAGCGAGGGATGATGAACACCATTTTGCAGATGAGAAAACTCAGACTGAGAGAGGTCAAGTCACCTGCCCAAGGTAACACAGCAAACAAATGAGAGGAGTTGAGATCTGAACCCAAGTCCTGCCCCCATCACACCATCAAGATGGCACCCGTGTTCTTCCCCAGCAGCAGAGCTGCAGCCCTGGCTGGTTCTCCCAGGGGAGGAAGGAGCTAGTGCCCACGGCAGTGGGCAGACCCGAGGGGCTGGGACCCGCCTTCGAGGGAGGCCCAGGAGTCTCGAGGCCTCCTTAATGCACCCATAACTCATTCCCTGGGTTCACTAATGTTCCCGGCTCTTAGTGCTGAGCACAGCTAAGCAAACTACAAAATATTCCTCTGACTCAACAATCAATTTCCATATTGTTATAAATGGAGTCCATGCCTACCGCCACGGTTCATTTTTCTTCAAGGGCCTTTCTTTCCCCCCTTCCTTCTCTTTACCCAGTACAGTGAGGAAGTCATTACCGAGTGTTATGAGTTTCACAACGTGCTGAAAAAATAAAAATGCATACCACATCGCGTCAGGGCCACATGCTGGAAAGCTGCCTTTCCCATCACCCAAGGAGCTGCCAGGGTCAGGAGAGCAGGAGGGGGAGGACAGAGATGACAGCTCCCTGGAGACGGCAGGATGGAGGGTTGGGGGCAGGTATCGGATCTCTGGGGAGAGAAGTCTGTGTCCCCATGAGCTCGCTCAGTCCTTTCCCAGGACTGCCCTGGGGGGGCTGCTCCGAAGGACGCAGGGCAGGCTCGTGAGGCTGGGCCTGGGGCTGTGTGAGACCTCTGGGCTTCCCCAAGAGGCTGGCATCCTCATGCACGGGCAGGGCTTCAGAGTCCTGAGCCGGCGCCCCAAGCCCTGAGCCTCCTCTTGGTGTGGCTTTCTGCGGGGATCAGTCAGGTCATGGATCCCCCCAACCAAGGCACGCAACACTTCAGCCCCCTGGAGCCACTGACCAGTCCCCGGACCAGGCAGGAGCCACTCCGTATCTGTGGGTGTTTGCCTTTCCCCGCAGGTCCATCTGGTGGTCCCCTGCTCTCCCAATCCACGGCCACATCCACTTGTGCATCTGTGCAAAGCTGCTGCGCAAGGATGTTCACCACGGCAGTGTTGGTAATAGTGAAAATCAGATGCAAACCCCTTGTTTATCGTTAGGGGCTGGTTAAAGGAACTCCGGGCCAGAGCACAGTGAAGATGGGGCACCAACAGGAAAGGAACTGCCCTGTAAGTGAAGAATGCAAGTTGCCAAAGAGTATGTGCAGCACAATTCCATTCTATCCCAAAGTAATGCGCGTAGAACTGAACATAACTGTGTAGAACGTGTCGGGAGGAATCTGTCCCACCTCTAAGGGAGTTCATCCCCAAGGGGAGGGGGCAGGAGGTGGGGAGAGAGCTTTTCCTTCTTTGCTTAGACATTCTATATTTGAATTTTTCCTAGCATGTATTGCTTTGGTAATGATAATAACATGAAAAGGATATTTGTTCAAGAGAGTAATAAGCCCATTAGGTTCCTCTTACCTAAGACCTTCTCTGACCCACCAAAGCGAAATGTGTTTGTCCTTCCTTTTAGCAAACCCTGAACTTTGACTCAGGTGCTATCGGGGCACATATCACAGTCTGTCTGTGTCCCTCCCTTTAAACTGTGACTTTGTTCAATTCACCTCAGCAACTGCATAGCCAGCATGAGGTGTGAGCGTGCCCCCCCTGCCCCCCACCAGGGGTAGGGACCTTGCCTGCAGTGTCCCAGCACTAGGGCGGGGTCTGGCACAGGGGAGGAGCTCAAGAAGTATGTGTGGACTAGACCAGAAGTTTGATTCTGGGATCACTGGCTCTAAGAGCCGGAATCTGCTCATCCCCCAGAAATGGACCCCAAGGGGCTTGTCTTAACAGATGTCCACGCTGGCCCTGGACTCATGGGACTGGGGTCTGCTGCACCTACTCACCAGTTTCCCCCACTGGGCTGTGAGTCCATGAGGGTAGGCTACGTGTGTAGGTTTCACTGCCATGTCTTCATTTGTCTAACATGGGGTCTGGTATGGAGTGAACTCTCAGTAAATATTAGATGGATGGATGGGTGGGTGGATTCATGGAGGGATGGAAGGATGTGTGGACAGAGGACAGATAGGCAGACAGATGGGTAGATAGATAGGTGGGTGTGTGGACGGATGAACAGATGGATGGGTGAATAAATGAATGGGCGGACAGATGGATGGATGGCTAGATGGACAGGTGGGTGGATGGATGGAAAGGGTGGGGTGGATGGATAAATGAGATAAGAGGGGTCAGCATGCCTTCCTGCTTTCCTAGGCACTCAGACATGCCTCTTGCCATCCACATTCTACTCTGGGGCGTCACCCCATATCACAGGGGAGAAAGTTGAGGGTCTCTTCCTCTTTTCAATAGGAAGAATAGAGTTTAGCCCAACGTTTTGCCCCACTCACACTGCCAAGAAGCCAGGAATCTCTGGCCTCAAATGAGAAGAACTGAGCCAAGATTCTAACACTCTCCCCTGGGTCAATAATCCACTCAGGAAATCCTTACCGAACGCGTACCAGGCTCCAGGGACTGTACTAAGTGTGAACAGGCCAGGGCAGGCCCTGCCCTCACGGCGCTCCCACCCCAGAGCTACAGTGTTTCCCTAAAGTCCCTCTCGCATTGGCACACCCTCCCTGAAGCAGTTGGGGTGCTCCCTTGCTCAAAACCCCTCTGGACTCTACAGTCAACTCCAACTCTTAACCACGGAACCGAGAATTCTGAGGACAAGCCCACTTCCCCTCTAGCTCCCCTTGGAGCCATTCTCCACCAGCATCATGCCCTGTCCTCCCTTCCTGTGGCTCAAGGGCCCTGGGGAGCCGATCGTCCACCCTTCAGCCTCGTGAGCACCATCTCTGAGTTAAAGGGTCTACGTAATTGCCCTCTCCGGGGATCTCCCGGGCCGCCCTGTATGCTTGTGTAGGTTGTTCACTGAACAGGATGCTCCTCAGAGCGGGGAGTGGGTTGAAATTCAGTCTGTGCTCTGCTTGCCAAGCATGTACCATGTGGGGAGGGCTGGGTTAGACGTGGTTCTGCTCCCTGCTGGGCCACAGGGCATCCCTCAAGCACAGCAGGGATCACCCTGGGTTTGGTACCACCAGTGTCCATATCTGTCTCCCCTATCAGACTGGGGGCTCCTCGAGGACAGGGTCCCGGTCTGAGCCCTCCCTGTGTCCCTCCACAAGGCCAACTGGGCCCAGAGGAGGTGCCGATGAGGGGTCTGCCTAGGGCCAGGTGCCGAGTTCCGGAGCGAGGTGACCGCTGGGTGGGGGGCTGTGCCTATTTGAGAGGTGGGCTCCCCGGACTGAGGAAGGCTCTTCAGTGGGACCTCCGGGGGGTGGGGGCGACCCAGCCACGTGAACACAAATTGGGAGCGAGCCGGAAGAATGCAGCGAGGGCAATGCCTGCTGCCGCTGGGGCCAGGTGGGCTGGGAGGGCAGGAGAGGCCCCCGGGACCCCGTCCCTGACAGCTCTCGTCAGGGATTCTGAGGAACTCAACGGAACTGCCGAAAGGGCCTGTCTTGCCCCAGAGAATCCCAGGTGAAACCTGCCCATCTCCACCTGACTCAGGAAGGTTCACCAGGAACTGCCCTCAGCACAGACATGAAGCCCGGCTGAGTCTCCCGGCACAGGCACCCTGCATGGTGCGTAGTGGTCAAACGAAGCTCAGGAAAGGAAGCTGAGGCTCAGGGAGGGGCAGGCGCTCGCCCCAGGGTCCACAGCCGGGAAGTGGCAGGGAAGGATTCTCACTCAGTTCAGCTGGAGGGCAAAGCCACTCCCCCTCCCGCCCTGTCACAGCGAGGGCCCTACCCTGCCCATGTCACAACACAGTTCCAGAGATGCAGGTGGCAGAAACAGGAAGCTTCCAAAGTAAGGAATAACTGATCCCCAGAGATGGCTGTCCTGAGGGGGCAGGGGTGTCCCCATTCCAGGGAAGGGGACAGCCCAACAAGGCCCAAGCAAGTTATTTAGGGGAGGGGACTAGGCAGGGTGGGGGGAGTTAACATCTCTCCCTCCCTTTCTGTGCCTGACCCCACCATCCTCTGTCCGCCAGTGAGCTTAAATGCTGACTTGGGAGGAGCCTTCCAGTCGATCAATAGCTCACCCAACAAACAGGTTTTTCAAAACCCGCAGCTTATAGATTTCTCTCCCCATCTCATTCTTTAAACCTGACAGCTGCTGAGCTGATGGGGGACGCTCTCCAGCCGGGAAACCAATTCTGCAGATGCCCTGCTGGCGGGGTACAGGACACCCCCGAAGGCCTGGGGAGGCCCATGCGGGCCCAAAAGCCGGCGGCCCGGTTACCTGGCAGGGTGAGATGGTCCCCACCTGGCCTCCAGATGGCCCCTTATCGGCCCAGCCTCCTCTGCCCTCAGCTGCTGGGGCAGAGGAACTGGCCTGACCTGGTGAGAACGTGGGTAGTGCGTCCGGTGGTTACATCTCCAGCTTGGGAGTCAACCAGACCTGCTTTCGGGCCCCAGTTCTGCTCCTTCCTGGCTGTGAGACCTTGGCAAGTCACTTGACCTTTAGGCAAGTGGGCATAAAAGTGGTACCCATCTCATCGGGCTATCGTGACAATACCATGAGAAAACACAGTGCCTGGCAGGCAGTAAGTGTTACACAGTATTGTTTTTAGCTAATCCCAGGAGCCCTTTGCCTACCAACAAGCAGTAGAGAAAGATACGGGAGCCCAATGACACACCTTGAGATGCCTTGGCCCTGACCCGTGGAAAAGTGCTTCACGGATAGGTGACATAGATCCCAGGCTGCCTGGGAGGGTCCTGGTGTGTATCTGTGGCCTCAGCATAATTTTTTTTTTTTTTTTTTTTGCGGTACGCGGGCCTCTCACTGTTGTGGCCTCTCCCGTTGCGGAGCACAGGCTCCGGACGCGCAGGCCCAGCGGCCATGGCTCACGGGCCCAGCCGCTCTGCGGCATGCGGGATCTTCCCGGACCGGGGCACGAACCCGTGTCCCCTGCATCGGTAGGCGGACTCTCAACCACTGCGCCACCAGGGAAGCCCCCAGCATAATTATCAGTAACATCCCCTTTCACTCTGAAAATGTCCTGGTTCGGACAATGAATGGCTTGGTCACCTAAGTTCTGATTTGCTTCACTGTGTCAGGGCCAAACAAGATGTCACTAAATCTTGTCAACAATCCAGGAGTAGGAGTTGTCCTCCCCAGTGACAGAGGAGGCGACTGAGGCTCAGAAAGGGTGTGTGGTTTGCTCAAGGGCACACAGCTGGGAAGCGACTGCGCTGTGGTCTGTGTGACTCCACTGAACTAACTGCACTGCCTGCATCCATCCGTTCCCCTGGGATCTACTGACATGCAGTTGAAGGCTCAAGGATCAAAAGTTGGTGCTCCTGGGGGCAGACAGAGGTCTTGGGACCCCGGTTCCTCCTGCACCCGTCTCCACACAGCCCCTCAGCCCTCCCCAGGCGGGTTACAGACAGCAGATCCAGCTACCTGGACAGCTCCCCCCAGCCATGCACACAAGTCAGCCTGACCCAGGATAACAAGCTGTGAAGATCTTATCGGGCCCCTGATGGCAGACGCTGATGCTAGCAGGTTACCCCCCCCACTGCCCACCGTGGCCGCGGCCTCCTCCCAGGCTGGGGAATCCTGTTTTCTTTCCTAAGTGGGACATCAGATTACTCAGGTCTGATTTCACTGCTGATTGGGTCTGGGAAGGGAGGAGTCCACTTAACACCCAGACAGCTCTCAGGACAGGGTGAGGCCGAAGCGGGCTGCTTATCCATCACCTGCTGACAGTGCCCCTGTCCACACTCGGAGCCAACAGAGTTTCAATCCATTTTCCCTTCCACCCCAGGGTGGGAGTTGCTGGGTGAGCAGGAAGCCAGTTTGTTTTAAACCTCCAGCCTGGGCAGGGGAGTTATCTGAGATGCCCCACAGAAGTGTTCCTTCCCCCTGTTTCCTTCTTTTATTCATTCATTCAACAGACCCTCCCCAGTGTCTGTGCTATAATGGGAGACTCTCTCTCCAGGTTATGCCAGGGCAGCAGGGCACAATGGCAAAGCATGACCCGAGCTGGGTCACACAGGCTGAGCGGAGTTCGCCTGGTGAGAGAAGGGGAAAGCTATTTGGTGCAGAGGACAGTGTGGACAGGGGCACAGAGGCATGAAAGAGAGTTGAGTGTCCAGGGAAAGTGAGACTTGGGAGGTGAGAACTGGACATCTGGGGTGGGGCTGAGGGGCTAGCGATGGGACCTGAGGGGTATGTGGCAAGAAAACTATGAAAACCTTGGTATCTGGCATCCAGACCTTAATCTCTCCTGAAGGTGCCAGGAGATCTTAGAACGGCTGGAAGGAGAGGTCGAGAGTATGGGCTCTGGGCCTTCACTTGTCCATTCATGCATTTGTTCAACAATCTTTCTGGGATCTGAGGGGTGCCAGGCCCCGTTACAGCAGCAGACAGACTATGAGCAGGACAGACCCAGCCCTTGCCCTGTCAGGCCTCTGAGGCTGGCTGGGGACACATACATGAACACAATTCGGTGGCATGAGACACAAAAGAAAGCTATGGAATAATGTAATTGTTCTAATTGGAAGGGATGTTGAGGGAAAGCTTTGAGTCGTACTAGGCCCCTAGCCGGAATGTGTCCTCTCTGATCCTCAGTTTCCTCATCCGTAAAATGGGGATAATCATGGTCCCTGCTTCATGGAGTTGTGGGGGAATGCGTGGGAAGTGCTGGCCCAGGGCCTGGCCTGGAGTAGGGACTCGTGAGCGTGAGCTCTTACCGTAACTGCTCACATTTAAGCGGCCAAGAAGCTGGCGGGGCTGGCATTGTGGACAGCAGCCATGCAGAAGATGGACTGGACACAGCAGAAACCTGGGAGTGGTGGCAGGGTTAGAATCCCCCAGGAGGATGGGAAGGACAGCCATTCCTTTCCAAAAGGTACAGAATTCTCCTCAAGACAGAACCCACCCACGGTGCCTAAGCCAGCAGCCCTGTGGATTATGGGGTAGCCTGGGCCAGGGACAGAAACCAGGGTCAGCTGTGCTGAGGAGGAGGGCCCCAGCTAGGGGGGGACAGCTCTCCCGGCGCAGACATGCCCAGCCTGGCCCTGGGAAGAACGTACTATCAGGCTCGTGGTCAAGACCGGCGCTTCTGAAGCGAAACGCACCTGGGCTCCTGTTCTGGCCCTGCCATCACTGTGGCCTCAGGCAGGTGTTGTGAAACTCTCAGAGCCTCAGTCTATGCCTCTGTGAAATGGGGATAACACGATGGTACCTGCGCTTCCTGCGGATGCGATGAGATGATGTATGCAAAGTGCTCAGCGTGCTGTTCGGCACACAGTGGGTGTCCAGTAAAGCGCAGCCGGATTAGTTCTGCATCTCCACACAACCGGACTCCAGGTCCCCTTGTGCTCCAGGAAGGGGCACCTTCCAAACCAGAACTTGGGGTCTGCAGGCTGCAGGGAGCCTGGACAGACCCTCTGGAAGGCCTGAGGATGCGCTCCCTCCTTGCTCTCTGGGCCAGGCTGCCTGGCCTGCCCCGTGGTGCCTGGGAACCCAGGACACAGGAACTCAGTCTACCCGCCTTGGACCATCTTCCCTGCTCACTTCCAGGCATGCCACTTGCAAGAGCTTCCTGAGCTTTTCTGGACTCTTTTTCCCCAGAAGATGTTTTTAGAAAATCTAGGGCATTTGCTGGTAGACCAGCCCCAGCTGTCCTGCTACAGGCGGGCAGCTCCCAGCAGTAGGCTCTCCCAGTGTCCTCCATGGCTGTACCCCACTAACCAAGGGCAGAAGGCCCCTCTTGCCCAGAGCTCAGCCTGTGGACTCACTGTCAGGAAAGAAAGTGGCTCAGCTCAGGGGGACTGCCCCAAGGAGGTGAGGGTCCTCCACCTTGCTCCGTGGACCTCAGCTTCCTCTCTGCTCTAGTCCAGCCTTGAAAAGAACCAGCACGGCCTCCAGGAACCCAGGTCTGGGCTATGGGGCAGCCAGGGCCTGCCCTGGCCATGCGCCCATGCCTAGCCTTCCCAAGGAGGCCAGGAAGGAGAGGTGCATGCAGGGGCCGAAGTGGGGACTGCCCTGACCTGAGACTTGGAACTTGACACATTTGGTGAATGTGGCTGAGGCCCCACAAGAACGTGTCACACAGATGACAGGCAGGTCACAAAATCACCCCTGGTCTCAAAGTCCCAGGACTGGTACAGCCCCTGCCCTCAGATACAGGCCACAAAAACTGGTGGCAGTGGTAGGGCTGGCCTCCCTGACTCTGCAGCTGCTCAAAACTGGACAGGGCAGTGACCTAAAGCCACTCAGAGAGGTCTTATGACAAGGCCTACAGGCCACGGGGCTCAGGGCAGCAGGAGCAAAGGACTGCGTGCTGGGCCCTCTGCCTGAGCCCCGGGCACCACCAAGAGCTCCCCTACATCTGAGCTCCAGCTCCCAACACCAGCATCAGAGGTCACCACCCCGAGGCGGGCAGGCACCTGGGCTCCACGGCTCAAAGGGACATCTCCCTTCAACGGACACGTCCCTAAACATATACAGGGTGTGTTCTGTTCTCTTTTTTCTATACATTGGACTCTACAATCTGGGCCATCCCACCACCCGCGTTAAATGCGTTAAGAGGAATTATAAAAAGAAATCAAATTTCCCATAGCATTTGAACGCCATTAAAATGCCAAACAATAAACTACCAGGCTGCAAATTAGATCAGTGGAAATATCAAACACATTGAGGTATAAAATCCGTAATTGCATTTAGTGGCAGCCATCCCTGGAGAGGCCCTGCTAAAGATCATCACAGCCCGCATATGAGAAGCTATTGACAGAAGAATAAAAATCGACAGGCCAACCGAATAAACCGCACAGGCGTCATTAAATATTCAGCAACAGAAATTTGACTATCCTGGACCTCTCCCCTTGGTCCCATCCGGAGCCCTTCCCTGCCCAGCTGGGGGCTCAGCCCCTGGCCCGCCCCAGATACCAGAGGAGGGGGTCAAGTGAGGTGGTCGGAAGCGGGCTGAGGCTATAGCAAAAATGGGGGGGGGCTCCACCAGGATTATTATTGTTGGGCGGGTGTTATTAGCTTTCACCCTGGAGTAGGTGTCCCCTCCCCCCCCAAGTCTTTAATTAGGTCATTACAGGGGTAATTTCCAGGGAGGTTTTAACTCCTTAGGAGCTGAAGAGCCTCCAGCCTGAGCCACATGCCCGGCAGGGTTTAGGGCTTGGCCCTCCGGGTGGGTAAGAGTGGGGGATGGTCCCTGAATCCGGGGCAAGGCTTTGCTGGGGGCCCTCGGAGGATCGGGTTCACCTGCCCTCCCTCCCCCGCAACAGAGGAGCCTCCCTTGCCCAAACCTGGTGGGCCGGCCCCGGATTCAGGGGAACCCTCATCGGGTAAAGCGGGACCCCAGCCCCGCTGGGCTCCAGCCCACGGGGACCCCGCCCTCCGCAGGGTGGCTCCTGGCTCTGGCCCCCACTCCGCCCAGACGGCCCTTTGCTCTCCCCTAGCGCCCCTCCTGGTTCTCTCCTCTCCACTCCTCTTTTCCAACCATCTCTCCCTTCTCCTCCTCTCCTCCCGGCCTCTCCTAGTCCCTTCCTCTCCTCATTCCTTTCCTCTCCAATGATCCTCCCAACTCTCTTTCCCCTCCCCTCCCCTCTCTCCTCCCCGGATCTCTCCCCTCCCCTCGCACCTAGGGGCCCCCTGCCATGTATAATGCATGCAGTGGAAGCACCCAATAGGATTAGGCACCTCCGCCCGTCTTTGCGGAGAGAAAGTTTATGTAAATGACTGATGACAGCGCTATTGTGTGAGGAATATCAATGGAGTAATTACAGTTACATCGGGCGCCCGCGCCGCCGGCCCGTGTTAATTTTTCACCGGCTCCCCCGGGAGAGATCGGAGCGCGCTCCGAAGAGCACAGCTAATAATGGGAGCTCGGAGCCGCCGCTGCGCCACGCGCCCTGAGGTCTTTCTGAGCAGACTGCTAAGCACTGGCTGTCTCCCCGGAGAGCCGAGAACAGAGATAAAATGATTAAAAACTGCCAAGCGGGCCTGGCAATCACTCGCTCCGCTGTCAGCCCCAGACAAGACAAATCTCTGCGATTTTTCTCTTCCCTCCTCTCCCTTTGTGAGCCCCTGAGCTGGGACGTGGGGGGCCGGGTGGGGTCAGGGTCACGTCCCTGGGGTGGCCAGGCTGCCGGTGGGGCAGTGGCAGCGGTGGGAGGGCCCTGGCCTCCGGGCCGGGGGTGGGTACTGGGAGCCCTAGAGGCTCAGCCACTCGCCCCACGGGCCCAGCGGCTGGCTCCGCTCGCTCCTCCTGGGGAAACTCGGTCACACCTGTTGGGGGCCACAGGCTGGGGCACACCTGTGAGGACACACACCAGTTGGGGCACATCCACTGGAGTGCACCTGCCGTGACCCACCTGCCAAGGACACCAGCAGGGGCTCACCTGGGCTGGGGGCTCCTTGGGCTTCCAGGCACCTGCCCCCTGTCCCGGCCCTGTGCCGTTTGACCCCTTTCCCTGTGTTTCCAGGCCCTGAGGCCCCAGCCTGGGCACCCTGATGAGGCTCCTTGACCATAGACCCAAAGTAGACCCCCAGGCAGGGCCATGGAACAGGAGGGGGGAGTGTCTGTCTCCGCCCAGGGTCTGGGTCTGACCTCCGGGGAGGGTGTCCCGGTATCCACACCTTTGGCCCGGGAGCTAAGCCTGGGCCCAGCACCTGAGAAGAGAGAGGAGGGAGAGAGGAAGAGGAGGAAGGGGCCTGAGAGGAGCTGCCGACTATTCCCAGCTGGGAAGGGAGCGAGGAGGGCGCTGCCGGCCCGCTGCCGCTGCCGGCAGCCCCAGAGCACCATCCGTCATCACACCCCACCCTCCACCCTCCTGACCCTGGCAAAAGTGAGAGGAAATTCTTGCCAAAACCTGGGCTGGGCTCTTAGAGCTGTGGCCATGGACGTCACACACCAGGAGGGGCCATCTGCCGCTCCACCCATCGCACCCAATCCCTGTGTCCAAACACACACAGACACACACACACGCAGTGCCCTCACTGACATGTGTGTACGCCCTCCCTGTGTCCTGCCATATCAGCCCGCTGTGGCCAACACCCACACCTACACACGGCATCCCCCCATGTGACACGTGCACACACCACCCGCCATGGAATTACCCATGTCCACACACACACACGGAGACACACTCGTGGCAGCATGCCCTCCCACGCTGACACACACAGGCACAGGCAGACAGGTACAAACGTGTGTGCACCCTGAGACCTGAGCTCAGTGACACGGTGACGGGTAGGCACACTGTCACGGGCACACAGGACGACGTGCAGGCACACAGCACGCCCAGACGCACAGCACGCCCAGACGCACAGCAGCACATGCAGGGACACACACACACACACACACACACACACACACACAGGCGTGTCCCTTCCCACTGCCGGCCCGCCGTACGCACTGGCATTCAGATGTAGGAGAATAAGCCAGGGTCCCCGAGGAGGCTCCGAGCTTGCCTCTCCAGATGCTGCCTGTGCCAGAGCGCTGCGCCCACCGCCCGCCACCCGCCTGCCATCAGCTCAGCCGCAGGGAGCCAGGCAGGTACTGTGGCGATCAAACTGCTCAGGACGATTTACAGCAGCGATAACCCCTTGATAGATGACATGGCACTAAAGCTAAGCGGAGGCGGAGCTGACAGCCTCTGGCCAGGGATGGGGTGTCAAGACCAGGTGGTATCTACCCAGGCTGGGCCGGTCCCACCAGCTGGCCCAAGGCTGTCTGGGGCTCTCTCAGGCAGCACAGTTGGACAGAGAGCTGCCACCTCACAAGCTGTCATGTGTGCACATACACAAATAGCCTTGAAAACACACAGGGACGTACCACCATCACTGACGGACTCACACAGATGAATGCCAGGTACATGTACACACAGACGTGGATGCCTGGTGCCTACTGACACGTGTCACCACATATTCAACGAGTTCCCCTCATGGAGCTCAGGTCTCTTGACACCCATGCAGATGCCCGTGGCCATCTGTGCTTACAGCATCTGCATTCAGTGTGCACACCTGAACACGGCCTTACAGGGCCCCCTCCCTATGTCCACAGCTTCCTCTCGGGCCTCACCCTGCTCCCCCTGCAAACCACGCAGCCATCAGAGTAAATTTCCTCATTCAAATCTGACCATGACACTGCCCTCCTAGAATCCTTGCATGGCTTCCAGCGGCCCCCCAGTAAAGGCCAGACTCCTAGCACGGCCTTTAATAGCCTTTGTGACCTGACCTCTCCCTGTGCCCCCAGCACGGCCCACCTCCAGGCCCTGGCACATGCTGTCCTCCCTGCCCAAAGCTGCTCCCCTCCCCCTTTACCTGGATAATCCCTCTGCTCTCAGTGCAGACAGCTCTTCCTCCGGGAAGCCCTCCTCCACACCCCCTAGTCTGGGAGAGAAGCCCTGTCTCCAGGGTCTACCACGTCCCACTCTTCCTCCATCAGAGCCTTTCCAAGCTCCTCTTGCCCCGCACCCATTCCTGGGCCGAGGGAGTGAAATGCCTCCCACTGTCCACCACCGAAGGGCTGGCAGCCCACAGGGCAGGTGCTGGCTCAGACTGCCTGGCTTCAAATCAGGCCTTGGGCTCTCCTCCCCTCCTTTCGGGGGGAGGCAGCAACCCACCACACCAAGAGGTACAGCCCCCAGGCCTGAGTCCAAACCACCCACTTCCCAGCTGGGTGACCTCAGGGCAGCCACTTAAAACTCTCTGAGCTCCAGTTTCCTCAGCTGTAACTTCAGAGACTTTTATTGTCATTATTATTGTTATTACTGTTATTATTATTACTTTAAAAATAGCAGTTACCATTTCTTCATTTGCTGAAAATCCTGATCTGGGTTTTTGGATTGCCCAATTTATAGGTAAAGAAACGGCAGTTAAACGGCAGAAAGGAATGCGACCAAGATCAGGACCACCAGGCTCTGAAACACACACTTATTCCTTTGAACCTCCAAGGCTGGTTTTGTTTTTGTGTTTTTTGCGGTACGCGGGCCTCTCACTGTTGTGGCCTCTCCCGTCGCGGAGCACAGGCTCCGGACGCGCAGGCTCAGCGGCCATGGCTCACGGGCCCAGCCGCTCCGCGGCATGTGGGATCTTCTCGGACCGGGCACAAACCCACGTCCCCTGCATCGGCAGGTGGACTCTCAACCACTGCGCCACCAGGGAAGCCCCCTCCGAGGTTTTGATGGGGTCATGTCATCAGCAATGTGTACAGAATTATTAGTGTGGTCGGGGCTTGCCAGCCTCTCTGCCTCTGTCCAAGCAGCCCCCTCAGCCTGGAGCGCCCTCGCCCCAGCATCTCCTCTGATTGCAAGTGGGTTTTCAAAAACTTCTTGTGTCCACCTCCGCCTGTACCTGCTCCCAATCTCCCCAGTCCCAAGAGTCCACACACCCTCGTCTGTGTATGAGCCCCAGGAGGTCGTGCCTGTTCCGCATGTGACATGACAGGCGTGGGCAATGAGCGAGTGGATGACAAGCAGTTGACTAAAAGGGGAGTGGAAGGGATGGGGGAGGGCCAGAGGCTGGAGTCAGACCCGGTTGTGATGCAGCCGTGTGGTCTTGGGCAAGTTGCCCACCACTTCTGGGCCTCAGTCTCTTTGCCTGTAAAATGGGAATGATAATCACACCTACCTCGCAGGTGTGTCACTGGGCTTCCTAGGGTACATGTGATAAGCTTAGCCAGAGGCTTGCATGTAGCAGGTGCTAGACCTTAAACCAAATCAGCCAAACTGCACTCACTAATCTGAGGGGAGGACAGCCAGGGACAGGGCAGGAAGGGGAGGGGAGGGAGGGATTCTGTGCTTCACCTTCCACGCCTCCAGGCCTTGGCCCTCACTATTCACTGAGCCTGGAAAGCCTCCCTCCTGCCTCTCCCAGCTCTGTCCACATGTCCCCTGCTTAGTAAAGGCTTTCCCACCTCTCCAGGTAGCATTACTCCAGGTGCCCCATCCCTAAGGACCCTCCCCTCACCACAGCCCTCCACTCACAGGATTATCCTCAGCATCCCTGTCTTTCCCTGGCTCTGTCCCCTGTGAGGCTGGAGCTCCAGCAAGGTCTGGACCAGTTGAGTCACCTCTGTTCCCTGTGCAGGGGTGGGGGTGGGAGCAGAGATGGGGGCTGGCCCTGAGGAGGTGGGAGGGAGGGGAGAAAAGGAGCTCAGTCAGTCTCTGGAGGGCTCAGAGGGGGTAGACTGGCCTTCCTGTGGTTTGTTTTGTTAGAATTCTTATTAATAAAATGACCACAACAACAGCTGTAAGGAAACATTTTTCTTTGCTCTATTTTTTTTTGAGTGATGAGCTTTGTGCTAAGCACTTCACGTCCTCTTATGGTTAATCTTTCCAGCGACCTGGAGAGGAGGGAAAGTTGCACCCATTTTACAGGTAAGGAAACTGAGGTTCAGAAAGGTCAAAGGCCTCATCCACGACAGCACTGTCACGGCATTAGGGAGGGCCTGGAGCGTGGCCCTCCGGAGCGCTAATTAAAGGGGCTGTTGTAGCAGGTGGACAACTGAAAAATGTCATGGGAACAGTCCCTGAGCACCTGCTATGTGCCAGGCCTGCTCCTGGCATCTGTACTTGTCTTCCCTTGGTTGGACCCCACTCCACTCAGTTCCCCAGGGCCTGCCTGGCTGGGTCTCCTCCCTGCTGTCTGCCCCCTGGGTCATGAACTCCCCAAGGACAAGGCTTGCGTCTGTCTTGCTCCCCAGGCCTTCCCGGTGCCCACGCGGGCCTGGCATGGAAGGGGCTCCACTTTTGATTCTGGAATGCCATCTGTGGATACTGGACGATCCAGGCCTCTTGACAGAGTCTGGTCACCACTGGGCAAGGAGGCTTTCCTGGTCTTGTGGTCCACCGCGGAGCTTTCTGGATGCCCCCTCACAGCCCACCTGCCAGAGTCAGCTGCTCCTCCCCTGAGTTCTCCTGCGCTCCCCGACCCCAGGCACACCGGGCTGTGATGGTCCGGCTCACCTTGGGTTCGTGGTGCCAGCCCAGCCCTGCCTGGGGCAGGGGTCCCTCCGGTTGGATGGGGGGTGGGCTGGGCTTCCTTCTACTCTCCTTCTCTTCCCCAAACACTCACGGGGCATTTGCTTTCCTGGGATATCACAAACAGGAGCCACAGGGGGATCGGACATCTCAGAGGCCAAACGGTGGAGAGACTGAGCTAAGCTGTGTGGCTTTGGACAGCTGGCTTCCCCTTTCTGTGCCTCAGTTTCCACATCTCTGAAATGGGAATAATAACAGACCCTGCCTCATAGACCTGTATGGGTTTAATGAAATCATTCAAGTCCTTAACTCAGTGCCTATGCAGTGTAAAGAAATAAAACCTAAAGCCCTTCACCTCTATCATGCTGTTATGATTGTGTGCAAAGAGAACCACACTGGCAGCAGACCGCCCTCTAGGAAGAGGGGGAGGGGAAGGGCTCTGCCTACTTCCTGTCTCCTAGAGGGCACAACCCACAGCCTGGGGTTTCAGGGGGAGGGGAAGAACCCTGGCCCGGCCAGAGTCCCTAGGATGGTCAGGTGTCCTCCCAATCCTCCTCCAGATCCACACTTGCTGCCATCCCACCACCATTTAGAGTCGCCCACTGATGCCACTCCACACCAGGCAGCAGGCCGGGCCGCAGGGAGGCTGCACGCATCGAGATGACAGACAACCACAGCTCATTCACTCACTTGGTAGACAGACATGGAGCACCTCTCCAGTACCAGGCCCTGTGCCAGGCTTGGGGGTACCTGGGGCAGAGGTTCTCAGACCCCCGTGTGCACAGGCAACCCCAGGGACCAGCTGGGAATGCAGATACATAGGCTTCACCCTGAGAGCTGGAGTAGGAATCTGCATGTTTAACAAGCACTGCAAGACAGACCCGAGCTCCCCTCCAAGGGGAGTGGGGTGGGATGGACAGAGCCAGGGAGACTCTGGGACACTGGAGACTCCTGTGCCAGGCCTTCAGAGGACTTCTCCAGAAGAAGATAGGACGACAGAGGCCAGGGACACATCCTGCAACAACCAGTACAGCTTGAGTAAGACCTAGATGTGGACAAGTGTCTGAGATGTGTGGGAACAGCAGGTGAGCTGGTGGCTGAGGTCAGAGAATGAGAGAAGAGGCAGGGCCTGACTGAGGAAGGCTTTGAAGGCCAAGCCAGCAGGAAGAAGAGCCAGCAGGAAGAAGCCATCTGAGAACAAGCCTCGGGCCAACGGTAGAGAGGGAGGTCTCCTTAATTCCCGTAGGCCTGGTTCTAGCTTGAACCCTCCCAGGCCTCAATTCCAAGAGCCCAGAGCCTGAGACTTGCGGACTGGGACTAGCTACATAATTTGCAGAGCCCAGCGCAAAACGAAAACGCAGGGCACTTGTTCAAAACATATTAAGAATTTCACGAGGGCGACAGCAGAGCATTAAACCGAGTGCAAAGCCCTCCTAAGTGGAGGGCCCGGTTAACTTGCTCACGAAGCTGGACCTGGCCAGGACCCAGCCAAGTGGCTCACCCTTGCTGTGTCCAGCCCAGAGTGCTCAGAACCTGGGGGTTCCAGTCACCCCAGCTCCAAGCCCCAGGCCCCTCTGACTCTCCCTTTGCCCACCCCCCCTCGGCCCTCAGAGCTCCCTCCTCAAGTTGGCTTGAACCTGTCCCCTCTCTAGTCCCCTCCACTGCCCTCACCTCCCAGGTGGCAGCAGCCTCCCCCTGCCTGTCTCCAGTCTCCAATCCTGTGCACACGCTGCCAGCGTCATCTCCATAAAGTGCCTCTCCAGTCCTGTCACTCCCCTGTCCAATAACCTTCAATGGCTCCCTCCTGCCCACAGGATAAAATCCAAACCCCGTTGCATAGCTACTGGCCCCCGCCCCACTCTGCAGCCCCAAGTCCCAGCAGCCCCCAGGCAGTCCCTCCAGTCAGACTCACTGTCTCAGCCCACTTTTCTCGGCCCACCAATTTAACCCCTAATATTCCTGCTACCAGTGCCCCTACCTGGAATGCCCTCTCCAAATCCTCCTTGGCGCCAGCCTCTCACCTCATAGGCACCTGCCCAGGGTAACGCCGTACACAGACCCTTGCTGTCTTGCATGATTAACCAGACCCCTGCTCGTTGCCCTTCTCGATAACAAAAACAGCTCACATCTACCAGGACGGCTCTTCGCATGCATCATCTCATTTAATACAACAACCGTAGAAGCTAGGGTTTTGATTATCCCTGATATAGCAACAAGAGAAGCTGAGGAACTCAGCTAGAGTTCACAGCTAAAAGAAGGGTCACACAGCTAGAAAAAGGCTGAGCCTGGAATCCAGCCGAGCCAGTCGAGCCACGAGCTAGTCCCCTATACTTTCTTCCAATACTAACTGAGCACCTACTACATGCCATGCCCTGTTCTAGCCGAGGCATGGTGCACACAGTGAACACTGGCAAAGAGACTGCCTGATACGTATATCCATAGCCAGATGCCTGTTCAGAACCAACACAAAGGACTATGGGAGCATCAGTAACAATATCGGCAAGAGCCACACACATAACCTGAGGACGTTTCACCTGCTTTTGCCTTTAAAATCTCATCATCACCCTAAGGCAGGTGCTTGGTCCTCAACAGACTTTGAGGGAACTGAGGCACAGACAGGGAAAGCACCTAACCCAGCGTCACACAGCCAGTAAGTGGCAGAGCCTAGATCGAACTCTGAACCCTGAAGCTCCAAAGCACTGGCATCTTTCCTCTGTCTACTTGGTTAAGAGTCTGGTTAAGTTCTCGGCCTCCCAAGGAATCAGTTCTGGGGTCACAAAATCAGAGAAGAGGCCAACATTTCCAGGCACAGGGACTGTGCTGACATGATTTCTACTTAACTCTGCCCCCACCCCCAGGACACCCATTGAGCCCAGGAGCTCTCTGAGGGCAGGGCAGGTCTGCCCCATCCTGGCCCAGCTTAGCCAGGACCTGGCTGAGCAACTAAAAGGCCCCTAGCTGGGTTCCTGGTAACCAGCTGCCCAGGTGCACCCGTCTCTTACCTAATACCCCTCCTGACTTCCTGCCACTGAGGAGTCACCAAGCAGGGCACGTGGTTGATTCCGTGACACTCCCTGTGCCCCAGGGCAAGATGTTTCCTTTTATAAGTTATTATTATTATTACTATCATTACGGTTATTTTCATTTAAATCTTTGATGTCGGGGAGGCGTTTCTCTGCAGAAACAGAGCATGTCTGTGGGAGCGTGGCACCTCAATGACTGGCTTGAACTCTCGCCACGTGGGACGGCTGGACCAGTGGGCGGCCTGCTCCATCCTCCTCCAGGGGTCTGTGCTGCTCACTTATCAGGCTGACATCCCACAGGGAGGCTGCCGCCCTGCCCGCCCCTCCGGCTCCAGGCCTGCCGACTGGAACCAGACCTGGAGGGGTGGGCGGGCAGGGACAAGTGGGAGGGGGCCGGGCCCTCACCGCAGGCCCCTTTGCAGTTCAAAGTGACAGGCTCAGGCGGCTGTCCCCTTCAAAGGGCAGACAGAGCCTGCCCAGAGCTGCTGTACCGGCAGCCCAAGCCCAGGAGGCAGGACAGGAGTAAAGGCAGCCCTGGGAGAGCTGGCAGGGATCCCATCCATGGGCTGGGCCTGCTCCCCTGTCCCCTTGCCTAGAGCAGGAGGGCACACCCTGGCCGGCTGTATCTTGCAGCGTGACACTGGGAAAAGCACCTTCCCTCTGGGAACCGCCCTGCTGTCACTGGGTGTTTGCAAAGCACTCAGAAGGCACTCGGGGATGGTCATGCGTGATGCTGACAGTGCTGACGGTGAAGATGGTGAGTCAGTCTCTCTGAGAAACGCCGCCTCAAAGCCGGAACACCGGAGTGTGATTCTCCTCAGCTGCTCGCTAGCTGTGTGACCCAGGGCAGGTCACTTAAGTTCTCTGTGCCCTGGTTTCCCCATCGGCAAGGGGAGGCTAGGATGGGATGATGCCATGCCCGCTCAGTATGAGGCAGGTCACAGACAGGCTTCTCCCATCATGGCCAAAATATGCCCCACCTACTGCCAGGACAGCTGTTCAGCCCAAGTGAGACCCACCAAGAAGGTCGGTCCCAATGCTCCCCCGAGCCCGGGCCCCTCAAGGCTGAGGAACAGTCAAGTCTTGGCACCTATAGATGCTGGCTACATGCTGGTGCAGCTCCCCACTGGCTATGTGACCCTGGGTACGTGGTTTCACCTCTCTGAGCCCCAGTTCTGTCACCTGGAAATCTGGGTAAACAATAGAGCTTTTAAGAATTCTCACTAAGGTCTGGGGTGCCGAGGGCTTAGCCCTGAGCCTAGACGTAACATGTGCCCAGGACAGACGGTAGCTCTTATGGCTACCTGAAGCTGCGTGACCTTGGGGAAAACTGTTGCACCTCTCAGGTCAAGGCTGCGAAATGGGAAATGATGATAAGAATACCTGCCACGGGGCAGTGAGAAGATTCAATGAGCTGATCCCCCTGAAACCTTTACCACAGGCAGCATGCTATGAACACTGGCCTTTAATTATGAAGCATCCATTCAACAAACAACATTTAGCCTGGGGCCAGGCCACCACCAGGGCACAGAATGCAGCAAGGGGCCACAACCTGCCTCCCAAAGGGCTGCTGAACGTTTTCTCCTGACAGAATGCCTGGGCTCCAATCCCAGTTCCACTTGCTAGCTGTGTGACCTTGGGCAAGTTACTCATCTCCTCGGTGCCTCTTGCCTTATCTGAAAATGGAAATAATAACAGTACCCCTGTCATAGCTCTGGAAAGAATGTGAGGGGCTTAGAACAGCGCCTGAGGAACCACAACCCCTCAACAAGCATCAGCTGTGGTTATTACTGTTGCTGCCGCTATTGTGTGCTGTCTGGGCTGGGCCTGCCCGTCAGCAAGCCCCCTGCAGCCAGGCCCCCTTCTGCAGCTCACAAACTTGGGAAGTGTTAGCTCCTGAGAGGAGCTCCGAGTACCCTGCAGAACAGATGCTTCTGTGGGCTTCCTCCCTGGTCTGTTTCCCCAGCAGCTGGAACACTTAGGAAAAAAAGCTCCCAGCCTGCTGGGCTTGTCAAAGCAGGGCCAGATTTACTAGAACCAGGCTTGGACGGTAATTTTGCGGTCATAACAACTATTTTCTTTACATGCTGCTATAGAAAGGGGAACCCCCGGCTTTAAAAAAAAAAAAAAAAACCTAATTGAAGACACCATCGAGCGTAAATATGCTGGAGTTTTTAATAAAAACATGATGGAAGAAAACATTCAAAGCTCAATAATCAGAAGCAATTTGCGTTGTGAGGGGAGATGTGTCATTCCCCCCCCCCGCCCCCTTGGCTGTGCTCAGCGCGGGACTGGCTCTGGGGCTGGCAACTTTAGACCTATGGCAAAAATAATGAACAGCAGTGAGGCTCGGAGATAGCCTGAAAAATATCCTGGAAAAGAAAAACATATGCCAAAGAGTGTGGTGCAAAAGTCATATTTCATGCCTGACTTTAGAGAATGTTAATAAGGATTAGAACCATACTCCAACAGAACAACTATCAGTCAAGACGGGTAATTAATTCTGCTTCAGATCTCTGCTTGGGAAAATGAAAGCGGTAAGTGTTACTTCACAGCATAGAGATCCCACCGCACTAGAACAACTCAAAGAACTTCCAGAGCTGTGTCCTGATCCCAGCTGAAAGGAACCTGCCTGTCGCTGGCAGTCTCTCCTGATCCGCTGCGGTGTAGATTTGGGGATCTTTTCCGAATTGTAACAATATCAAACTCTTTTTTAATTTCAGGATTGGTTAATAAATACGATTAAGATAACACGTCCCAAACCACATGTCCTCTGTTCGGCCTCCAACATGTGGAGGACAGATGTGTCTTCCGTGCACAGATGACCCAGTCGGCTGCTCCCCCAAGGCAGGGACCCTGGGAGACGGAGCCCTGAGAGGTCCTGGCAGCCCAGTGGCCCTCTGTGGCCCTGGCCAGGCTGCTGGCCTCCCTGTGACCTGCTGTAGGGAAGAAGGGCCAAGCCCAGGGGGTCTGGGAGCCTGACACTAAGAGGATGGAGAGGTGGTGGAATGTGGCGCTGTGCTCACCTGGCTCTTGTCCCTCAGTGTCCCAATTGAGAAGATAAAATTCCCAAACCCACATGCTATACAGAAAGCTCGCAGAATCATTTCATCATGGAGGCCTGTTACCCCCTCTCAAGAACCAGAATCATAGGACCTTCCCCTCTCGGTGACCTCAGCCCAGGGGGACAGACTAGGTCACTGATAAAGTCAGAGTTTGGAAGAGGGTTCTAGAAAGAATTGTGGAGTTGCCACATAGACTCCTAACCTGGCAGAGGGCAGACTGAGGTTCCTGCTTCTGTTCCGCTACAACTAAGATTTGGGGCAAGTCCTGGCTACACCTGGGCCCCACTTTTCCCATTTCTACAAGGATCTTGAAGAGGCCTTCAGCTGGGACATTCTAAACCAGCCCAAGGTCCTGGTGGTGGGTGTGGCCCTGGTCCTCCGAGGTCCCTGGAGGACAAGGAGAAGCCAGGTCCTGGAGACCAGGGTAGGGAAGCCAGGGCCATGCTGCTATCCACAGCAGGACTCCAGCTCTGGGGGTGGGAGGCAGCAGGCTCAGAGCCAAGGCTGGTGTGGGTAAGCACCTCTCCCACCCCAACCAAACAGGGCCCTGCCCCCAGAGCAAGGCTCTGGGCCAAGGTAGGAGTGAGCCTCTGTCTTAGCTTTCCCTTGGAGCTAGGAGGGAGGAAGGAGTTAGCCCAGGCCAGGCAGAAGGGCTAAGGGTGCAGAGAGAGGAAGGGCATTCTGCATTAGTGGCAGAATGAGTGAGTGAGTGAGTGAATGTCAGAGAGAGAAGAAGGCTTCCCAAACCCATCACAGCAGGCGGGCAGAAGACAGGGCACCTCCTGGAGAGGAAAAAGGCTACTAAATGGTCCCTTGGGGAGGGGCACTATGACCTGGATGAGCCCCAGCTGCTGCAGGGCAGGGGTGGGGTAAATTCTGGCCTCTTGGAAGAGGCGGGAGGGTCTCCTTTCAAGATCACTCCCTTCTCCGAGGCTACTCAGGAGGTCAGGCTCCACCTGAGCTGGATGGGGTCAGGACTGCCTGGTGGAAGAACTGTGTCACTGGCCGCCTGGCCTTCTTTCAGCTGGGGCCCACTGGCCATCGACTGCTGCGTGTCTGGCCCCCTATTACCGCTCAGGCCCTGGCCTCCCTGTAAGACCCCAGGCCTCTCCCCTGCCGAGGAGCCCAGGCTAGCGGGCAGACGCTGCGAGCCCAAGGCTGGCCCGGCCCGGCTGATATGAACCATCTGCGTTGTCTTAGGCCGCCCCTCTGCCCACTGTCCCTCTGAACTCGGCCGGTTCCCGCGGGCCTTTTGATGCCTCGCAGGGTCACAGACCCCCGCACACAAATCACCGCCGCGGGGCTGGGGGTGGGGCGGAGGCGCTGAAACCTAATCCGCAAAGTTTGCTCTGCTGCCGCCGGCTCGCTCCTTCCCTCCTTCACTCGACCACCAACCCCCCTTTCCAAACTAGGCTTATTTTTCTTGCCAAAAAAACAAAGTTGGTATCAAGTGTTTCGAGGGAGAAAGTCTCTCCCCCGCCTGCCCCCGGCCTGGAAGGAAGGGCCAGAGATGCTGGCTGAGCCCAGGACTGCGGAGGGGGCTCCGGGAGAGCACGGGCGGGAGGTGAGCTCCGGATCCCCAGGTCCGTTGGTCCTCTTCCCAGCTCCGGCGGGTCCCCATGCCCTGCTTAAGAGCCTCAGACCCGACTGTTTTTGACCCTGCCCTGTCCCCCTGGTTGTCCCCTGCCCAGATGGGGCTCCCTCCTTGGGGCTCTCTGTCCCAGAGTGGCCAGAGAGGGAAGCATCACTTCCTGCCCCTTCTCCCTTCCCATAAAATAGCCCTTGCCTGTCGCTTTTACGAGGTGACACCCTGCTTTCAGCCCGATCCTCCCCACGCCCGGAGCCTGGGCTCGAGAGGGAGGAGACTGCGTGCAGTCAGGCATCTCTGGAGCGCTCCCAGGGCGCACTGGGGTCCCCGGGAGGCTGCCCCGGAGCATAGCCTAAGAGCTTTAAAAGGAGGCCAAGGAGTCGGGTGTATTAGAGACAAATTCCTACGAAGTCCCCCCTCCAACTCCGTGGACTCCGGGGCTTTGGGTCTGAGATCCTAGAAGCCGGGCGGGAGGTCGCCGGCCTGGTCCTCTGGAGGGGGTAGCGGAGCCCTGGGGGTGCGCGGGTTTCATTTGCTGGGTGTTGGTTTTGCTTTTGGTTTTTTCAGCCTGTGCAGCGACCCGGAGTCGTGCGCGGCGGCTTCTCGACACCCGCGTCTTCCCACGGTGCCCGGAGGCGAGTGCCAGCAACAAAGGTGCGCGCCTGCGGCGCCCGCTGTGGGGCTGGAGTTCTAGTTGTCGGAGCTGGCAGCCAGGGCTCGGGCAGGGAGGCGACCTTGAGGGCCTGGTTGGTAGACCTGCCTGGATCTGGGCGGCCCGAGCGCCGCAGTAAAGATCTGCACACTGTGGGACAGGGGTGGCGGCGGCGGCGGTGGCGAGAATAGAGGCGCCACTGGCCCAGCAGAGAAGCAGGTTTCTGCAGGGGTTGAACAAAGGAATTCGCCCTCGAAGAAAGGGGCCCAGCGAGCGGCCGGGAATGGTCAACTCGCAGGAGTACCAGCATGGCGACAGCAGTCCCAGGGATCCAACGAAATCCGCCCCGCCGAGGACCCCAGGCTGGCATCTCCATTCGACCTCTCCCTGCTTCTCAATCCTGCTTTAATGGGGATGGTGGGTGTGCACTACCCAGTGCCACTTCTCCTGGGAAAAGAGGTCAGATGGGGCCTGTGCTCTCCATCAGTGGAGGCAAAAAACCCCACCAACCTGTATCCTCTGTATCCTGAGTCCTCTGCCCCATTTTCCAGAAGCTGACAATTGAGGCTCCTCCAAAGCAATCCCTTCCCCCACCTTTGGTGCAACGCCTGGCGGCCCGGGAAACCCAAGCGCGATGGGAAATGAAAGGCACGGGGCGGGGGGGGGGGGGGGGCCAGGGTTAGAGCCCCCCTCCTCCCTGAGCCCTCGGAAGGGGTGGAGGGGACACGGTTGTAAGGTGCTCGGCTTCTTTTCTCTGCTTGACATGAATAAGGGGATTAGGACGGCAAGTTTCCGTCGTTCACTCCGTCGGACAAAGGGCCCCGCGGTTTGAGCGGCGCAGCCTCTGATTAAACGACAGAGCCCTGTCACTCAGCACCATCCTAGGTACTTGTGTTCGTGACATAATCTTATTAGAAGATAAAACCGGCGAAATCCTTTTCATAATGAAAAGTTACATTTAATGGCTGGACTCGCCCCCCACTCCCTCCCCGGACCCTGCTCGCCTCCCCCCCGTTGCTGTTGGATATGGCTCGCCTGTAATTGGCATTTAAAGCACCAAGTCCGGGAGAAAAACGGGGTTTAGGGTTTTTGTAATCCCCCTAAACTGTCTTTGTTCGAAATCTCCACAGATACAAGTCTGTTAAGAGTAAATATTTGTGGATTGATACAACCCCATTTCCCCCCTGCAAACCGAATCTGAAAAAAAATCCGCCCTCCCGCCGTGGTGCGGCGGGGGCGCCGGAGGGAGGGGGCTGGGTCGGCCCCAGTGTCCGCGCCGGGAACTCGGCTCTCCGGGCGCCTCGCCGCCTCCAGGAGTTGAGGGACTTTGCACATTTCTCAGGCGGGAAAAAGGTCTTAGACTCTTTTTTTCAATTTTCTATTCCCTCGATAAACAAACCTCCCGATCTCGCCGCTTTGGGGCCTGCCCGAGGGGGTCGATCGGAGGGCTTGGGGAGGGGCGAGGGCTTTGCTCAATTCCGAATGAAAATGCGAACTCTCTCCGCCAGCCTTGCTCCCTTCCAGAGCGTTTAAGTGGCTCGGAGGGAACTCCTGGGCCGCGGGAGGCCCCGCCCTGCAGAGCTCCCCGAGTCCAGCCCAAGAGAACACCCGCAGCCGCCAAGGGCCCCCGCAACGACAAAGAGCCCCGAAGGCTGCCTCGGGGGTCCCGGGCTCCCGGCTCCAGCCCAGCCCGTCCCGGGATCGGATTCCTTCATAAATCAGCGGCTGGGTGAAAGGGCTGCGCTTTAGAAAGGGCAGGACCGTGTGCGCGTATTAGAGCCCCCGGTTCCCAAATCCGGGCTAAACCCCTGGTGACACCGAAATTCATCAACCGCCGCTGGCGCCCGCGGCTCGACCAAGGAGCCCGGGAGCCAAGGAGCCTGTGCACGGCGCTGCCCCACTCGGGGGTGAAGGAGAACGAAGAGCAGGAACCCTCCGAGAGGTGGGCCTGGAGGAGAACGCGGGTGGAGACCGCCGAGAGCCCTCCCGCCCGCGCGCCGGAGGTGGGGGCGCTGAAGGAAGCTCCCTACCCGGAGAAAGGCAGTTATTCTAACCTTTTTCCTTCTCTGGCAAGGACTGGCCTTACTGGGGGCGTTCCGGCGGGAAAAGGGCAGTGATCCCCCCACCCCCTGCACACACACACACACACCCCCACCCTTCCACGCTGGGTGCTCTAGGGAGAATCACTACGACTGTCCAAAGTGGGAATCTGGGGCTTCCGGAAGTAAGGGGGTGGCTCCCATCCGCTTTGGCAGTTAGACCTGCTGCGGGTGGGGGGAGAATCTGCTACAGGAGTAACTTCGGATCTGAGGGAAGTGACTTAACTCCCTCAGCCTGTGTTTGCTCACCTACACATGGAGCTAGAGCAAAAAAGGTCAGTGCACATCCAGGCACTGGAGAAACACCCATTCCTTTCCTTCTAGGTGCACTGCTGTGGCTTGCCCCTCTGGGCTTAGTGAGGCTCTGCTCTGCCCGTTCACATCTACACCGGCCACGCTCAAGAATCTGTTGGGGAAAATTGGGGACTTACGTGCTTCAGGAGTGACGGGGGCCCATCCACAGGCTGCTGGCTGCCCGCCTCCAAGGACCAGTTTCTGACAGCCAGACCTGCCCCATTCCTTTTGCAAGGAAAAAATTCAAAAACACCAGCCTAGACCCGGGTGAGGAGCGAGAGGGTGGGCAAGGCTGCTCCAGGAGGCCTGTTGAGGAGGCTCCACTCTCTGGGCCTCCCACTCAGGGCAGACAATGCATTCCTGCCGGGCAGGGAGCCTCCGGCTTACTTCCCAGGCAGGCAGGAAGGAAACATACATTGACTGAATGGAACGAAGGCTGGCATCTTTGGGTTTGTTTCACTTTGCTCTGAGCAGCCCTGTGAGATTGGGATTATTCACCCCTGTTACACAGAGACAGAAACTGGAGCTTGGGAAGAGGCACCAGCTTTCCTAAATGCCCTTGGCCTGTGTCACTGGGAGCCAGAGACATTTTCAATCCAGATCTGTAATTGCAATCTTGCTGTTTCCTTTGAGAAAATGTGCCCCGCTCAGAGGGCCCTCCTTTTAGAGGAGGTGGCCCCAGAGCACCGTGGTCCTCTCCATCTCCACAGGCTCGGGCAACTCCAGGCCTGGGCGGGTGCCCACACCCAGCCAGCCCAGCAACTATGGCAATTCAGGAGTCACGTGACGACAGTCACTGAGTCTTGGAGGATAGCAGGAGGCGGGAGGGGGGAACAGCAGTCACACCCAGCTCCTCCCCTCTCACCATCGTCGCTGCTGCAGCACTGGCAGAGGCACCTGGGGGTGGGGAGGCACCTCTGGCAGCACGGTGTTCCAGCACGCTCACTCATCTTCCTGCACCTAGCCAGCTGCTCGGTGGTCTCCTGACTCCTGTCAGCCCTGGTGGGCACCTCTGATGCTCTGGGCAGCCTACAGGACCCTCCCCGCTGGCAACCAGCTCACAGTTCCCGAGGAAACCTCTTACAGCACGGCCGGCTAGGAAGCAGCAAACATCTTTGTTTCTTCTGGAACCAGATTCCAGGAACCGGGTTTTCCCCCCCCAGTTCACCAAGTGCCAGGCCAGCCAGGTGCTCCGCCATCAGCCGGCGCACTTGGTCCAGGTCTGGGCCTGGCTCCCAATTGGGACAAAGCCCCCTCCCCCCAGACCCCTATACTCCCCCACCTCCCTTCAGCGCTCCGGGGTCCACCAGGCAGGTCCAGCAGCTGCCCGTCAAGAAGCTGAACAGAAATGGATACAGGGACTTCCCTGGTGGCACAGTGGTTAAGACTCCATGCTCCCAATGCAGGGGGCCTGGGTTCGATCCCTGGCCGGGGAACTAGATACCACATGCATGCCACAACTAAGACCCGGTGCAACCAAATAAATAAATAAATATTAAAACAACAAAAAAGAAATGGATACAATATTGCCCCAGAAATAACAAAGGAAGGGCCCACGCAGGAATTTATTTGTACTGATCAGGCCGGGGAAAGGTAAAGGGCAGCGAGGAAGTGCTGTCAGCCAGGCCTGAAACTCAAGAAAGTTGCCATTCGGAGCACAGTGGCCCCTTATACCCCTCCACTGCCAACACTGCAGTAGTTAAAGCAAACACGGGCCCTTCACGGCCCTGTCAGTTACACCTTCCCCCCGAAAATTACACAAACTTTGAAAGATTTTTCTGAGAGAAGATGGATGCTTCAGGCAACTTGAGGTCAAGGCTAGGCTGTTTAAAGTATATTATTAACAAATAAACATTTACTGCACACACAAAAAAAAAAGAGAAAAAAAAAAGGAGAAAAACTCTATAGGCCACCGGGGAACCAAATCATGTTGCTTTTGGCTTCAAATGACAGGAGACATTTATGACATGAATGGAGAACACCAGCCGGTTGATGAAATGGCAAACGTCTGCCACTTCGCTTCCTCTGCCTTCGTGAATCAACTTTTTCAAATATGGTTTTCAGCCTTGCCTTCCCCTCAATACCACCGCCTCCCCACTTCTGACTGCAGTGGCAATAAATGTATATAATTTTGGTTTTGCTCTCTGCTGCCATCAGCACAGAATCTGGGGGTTGGAGAGGGCTGGGTCAGCCAGAGAGCCAAGGGCCTTGGGTCCTCCTGCACCCTCAACTGAATGACAGCTCACAGGAGCTCCCTGGATGAGTGGACCACCCCTCTCTTCTTCCCTCCCCTGAAGCTGGGGCCTGACTGTGGCGTCCAACAAATTGGAAGTTATAACTCACGTCATTGAGAGTATCTTCCGTCTCTCCGTCTAACTAATGCCAAAGTAGGACTGGGTGGTTGTGAGTGTGTGTGTTTTCCCTTTTCTGTTTTAAAAACCTCACAGCTGCAGGGTAGAGGAAGTTCCTTGGGGAAGCACTGCCAGCTTTCATGGACCAAAAATACCTCCTTGGGCTGGAGGAGCCTCCTGACTGCCCAGACTGATGTCTCTCACCTGAAAAACATACAAATCCTTGGATCTCTCCCTCACACACCCCCTCTTCTGACTCTCCCCTGCAGCCTCGGAGATGTCGGTTGAGCTTTATTTTCTGTCATTTGAGTCACAAAAACAAATGAGCATGAACAGTTTTCCAAATATTAAATTATACTATTGTGTGCTTTTCCACGTTATATGCAGACCAGGTAGATTCCAATTGTTCCCCAGTGGAAGGATCTTTGCTTTAGTCCAACCTCCAACCCCCAAGGAGAAACAGGTCAGCACACCAGGCCCACCCTGCTGCCTGCCCTTCCTGCAAATGCACAGTGGGCATTTGTTTTCACTCATGTAATCAGAAGCTTTTCTGCCTCTCTCGAAGTGCAGGAGAGGATACTGGATCCCATGAAGTGTGAAACATTTACTGAAACCTCCCCACCCCCACCCAGGTACCTCGTGTAATCCTCACAACCACCCTGAGAAATATCATCACCCCCACTTTGCTGATGGAGAACATGGGGCTCAGAGATGGGCAGCCACTTGACTAAGATCACACAGCTACTGAGTGCTGGGCTGTGAACCCAGGTCTGTCTCACACTGTCCCACTCAGGAAAAGGGAATGGTTTTCCCAGGGTATCCCTCATCTTCCCTGCACAGAGGCTTATGACAAGCCTAGCATGCCAGCTGCCCCTCTCTTTGGCAGGGAACCCATGGGCAGTTTGGTGTGTGGCCTTGGAGACAAGGCATTCCTTGCCACGCTGATGGTGATAAAGTAACAACAATAATTTCCAGAGTATTAACAACATGCCAGGCAAGATGCCAGGTCCTTTGGGGCATGTTATCTCCAATCCTTATAAGAATACTTTCCCCCGGGTGGCTATGTCCCCCATTTTACAGAAGAGGCTCAGGTAGGTGTCAAGGCTCTGTGGTCCTAAGCCTGGCTCCAATGGGCAGACAGGAGGGAGCTGAGGGTCACCAATCACATACCCCAGAGGAGATCCTCACAGCCTGCTTCCCCCACTCGAGAAAAACCCAGCAAACAAATTAGGCTATACCAGCCCAGAGCCTAGGGAATACAGGGTGAGCCGCGAGTCAGCTGTGAATAATGTCTCTGTTCAGCAGCGGAGAACTGCAACCTCAGGAAGGCCTTTGGTTACCTTTCCGCCTACAGCCAAGGTGCTAGGGTTAAATGCAGAGGTGCCCTCCCAGGAGCCAGAGGGTCCCCAGACTTGGGCTGGCAGAGTGAGCCTTTCAGCCCTTAGATCTCCAGGAAGAGCACTACGGAGGCCTTTTAATAAGGGAAAGCGCTGGCTCTTCCTTCCAAGAACATCCACTTCCAGGACAGGCCCTCTGGCCCAGACTGTGGGCAGGGGTGTCTGCAGCTCCGAATTGGTCTGATGGGGGCCATGCCAGCTGGGGTACCCACTGGAGGAGGGGATGCTGCTGGTAACTGGCACCCTACAGCAGGGCCTAAGGGAGGTCTCCCAAACTGGAAGAAGCAGCAGGCAGAAAAGGCTGGGGCCTGACTTTGCTCTACCCGTGCGCCACACCCGCCGCTCTGAGGAGAGGTGAGCCTCCCAGGAAGGCCTTTCCCGGTGTAAACACTTCCCAGGAAAGGAATGTGCTGGAAAGAGCTGGTTGGGCCACTGGAGCCGCAGCCAGCTGGGGTAAATTTAAAAGAAGAAAAAAAAAAATCACCGCAGGACTCAGACGGCTTTTTGTGAAACTCAATCAAAGCTTCGCTGCCCCACTCCTGCTGCAGTGGGCGCATCCTACCTGGGCAGGCGAGGCCCAGGGGACCGGCGCGGGCTCGGCGGCAGAGAGGCGAGGCCGCCCGGGAAGGCCCGGTGGCAGAAGCGCACCGCCAGCCCGGGACGCCGAGGTAGGCGCAGGGCGCACGCAGGCTCCGGCTCGCACACCGACGAGGCTCGGGTCGTCAGACCTGGGAGCTGTCTTACAAGCGATTAGGCTCCATTCTGTGACAGATTTTTGGACTCTCCACCGACCCTCCCCCCTTCCGGAGCCTCCTCCCGGAATTCGCCACCTCCTCGGGATAGAAAGATAGAAACCCTTTCCAGACAAGCGACAGACGGCAGGAAAAGAGAGTTACATAATTCTATTTGGCCAAGCGGCAAAGAAAAAAAATTGAGGAGAGGGATTTATGTTGTCATTTTTTAAAAATGCGTTCTCCGGTGAAGGAAGGAGAGAGGTGTTCGTGATTTTGCGTTTGGAGGCCGCGTTTCCTCCCGGTTTCTAACCGGGTTTTCTGTCCGAGAAGGAGCTTGGGCTGCCGAGGGGCCAGAGGCTCGGGCATAGGAGAACTATCCGATGATTTTTTTTTTTCCCCCTGAAGGAGCCCCCGAAAAACACGTACTGAGAAAAAGGAGACTTCGAGTTATGCGTGAAAATGCACAAATGCCGTGGTGGCCTGCGCTCCGCTTTGCAGGTCCAGGACGTGCGGGTGGATTTTATCAAACGCTATTAAATGCACCCAAACGTCAATTAATCACCCCGTGGTGCATAAAATAACGCTGTGCCTCTGGGTCTGTGTCCCGGATCTCTAAAACAAATCGAAAGGAGGAAGAGGCGCTTAATAAAAATAGCAATCTCCTTCCAAGGACCGAGCCCGGCAACTCCTATCGAGACGAAGAAACATTTTTCAAAAGTTATGGCGGGGGTGTGTGTTAATTTCCCAATACCGCTGACGCACAGACTCCACAAAATTGAGAAGGCACGTTCCTGCGCCCACTTGCCTGGATTCTCGTCTGAAAAGCATTTACGCACAGATGCAATAAATATGCATCTGCGATCCTCAAAGAAAAAAATAAATCGTGAAATACATTTTTACTGTGCAAAGAACATCGCTTCCCAGTGAGCCCCCGCCTGTGTCTCTGCGCTGGCTCTCCCAGAGAAAAGCTGATGCGAGATCCGACTGGGCATTTGTCCCCAGAATTGTCTTGATAACAACAATCCCCCTTCAGCCCCCAACTGGCCAGCCTAGTGCAGATACCTAATTGGCATTATTGGAAGAAAGGGGGGGGCGCGAAAGAGGAAGGCACCGTGAGAGGCATGAATAATGCCCGCCTGCTGCCCTCGGGACCTAGACTCGAGCTGGAGATTCGCCCTGAACCAAAATTCACCCGCCAGCACACCCCTAACTGCACTGAGGGAGAAAGCTCTTAGGCGCCCTTTTTTCTTTTTTAAACAAACATATTTTCGGCAAAGCAATCGCTGTTTAATGTTTAATTGTTTTGTAAAATGAGGGAGTTGGCCATTCAGCTTTAAGGGATCATCTAGCTCAACATTTGTGACTTTACAATTCTGTGCTCTGAAGAACCAGGGGGCATCCTCTCCTTGTTTTAAGGAAAAGCTCTGTAAATGACTGAGGGGTGGGGAGGAGAGAGTGAGCAGATATGTACAAGAGGCTGGAAAGAGTCTTTACAAAATGTAAAAAAAAATTTTTTTCAAAAATTTGCACAAATGACTCGGAGGCCCATTTCCAGTTTTCTGGGCCTCCAGCCCGCACGTGTTAAGTGATCCAGGCTGAGCTGTGCGGGGAGTGGCACTGCCACAACCGCGCTCGGGGTCAGGCAAGCAGAGCAAGGCGAGGGGTGCAGGACAGCAGGATGTGTGTGGACTTAAGGCCGGGGAGCCCTGCTGAGGCGCCAGCCCCAGGCCTCCAACCACATCTACCCCAACTACTTTCATCACTTTACGCTGCTGTACGCCTGCCTGTGGCAGAGCTGACCGGTGGCCTCACTTTCTCCTGGAAGCAGAATCATGTCAGTCCGGGGCACAGCACAAACACGAGCAGTGGCAGTGTGCCTAACCTGGGGTGGTCCAGAAGGGGAGGTCTCTGGGACCACAGAAGAGCTGACTCTGAACAGGGTCCCAGTTCCTGCTCTCACTGCCCCCCAGCTGGCAGGAAGTACAAGGCAGAAAAAGCAGCTCCTGCTGAGCCCCCAGAGCAGGGGAGCACCGTCAGAATAGGTGCTAGCGTAGGGCGCACACGGAGACTTCTGAAGGAGAACCCGACGCCCTCTCAAGGGCTCTGGCCTGCAGTCCCACCTATTTCCAGGTCTCGGCCAAGCTGCTCCACTTCCCATCAGGGCCTGGATTTAGGGACAGTCCCTGGGCAGAGCAGGTAGGCTGCACTTAACTACCAAGCACTGGCAGCCCAGCCTTTTCCCAGAGGCTTGGGCACACACAGCCCCCCTCTGAGGCCCAAACCACTCGAGCAGCCTACCCACCCTACAGCCCCATCTGAAACGGTTTTCTGGGCTTCGCTAGAAAGTTCTCACAGGCACCCGCTTGTCTCCAAATTGCTGCCCTGGGCATCCCCACACCCCTCTTCCTCGTGTTGCTCCTCTCTGCCTCCCTCTTAATCACACTGTCAGGCACAAAACTCAGAGTGTCAAAAGAAAAAGGAAAAAACCAAAACCTGGATCTACTCTTATCTGCCAGGAGCCCCCTGCCAGACAAACCCACAGTCTCAGCTAAACGCAAAAGTCAGTAGGTAGGGCTCAGCCCAGTTTCTGGCCTCAACGCTGAGGCTTGGGCTCCGCCAGGGCGGAGCAAGCCATCCTGCCCCAACACATACACATGGCAAGAAAGAAGGGCTGCTGGGGAAGGTTGACTTGGCCAGTTCCTCACCCCATGGGGAACCCAGGTTGTGGTTTCCCACCTCTTAAGGTCCTCTTCCTAGACAGCTTCTCCAGCCAACAATTATACGAGCAAAATTCCCGCATGGAACGGTTTGGGGAGAATGCACACCCTTTTCTCTCCATCAGGGACTGAAAGTGCAGCAGGAAGCCTGGCAGGAAGGGGGCATCCCTGGCTGCTTGGGCACTTCAGCACCCTGCCATTCCACCTCCTTGCTTCAAGAAGCCCAAACCAACACAAACCCTGCCTTTGGGCTGGGGAAGCACACCGCCAGTGCCCGGCTCCCTAAAGCACTGCTTTCGTTTGAAAAATCAATTCTCGGTCCCCAATGCAGGCCTCAGTGAAGCCAGCCCCTGTCCCACGACTGCAGCATCGTACCCCCTCGTCGGCCCAGGGCCTTGTCCCGCACCCCGACTGAGCGGCCCAGCGCAGGTTTCCCGGACAAAGGATGGCAACGGGGGCTGCCGGAGGGTCCTGGCTACCCCACCAGTGCTGGACGCGCTGGGACGGCTCTGCCCTGCCGGGAGACGCGCAACCCGTGGAGTTCTCGGAGCTGACGGGCCCAGCGCCGCGCAGGGCCGGCGGCAGGGCGGACGCGGGCCCGACATGGCAGGGGGGCGGCCGGGCTGGAGTGCCGTGCGGCTGCGGGAAAGGAGAAGGACGAGAGGCGCTTACTGTTGGTAGTCTTGTTTGCAGTACAGTTTCCGATCCCGGAAGTAGCAGCTGGTGGTGAGGGCTTGCTGACACGCCGCGCACTGCAAACACTCCTCGTGCCAGGACGACTCGTTGACTCGCATCAGGAAGCGGTCGGAGATGGGCCGCTGGCAGCCCTCGCAGACGGCGGGATGCGGGCAGTCGGAGCCTGCAGCGCACAGGGCGAGAGACGGGCCGTCAGCGCCGACCAGCCCGGCCCAGCGTCCCGATCGCGCGGTGCCCGCAGCTCCGGCCCCAAAGGCGAGGGCAGCCCGGTACCGCCGTCCGCCGCCTGCGCTTCCCCGGCCGCCGCGCCAAGGGCCGGGCAGCCTCAGCTAGTTCGTCCCAGTCAGCGGACTCCGCCGCGGAGAGGCCGCGGGCCTGGAGCCTCGGCTCGGCGCTGCGCGCTCCCCTTCTCCGGAGATCGAGCGCTTGGTGATAATATATATGAGAACGAGCACGGCGCGGGGCAGCCGGCTGGGACCGAGACAGGAGAGGTGAGGCTTAGGCGCCCGCTGGCTGACACGCCCCGCGGTGGCGTTCGTTGTCTTCTCTCTCTCATCTCCCCAAAATCTGTGGTTTAGCTGACCCAGGGAACATTTCCCTCTTAGAGACTCCCTCTTCCCAGGTGACCTGGCACCACTCTCAAGCTTGCCAAGGTGACTGACTACTTGAGTTCTCCATCACCCCTGCCACCCGCCTCCTACCTCTCACCCGGAGTGGCAGCTCTGGAACTGAGGCCCGGTGAGGATGGGGGGTGGCGGCTGGAGCTGTCCTGTCCTCGCTCCTCCTAGGTGGTGTCCCTGCATACCTCTGTTCCCTCAGGATGCCTGTCTAGGCGTGCCTGCCTGTTGCCCCTCTGGTGATCACTCCAGGAGTTTTCTCTCTGTGTCCCCCACGCCCCCATGTTCTGCAAACCACTGTCTTTATCCGTTGGCCTGGAACCCTGTGTCCACCTCGGAACGAGACCCCTGTCCCCTGCCCGTGACCACTCGGGCGTTCCGACCCCGCACTCACCCAGCAGCACCCCTAGAGTGGCGGGCCCGGGGCGCAGGGCGTGCTCCTCCATCTTGATGCCGTCCAACATCTTAGCGCAGTCCGTCTGCCCGCGGGGGAAGCACCTCTCCAGCGATTCGGGACCTGTTGCTATATCCATGGGACGCGGGGCGCGCTGCGAGCCCCGCCGGCCAGGGTGCTCACCCGCCCGCCCGCCTGCCGGCTCGCCGCCGCCGCCGCGGCCCGGGAGCCGGGGAGGCGCGGCCCCCGCGGGTTGGGGGCTGCGGCTAGGGCCGCCGGCTGCCCCGGCGAGCGCGGAGCGGCGACGCGCTGGCCCCGGGCCCCGGCGTCGTGCGGGAGGGCCGGGGCGGCTGCAGTCCGCGCCGCGCTCTCCCGAGCACTGGTAGCCACGCGCGCCGGCTCCTCTGTCACCTGCTTGTCAGCCCCGGAGCCGGGCTGCAGCGGCGGCGGCAGCAGACGGAGCCGCGGGGAGGAGACGGCGGCGGCGGCGGCGGCGGCGGGCGGGGGAGGGGGTGGGGGGGTGCAGGGGCGGCTCCGCGGGCTGCGGGGGGGCGCGGGCGGCGCTGCGGGGTCCCGGGCGGGGCGCAGCAGGCCGCGGAATTCCAGGCGCGTTCCCCGAACTACTCTAGTGCCATAGTGCGCCCGAGGAGCCGCTCGGTTTAGAGCTGGAGCTGGCGGCGGAGGGATACTCCAGCCGGGAGCCGCCTCACCCCTCCTCAAACTTCCTGACATTTGAACTCATTGGTGCGCCTCGTATCCCTGCGCCGGGATGAGCCGGAGGCTCCACGTCAAATAGTGCCGTCGCTGCCCCCCCGTTCCCCGCGGGAGGGCTCCCCGCGCCCCCGGCTTTCGCCCCGCGCCGTGCCCGGCCCCGAGTGCGGACCTGGGCGCCCCGGCCAGGCCGAGCGCCCCGCTGGCCCCTCGCAGAAGTTTGGGTCGCCTTCGAAACAAATCCTTCTGCCCCACCCCCTTGAAAAACTGATTTGGGAGTTGGGGAATGAAGGCTTTCTTTTTTTCTTTCTCGCCTTCTTTATTATTAATATTTTGTAAAGCTTCAGCGCTAAGAGGAGTGGCCCTGAGCGAGGCCAGACTGCACGGACGGCGGGGAGCGCAGCGGCTCCACCAGGGGACGGCGCCGGCCGGGAGTGGCCGCCCGGGGACCCCGACTGTTGGCCGAGGTAGGTCGCACCAGGCTGAGTTGGCGTCCCCCGGGTGGCGGCGCCTTCCCGGAGCCGGTTTCGTCCGTGGAGAGGGCTGGCTGCCTGGACTGAGGGACGGGGACTGGCAGGAGGGGAGGGCTGCTGGCTCAGGATTTGCCAAAGTCCTGGCTCGGGGAGAGGGGGATTTGGCTCCAGATTTGGGGTGTGGGTCCGGGAAAGCGTCAGGCGTGGCAGAGATTGGGTGGAGAGGTGAGCGAAGATCCCGGAAGAGCCCCGGGATCAAGGATGGGAACACTGGGAAGGCAAGAAAGGTGAGGCCCGGTTTCAGGCGACCTAGAGTTTAGAGAATGATTAGGTGTGAGAAAGGGATCGCGGGTACGGGTGGGGCAATGGACGAGAACCTGGCCTCACAGGATTGGGAGTGAGGGCCATGGGTAGAGAGTGGTGGCTCGAGGGTCGCGGACTGAAGACCCTGGAAGATGTGCGTTGGGCTGCTCGAAGGAAACCGGATTGATCGCTGGGATAGGCGACCTTTGGTGGCGGAGGGACCCTGCCGGAGTCGGTAGGCCGTGCCCGGCAGGGACAGGGCCCTGGCCAGCCTGGGCAGCGTGGGCCTCGGCACTGGGGAACGAAAGGCCGGAGAGACCGAGCGGCCGAGTCCAGCGCTGGGTGCGCAGGCCGCTGCGTCGGCTGCAGTGCACCGCGCCCGGGCCGGCTGTGTCTTCGGCCTCCGGGGTCCGCATGGAGTCGCGGCTCGCCCGGGAGCAGGGCGGCCGATGCAGCCCCGAGGCAGGAGCAGATTGACCCTGCGAGCCGCTGCGGGGCAGCCCGAGCCCCTCCCGGAGCGGAGCATTGGCGCGGAGCGGGGCGGGGGCGGAGGGCAAGGGAGGCGGGTCCCCTGACCCCGCTGGAGGCGAGAGGGCAGATCGGATTTGGAGCCTGCGGGAGGCTTGGTCAGAAGTGGCCCCCTGTGCCGCGGGGCCCCGCGGAGGGGCCCGGCTTTGTGGAGGATTAGAAGCTCCCGCCCCAGCCCAGTACCTGCGTGTGTGTCGGTGGGTGTCTGTGTGTGTCTGTGCACATGGATGCTCCCGCCTCTGAGGCTCTTACATGTCTATGCACCCGTGTCTCTGTGCACACACACAATTTTTCCGCGTCCCTGCGACAGTCTGGGCTCCGAGTGGCTCCGAGTGTGTGAATCTGTGTCCCCTGCATCCGTGTGTGTGTTTGGATGTGAATCTGCTGGGCCTTACATACCTCCATCTCTTCCGTGTTTTTGTAGGTCTTTGTGTGTGTCCCTGTGTCTGTCACTCTATGCGGGTGCCACGGTCTTTGTATGTCTTTCATCCTCCGTATTGTGTCTGGGATCCTTTTCTGTTTATGTGTCTGCGTGTCACCTTTGTGTGTCTTTGTGTACCTCCGAGTTTCCGAATGATTCTGTGTGCTCGTGTGTCCCACAGTTTTTTTCGTGTGTGTGTCTTTGTGTCTCCGTGTATTTCTTGATTTCTTGGCGTTTTTGTATCCAGGACGGTGGTAAGTAGATGTGGAGTTTCTCTCACACGCCCTTGGTCCCCGGTCCTTGCGCAGCCTGGAAACCCCAGGCCTTGAGCTCCCGAGGCTGGGCCTGGGCCGCCCGCTCCGGGCATCTGGGACGGGGGCGCGACAGCTGCCGGGAGAAGCCAGGCGGACGAGGCTCGGGCGCGCAGAGCCGGGCGGCGCAGAGCCCGGCGCAGGGCTGGCGGACCGATCGGGGGCATTCTGCCCTCTGCTGGCAGCGCTACGTTCTTGCACCCGCTGTCGGGCGACTGCCTGCAGGCGAGAGGGTCCATGTTCCAGGCCCAGATCGATCCTCTCTTCTCCTTCAGAGCGCACTTAGGAATCCTCTTCCATCGATTAGGAATCCTATTCCATCACAGGCCCTGCAGACCCACCCCAGACTCCAAATTCCCGGTACAGCGTTGCATCCCCCTGCCCCTGTTTTCCAATCCCCACCTTCCGTGTGCCGGGCCTCTTCTCCACACTTCTCTTCTCCCCTTTGGCGGAATGGGGGCCTCTGTGGCCCGGCCTCTGAGGCTTCTCTTGACTCCCTGGCTGGCGTTCAGAGTCGTCGAGACTGCCCAGGGTCGCATTCCCAGGCCGCCCAAAGGCCGGGTCTCCAGGCAGAAGGACGTGCAGGCGGCCCCCTCGGATGCCACGGCTCATCTGACCTGGGGCGCACAGAATCTTGGCATGTCACCCCGTGCCCCTGCCGGCGTCACAGCCCACACCACCAGGGCCTACATCAGGAGGGCCAAGGCAGGTGCTCAGAGCTGCCCGCAGCTGCCGAGGTGCGGGTCTGGACCCAGGCAGCTGGCTGCTCTCTCTGGTCTGGAAGTGGGGCTGCTCAGGCCACGAACCTGGGGTCCCGTCTCCTCGTCCTCCCCGCTCACTGTGCATTAATCCCCCCACCCACCCCGACTTTGGATCAACCCATAGGTCCTGTTCCTTGCCCTCTGTCCCGGCTCCCCGGTCCCTCATTCCCCCAGCTGAGTCGGCGGCGTCCCGGCTCCTTCGCACACGCGCTCAGACGCCCCAGGTCTCTTTCAAGCACAATCGTGGCTCCTGCGCCTCCCACTTCCCCTGATGAAAACGTGGCAGACTGAATGGTAGAAACAGGGCCTAGGCCCGAAGTCGGGTACTGCCCATAGGCGGCGAGTGGCATCTTGCTGCGCCTGACGGGAGCCGGTGCGATCCAGGACCTGCCGATTCCCCAGGACAACCCCGGGCGCTCCGGCCGATACGGGATTCTCTCTGGCTCGGACTAAAGCGTCAGAAACAGCTTCAGATTTTCTCCACCTAAGGAAAGACCGAGTCGGCTGTTTGGAATCACTTGGGAAGAAGCAAGATCTGAGATGGAGGCTCTAGGGCGGGAGTCAGCTCCCCCAATTCTGCAGACACCCCATCTCCACTGAGCCCTTCCCTGTGCCTCCCTGCTCCTTTCCGTAGGGCTTTGCACTCCCGAAGCCTGCCTTCGCTACCAGCGGCTCACAGGCACGGCCCTAGGACCCCCCTCTCCCCCCAGCGGAGGCCTGTCCGTCCTCCCTCGAGCGGTGCTTCTGACCAGAGCCAGCCGCGGGGTCCCCTCCCAGTTTACAACCCCAGCTGGAAGTGAGAATCCTGGGCAGGGGTGGAGTACAGGGAGCTGCCCAGCCGAGTGCTGTGCAGCGTGAAGGCGCGGGCGCTGAGCTGCAGGGATCCGCGATTCCACCCTGCCAGCAGGGAGAGTTGGGGCTGCCAGAGCACCCGGACCCGTCCCGCGCTGCCCGCCCACCACTGGCCCTGGGGCTCCTCAGATCCGCGGGAGGGAGCCAGGTTGGACCAGAGCCGCCCCCAGCCAAGGGCCGGGCTGGGGGCTGCTATTCCCAGGTCGTAGCCGGGCTCCGGAGACCTGCGTGCTCAGGAAGTGGAGCCGGCCGGCACTGGAAGAGGGCGGGTGTCCCGGCCTTTGGAGCCAGTGGTGACCACCCTTGGCTCCTTGGATCGCATCTGTACTTGACCCCAGGACACATGGGTCAAAGGCTCAGTCCCCTTCTCAGCTAGCAGAGAGATGGATGTGTGTGATAAGTAATCCGGTCACCTTCCCACAGCCCAGGGAAAAGTGTCTGTGGAGAGCTCAGAGATCCTGAGCCCTGTGGAGGTCCACAGAGAGGAATGACTGGGGAGGTCCAAGCTGGGGTCCCTCTGACTCAGGACTGGAAGCATGTTCTCACTCTCCCATCTGGAGTTTTCTAGGCTGAGGTGGCAGGGAACGAGATTTTAGTCGGACCTTGCTGATGAGGCCCAGTGTGTGTGGCTCTGAGGCTGTGTGCTGATGTGTGTCTGTATGCAACGTCGGGACCGCCCAGCTCCAGCAAAGTCCTTCTGCCCTCTCTGCAGCCTAGCCCCACCCTCAACCAGCTGATGGGGTCTCTGGCCACAGACTCATGACTTCTCAGCACAAGGTCTGGGTCATTAGTCATGGGATTTCTCCCTGGTGGGTCAGGAGATCAGGCTCCCTCAGATCCGAAGCCTGCTTTGAGCCCTCGGGGCTAGCGTGGCTAGCCACCCTGGCCAGGTGGCTCAGGGCTAAGGTCTTTCACTGGCCGGGCAGTGGTTAGAAGTGAGGTCAAGAGCAGGTGTCAGGGAGTCACCAGATCTGGCTCAGGACCTCTGGAAAGTCCTGCCCTCTCTCTCTACCGCAGCTTTCTTGTCTGTAAAGTGGGCATAATAATAGCATGTATTCCCACAGGGTTGTTGAATGCAATTCAAGTGCTCACCACAGTGCCTGGCACTTAGCAAGTCTCTACTCAAATATTGGCTGAAAGAGAGTCCCCAGGACTTAGGGAAATCACAGCTGCCTCCTCCCCCTCCAACCAGGGCCGGAGGGGAACCAGACACACGCTGAGCTCAGCAATCTCTCTTCCTTTAGGGCAGGTGAAACTCAGGTCCAGGCAGCTGTGGGCTGGGCACAGGAGACCCCCCAGGCAGTGCCTAGACAGCCAGCACAGACAGTCTCAGCCTTCACTACTTGCTCGGGCTGTGGAGCGCAGGCTGGGGTTTTTTGGAAGGCAACAAGATTAAGGGCTTCAGCCAGTGCATCAAAACTGTGTATGTGGGACTCTCAAGGTGCCATTTATATTTATTTCTTAAAAGGCACTTTCCTCAGGAATCTTTGCATTTCTTGCCAAATGGATGGGTTGGGTTATTTCAGCATCTAGATGGGTTATTTCAGCCCCATCTAGAACCAGGGGCTTTCCCGACAGAGGACCTGAACCAGAACAAAGAAAAGGCCAAGGACCATATTTGGAGCCATAAAACCCCCATTAGGACACTAAGAACAACTCGCAGAAAGACATTTTATATGAATTGGACACAAATTCACAAAAGCAAGAAAGTTCATTCGTCTCCACCCTGAGGGTCCATGGCTGGGGAAGGGGACTGGGTGTGATATGGGGGTGAGCGCCCATCCAATTTGATCTTTATCTTAAATCCACTTCAAAAGCTGGGGATCAGCAGAGTTGGAGGTTTGCCTCTTCCTGTAATTATTTGGTGTCTAGTAAAGTTTTTATGAGTGTCTGTGCAAATAAATGCATTTGATGTGCATTTGTTTGGGCTAGTGCTGCTTTATATAGGAGGCGTGTGCGTCTTCCGTTGGTCCTCAGAAAAGAATGAGAGTGAAAATAAAAATAAAATCAAGATATCCGGCCCAGGGAGAGGGGCGGAGCCGAGGCAGTCCCACTACAGACCGACACCCCTCTGACAAGGGCTCGTGGGCACCGGGATGCCGCCAAATGAGTTTGCAGCCTTTGGGTTTCCTGTGTAGAGTTGCTCGGGGCTGGGAGGTGGGCTTGGTGAAACAGATTCTAGGAAGGCTTTTTTTGGAAACAGAACTCTGCCTGTCTTTTGATTACTGTCCTCTGGGTATCCTTGGTGAAGAAAAATGAATAATAGACAAGGGTGAGTTTTGGGGTTGTCACGTTATCATTTAAGTGGCAGGGTAAACCTACTTCTCTGGAATTTGAGCTCAGCAGAATCTGGTGGCGCGGCAGGTTGAACGGAGATATGGCTCCCCGGCCCTCTCCGGACAAGGTGGCCGGGGTGGGACAGGATAGGTGTTCCTCCTGTGTGGCTCGGGAAAGCAGGGGTGCTCCCTAAGGGCCAGGAGCCAATCCAGGGTGTCAGGGGCTAGGAGCATCCATGCCCGTCTCACGTGCCCACCTGGCACCCAGGATGCAGCCTGCAGGTGCATTCAGTTTAGCCCATGCTGGGTTGTCTCTCCTCCCAGCACTGCAGTCCTGATTTATTTGTTCTAAAATTATTTTAGCATTTTACTGAAGTATGATATACATATAGAGAAGTGCACAGTGCATAAATTTACAAAGGGGACACGGTGATGTCTCCGACACCCCAATCAAGAGAGAGAATGTTCTGGCTCCCCAGAATCTCTCCTCATCCCCCCCACCTCCAGGCACTACCCATCCCTTCTTCCAAGGAAACCACTATCTGGTTTCTAACACCATACATGAGTTTCATCTGTTTTTGAATTTTATATAAGCAGAATCGTAGAGTATATGTGTCTTACCAGACTTTAATCATGAGATTTTGCATGAAAATATGGATTTTTCTCCTGAAACATCAGAGGTCTGATTATCTTGGACCCTTATTCCAGCAGGGTGTTGATAATCTGGGGCTGAATTGTGCCCTTCCTCCCTCCCCCCAGTTAACCCCCACTCCCACCCTGCTCCAGGCAGGACACCTGCCCTCTTCAGTGTCTGGCTTGGTGACTCCTGCTGTAAACCTATGGCTTCTCCCGTGATCTTCAACCCCTCCTCAAAAGGAATTAACTGTGTGTACACTGGGGAAGTACATCCAGAATCTTCTCTTATCTCAGTCCCTTCATCTACATCCAGTACCCTCTGAGGTAGAAATCATGAGACCTTTTAACAGGTGAGGAAATCAGCACCTCAGAGAGGTGAAATCACTTGCCCGGGGTCACACAGCATTGTAAGTGTCAGATCCTGGATTCAAACCTGGATTGGCCAGACCCCAAACCTCAGGCTCTTGTCACCTCCCCACATGGCTCCCCTGGGCATCCAGGCCCAGGCGTGAACAATCCCCTTCTGCCTCCTTCTAGCGGGGAGGAAGCTGGACTTTTTCCAAAGGAAACGCTGGGAAACACAAAACCCAAAACAGAAAACAGGGCAGGGATGGTTCCCAGGCCCCGGCAGCCTAACCTCGGGTGATGCAAGTCTAGTCTGGGACGGGCTGGTCTGGACTGGTGCAGCCTCCCCAGATGCAGCAAGGGAGGGTTGCATCGTGCCAGTCACTGAATATCCACCATGTGCCAGGCACTTCCTGTATGTCATCTCCAAATGTTCACAAGGTGCCTATGAGGTAGGTATTATTATTTAGCCCCACCGTACAGATGAGAAAACTGAGGTTCAAAGAGGTCAATGTCTCGCCTTGGACCACAAGTGTATGAGTGGTATGTCTTTGTTCTGTACCACATTGGCTCAGTCTTCTTATTGGAGCCCCCTCCACTCTCCTGTTATGATGGGGGTGCAGCCAGGTGCTTCCTCTTGGGCGCTCAAAGATTCTGGAGTCTGGCTGGCATGGCTTGGGGCTTAGTTTCAGGAGCCACGTGATAGTTCATAGGGCCTCAGTTTCATTGGGAAAGTGGGGATAATATTACTACTTTTCATGACTATTTGGAGGTTCAACGAGGTCTGTGGGCTTTTGAATCTGGAAGAATTAGCAGTGGTCTGTTAGAGGGGGCAGGAGGGTCACTGGATATGCAAAGGTCCTGAGGCAGGAGAGAACTTGATCCATTGGAAGCCTGTGTGGCTGGGTCAGAGGAAGGATGTGGCTGCAGGTGTGGGCAGGAGCCTGACCTCAGGACGTTATAGGTCACAACGAGGAGTGTGGACTTGAACCTGAGGGCAGTAGGGAGCCATGGGAGGGTTTAAACAGCATCGTGCCACGGTCATGTTTGTTTTTTAGGAAGATCTCTCTGGCTGCGATGAGGGGTGAGACCACAGGCAGGAGGCCAAGTGATAAGGCCTTTGGGTTTCAATATCCCTTTTGTATGGAATGAGGTTGGGCGGTCCGCAGAGCAGACCTTATCCTCTAATTTCCCATAGAGGTTGTGTTTCCAGTTCAGGGTTTCATGTTACACAGAGTTATTCTTTCTGGAATGTGTCCCCCAAGCAACCCCGCTGGACCCTCTGTGGAAGGAGGGGCTCTTCTGAATGCAAGATGCGCGTTTATGCAAAAAAGTAGAGCATCGCAGTCCCGGGGCTTGGCAGTGTCTGTCCCTGAAACAGTCCAGCAACCAACAGATGGAAGAGCGTTTAGGAGTTGGGACAGGCTGCAAGCATCAATAATAACAATAATAGTAATGATGACAACGATTAACCTTTATTGATGACTTACCATACCAGGCCTTTGTGAAGTCTCTAACATCTGGGATCTCATGGAATCCTAAAATAAGCCTGTGAGTTAGCTGGCACTGATACCCATTGTACAGATGAGGAAAGCGAGGCCTAAAGTGGGGAAGCGCCTTGCTCATGGTTACTGCGGGGCAGAACCAGGCTGCCACCTGTGGGTGCTGGGCCACTTCAGGAGGGAGGCGAGCTGACGTGTTGTTGAACTTTCTGGGATCCAGACAGCCCTGCAACTGTTCCCAGTGCACAGAAAAGCCAGAAAATTCCAAACCCAGCATCCTGGCCTCCATCTACACTTCAGCCCACACAATCTGCCCTACAAAGTTATTCTCCCTGGAAGAACTTGGTAATTCAGGCTTTTCCAAACCCAGGAGAAGCTTCCAAGTCTAGAATCCTCCCAATGGCCTCTAAGGCCTCTTGGCCCTTGTCCACCTCCCTGGCCTCATCCCTACCTCCTTCCCCTCCAGGCTGCACTACATGCCAAGTGTACTGGCCTTGTTTCAGCTTCTCAAGCAGCTCCTACTCTCTCCTGCCTGCAGGCTCTGAACAGGCTGTTCCCTTTGCCTGGCAGGCTTTCTCCACTCTATTCCTAGCTTACTCCTGTTCATCCTTTCTGTCTCAGTGTAAATGTCACCACCTCCCAGGAGGCTTCCTTCACTCCCTATACTAGCTTAGGTCTGTCTACCTCTTATATGTTTTCAGCAACGTGTGTTTCTCCATCATGGTGACATGGGTTATCTGTCTTCCCCACCCTTCTCCCGTCCCCGTGTGGTCTCAGGAAGGAGTGATAGGGAGCACATCCTCAGTGTCAAGGCAGTGAAGGGGATCTGTAAGACGGGGAGGGGACAAGTGCCCTTGAAATATAACACGGTCCACATTGCGCTTGCTCGGTGGTTGGAGCTATGCATCTCCTCTGTAGACCAGCTGAGGACTCAAGGCAAGAAATGACTTCTCACAGCATAAGATGACTCTGATTTCTTGTACTGAATGAGCATCCCATTTCGTCCCCCCTTCGCTGCCTTCCCTTCTCCGGGGGAGCGCTAAGAATGGGGAAGAAGAAAGCTTGGACTCACAGCCCATGCTGGAGAAGATGCAAATGGAGACTTGGGCCTGCTAGATTCTAGAGGAGGGTAGAATGATCTGGGGAAACTGAGGCAGCAGGGTCTTGGGGATGGGGGAGGAGCTAAGGGGCCTGGGGGAGGGAGATGGCAGAGGGTGAGGAAAGGAGAGGCTGTTCTCTGTTTCTGGAGATTCTTTTTTTTTTTAATTTTTAAAGATTGAGGTATAGTTGATATACCTGGGGATTCTTGATGGCAACCATAGAGGCAACTCCTGGGGGCGCTGTGGTGTCTCACGCAGTACAAGAGGACAAGAAGAGGTAGCGGGGAGCCTGGTCTCCATCATAAGCACCCAGTGCATGGTGGTGACCGTCAGGGCTCCAACCGTAAGGCCTCAAGCCCTTGTCTGCCACCCCTGAGCGGAGGCCAGATTCCCATGGAAGGAGGTCATTGTGTGGGCAATTGGAAGGTGACAGCCCTGAGGGGACCCCGCAAAAGGAAACCTGTGTTTTCAGGGTGTTAGGGCATGGGAGCAATTTTAAAAATCTGTTTTCAACCATTTCTTTGAGAAGCTCATTTCTTTTTAATAAAAGAACGTTAAGAAGTATAACACAAACAAGAGCCTTTTATTTATTTTTATTTTTTTTAACATCTTTATTGGAGTATAATTGCTTTACAGCGTTGTGTTAGTTTCTGCTGTATAACAAGGTGAATCAGCTGTGTGTGTACATATATCCCCATATCCCCTCCCTCTTGCACCTCCCTCACTCCCAAACAAGAGCCTTTTAGACAATAAATGTTTTCTGCATTTAGGAAGCGCACCTTTGAGGGGACGGAAGTCTTCATGGGAGTCTTAGGGCCCTGAGCTCTGAGTTCTAGGTTGTGTGGGAGCCCAGAACAGTCCAGGCTGCCCAAGGAGCGCGCCGGGCTGGGGGACCGTGGTGATGGGAGATGATTCCATTATGCCCTGAACATGTGAGGAGGGATGGAGAACACCCTGCATTTGCCTAACAAGAAGATATTCCCGGGCTTCCCTAATGGCGCAGTGGTTGAGAGTCCGCCTGCCGATTCAGGGGACACGGGTTCGTGCCCCGGTCCGGGAAGATCCCACATGCCGCGGAGCGGCTGGGCCCGTGGGCCATGGCCGCTGAGCCTGTGCGTCCAGAGCCTGTGCTCCGCAAGGGGAGAGGCCACAGCAGTGAGAGGCCCGCGTACTGAAAAAAAACAAAAACAAAAACAAACAAACAAACAAAAAGAAGATATTCCCAAATGTTTTTGGCCAACTTGAGTATAGAAACTCAAGACAAAGAAACTGTCCAATGCCTACTTAAAATATTAATTTGAGTTGGATATTACCGGAAAAATTATAATAACAATTTTTATTATTATAATTTTGGATGTTTATAACAGTAACCTGACAAATGGGTTAAAAGGAGATAGTAAATATAAATATTGTTTTTTTCTTGCAGTTTCTGAAACAGTTTAGTTTCAGACTCTTCACTTGCATTTCTTCCTTTTTTTATTATTGTTTTTAATTGTGATGAAATCCACGTAACATAAAATTTACCATCTTAGCTATTTTTAAGTGTACAGTGGCATTAAGTATATTCACACTGGTTGTACAGCCGTCACCCATTTCCAGAACTCCTCTCATCTTGCAAAAGCCAGGACATGGAAGCAACATAAATGTCCATAGACAGATGAATGGATAAAGAAGATGTGGTACATATATACAGTGGAGTATTACTCAGCCATAACAAGGAACGAAATTGAGTCATTTGTAGAGACGTGGATGGACCTAGCATCTGTCATACAGAGTGAAGTAAGTCAGAAAGAGAAAAACAAATATATATTAACGTGTATATGTGGAATCTAGAAAAATGGTACTGATGAACCTATTTGCAGGACAGGAATAGAGACGTAGACATAGAGAACGGACGTGTGGACATGGGTGGGGGAAGGGGGGTGAGATGTACCGGGAGATTGGGACTGACATATATACACCACCATGTGTAAAACAGATAGCCGGTGGGAACCTGCTGTGTAGTGCAGAGAGCTCAGCTCGGTGCACCGTGGTGACCTAGGGGGGTGGGATGCGGGGGTGGGAGGGAGGTTCAAGAGGGAGGGGATGTATGTGTACGTATAGCTGATTCACTTTGTCGTACAACAGAAACTAACACAACATTGTAAAGCAACTATACTCCAATTAAAAAAAAAAACTGAAACTCTGTCCCCAGTAAACAATAACTTCCTATTCTCTCCTTCTCTGACCCCCTGGCAACCACCATTCAACTTTCTGTCTCTATGAATTTGACTGCTCTAGGTATCTTGCTTAGGTGTAATCATACGTATTTGTCCATCTGTGACGGCTTATTTCACTTAACATAATGTCCTTGAGGTTCATCTGTGTTACAGCATGTGTCAGAAGTTCCTTCTTTTTTAAGACTGAATGGTATTCCATTGTACATATATACCACATTTTTTTAATCCATTTATCTGTCAGTGGACACTTGAGTTGCTTCCACCCCTTGGCTATGGTGAATAACGCGGCTATGAACATGAGTAGACAAATATCTCTTCAAATCCCTGCTTTCAGTTCTTTTGGGTGTATACCCAGAATTCGATTTGCTGGATCATATGGTGATTCTATTTTAATTGTTTTGAGGAAGCGCCTTACTGTTTTCCACGGTGGCTGCACCATTTTACACTTCCACCAACAGTGCACAAGGGTTCCAATTTCTCCACCTCCTCTGTGTTTTGATAGTAGTATCCTAATGGGTGTGATGTGGTGTCATCGTAGTTTTCATTTACACGTCCCCAATGAATAGTGATGCTAAGCATTTTTTTAAAATATTTATTTATTTATATTATTTTTGGCTGCATCGGGTCTTAGTTGCGGCACATGGGCTTTTTGTTGCAGTGCGTGGGCTTCTCTCTGATTGTGGCGTGTGGACTCAGTAGTTGCGGCCCACAGGCTTAGTTGCCCCGTGACATGTGGGATCTTAGTTCCCCGACCAGGGATCGAACCGATGTCCCCTGCATTGGAAGGCTGGTTCTTAACCACTGGACCACCAGGGAAGTCCCAGATGCTGAGCATTTTTTCATGTGCTTATTGGACATTTGTATACCTTCTTTGGAGAAATGTCTACCAAGTCTTCCCCTCATGTTTGGTGGGGTTTTGGGTTGTTTTGGTTTTTTAAAAATTTTTATGTATTTATTTTTGGCTGCATTGGGTCTTCGTTGCTGCATGCAGGGTTTCTGTAGTTGTGGCGAGCCGGGGCTACACTTTGTTGCGGTGCGTGGGCTTCTCATTGTGGTGGCTTCTCCTGTTGCGGAGCATGGGCTCTAGGTGCGCGGGCTTCAGTAATTGTGGCTCATGGCTCTAGAGCACAGGCTCAGTAGTTGTGGCGCACGGACTTAGTTGCTCCGCAGCATGTGGGATCTTCCCAGACCTGGGATTAAACCCATGTCCCCTGCATTGGCAGGTGGATTCTTAACCACTGTGCCACCAGGGAAGACCCGGGGTTTTTGGTTGTTGTTGAGTTATAGGAGTTCTTTATGTATTCTGGATATTAACCTCTTGTCAAATATATAATTTGCAAATATTTCTCCCATACAGTGGGTTGTATTTTCACTCTGTTGATCATGTCCTTTAAATGCACAGAAATGTTCAATTTTGAGGTCCAATTTATCTATTTTTGCTTTCGTTGCCTGTGCTTCCCCTGCATTTGTGAAGCTGTGTCCTTTGTCATTACGGAGCCACTTTTCAAAACGTTCAGCATCGCTTTCCAGAGGACCTCTCTCCACTTCTCTCTAAACTGTTTGACACACAGATTCATGCTTAGTATGGTAATTATCCCAGCCACAAATACCACTTTGCCACACATTATGACAGTGGGCTATACTTATTCTCCTTGTAGGTACACATTCATAATCTGCAGAGCTTCTATATTGCATCATAAAGTGAGTTGTAAAAGGCTTGTTTGCAACAGTGTGCAACCCCTGTGTGTGCCAGGCCACACTCCCAGGAGAAATTCTAAAGCTACACGAAATTACTTGATCTCTTTTAGCCCATTTGTCAGCTTACTGCGATTAACATCCAAAATGAGCACCCAGTGAGGTCATTTCAGGCTAATGCATCTTCCCCAAACAGTGTTCTGTTGGTCACATGAAATAATTGAGAGAATGTCCCATAATACAACATGCTTTGGAAAGAGGCAAATATAAGGAATAATTTTGGGGGGAAAAGCTCTACTTCCTATTCTAGCTGTAGAATAATTAATATAAAATAATAACAATAATAATAGCAGCAGAAATAATCACCATTTGTCGGGAGCCACTCCAGCCTGGCCATGAGCTCACTGCTTCACACACATTCTCACTGAATGCACACACCAGCTTTACGAGGAAGGCGCTCGTATTGTTCCCCATCTACAGGTGGGGAAATTGAGGCTCAGGCAGTGGAAGACACATGCTGGGAGAGCTGGGATTTGAACCTGTGTCTTTCAGAGCCCAGGCTCTTAATCACTACACGTTTCTGCTTTTATCTACCTGGTTTATGCCAGGCTGTGAGCGCCCAGCACTGGTGTGACCCAGAGAGGAGCCTGCCCAAGTGGTAGTGGGGGTTAAAATCCTCCTACTTTGCTGAAGCAAAGTTGGCTGCAGGGCTGGGGGCCCCACCCAGCTTGGTTCCTTCTGCCTGGTGGTTGGTAGTGCTTCGCACAGTGCAGGCTGATACTGGGAGGGGGCATCACAGGCGGCCCCTCCTGACCTCTGCTCAGGCAGGTTAGAAGCAGCTCACCAGCAGGCACTTGGAAGGAAAAGGGGAAGAGAGTTACCAGTCAGGTCAATTTTTTTTTTTTTTTTGCGGTACGCGGGCCTCTCACTCTTGTGGCCTTTCCCGTTGCAGAGCACAGGCTCCGGACGCACAGGCTCAGCGGCCATGGCTCATGGGCCCAGCCGCTCCGCGGCATGTGGGATCTTCCCGGACCGGGGCACAAACCCGCGTCCCCTGCATCGGCAGGCGGACTCTCAACCACTGCGCCACCAGGGAAGCCCTATTTTTTAAAAAAAATTATTTAATTAATTTATTTTTGGCTGCTTTGGGTCTTCTTTGCTGCGTCGGGCTTTCTCTAGCTGCAGCGAGCAGGGGCTACTCTTCGTTGCGGTGTGCGGGCTTCTCATTGCGTCGGCTTCTCTTGTTGCGGAGCATGGGCTCTAGGCGCCTGGGCCTCAGTAATTGTGGCGCACGGACTTAGTTGCTCCGCGGCATGTGGGATCTTCCCAGACCAGGGCTCGAACCCGTGTCCCCTGTATTGGCAGGCGGATTCTTAACCACTGCGCCACCAGGGAAGTCCAGTCAGGTCAATTTTACACAAAGAAGTGACAACATAAAAACATCAGAGGCACAAGAGACCCTGGGTTGCCTCTGGCTTTGTTAAAAGGAGCTTATATTTTTATTTTTGGTAAGCTTTATTTTTTTTATTATGGAAAATTTCAAACGTATATAAAAGTAGAGAGAATAATATATCTATCACCCAGCTTTAACAATTATAACTCATGCACAATCTTGTTTCATCTACATTCCACCCCAATTCCTCTATCCCAATGGATTATTTTGAAGCAAATCCCAGACACTCTTAACATCTCAACCGTAGCTATTTGGCTGTATCTTTCTAAAAATTAAGAAAATCTTTTTTAAAAAAGGAGGCTGGGCTTCCCTGGTGGCGCAGTAGTTGAGAATCTGCCTGCCAATGCAGGGGACACGGGTTCAAGTCCTGGTCTGGGAAGATCCCACAGATCTCCACGGATGCCGCGGAGCAACTAGGCCCGTGAGCCACAACTACTGAGCCTGCGCGTCTGGAGCCTGTGCTCCGCAACAAGAGAGGCCGTGACAGTGAGAGGCCTGCGCACCACAATGAAGAGGGGCCCCCGCTTGCCACAACTAGAGAAAGCCCTCGCACAGAAACGAAGACCCAGCACAGCCAAAAATAAATAAATAAATATATTAAAAAAGAAAAAGGCTATAGCCATAATACCATTATCACAGCTGGAGAAATTATCATCACACATATCTAGTCATTGTTTACATTTCTTTGATGGTCTCATAAATGTTTTTTGTACCTTGTAAAAAAGTCAATATATGTCCCTTTTAATCTATAATCCGCCCCCCCCCCCACCTCTCTGCCCTTGTCATTTATTTGTTGAAGGAACCTGGTTGTTTGTCCTGTAGAGTTTTCCTCAATCTGGACTGTATTCCTGTGAGTTCCTTTAACATGTTCCTCTGTCCCCTGTATTTCCTGTAATTAGATTTAAGGCTTGATGAGGTTCAGGTTCGATTTTTGGCCATAATACTTCACGGGAGGTATCCTGTCCTTCCATCAGGAAGCCCATAATGTCTTGTGATCTCTCTTTTTGTGAGGTTAGCAGTCATTGATGTCCATTGCCCAAGTTCATTCTTTCATTGGGGATTGCAAAGTGATGGTATTCTAATTCTGTCTTCCTTCTTCATTTATTAGCTGGAATACTTGTAAAAGCGAAACTTCTCTTCTTCAACTCTTTAGTTACCCCAAGGTACAGTACAATATCCTTCATACCTACAATACAGATAGTACAAAGACTTGATTCTTTAATAGTTCTCACATACTGAGTTGGTTTCCTGACATCCTTGGAGTTATTTTTTATTGAGTTATTATTATTAATTTTTTAGTATCATTATGAACATAGGGATTTAATGTTATTTGGTGTGTTTCAATCCCCTGCAATTATTATCCTTATTGATACTCAAATGATCCCACAAGACCAGAGTGAAGCTCTTTGGATTGGCTCCTGCAGCCTTTTGACCTCAGTAGGCTTTGATAACTTCCTTGCTTTCTGGAATAGCAAGATGCCCAGGTTTGTCTTGGACATTTTCTGCCCCAGACCTGGAATCAGCCATTTCTTCCAGGATCCCTGGTTTCTTGGAGTGGGTAGTGGTATTTAGAGACCACAGTTAAGGTTTAAGGGATGCTTATTGCCATTGGGTTGGTCATTGTTTCTGGGCATTTTCAGTGGACAGAGCTAGGAAATACATTTGTTTTTTTAAAGATTGAATATATCGTGAGTCATAACTACCCAAACTTGGAAGCAACAAAGATGTCCTTTAGAAGGTGAATGGATAAACAAACTAGTATATCCACACAATGGAACGCTATTCAGTGGTAAAAAGAAATGAGGTACCAAGCAATGAAAAGACATAAAGGAGCCTTAAATGTATATTGCTAGGTGAGAGAAGTCAATCTGAAAAGGATACATATTGTATGATTCCAACTATACGATATTCTGAAAAAGGCAAGACTCTGGAGACAGATCCGTGGTTGCCAGGAGTTGGGGGGTGGGTGGGAGGGGTGAACAGGCAGAACACAGGGGATTTTTAGGGCACGGAAACTATTCTGTATGATACTACAATGGTGGATACGTGTCATTGTATGTTTGTCACAACCCTTAAAATGTGCAGCACCTAGACTGAATCCTAATATCAACTATGGACCTTGGGTCATAATTATATATCAGTATTAGCTCATCAGTTGTAACAAGTGTACTCCACTAATGCAAGATGTTAAATAATGGGTGAAATTGGGGGAGGGGGAGGTGAAGGGGTATATGGGAACCCTTGGTACTTTCTATTCAATTTTTCTGTAACCCTAAAACTGCTAAAAAAATAGTCTGTTAATTTATTTTCAAAATATGAGTTCAATTGACATTTCTAATTTAAATTCAGGGCTATAGTGTTTTTACTTAGTCTCATCCGTCTTACATCTGCATATCCTTTCTCACATGCTGTGTGTCCTTTCTTCCCAGTTCCCAGTGAAAGATACACTCATTTGCTAAGTCCTACTCTACACAATACTCTCAGATGAGAATACCAATACCACCAAAAGTGCAATTATTGATTTTTTTCTTTTGCAGTTTATTTATTTTTACTTTGCCTTTAGAGAATACCTTATTAGGGATGGACAGTCAAGACTGCTGTGTTTTAGTCGCTTGGAGGAATTCCTCTCCATGTATCTATCACCAACTTGCCATAAGTCAGCTTTTTGTTTGTTTGTTTTCCTTTTGTTATTTGGAATTTCTTTTCCAAACATTTAACATGTTTATAATATGGTTATGGAGAATATTTGCCTGGTTTCCAACTCAGGTCCACAAATCATGGAATATTACAAGTAGTCTAGCTTCTGTCTCCGCCCCTCTACCCTGTTCCCTTCCTCTCCTGTTAGATAACTTTTGCTGCTTCAAATTTTTCATTTAGCCTTTCATTTTATTTATTTCTTAATGTATATTTATTTATTTTATTTTATTTTTGGCTGCGTCGGGTCTTAGTTGTGGCACGCAGGATCTTCATTGCGGCATGCGGGCTTCTCTCTAGTTGAGGCGCACAGGCTCAGTAGTGGTGCCGCATGGGCTCAGTAGTTGTGTCATGCGGGCTTAGTTGCCCTGCGGCACGTGGGATCTTAGTCTCCTGACCAGGGATCGAACCCACATCCCCTGCATTGGAAGGCGGATTCTTAACCACTGGACCATCAGGGAAGTCCCTATCCTTTCATTAGATAATTCTTAGATAAATAAGAATATAGTCTACACACTCTTCTCCAAATTTTAAACCAAATTTCTTTCTAGTCAACCTCCAAATACTGGCAGAGGAAGGCCTGACCCCAGACTTTGTACACCGTCAGAATCCACCCAATTTGAAATACATTATTTCTGTTCTTTGTTGAGGGCCTACTGCTATTTCCAGGTTTGTATAAAAAGATTTCTGTGTGTTAGTTGAGCCTTCAGACAATCCCATGAGGTAGGTATTATTCCCCTATTTTGCAGAATTGGGAACTGGAACTTAACGAACTGGGATTTGAACTCCTTTCTCCCTTATTTCACCCATTTGTTCATAAGTATTTCCAAAGTTCCTAACTCTGTTTCAGACCCCATCCCAGGTACTGGGATACAGAGATGAACCAGGCAGGGTCCTGTCCTCATGGGGCTCACATCTAGGGGATCATTCATGTCTGAGCATCTGTTCATCTGTCGGTCCTCCACTGCACAGGGAATGCCTCAAGGGAATCTGTCTGATCCACTCGAAGTGAGAGCCCCGCACAGCAGAAACCAGTGGATGTTTGTTGAAAGAATTAATAAATAAATGAAGAAAGAAGGTTGAAAGAAGAACAAAGCTTGTGGTTGTAATGGAAGTCTTATGCCTCTTATACTCAGAAACCTTTGTTAAAAATTTAATAACTTTTAAGTTATGGATATAATGCACCTCATTATAGAAAATTTGGAAACTATAGAAAAGCGCAAATGAGAAAATAAAAATAATCCATAATACTAGCCTCCAAAGTTAGTCTTTTTTTGTATTCCTTTGGGCTTTTTTATGTATGAATATCTTTTTTTAAGATACAACATTTGGATCTTGCTATATATCTATATCTGTATACAGATAGATATATCTATATATAGATAGATATATCTATAGATAGATAGATAGATAGATCTATATCTATATATAGATAGAAAGATATATCTGTAGTTTGCATTTAAAAACCTCACTAACGATGTATAATGAACATTTTCCTATTCGAAAATCTTTTCAAACCTAAGTGTCTACTTAGAGGTTGGATTTATTTTCACCAGTGACTACATCCTTTACCATATAAAATAATTATAAGCTCAAGACTGAGGTTAAGTCATAATGGGAAGCATATTTAGCAGGTTTCTAGGCAGCACACTGGGCCCCAGCCATGACCATACAATCTTTCCCCAGCAAACGCCCAGGGAAATGCCTTGAGAATGTCGGCTGGAGGCGTCAGCCTTACTTGGCTCCTTTAATACTCGGAGTTATATTATCAGCACATTCACTTTCTACAGTTCTGATCTCTGCAGGTACCACTAAAATTCTCTCTTGGCTGCAGAGGAACTGTATACAGGCATCAGAGTGTGATTAAAGGCTGTCTCTGGAGTCAGACTCACCCTAAGCCCGGCTCCACATGAGATGGCTGTGTGATCTCGGCAAGGACATTCACCTCTCCTGGCTTCAGTTCCCTCATCTGTAACACAGAGCAGCGCGTGCGCACACCTCCACTGGCGGTCACGGGGACTCAACAGCACAACGCCTGGCACATGTTAGTCACCAATAAACATCAGATATTATAACTTGTGTTTGGAGCGGTTTCTCTTCTATCCAAGTGGCATTTGCCATTCTCTGGTGTGAGGGTTGCTCTTGACAACTCGTCTTGATAGAAAGATATGAAGCAACTGGATGACCAACCATCTTAGAAGGAAGCATTGGACACAAGGGTCTCAGGTGTGCCCTGACCCCACCCTGACCTTAAGCGGTCAGGCATCCTAAACACATTGACAGGGGATTATGACTTTATTTTGTTTCTAAATTCATCAGAATACTACACAAGTAATCATGGAAGCCAATATCACACAGTAATGAAGTTTCCGGTCTTTGGAGCTAGACAATGAAGGTTCAAATCTCTGCCTCCTTACTTACTATCTGTATCACTTTGAACAAACTATTTCCCATCTCTGAGCTGCAGCTTCCTCTTAGTAAGTTGGAGATAACTGCAGTGGACAGCTTTTCCCCCTCCCATCCAGCATACATTACCCTGCTTTTGCTGTTGCTTTGGGAGAACCAATTCTCTCCTACCCTGAACTAGGATTTCACTCCCTGGCTCTGTGACTGGGGCATGTGACCTGGGCTTACGCCAATTAGTGCACCCATCACCTGACCACAGAGATTGGTTGCTGGGTGGTCATGTGACCCACGCCAGTCCAATGGAGTAGCCCTTAGGGCCTTTGAGAACCACTTCTTTTCCATAGCCTTGCAGTTGTGAGGGTGCGACTGGCTCCTGCTTCAAAGCCATCTTGCTCCCAAATGGGAACATGCTCCAGGGGAATAGAGTCAAGAGAAACCAGTTGTGGACAAATTTTGAGCCCCTGCTTGAAGCCCAATCATGATTTTCCATTGACACAAGTGAATTAATCCTCTTTCTTTGCTTAAACCAGTTTGAATTGGGTATTCAAACGGGGTATTCTGTCACTTTCAACGGAAAGAATCCTGTCTCCCAGAATTGTTATAAGGATTAGATAAGGAAACATATAGAAAGCCCTCAGTGCAGTACTTGGAACAAAGTATGTGCTTAATAAATGGTAGTTATTTATATTGTTGTCATTATAACTTTGTAGAAAAGCAAGAAAATCAGATAAAACAAAAAATATCAGGGAAAACAGTGCACATTATTCCTAATTTCACCTCTTAGGGATAATCAGGTAAATATTTTGAAATATTCTTCTTCCAGACATTTTCATATATATATTCATAAAAACCAAAATGGGATTATGCTCTAATACTGTATTATAACCTATTTCACTCAGAAATCAAACAGCACAAAGGTATATCTGCACAGCACAGTCGTTCGTAACAGCGGCAGAGCATTCTATGTTTTTGTTGAATACAGATTGTCTCCAAGTTATTTTTGTATTAATGATGTTGTGACGGCATTTTCTATCATCTGTCAATCGGTTGATCTGTATCTTGATGCATTTCATAATTTTCTAATGATCAGTTTCTAAGACGAGGATTGCAGAGTCAAAGAGTTTCACAGATTTAAAAACCTACCTTGTAATTTTTATTGGAATGTTTAGTTTTTGAATAAAACACGTCTTGGTCTCTTCAGGATGCTATAACAGAATACCAGAGTCCGGCTTATAAACAACAGAAATTTATTTCTTACAGTTCTGGAGGCTGAGAAGTCCAAGATGAGCGGATTCGGTGCCTGGTGAGGACCCTCTTCCTGATTCATAGACACCTGTGTCCTCACGTGGTGGAAGGGGTGAGAGAGCTCTCTGGGGTCTCTCTTCTATAGACACTAATCCCATTCGTGAGGATGGAGCCCTCATGACCTAATCACCTCCCAAAGGCCCCACCTCCAAATACCATCACATTGGGGATTAGGCTTCAACCTTGAATGTGGGTGGGGATACAAACATTTAGCCTGTAGCAATATTATCCAACATTTAAATGTCTTTTCCAGATGGCAGGGATCCCAATTCTGTGGGCTCCACATCTTCTCCGCATCAGACACTTTTACAGGTCTGATGTCATGAGTTCTCAAGACTCCCCTGGAGGGGAGGGACGGTGATCTCCATAACTCTGATCGCAGCAGCCCCTTCACTCAGGAGACCTAGCACATGGCAGGGCCCCATTCTTCTTGGTGTTTCAGGGAGACCCCAAGGGGTGTAGAACATGCACCCACAGGTAAGTCCCGGTTGTCATTTTACTTTGAAAGGAAAATATAGAATTGATTTATTTGCAGACGACACGATCATCCATGTAGAAAAAGCCAATGTAATCTACAAAAAAGCTGCTAAAACTAATTATTGAGATATAATTCACGCAAGTCCTTGTTGTCATTTGACAATTCCTTCACCCTCCCTCACCTCCTATGCCCTTGCCCTGTGAACAAACTTCACCACTGTGGCCACTGGCCACACAGAGACACTCCTCCCCGCGGACTTCCTGTGCGTTGATGACCTTGGAAGGGAAGGGGAGGTCATTCCTCTGGGTTTTGTTTGGTTAGGGGGATCTGCAGCAGCGCTGCTTGGGCACACGAAGGGGCAGAGTTTAGTGAAGTGAGGCTCCCTTCCGCACAGTTCTTTTTCTCCCCAGGGAGCAGTCAAGAGAGTCAGGAGAGCTGTGTCCACGTGGGTGCTGAGCCGCACTGCCACCCACAGTGGTCACATCCTGCCCGCGCCCAGCTCTGCTCCTCAGGCCCTGGGCTCAGTCTGGCTCTTTTCCTCTCCCAGGGGCCCACTGCTCCTCCCGGGTACTCTGCTCCCATGTTCCCCCAGGCTGTCCCATGTCACACGTCCGAACCCACAGTGGGTGACCTTCACATCTACCCCAGGGTGCTGCTGGGTCCTCAGTGGGCGCAGTAGCTGTCGAGCAGAAGCGTGTTGCTGGACTTCGGTGTGGCTGCCCCTCCGCCCCAGTCGGAGGGTCCGTTCCCGTGGTGCAGATGCAGCGATGGTGGTTCACAGAGAGGACCGTACCTGCCCAAGTTCTCACCTCAAGTTATGATGGAGCCAGAATTTGTGCCGTTTCTCTCTGATGCCAAGTTCTGTGCTAGTTCTGCCGTGTCCTCCAGGACCGGCCATTTCCCGCCAGCTTCTGAAACCCATGAGGGGAGAGGCTCTGAGCCGGGAGGAGGGTAGGTGAAGGGATCTGAGAAGCGTGAATGGTACGGCGCTCTGCACAAGGGTAACTGGGCAGCTTCTCCCATCCACATCCCTGGACTCTAGTCCCACACGCTCGGTCCCCAGGGCCACCCGTGGAAACCGTCTCTTCTTCAAATCCTACTACCAGACCCAGCTTTCTGCCCCTGGGGCTCCTGGGTTCAGGGGCCCTTCACCTGCCTGAACCCTGGGTGGTGTTGGGATGGGGTTGGGCGGGAGGGAGGCTGGGTGTTGACAGGCAGCTGGGCTCACCGGCTGTGGGCCTGGCCCCTCCCCCTACCCTTCCTCCCCTTCCCAGCTGGCTCTGAAAGGGAAGTGGGGTGGGGGCAACTTCACAGGGAAACTTTTGTTCTTGCCCAGAACAGACACAGGCTGGGGACCGAGCTTCCCCTTGGCTGCCACGGAGACCGGGGCCACTTGAGTTCATGTTTATTTTCACAGTGTGGATTCCATGGAGATAATCGGCCCTGACGGGGCAGCCCTGGAAGAGGGCTCGGGACTCTGCGGAGTGCCTACTGTGTGCTAGGCCCGAGGTAGGCGGGAGCCAATGAGATCCCAACCCCCAGAGATCAGATGCTGACTGATCACACTCGATGGAGGAGGAGGCCGCCAAGGTGCAGAGAGGGGAAGCCACTTGCCCAAGGTCACACAGCAGGTTAGCAGAGTGCTGGAAGGGGAGGCCGCATGCTCCCCTGGGCTCTTTCTACTTTTATGCCTGAGTTACTGGCAAAGCAACTCAGCCGCCCTGGGGCTTCACGGAAGAGGCACTGCCCAGGGTTCCCCACAGGCCGGGGTCTGTGAGGCAGGATGGATAAGAGCGTGGACCTCTCTTCCAAGGGGCTCCAGTCCAAGCCGAGGCCTCGGGCAAGCAGTGTTCTCTGAGCCCTAGTCTCCTCCTCTGTGCAACGGGACTGATGACAGCGTCTGTCTCGTCAGAGCCGTGCAGCTTGACGAGGGGGGAGAACTCAGTAATAACCATTGTTATTATACTAGTATCACTGCTAGTCTTCCATCCCACCCAGTGCCACACCCTCGGGCTCACCGCGGGCCCAGGAGCGTCCTACAAGATGTGTCAGTGCTGTTCCCGAGTGGCAGCTTCTCCTGCCGAGGCCGTGAGGGGCGTGAGGGGGGGCTGGCCTGTGTGTGAATCCCGACCGCTTGTCATCCCCGGGAGCAGACCAGGGATTTCACAAGGAATCACCCCCAGCCCCTCCCCGGTCGGGCCAGCAGCCCTCGCCCTGCCGCATCCTCCTCAGGGCACCGCTGGACCACCCATCCCCTGGCCCAGGCCCTCCCCCAAATCCACCCTCGCCGTTATTTAATTTTTTTTTTCTGTATTTACTTTTCCCACCACTTCATTTCATTCCTGAAATACACCTCAAAGCCCCAGATAGACCCAACTCACCAGGCCAGTCGTGAGTCCGCCAGTAAGACCGGCATCGGACGCGTGAGGACCCGAGGAAACAGCCGAATCAAAAACCAAACATGGAACCAATAAAATCTTTAACCTGACACTACAAACTTCCCACAGACTTCAGAGAAATACCTCGAGAAGTGCACGACCTTTTAGTTTCTCCCCAAGGCTACCACCTCCTCCAGCGGGGTCTTTCTAAAATACAGATTTGACCTTGTCACTTCCCGGCTTCAGAACCCTTCGTTGGCTCCTCATTATTTATTATTCTTATTCGCTTGCATTTATCGAGGTCCTCTGCTCGCTGGGTCCTGTGCTGGATGCCTTTCATGCATTTGTTCCCATGGGGCAGGGACTGTTGCTATCCTGGTCTCAGGGAAGAGGGAGCAGCGGTGCGGGGGGACCGCAGGGTCACGAAGCTGCTGAGTGGCGGAGCTGGGATGCAAACTCGGGTCAGCCTGCGTCCAGAGCCGGGGCCTCTCCAGCTCTCTGCGGCCCTGCTGGAGGCCTCAGCGCGCCCTTGACGAGCTCCCCGGCCTGGGGTCCGGCCGCTTTTCCCTCCGCCCCCTCTGGGTTGACCTTCCTACTCGTCATTTCTGTCACTCAGTCTCAGTGTGGGAACCACGCTCCCAGCACGGGCTCCGGACCTCAACCTTGGTCTCCACAGGGACCTCCTCGTCTCCAGTCACCGATCAGCTCCTGTGGCTTGAACTCCTGACTCACCAGCGGCTCTTCAACTGCCCCATTTTGAGATAACAGCCCTTCCTTGACCTTGAGGCTCCTGCTAGCTACCACCTTCTATCTCTTTTTCCATCTCCTGCCAAGCTCTTAAAAGCCCAGTGTGTGCCCCCCCATATGCCCGCCTCGTCACCCCCACCCACCCCTCAGCTCTTTGCACTCTCCTCCCAAGTCTCCCCTGAAATGGCCCCGGGTGAGGCCACCTCTGACCCCTGGGTCATCTCGTCCACTTGTCCAGCTTCTGGGCTTCATCTTACCTCCTGCTTACCCCCTGTCTCCTCTGATTCACCACCTTCTGGCTGCTTCTACTCCAGCTACTTCTTGACAACTCTTCCTTTGCCCCCTGTCCTGAATGTTGGTGCACATGGACCACGCTCCCTGGGGGAACTCAGCCACCACGACCACAGGGGTGATGTCCAAACCTGCACCCCAGCTCTGGCTTCCCTCTTGACCCACAGAGCCAACCGCCTCCCGGTGTCCTGGTGTCTTCGCTGGGACACCCTTCTGGCCCCACAGACTCAGCACATCCGCATCGGAGCACCTAATGAGACTTCCTCTTGGGCTGCCCATCTCGGGGACATCACCATCAGCCTCCAACCAGGCGTGAAGTCGGAGCATCCTGTAGACGCCTCCCTCTTCTCCTGTGTTCTTCACTCCTGCTGCGAGCGGGGCACCGGGTCCTATCACTTCTACCTTCTGTACGTCCTCTGTTCCCCCTCCTCCGCGTCCCCCGGCCCACCGCCCTCGTTCAGGCCACCATATTCTCTTGCCTTCTCGCTGGTCTCCCATCTCCAGCCCTGCTCCTCTAAACTCTTCTCCCTACTGTACAGAGAGCCACCTCTCTCAAAGGCAAATTTGATTCGGTTATGTCCCTTCAGTGGCTCCCCGTTGTTCTTGCAATGAAGCCCACCTCCGTAAAACCCACCATGGCCCCTGCCAGCCTCTCTGTCCTACTTTCTTGTTGGGGCATCTTGGGTCAGCCCACTACCCTCTCTTGCCAGTCTCCCAGGCTCAGTATCAGCACGAACTGCGAGCAGATCCCCGTCACTCGGGGCTTTGCTGCCTCCGCGCTTTTATATGCGCCGTTCCTTCTGCGTTGAACACCCTTCCCCTCTGGTCCTCCAGGCAAACTACTGTTCCATTTCAAGTCTTGACTCAGATGCCACCTGCCTTTGACTCCCCTGGAGGTCTCAGGTGCCCCTTCTCCTATGGTCCTAGTGGAGCTTACACAGGCACCATGGAAGTGAGTATTTGTCATATTGTAAGAGTCTTGTTACCTCTGTCCGGCTCCCTCACCCCCACCCCCACTGGATGGGGAGTTTCTTGAGGGCTGGGCTCAGGGAGACTTTAACTCTGGGCCTCTAGTGCTCAGCCCAGGGTCCAGCATGGAGAGGGAGCTCAACGAGTATTTGTTGGATTGCCTCCAATTCAGAAATGGAAAGAAAAGAAGAGAAAAGAAAAAAGGAAAGAAAAGAAAAAGAAAAAGTGGACTGGAAGTTTGGAAGATCACCTGGGTGGGGCTTGGAGGACCAATAGCCAAAGGCTAGTGAATTGGGGTTTCAAGCCCGAGCCAAACCTGGGGGGGGTCTCTTGGGCTGTGTAATCCAACACCCCCCCCAACAACACACATCTCAGGGTGTGACGAGTCCTGCAAACTCTGAGGCTAGAACTGGGCTTCCAGCTTCCTGGATGAGACCTGCCCGGGCTCTTGCAGCCAAACACATGTGGCTTTAAACTTCAGTCCATCTTCCCAGCTGTGTGACCTTGGGCAAGTCCCTTCACTTCCTCCAAACCTGTCCCCCCTCTTGCAGCTCGATGGTAATCTCCACAGGGCTGCATGGATTCAATGAGGTGATCTCAGTAGGGCAGCTAGGCTAGTGCCGGCACCTAATGGGTGCTCAGGAAATGTTTTTTCACGTGATCATGCAGCCTTGGGGGCCTCCCTGGTGACGCCGCCACCCCCTACCCCCTGGGGAGACCTGGCCTGACAGAGGGTAACGATCAGTAATGTGCCAGGCACCGTGCTTGGTGCCCTACTACATTATCCCATACCATCGTCTCCATTTACCAATGAGGAACCTCAGGTTCAGAGAGGTCAGGCTACTTGCCCAAGGTCACACAGCCAGTGAGTGACACCGGGATTTGAAATCAGGATGACTTCTTAAAGGCTGGTCTGGTCTGTGTGTCCCTCCAGGCCAGGCTCGCCCAGACGGCTCCTGGTCCTGGACAGGCCCAGGTTCCCTTGAAGCTCTCCCAGCCAGGCAGGCTCTTCCCATTCCCCCCGCCTCCCCTCTGCCCACCGCTAGATCTGTTTAAACTAGCTGAGCAGGGTGAGGTGGGGAGGCCGCGGAGAAGGTACAGAGATGTTTGTTTTCCTTGGGGGTTTATATCAACATTGGTCTTGACATTTCGCCTGTTATTATGTGTGGTTCTTTAGAGGGTGAAATAATATTTTCTTTTGCTTGAGAAAAGGACAAAGTTCAGACAGAGCTCTTGGCCCCAAATGGATTTTCCTCCTTCTCTGCTTTCCATGTGCCATAGCTACTCCGAGTTCCTTGGAGCCATCGCTGCGGGCAGACATCCTCTCTGGCCGCAGGTATCGTCAGCAAGCTGTGCGTGCGCCCGGGTGCCGCAGACTCGCTGTGTGCTGTAAATACCGTCCGTTTGCCGGGGATGCAGTGTGTGGGCTGCACCTGGTGTTGCCCCCATGTGCACACGTGTGTGCCACGGGCTCTGTCTGCATCCTCCAAATTTGTTCTCCTTTCCTTAGACACACGTGGCGAGCTGCACTGGTACACACACCACGCTGTGTGCCGTCACCACCTTGGACATACCCCAGGGTTGGTGCACACAGGTGGCACTGATGGTGTACACTGCGGACTGTTGGTGACTCCCAGACATGACTGGGTGTCTGGAGATACAGACGTTCTCCCCGATGTGAGGAGAAAACCCCCGAGCTCCAGACTCAGCCTGGGCGCTGAGTTGTATGTGGGTCCCCTCAGCGGGTGGAGGCCGCTGTGTGCTCTGGGTCTGTTCCCGTCAGGTAATGACGAGCCCAGCCACCGGATGGCCATAGCCCCAGATTAGCTTGTAGCTGTATCACTCTGATCTCAGCCTCTGTCTCCACGTGGCCTTCTCCCCGTGGGGGTCTCCTCGGTGTGTGTCTGAATGTCCCCCTCCTTTCTCTTATAAAGACACTAGTCATTGGATTTTGGTCCCACCCTAATTCAGTGTGACCTCATCCTAGCTTAACTAATTACATCTGCAAAGACCTTATTTCCAGATAAATTCACAGGCTGAGATTCCAGTTGGACATGAATTGGTGGGGGGGAGCTATTCAACCTAGCACAGCCCCCATTCCTTGAGCTCTTTTTGAGAAGAACTGAGTTAAACCCTATTATACATTATCTCATTTAATCCTCCTGCAACCTACAGAGATGGGTGTGGTCTTCCCCATTTTATAGTCGAGGCGGCTGAGGCTCAGAAGGGGAACTTCACTTGCGCAAGGATACACAGCCAGTCAGAGGGGGCCCGGGCTTCGGCCCCAGGTCTGCTGGGGTCACGCTGCCCTGTGCAGCAGGGACAGTTCCATACACACCCTGCATCCTCAACTCAGGGTTTCTCAACCAAGCTCTATGGACATTTGGGCCTGATTAATTCTTCATGTGAAGGGCTGTCCTTGCTCTGGAGGATTAAACATACTGACTTCTACCCACTAGATGCCAGTAGCACCCTCCTTCCAGCTATGACCACCCAAAATGCCCCTGACATTGCCAAACGTGCCCCGGGAGGGTGGCTAACTTTGCCCTTGGTAGGGAACCCCTGCTCTAGACCCTGCAGCCTCTGGTGAGGATGTGGTCTGTGTGAGTGGACCGGGGCTTGCCTCTTAGGTCTGACAATGAGGTTCAGGGTCCTAGGTGGGAAGAATAATGAAGACAGTTCCTATGTCCGGGGCTCCTGCATGCGGTATCTTGCTTCGTCTCCACCCCAACCCCTGAGGAAGCCCCCCCGGGAGGCTGGTGAAATCAGGGACGCTCAGTACTTTTAGTACCTTTGCCATTTTGCAAAAGGAAGTCCATGTCGTCAGCTCTCCCAGGCTGCTCTCTGGGGCATTGGTGATACTTCCTAATATCCCAGTTGATTTAGAAGCTCAAGGCCATCAAGGCTCCAGGAGAGGATTATCTGTCCCCGAAACTGTTCCAAGTGCTCTCTGACTGGTGGATTTCAATACTTGCTTCTTTGTTGACTTTTAGCACCTTCAAGGGCAAGGTCCTCTCTGGGTGGATCCAGAAGGTAACATCCTATTTTTCAGAAGAGCAGCATCTTCTCTCCCCAGGATGAAGCCCTATCAGCTTACTAGGTATTCTGTTCTAACTATGCCTGACCCAGCTGATGCATGCGGAGTCCTGGCTTTTCAGTCTAATGTGCTCACAGAGGAGCAGTCAGACTTGGTCGGGGTCATTCCTTTCAACCAAGCACCAAGTGTGCACCAGGCCCAGTTTCAGGTGTTGGAGGTGGAACCCCATGGAGCCTGCAGTCTAGCTGGGCAGAGAGGAAAACACAAGTCAAACAAGCAAACACAGTCGTCAGGAGCATAAAAGATGCTGAGATGGGGGAACCAGGGACTGGGAACGGGCCGCCAGGGAGGGACTCTGTCTTAGTCTGGGCCCCCCAGAAAGCAGGGCCTGAGACAAGGCATCAGTGCAAGTACTTTGTGAGGAGTGTGATCCCAGGGAGGATTGAGGGACGCAGAACGAACCGGGGAGGAGGGAGAGTCAGTGTGAGGGCCTGTCATCAAGCTGGCCTCTGCTCTCTAGGGACAGTGTCTGCTCAAATCCATGGGACAAGTGGCGAGATGGGGGAAGGGTTTGTCCACCACACCAGTCCCCCGTTGCTCAAAGGTTTACCCCATTTTCTGGTCACTGGTTCGCCCCATTGGGCATTATCTCTTCCTGAACGGTTGGGTTGCAAATGTGTGGGCTCCAAGTGGGTTTCCACCATGCAATGTGCAGGGAGAAACCCCAAGGCAGGAGGTGAGCTGAGGGTCGCCCAGCCTGAGGGAGGCATTGCCCTACTGCCCCTACGCATCCACAGTGTTCAGCGGTGTCCAGACAGCATCTCCGAGGAGGTGACATTTGGACTGGGGCCTGAGATGAGAATGAACCAGCCTTGTGCCTGACCCTCTGAGCCACCTGTGAGGAAACCTTCCAGAAAGAACATGTGGCTGTGGCTTTTATGGGTTGTGTCTTGACCTTTGGGGAGACCTTGGGCCAAGCCTCGTAAGCCTAGCTGGTTTTCTAATGCCTACGCAGAACCAACTCTGGGTCCGGCAGAGTTGGCGCCTGTAGGGAGTGCCCCCTGGGAAGTTAGAAGAGATGTCCGGTGACATAAACCAGGGGTTGGAACCTTCGTGTTTGATGATAATTGTTGATACTTTGGTGGCTCTGGAGCTGTTTTGCAGGGCTGTCCGGTCGAATGCATAAAATATATGCAATTAAAGATTTCTAGGAGTCGTATTAAAATAGAAACAGGTGAAATTAATTTCAATAAAAGATTATTTAATCCAATATATCCAAAATGTTATTATTTCAACATAGAGTCGATATAAAAATAAATGAGATAGTTTATATTATTTCATTCGTATATGTGTTCACAATCTGGTGTGTATTTTATACCAGCTGCAGGTGTCATTGGTACTGGCTGGACCTCAAGTGCTCAGTGGCTACACGGGGCTACGGGCTAGAGTTGCACAGCTCTAGAGGTTAGAAGTAGAGTTTTTTGTGTGTATTCAGATGATGTGTTTCCATTATCACAAACCGGAAGACTTTTAGTGGACAACTGGCCCCTCGGCAATCACTGGCCCAGGAGTCAACAGCCGAGGTTAAGGTTGGGATAAAGATTAAACAAGATAATTCATGTAAAGTGCTTAGCAGAAGAACTGGCGAGGAATATGTACCTGATAAACTGTAGCCGAGATAAAGTTATTTACAGAAGTGGATTTGGGTTTGCTCTAATGCACAGAAAGAGGAGGATTAAAACCTCCCAGTTCAATGTCACTGAGCAGAGATTTTTATCCCAGAGATATTTCAGACTGGGCTGCGCAGGGTCGTCCACTGGGAAATAGAGGGTGGATTCAAACTTGGGCCTGTCTGACTCCAGGTTGCGGACATTGTGCCGTGTGCCCTGATGTCAGAGGCTGCAGGCAGACCACCGTCACTGGCCTGATGGGTCCCAGGACTCTCAAAGGAGCACTGAGAACCCACCTCCTTGGTTCTTCCCTATCCCCATGCCTACCTGCTGGCTCTGCCCACCTGGCCCAGCCTCTGCTTTGCACCACTCACTCCTGCCCCTCTGGGTGGTCAGATCCCAAGCCCTGCAGTGCCAGGAGCTGCTCTCCCTGTGCCTGTGCTGGGGCGGGGGGAGGGGGTGACAGCCCCTCTGCCCTGATGCACCGCCCGAGCTGCCCAAGCTGCCCGCACTCAGTGGCATTTCTGCAACCACTGTAAAGTGTCACTCACCGCACAGCCCCATCCTCCGCTGCACCCACATGCTGCCCTCAGTGCATGAAGTTAAAGGTCAACCTCCTCCCCACCCAGCCGGGTCCTTCCACGACCTTCCCCATCTCTACACGGGGAATTCCTTCCTGCCTCTGACTCCGGCCAGAAACCTGACTCTTCTCTCTCACCGCCTCCCAATCCACTCCATCGGGACACCTCCTCAGCTCTCCCTTCCACCCTGGGTTCCAACACTGCCTCATGCCCCTGGGCGGGTGTCCCGGGGATGCCCCTAAGTCTTACCCTCTAGTTGGGTCCTTCATACGCCATCATTCCCAGTACAGCCATGGAGATGGCAGGGGATCATATGCCAATTCAGCGAGGTCCTACTGTGTGCCAGGCCCTCACTGGCCCCTAACATTGACCCTGGGATGCAGGTCCCACCATCGACCCATCCACACCTGGGCCCCTGAGAGCTGAACAGCTTGCCGATGGCTCCCAGCAAGTGCCAAGTGGAGCTGGGTGTCGACCCGGCTGCCTGGTGCCAACACCTGTAGTGCAGAAAGGTTGCAGGAGTGGGGGGGGGGGCGCTTTGGGCTGATGTCTGCAGTTCGGGGGCTACCGCAGGATCTGCATGCCTCTGTGTCCCTGGAGCCACCTGCGGGCCACCTAGGATGCCGTGTAAACAGGAGGCTGGGTCGGGTGGCAGTACGTTCAGTTCGTCCAGGTTGTAGATGCTTCCAGGGACTCAGCTTTGCAGAGGCTTCTCCCGTGCCCTACCAGCCCCTCCCTTGGGGTCCCATCTGCTTCTGAAACCTGGGGCTGCAGGAGCTCAGGGGAGTCCCACACTGTGGGCAGCCCTGTGTGCTTGGGGTCTGGATTTCCCCTCCCACCACAGAGGGACATTGACCCCTTGGAGTGTGGGTGCTATCACCAGGCAAGGGCATGGCCAGAGCTGTGGGGACACAGACAGGGACAGCAGGGATCACACAGTGGCCAGGGATGGAGGCGACAGTTGGCACTAGGCTCACCCCTGAATGGTGGGAGTGAGTCTCACCTAGACAGAGTCAGGGACACAGTGGACTGTGGTGGAGACACGGCGGTGTGGACAGGGCTCTGGGGGAGGCTGGCCCAGAGCTGTCCCTAGCCCTCCCCTCCCCTCCCCGCCTCAGGTCCCTCAGCCCTCCCCACGCACCCCACCCCTGCCCTTCCCGGTCCAGCCGCTGCCACTGTCTGACGCGTCTTTGAAATCTTATCTCCATCTTGTTCTCCGTTTCCTCCCTGTCCAGGCCTCATCTGTCTCCTGCCTCCCATCCACCCCTCACCTGCTTCCCATCTGTGGCCCCTCCCCCTCCCAGCCCGAGGGCCTCAGCCTCTGTCCTGTCCTGTCCTGTCAGCCCATCCCTGCCCCTCCAGGGGCAGATTTCAGCGCTGTGGGTTAGCACCCTGCCCACTGCTTCCTGTGTGCCCTGAGCTCCATACCCCAAGCTCATTCGCTGGTCCTCCTTCCTTCTGCTGGGGATGCAGCTACAGTCCCCAGGCCGGCCGTGATCCAGCCCTCGGGCCCCTGAGGCTCCCCAGTCAACCCCTCCAGCTCCTGGAGCCCCTTGCTCCTCTGAGCTTTGCCTGGGTCGCATGAGTCAGAGCGGCCTGGGCTTCTGCTTCACTTCAGTCTCTGACCTCCTCAAGGGGGGAGACAACTCCACCCTGCATCCTTTACAGATGAGGCTTGGTGAGCAGGTGTGCTGTCTCCGGTTCTCCACAAGTCTAGCTCTGTTCCATCCTTCAGGACTCAGCCCTAATGTCACCTCTTCAGCCAGCTGCCCTGACAACTCAATCTAACGTGGCTCCCTCCCCCACCCCAGCCCACCCAACCTCCGTCCCTGCACCCTGATTTCATTTGCTTTGGGAGTTCAGCTTCTACTTTACAGAGGAAACAGATAGGAGCCAAGGGCATCTAACAGTGGGCCCATCTGAGTGCCCAGAGTGCCCCGGGGGCCCCAGCAGAGCCCTCCAGCTTCCTTCTCCCAACCAAAGCCAGGCTTCCCTGGCTCTGTCCCTGTCGCAGGGGTCCCAGCTACCTCTGGGAGTCTCCATCCTGTGGAATCAAACTTAGAGTGTAGACCCAGCCTGCCTGGTTTCAAATCCCAGCCCCACGACCTAGCAGCTGAAGATCCTTAGCTCTGGGCTGCATTTCTGCACCTGTAAGCGGCGGAGGAGGGTGAGGTGCCCATGTCAGAACTGTTGGACATAAGGATTAGGCCCCTTGCAGGTGTCATGGGCCCACAGGCAGCAAAAATACAGGAGTGAATTGTGTACTTGAACGTGAAGAGCCCCTTCACTGGTGATCAATGATAATCACAATTATCAATCATTTCGCTGTCACGATCCCGGTCTTTCCCGAGTGCTCTGCAAACCCAATCTCTCTGAGTCCTCTCAACACACTTGGAGGTGTGGACTCTTACTCCCAGCTTCCAGATGAACCAACCAGGAGGCAAAGGGCAGGGACCCCCAGGTCACCCCTGAGTGTGCAGGAGGTGGGCAATGCAGGCCAACAGTGGGAACTTGGGGGCTGTCAGATACTGGGTCTGACCTGGCTCTGCCCCTGGTGACCTGGGGCAAGACATGCTCCCTCTCAGCCTTTGCTTGTCCGTCTGTAAAATGGGGACAAAAACACATTGAGAATTCAGTGACTTCTATGGGCTTACTCAGTGATCACTTAGTGAATGGCGTCTGACAATAGAACTCAGCTGGGGTTTGCCCCAGACCTGTTGACCCTGACCCTGAGCCTTCCCAATCCAAGGCCTGGCCTTCCGGGAACGAATGCGGCCCCTTCCTGCTCTGCCAGGGACCCCCCAGGCATCTGAAACTACCTGTGCACGACCACACTTCTGGGAGGCGAGTCTACAGTCCCATTTGGAAGCAATTGGGGCCCGAGTCTCTTGGGCCTGGAGTCCATGTTTAACTTATTTGAGGCATTTGTGGCTTCAAAGGCGAAACCTAAACGTGGAAGGGAGGGTAACGGGTGTTTTGCTGTTCATTCAGATTGTGCTTCTCTGAAGTGTATCGCTGGCTGACATCTCAACTGCTGCATGGCACAGGCCTGTCTGGGTGGGCTGTGAGCTCCCAGGCATGAGCCTGCCACTGCCCTGGACATTCCATGGCTCCCACTGTCCACAGGGACCAGCCAGGTGCCTCAGCCAGATGACAGCTGTGGAGCCCAGAGACCCAGGCCCCTTCCTGGTTGTGGGACCCGGGGCTACTGCATAGCAACTCTGAGCCTCAGTTTCCTCCCCTGGAAAATGGAGAAAATGTTACCTACCTTGCAGGTTTGCTCAGAACTGAGTGATTTCCTGGGATGTGGGACTTTACGTGATCAAGCCTGGAAAGTTCCAGGCAAACCAGAACCAGCTGGTCACTTACAGGGTTGTATGTGGATGAAAAGGGAAAACGCATGAAAAGTGCTAAGCATGGTGCTTGGAGAAAAGCAGCGACGGCAGTGGCCCTGTGTGCATTGCACTTCACAGTTTACACAGCCCTTTCTTTCTATTTCACAAGTCTCCCAGTGACCCTGCTTATTCTCCTGACTTTAAAGGTGAGAAAACTGAGGCTGAGAAAACTGGCAGCGTATCTAGGGTCAGATGGGGTAGAGACGGGACCTGCTTAGGGTGAATGACCCCAGGGTCTGCCAGCCATAGCCACAGCCACGAGGGAAGCCCTTTCCTCTACTCTCACTATCTTTCCTCAGGGAGGTGAGGATTGGAAGGATGGATAGAGTTGACTCAGAGTGGGAGGGAGCTGTGATTCTGGAAAAGAGTTAGACTCTCAGCTCTCCTGCTGACAGGCGCTGGTCCACAAACTCTCACTCATTCAAGCCCCCTCTGCTGCCACCGAACTCTGTGCCTTTGGGCAAGCTACTTTATCTCCTGAGCCTCAATTTCCTCAGCTGTAAATAGGGAGTAATCACAGTACCTACTGAGCAGGATTTTTCTAAGGAGTCAATGCAGTGATTTATAAAAGAGCTCTGGAAAGTGCCTAGCAAACATTAGCTAACAATAAGATTATAATGATTCAAAATAATACAATTCACAAAATGTTTTCCCCTCCAGGAGCCCATTGAGTCCTCACAACAGCACAGTTTTGAGGAGTAGCTGTGATTTTCCCCATTTTCCAGATGGGGAAACTGAGGCCTGGGTCAGGGGCAGAAGTTGCCCAAAGCTACACAGGAAGTGGGGGAGCAGGGCTGGGAAGCCAGGCTGACTGGACCAGACAAGCAGCAGAGCCCATCCCGTCTCTATGCCTGACAGCTTTTCAGCCCGTGGCCCTTCTGACCCTGCCTCCGAATGGACTTCTGTTCTCCTGTCTCCAGGAGAGTCCACCAGCTCCATTACCCGCCCTCTGTATTTTTCCCCCCTTTTTGTTGTACTTCTCACTAGTGGAAGTCAACTTATTGTTTTTCTTGTTGTTATCCATTTCTCCCACAAGAATGTCAGTTCCAAGAGGGCAGGGTCTTTGTCTTTTATGTTCACTGCAAAATCCCAGTGCCTGGCACAAAGCAGGCCTTCAGTAAACAGCTATCGAATGATTCGGTAATCTTCTAATTATTAGAAAAACAAACGAAGCTTGGAGTTCCGCACCGCCACCTGTGATGCAGTGCCCTATTCAAGCCAGCAGATGGCAGCAGAGAACAAGTTACCTGATGGGTGGAGCCCAGGTGAAGCGCACAGGTTTGACCTTAGAGCAGAGCCTCTGTGTGTGTGTGTGTGTGTGTGTGTGTGTGTGTGTGTGTGTGTGCGCGCGTGCGTGTGTGTGTGTGTGTGTGTGTGTGTGTGTTGTATGTGCCTTCTAGATCCCAACTGGACAGAAGGAAGCTTTTTCCAATAACATATAATAACAGCTATCACTGATTAACTACAAAAGCAGTTCGTGCCCAGTGCCACCTGTGCAAGATCTCGTTGAATTCTCATTATAGCCCTATTTTTAACCTCATTCTCAGACAAAGAAACTGAGGTGCAATAATATGCCCCAGGTCACAGCCAGGGGTGTCCAGGACCAGGAGACTAGGAGCCTTTCCTCAACCACTGTCATATAAGACCTCTGAGCTTCAGCTGCCCCTCAGCAGACTCAGTGGGCCATCCCACCAGGAGGAAATGGGTTCCCCATCACTGGAGGTGTGCCAGTTGTGCTGGATAAGCACCCAACAGAGAGGGTTTGGGGCACCAGATGCCCAAAGCCACTCCTGGCCAGGAAGGACCTGCTGTATAATTTTCAGGGCCTGGTGCAAAATGAAAATGTAGAGCCTTCTGCTCAAAAAGTAAGAATTTCACGATAGTGAGAGCAGAGCATCAAGCCAAGCGTGGGGCCCTTCTAAGTATGAGGTTCTGTGTCACTGCGCAAGTTGCATGCCCAGGGAGCCAGGGGTCTGGGTAAGGCCTATGAGGGACATGTCTCAGGAGCCCCTGGGATGTCACCAGCCCAGCTCTGCAGGAGTCCAGGGAAAAGTCCTCCTTAGCATGTTTCTTCTCATAAGGCGGGACCCCACATCCCTGCACCTTTTATCTTCCTTCCCTGGCAGTGATTTATCTCCATGTGAAGGGCTGGGGCCTCAGAGGCACAAGTCCTGTTTGATGGTCCATGAATCTTTCCTGTCTGGATCCTCTGGCCACTCTCTGCGCTGCTGGGTGGACCCACTACTTCCTTTCTGCCAAGTGTGGATTAGGAAGCCATAAAACAAGGAACCCAAACTCCTGGCCAGGAGAGCACACACATGGGTTTCAGATGCGCTGGCCAGCTGGCAGGAGATGGATGGGGGCTGTGGGACTTGAGTCCCAGAGGGGGACCGCTTCCCTTGGAGGCCGCCATCTCCAGTCCCCTTTCCCACGGGGAGGGGACTTCCTGGCCAAGCCTGGGGCCAGAGCTGGTCAGGGCCACTCCCAGAAAAGACCCTGGCTGAAGCCACAGCTAGAGGTGGTCCTGGTGGGGCAGGGAGTAAGGGAGCCCAGGCTGAGCTGAGCATGAGGGCCCTGGTAGGACTCAGGTAGGAAGAGCTGAGCACCACTATGTGCTGGGCACTTAATACATGTTGTTCTCACGTCTCGCGAGGTTGCTCCCCTCAGAATAGCGTGGATGAGGAGCCCGAGGCTCGAGGTGAGGCCACTTGCTAAGGTCACACAGCCAGGAAGTGATGGGGTTAGGATTTGAACCCTGGTAAATAGATAACAAAGTTCTATCCCAAAGAGAAATTCTAAAACCATAATATTTGCAAAGCATATTATTTATGACTTATTTCTTGAATGTTATCTGTTTAAAAAAATTAGGTTGGAAAGGCATGTGGAACAAAATTGAAAAGTTGTATAAGATAACTTTGAGGGTTAAGGCTTCATCTCCCCTCCCCATTGTCCATAACATCCCCCCTTCCCCCCAACCCCCGCTTTCAATTCTTTTGAGTATTTACCCAGAAGTGGAATTGCTGGATCATACAGCAATTCTATTTTTAATTTTTTGAGGAACTGCCATAATGTTTTCCACAGTGGCTCTACCATTTTACATTCCCACCACAGTATATAAGGGTCCCAATTTCTCCACATCCTCGCCAACACTTGTTATTTATTTATTTTCATAATAGCCATCTTAATGGTATGAAGAGGTATCTCGTAGTTTTGATTTGCACTTCCCTAATGATCAATGACGTTGAGCATCTTTTCATGTGCTTATTGGCCATTTGTATATTTTCTCTGGAGAAATTTCTATTTAAGTCTTTTGCCCATTTTTGAATTGGCTTCTTTGTTTGTTGTTGTTGTTGACTTTTAGGAGTTCTCTATATTATCCTGGATATTAATCCTTTATCAGATATTTGATTTACAAATATTTCCTCCCATGCTGTGGGTTGCCTTTTTACTCTCTTGATGGTGTCTTTTTTTTTTTTTTTTTTTTTTTGTGGTACGTGGGCCTCTCACTGTTGTGGCCTCTCCCATTGTGGAGCACAGGCTCCAGATGCACAGGCTCAGTGGCCATGGTTCATGGGCCCAGCTGCTCCGCGGCATGTGGGATCCTCCTGGACTGGGGCACGAACCCGCATCCCCTGCATCGGCAGGCGGACTCTCAACCACTGCGCCACCAGGGAAGCCCGATGGTGTCTTTTGATGCACAAAAAAAATTAATTTTGATGGAGTTCAATTTGTCTATTCTTTTTCTTTTGTTGTCTGTGCGTTTGATGTCATAGCCAAAAAATCATTGCCAAATCCAATGTTGTGAAGCTTTTGTCCTACGTTTTCTTCTAAGAGTTTTATAGTTTTTGATTTTATGTTTAGGTCATGGATCTATTATGAGTTAATTTTTATATATGGTGTTAGGTAAGTGTCTAACTTCATTCTTTTGTATGTAGGTATCCAATTTTTCCAGAACCATTTGTTGAAAGGACTGTCTCTTCTCCACTGACTACTCTTGACATTCTTGTCAAAAATCATTTGACCATACATGTGAGGATTTATTTCTGGACTTTATATTCTATTGAACTTGTCTGCATTTATGCCAGTACCACACTGTTCTCATGCACGTAACTTTGTAGTAAGTTTTGAAATCAGGAAGTGTGACTCCAACTTTGTTCTTCTTTGTCAGAATTGTTTTGGTTATTTGGGGTCCCTTGAGGTTCCATGTGAATTTTAGGATGAGGTTTTTTTTAACTTTTGAAAAAAAATCATTGAGATTTTGGTAGAGATTGCGTTAAGCATATAGATTGTCTTAGGTAGTATTGATATCTTAGAAATATTAATTCTTCCAATCCATGAACATGGGATGTCTTTCCATTTATTTGTCTTCTTTAATTTCTTTTCAGAAATGCATTGCAGTTTTTATTGTGCAAGTCTTTCACCTCCTTGGTTAGGTTAATGCCTAAGTATTTTATTCTTTTTATTTTTTGGCTGCACCACGCAGCTTGTGGGATTTTAGTTTCCCTACCAGGGACTGAACCTGGGTCACTAAAGTGAAAGCACCGAGTCCTAACCACTGGACCGCCAGGGAATTCCCAGTATTTTATTCTTTTTGATGCTGTTGTACATGAAACTGTTTTCTTAATTTTCTTTTCAGGTTGTTCATTGTTAGTGTACAAAAATGCAACTGATTTTTGTGTGTTTACTTTGTATCCTGCTACTTTGCTGAATTTATTAGTTCTATGAATGATTTTTGTGGAATTTTAGGGTTTTCTACATATAAGATTATATTGTCTGTGAGCAGATACAATTTTTCTTCTTTATTTTCAGTGGGATGCCTTCTATTTCTTTTTCTTCCCTAATTGCTCTGGTTAGCACTTCCAGTAATATGTTGAACAGAAGTGGCAAAAGCAAGCTTCCTTGCCTTCTTCCTGATCTTAGAGGGAAAGCTTTCAATCTTTCACCACTGAGTATGATGTTTGCTGTGGGTTTTTCATATATGGCTTTTATTATGTTGAAGTAGTTACCATCTATTCCTAGTTTCTTGGGTGTTTTTTTTTTAAATCATAAAGGAATATTGAATTTTGTCAAATGCTTTTCCTGCATCAACTGAGAGGACTGTGTTTTTTGTTTTGTTTTGTTTCATTTTTGATCATGTGTTTTTTTTCCTTCATTCTGTTAATGTGATATAGTACATTGATCAGTTCTCATATGTTGAACTATCCTTGCATTCCAGGAATCCCACTTGTTCATGGAGTATAATCCTTCAAATATGTGGTGCAGCACATTTTGCACCCGAGGTTCAATATCACAGATGTGTTGCCTGTTTAATATTGATCTCCTCCCATTATGTTGAGCTCACCAAAGGCAGGGACCAGGTTGGTCTGTTTCCCCAGCACCATGCACAAGGCTTGGCACAGAGTAAGAGCTCACTAAATACTCAGTGAATTAATGAGCAAACAGGAAAATGACAGAAAGAAATTACCCTAAAGAGATAACAGTATTGGATTACAGGTGATTTCAGTTTTCTTTTTATACTCTTCTTTTGTACATGTTTATCCTGATTTTATCAAAAATCAAATATACATTATTTTAATGATAGAATGAGAGACTACTCTGGGTACCCAGAGGGGACAGGATTGAAAGGCATGAAATCAGAGCAGGAACCCTGATAAGGAGGCCGCTGGAATGTCCACGTGTGGGGTGATGTTGGGGGGGTATACAATGGGTGATGGGGGCCAAAGCCTCAGTTTCCTCATCTGGATAATCAGGCTAATAGTCACCCCTGTACTTAAAATACAAAGTTCAGGTAAAAACAAACATCAGGGGCTTCCCGGGTGGCGCAGTTGTTGAGAGTCCACCTGCCGATGCAGGGGACACGGGTTCGTGCCCCGGTCCGGGAAGATCCCACGTGCTGCGGAGCAGCTGGGCCCGTGAGCCATGGCCGCTGAGCCTGAGCGTCCAGAGCCTGTGCTCCGCAACGGGAGAGGCCACAACAGTGAGAGGCCCGCGTACCACACACAAAAAAACAAACAAACACAAAAAACCACATCATTTACTGAGACTCATTCCATGCCCTTCACTGTCTTATCTAAAGCCCCCATTCCCACTTGAAGATCATTATCTTCACTTTCTAGGTGGGAAAACTGGGGCAGGGATCCATCCAAATCCTAGCTCAGTCATAATGACCCAGTTTTCTGAGCTTCAGTTTTCCTGTCTGTGTAAGGGGAACAACAATAGCCTCTACTTGTTGCGGTGCTGTGTGTGGTCAGTAGGATTGTGGTCTTAAAGCCCATAGCTTACCTTCCAGGATGGGCCAGCTTATGTGAGCTGCCCATCACCACCATGACTAATGAGGTGAAGTTACCCTCCTAGGGTCACACAGCAAACCAGTGGCCCAGCCGGGATTCAGCCCAGGTTTCTCTGACCCCAGAGCCCAACTCCTTCCAGTTTCTGGTGTGAGGGGCTCCTGTGCTTGGTAAGAGCTCTGGATGGCAGGTGCCCGTCTGGAATGTAGTAGAGCTGAGTGTGAGGGGGCCTGTCCTGGTGGTACAGCGTGGACAGGAGAGGGGTCAGGGAATCTGGCCCCATGAGGGATTTCTCAGGGCCACACATCCAGTGCAGCAAGAGGTTTCCCAGCAGCCGATGCACCATTAATGGGCCTCCTTTCATCACAATACCCCGTGATAACAGACAGATTTAATTAAAAAGAACACACATCCTCCTCTGCAGGGCGGCTGCAGCCAGGGTGTAGGGCCTGAAATTAAAATTTAGCTCTATAAACTCAGCACACAGGCGAGGGTGCCCAGAGCTCCCGGGTTTTCTAAAAGCAACACCCCCGTCCCCGCACGTCCATGTTATTTATCGTGTTAATTTTGTCCTCTGGCCACAGTGTGAACCAACTCTGAGCCCCGAGCCCCGACCCTGACTTGCCTCTAGCTCCCAGGCTGTGCCAGGCACGCGCGTGCCTCCTTTGTGGAGGAGCAAGACCGAGAATGCCAGCTTGAAATGCGGAAGACCGGGCAGGACTCTCCCTGGCTTTGTGCTATCGGGCAAGTGACCCACTCCACCCAGATCGTCTGTTTCTGCATCAAGAAGCTGAAGCTGTCCCCTGAGGCTGGGCGAGGCCTGGATGAGACAATGAGGAAGGCCGCTGGGCACACAGTGACCGCTCAGCAAAGGTTGGCTGTCAACACTGTCGGTGTTGTGACCACTAGTGGTGGGAGCTTCTGCACGGAGCCCAGGAGGCCTTGGCGACAGGGAGGCTGAGATGGCTGGGGAGGCCCAAGCTGGACATTCAGGGTCCCAGATGCAGCAATTAAGAGTGGAGACTTGGGAGTCAGACGGGTCCAGGTTCAAATTCTTGTTCTGCCACTTCCTAGTTGTGTGGACCTGGGTGAGTGACTCTCCCCTGGGGCTCTGTTTTCTCATCTGTAAAATGGGAATGATAATAGAGCCTTCCTTTTAGGGCTGCAGACTGAGGAATCCACAGTCAGGTACTACACCTGGCACCGGGGAAAAGGCGTGGGCTTGGGTGCTCTGGCCCACGAGGACGGCTTTTAAAGCTGAGGGGAGGGGTTGCCCAGGCCCGGTTTTCTGGTCCGGCTCAGGGCGGTCTCCCCGGAGGTCCTCAGGCCAGCGGCACCCAGCAGGTTTACACCCCAGGTGCCCGCAGCTGTCAGGCTGGGGACAAGGGCGCCCGCTTTGTGACCAGATAGGTAGCCTGATAGCAGGGCCTGTGAGACAAAGCTATCGGAGTCGTCGACAGGATACCAAATGGGCTTCTCCGAGCAGGCGGGCGCAGAATTGCATTCAGCTCGGATTTAATTAAAAAGACTCGAATCTTTCTGATAATCCTCCCAGCAACGACTGGAGCAGGGCCTGAAGCAGGTTTCCAGGCAACAGCGCATCCTGCAGATAAGGAACTTTGCAGGGAAGACGCCGTGAGCCCCTCGGCTGGCCCGACACCACTGCTATCACCCTGCCCATCACCCAGCCAGAGAGGCTGGGGCAGCCAAGTATCAGTGCTTGTGGAATGGGCAGGTCTCCAGCTCTGCTTGGAGGCTGAATCTGGAGGGGAAGGATGAGGCCGGGTGCTGCATCCTCAGCAGCACCTCCTCTCCCACCTCCCAGCCTTTGCCTGTGCTGGTCCCTCTGCCCTGCCTCCTGTTCGTGGATTCTGACTTGTCCTTCGAGTCCCAGCCCACAGTGTCCCTCCCTGTCCTCCTCTGATTACATATGAATCCCTGGCACCCGGTCCAGAGCCTGCCAGAGGACAGGGGCTCAGAGAATATCTGATATATGAATGGATGAATGAATGCATGTGTGAAGCAGACAAGCAGCCCTGAGTTTGGAACAGGGGCTCCTATACCAGTGTTACTTCTTACCAGTCTAGAAACCAGGCAGGCAAACGGTTCATCTTCTCTGCTTCCTCACCCGCACAGAAGGGGTACCCATCACTCTGCCTGGGAAAGGGGTGTGATCCCTGCCACCCCCCAGTAGGGGCCCGAGGGGCACCCACCATGTATCCAGCACTGCACAGCCCCGGCATCGGCTCCCCCAGGCTAGACTCAGGGCTCAGCTGAATCTTCTTCTCCCAGACCCTGCCTCACCCTGGAACCCATTACAAAATATTTTAAATTTAATTATTTAAAATAGGTAACAATTCACATGGTTCAAAGTTATATACAGACAGAACAGTGAAGTTCCCGCAGGGAACCACCGCTGTTAGCTTCTCAGGTATTCTTTCCGAGTTTCTTTATGCATATATATGTTTAGATATGAGTATAAGGTGCAAACAAAACAAAGCAAAAACACTGCGCACCAAGATCTCCACGTTGCTCTTTTCACTTACTGCCTCCTGAAGGTCTTTCCATGCTGCTATGAAGGACACTGCGCACCAAGATCTCCACGTTGCTCTTTTCACTTACTGCCTCCTGAAGCTCTTTCCATGTTGCTATGAAGGGCACTGCGCACCAAGATCTCCACGTTGCTCTTTTCACTTACTACCTCCTGAAGGTCTTTCCATGTTGCTATGAAGGGCACTGCGCACCAAGATCTCCACGTTGCTCTTTTCACTTACTACCTCCTGAAGGTCTTTCCATGCTGCTATGAAGGGTCCTCTCGTTTTTCCAGCTGCCTAGTATCCCGCTGCGCAGATGCCTGGGTTTATCGAACCAGCCCTATGACGGCCGTTTTGATTACAGCCTGTGTTTTGTTATTATTGACAAAGCTGCATGGAAGAACCTTGTACATATATCGTTGGGTTGTTTGTCTGCAGAACAGTTCCCAGAATAGAACTTGCTGGGTTGAACGGTGGAATCTATCTTAACACCGCAAGCTCATTCATCCATCCGTCCATCCATCAATGGTTTCCTACTATTCAACATCATAGCGAGCCTACTATGTGCCAGACACTAAGCAGGGCACAGGGTGCCTAGTGGTGAAGGAACCAGGCCTGATCCTTGTGCTCTTAGAGTGTAAACTTCTGCTCCATGGACACGGCGCCTTCCCCCCACCCTGCCCAGTACTGCTGGAGGGCTCCCCTCACTCAAGAACCTGCTCTGGCTCCCCGGCTCACATTCCAACTCCCAGCCTGAAGTGTGAGGTTCCCTGTCCTTTCTCATCTAGCCTGATGCGTCCTTACTTTTAGCCCAAAGTCTTCACTGTCATGGGCTTCTTTACTGCCTCTTGGGACCTCCATCTCCGGGCAACCCCAGAGGGTAAGCTACATGCTGGGTGGGCACCCTCACTGCTGGAGCACCTTCAGCGTGCTTGCCTGCTGTGCTGTGCTTGGAATACTGGCTCTGGGGTCACACTGCTTGGCTTCAAATCCCATCCCCATAGCCCTTGAGACCGATGGACCTGGGCAAGCCAGCAAACCTCTCTGGCCTTGGTGTCCTCATCTGAAAAATGGGGACAATAGTCTGACTACTTCCAGGCTTGTGGTGAGATGGAGATAAGCCCAGGCCCCTACAGCAGGCAGGACCGAAGCAAGCTGGTGTCACGTGCTTGCTTAATCCCCACCAATAGCTTCCCAGGGAGGGTATTAGCCCCACTTTACAGATGAGAAAACAGAGGCCTAGAGAGCAGAGTTGGGATTGGAATCAGCACTGTTTGGCCCTGTGATCCTTATCCTCAACAACCAACTTCTGCGGCCTCATGGGGGTCCCTGCAGCACAGTGACACCCACTCTGCCGACCACGGTGGACTTTCCTGCCTGGCCCTGCCTTCTAGACCCTTGGAGCCCCTTCCCCCGAGCTGGGCTCTGGCTTCTCTCACTTGTTCACTCAACTCCCTCATTCAGCTGTGCCAGGCACCGTTCTAGGTGCCCAGGATTCAGCAAGGAACAAAAGGGATGCTTGCCGCGAAGGTCAGGAAGTTGGGGGGTGGGGAGACAAGCGTGCAGAGCGGGAGGGAAGCCCAGAGGAGGCAGGGTCTCCAAGGAAGGCTGGATGGGGAAGCTGACATGGGTGGAGACGTGCCTGGAATCAGGAGGCTGGGAGGGCAGGGCTTTGTTATGGGGGGAGTGCAGCTGGGGTGCCCAGGACCCTACTGGAAAGCTTGCCTGTGCAGCGGGGGGAGCAGTGAGAGGGTGTGACTGATGGGGAAGGGAGTCAAAGGACTTTTGTCTTAAAAAGTGGAGAGACCTGGGCCTCCCTGGTGGCGCAGTGGTTGAGAGTCCGCCTGCCGATGCAGGGGACGCGGGTTCGTGCCCCAGTCCGGGAGGATCCCACATGCCGCGGAGCAGCTGGGCCTGTGAGCCATGGCCGCTGAGCCTGCGCGTCCGGAGCCTGTGCTCCGCAACGGGAGAGGCCACAACAGTGAGAGGCCCGCGTACCGAAAAGAAAAAGATGGACAAAAAGTGGAGAGACCTGAGAGGTTATAGGCCAAGGGTGCATGCAGAGAGAGAAGGGGCCTCTGATGAAGGGGTTCACTGCAGGCCAGGTGGGCCCCAGAGTGGGGCCACTTCCATGTGGGCCCTGAGATGCAAGGGGACTTCCCACTGCAAGGCCCCCATTGCCTTGGGAAGGGGAGCTTGTTGGGCTGGGGTGATGAGAGGGGCTGGGGCGGAGGGGCCTGAGGGAGGACCAGAGGGCCTGGTGAGTTCTCCTCATTGATGCGTGGTGGACACGGGCAAAGCACAGAGGACAGGCAGCAGGATCCCCCTCTCAGGGACAGAGACGGGGAGCTGAAGCTCCTGGGGGGTCAGAGCGGGCCCCAGCCTGACTCCGGACGGCCCCCTCGTCTGTCGTGTCTCTGACTCCCCACCACGTTCCGAGCCTCATTCCTTCCTCATCCCCAGGGCCCAGGGCTGCTCCACTACAGACCATCGCTTCCCTTCCATCCCATGGCCTCCCTGGGCAAGGCCTTCTCCAGGGCAGGAGCCAGCAAAGAGGATCCCCAGTGGGCTTCAGAGACTTCAAACCTTTCCTTCTTCTCAATTATTAGTTATTATTCTTTCAAAGTGATGGAGGAGGAAAGGAAGGGCGGCGCGGGGCGGGGGAGGGGAGCGCTCCCTCAGGGCCAGCACCGGGCTGAGCTATGTGTGCGTACTCTGCTTTAATCCGCACAACAGCCAGTGACACAGACACGGGCTTCGTGCCCATTTAACAGAGGGAGAGACTGAGGCTAGAGAGGGTGGGGGTTTGCCTGAGGCTGCACAGCTAAGTAGCCAGGCAGCTGATGGCAGAGGTGGGATACGACATCCAGAGGCCAGGCCTTGGACAGGGCTCACTTCAACTGGGACAGAATCAATATCGCCCGCCTCCTGTGAGATCCCAAATCCTCTTGGGGCCTGGGGGGATGCAATTCAAGGCAAGCAGAGCGCCATATGACTTTGGAGCTGTAAACTGAGGCCAGATCATGAGAGCCCTTGAACGCAGGGGTGCCAGCAGGGCAGCGTCGTCGAGCCGTGATCTGTGGGCTGCCCCACGCCCTGGTGCCAACTGGGCTCTGGAGGCTCCGGACCCGAGTGACCTCGGGCACCTCTGGTGAGCGGGCTGGTCTGGGCTGGGACTGTGGGATGACTGTTTTTAATAAGCTTCCAGGTGAAACTGATGCTTATTTGGGATGGAAATCAGGATGGTGGGGAAGGGATGCTGGGGAGGGGTCTTCAGTAGGTGTGCGCCCGAGGCAGACTGTGCCAGGATGTCTGGCCCCTCCCATCTGTCTTCCATGATGTCACCAGACCTCAACCACTTGGCCCATTGACCAGCCGTCAGTCACCCGTTTTGTAGAGAAATGATTGGCTTTTATTTATTTTTAATCAAAAAGGTAATGAAAGTAATAAACACAATATTTATTAAAGAAACTTTAAGGAAAAATGACAAATAGAAGAAAATAAAAATCTTTCATAATCTCATCACCGAGGGACTAGCACCATGTAAGGTATTAACATATATCTTCCAGGAACGTGTATTTTGATTTATCCAACAAATGTTTATTAAGCCCCAATTTTGTGCCAAGCAATGAGATGAAACAATGACCAAGCCAGATACGAACAAAACATACACATACACACGCACGTGCACGCACACACGTATTTCTTTTTTTTTTAAAAGATGGTACCATGTTATTTGTGCTAGTTTTTGACAGCTCTGCTGTCAAAACTTGCTAATTTTTGACAGCTCTCCCACGTGAAAATGCACACACATATTTAGTATAACTTTGTTTTATTTTTTTTAAATAAAAAAATCACAAGATAAAAAATTTAAAAGTACAAATAGCTATATCCCCCTTACCATCCACTGTTAACAGTTTTTGGGGGGCATTTTTTCAGAATTTTTATGCACATAGAAATAAATATATGTTTTTTTCCCATAACTGTAAACATGCTAAAAATACTGTTTGACATTTGCTTACTTACTTATTTACCCATAGTCTTGGAGATGGTTCCACATCTACACACAAAGATCTCCCTCATTCTTTTTAATGCTGCTTACGATCGATGTGCAACAATTTATCTGTCTCCTAGACTCTTAGCTGTATCTAGTTTTCACATAACTTACGGTGCCTCCTTGAATGCTCGTGTATGGAAGTTATCTCACTATCTTCCTGACAAAGTCCTAGAAGCAGAAATGCTGGATAAAACGTTATGTATATTTTAAAGGCTGTCAATATATGCTGCCTCTTTCAGAAGGCTGACCGATCGACTCTCTCTGCAGCCTCACCAGCACTGGGTATTATCATTCTTTTGAATCTTGACCAATCTGATAAGCCAAACATGCTATCTTGATGCTGTATTAATTTGCCTGTTTTTGAGTATTGGTGGCATTGAGTACCTTTTCTTACACACATGGACCATTTTCATTTCTTCTTTTGTGAATTGTCTCTGACATATTTTTAGATTTGTGAGAGATACTTGTATGTATATGTACGTTATATGTAAATATGTTCACTTCTTTCTGTCATATCTAGCAAATATCCCTCTTCCCTCCAATTTACAGTGTGTCGTTTATATTTTGCTCATTCGGAATACTTTGCTATACCAAATATTTTGCAATTTTATGTACTTAAATAGAGCAATGAAAATTTTTTTTGTCTTTGGAGTCAGATTAGAAAGATCTTTACCACACTCAACATTATAAAAATACTCACCGATATTTTCTTCTGGTAATTAAAAAATGAATTCCTTTCTAAATCTATCTGGAATTTATTTTCACTTAAGGTAAAGCTCTAACTTTATTTTTTTCTCAATGGTTCATTAGACATTAGGTCTCCATGTCATTTCTTAAAAATCCCATTATTTCCTTATTGATTTGAATTGTCTTTTGCTGTAATTAATTCTTATTGTCTTTGGATCTATCTCACTGACATGCTTGTCTCTTCCTCTGCCAGTCTCTCCCTGATTTAATTACTGTAGTTTTATAATATGCTTCGTAATCTTACAAGCAAACCCTCCTCATTAATCTTTCTTTTCAGAACTTTCTTGGTGATTCTAATATGTTTGTATATCCAGATGAACTTTAGAATCATTTAATTTGAAAAATAAAATTCCATTGACTTTTGTTTGTATTTGTGTTAAATTTGTAGATTACTTCGGAGAAGATAGGCATTTTATAGATTTTTATAGCACTCTATCTTCCTATCCCATAAAATGTCTTGTCTCCCTGTTATTTAAAAGTTCTTCTGTGTCTCTCAATGAAGTTTAAAATTTTTATTTGTATAGGTCCTATACATTTTTGGTTATGCTTATTTCTAGGCATTTGGTACTTTTTCATGGTTTTTATAAATGGGATTTTTTCCCATTATATATTTTAACTGCATGCTAATGAAATATAGAAAAGTCTTTTCTTTCTAATTATCTAACTACTAGCTATTTTACCAAGCTCTCTTTTTAGTTCTAATAATTTTTTATTTGAGTGTCTTGGATTTTATAGGCAAACAGCATCTTCATTTGAAAATGGTGGGAAAAAAATGGTGATGCTGTCTTTTCCAATACTTACACTTCCTCTTAGCTCCCTGGCATGTCATGAGTTTTTGGAGTGGATGGGCTACAGTCTGTGGTCTGGGAATCACCAGTAAACTCAGATGTGGCTTAGTCTGCCGAGCGCCACTTTCAATACCTGGAGGGGACCATGAAGAGAAGGGTGTCTAAGTGTGTATCTGTGTCACTAAGACAAAAGGAGGAGGACCCCTGGACAACGTTGTAGCTTAGCCGCCATCACAGGCACCCTTGTCAGCAACCCGGGCTGGCTCATCTGTCTGCTGCTGGCGTTTCACTCCTAAGTACAAAGTCTGCATAATATTTAAATGTGCATAGGTACTGGGCTACTTAGTAGTCTTTCCTGGTGTTGGCCATGTATTCTTGGACCTTCATTCCTGGAATAGATGCTATTTAATTATAGTGTGTTAGACTTTTAATGTTCTACCAGATTCCCTTTGATAGTGTTTGATTTCCCATTTTCCCATCAATAGTTCAGATGAGATTGGTCTATGGGGCTTATGGCACTGTCTTAGCTGGGTTATGGCATTCGATTTTTGACCACTTCAGGGCATTATAAGTGAAACTTTACATCTTTTCCTATTATAAGAAAAGCTTTTCATCTTTTCCCATTCTTGGGAAAGTATGAATTGCATGTGAATTATATATTTTTTGTGAGAGCTCATAAAACCATCTGGGCCTGGTGCCACTTTAGTGTCATCTTTCTAAAACTGAAATCTGCCTGTACCATATGCTTTCAATAATTTTTCATTGATCACAGGATAAAGCACAAATCCTTTAACCTGACATTCAAGGTAGAGTATGATTGAACTCTGCACCAACTCTCACCACTCTCCCTCCCTCTCATATTCTGGCCACATCTAACTTCTGGAAGTTCCCCAGACCCTAGAGTAGGAGATTCAAGAGGATAGGAACAGGCTTGTTTTGTTCAGTGCAGAATCTCTGGCACCCTGTAGAAGCTTCCCTTTGATAGGTATTCCTTGAACTCCTGTTGAATGGCATTCACCGTGTTAATATTGTTGTATCTTTTAGTTCACATCAATACATGTTCACTGAGCATCTCCTTTGTGCCTGGTCACATGCCGGCCCTGGGGGGAAAGAATCCCAGCCCCTGTATTCAAGGTGCTATTTGGCTATTGGGGAAACAGGTGAGTAAACACACATTATACACAGTGAGGTAATTGCAGTTGGGGGGATATGAGTGGCATTATGGGAGCATGGGGAAGGGCCATCCGACCCAACCCAGGAAGAGAGATCCAAGAGGCTTCCTGGAGGAGGTGGCCCTGGAATTACTCTTACATGATGAGAAGTGGGGACAGGTCATTCCATGCTAAGGGGATATAGCGAGCCAAGATCCAGAAGGAAGAACAAGCACAACTCTGTTATCTCTTCTCAGGATGACTGTAGTAGCCTCCTAGCATGTCATGTCACTCTTCTGCTGAAAATCCACGAATGGCTTTTTAAGACTTTTTCCAAAGTCCTTTGTGTGAGCAAGGCCTGATGTGATCTGGCCCCTGTGTTTCTCTGAATTGACCTGATCACTCGGTTCCAACCACTGCTGCTCCTTGGAGAGCCCAAACAGTACCAGCTCAGGACCTCTGCACTGCCTGTTCCCTCTGCCTAGAGACTCACACCTTCACTCTTCCTGGGTCTCTGCCCAAATGTCACCAACTGGTGACGCTGTCCTCGACCCCTGTATAAAACAACAGCCCTCTCAGTTATTCTCTGTCCTGACACTGCTTTATTTTCTTCCAAGCTAGTAGAGCCACCTGATATTATAAACACACATACGTATATATGTATACATACACACACATTTTATGCTATATGTATGTATATATCATAATATATGATATGCTATATACTTAGGATTTTTAACTTTTTTTTCGCCTGTTAGAATGGCAGTTTCGGGAGAACAGGGAGCTTGTCTTGTTCGCTCTTGTGGCCCCAGTACTCAGAACACCATCTAGAAAAATGTGCCAATCAATACAAGCAGTTTGGCATTGCTGGTAGCAGAACATATCTGAGGGGTGAAGTGGGAGGTGTGGCTGGGACCCAGTAGAGAGCAGCGGCAGGCTGGGGAGGGGGGCAAGCCTCGGGTGATGGCAAGGAGCTTGGACCTTCTTCTGAGTGAATCAGGAGCCAGGCAAGGGTAATGAATGGTTGGATTTATGCTTGGGGATGGTCACGCTGCCCATTGGGAGGGGCGTGGTGTGGAAGGAATGAGACTGGCAAGTTACCCCAGTGCAGGTAAGGAGTAGGGGTGAAGGGTTGGTTCAGGGGGAGGGAGGCAGGGAGAAGGCGAGATTGATGATGCCTTGCCCCTCACTGAGCTGGGGAGTCCCAGAGGGGAGATTCTGTTCTGGGGGTGTCAAGTCCAAGGCGCTCTTGGGCAACCTAGTGGAGGTGCCTGGGAAGCTGGGGCCAGGTGGGTCTAGAGCTCAGGAGAGAGGCCTGGGCTGAATAGAGGTTTTGGGCTTGGAACACGGGGAGCATGACATCATTGTTGCCATCATCCCCACTCAATCTTCGTCTAAGCGAACTTTAATTGAGCACTTAGTATGTACCAGGCACTGTGCTCAGAGTGATTTCTTTATTGACTCTTCTCTATAATCCAGTGGTGTGCTGGTACAGGTCTCCCAACCAGCTCTCTGGAGAAAAACTGTACAAACCCTGATTTGTAGAGTTCGCCAATTTCCATGATGTAAATACTTCAACCATGGTTGATTTCAAGTGACTGACGCAATGTTATGGGAGGTGGAATTTGAAGAGATGGGCAGTGGCGCAGCATCCTGTGGAATTTCCACCACAGATACAATAGACTCAGACAACCTCCAGGAGATCGATGAGAGTAAAATGAAGTAATTTTATAGGAATTGACAGGTTTGGAGTATTTATTACCTTTAATTTTAATATTGCTTATTTAATTGTAAGTTTACCTAATTTAATTTTTAACAATGGCTGTTTCTAATGACCACCTTACAAAATTAATTCCTGAAAATTTAACAAGCAGCTCTTCTGAGCTGGTCTGAATCAGTTCCAGCACACGGCTGCTACAATCCCATGACGTCGTTGCTGTGGTCGGGGAGGTGAAGTGAGGTCACCCAGCTGGTGAATGGGAGATTTGGGTGTTCTTGAGCAAGTCACTTCCTGTCCTCGAGCCTCAGTTTCCTCATCTGTAAAATGGGGACAATAAAACGTATCTCCTGGGGTGCTGTGGAGAGTTCATGAGTTAATGCTTGTAAAGTACCTGACATACAGCAAATGGTCGACACGTGGGAACCACCAGTGTGTTATAGTTATTTTAGTAATAATAATGAACATATATCCTGTCCTCGAGGTATTCACGTACTAGTAGGGGGAGTTGGTCAGTGACAAGACATATACACATTCATAGGATTCTGATCCAGGCAGAAAAGGAAGACTTCCTGGAAGAGGTTGCATTTGAACTAGGTCTGGCAGAATTGAGAGAATGGGGGTCCATGAGGAATAGGGGGAGGCATTCCTGGCTGCTGGTCCATACAAGCAGAGGAGGGATGAGAGATGAGACTGAAGGCGACTAGAAGGATGTCGAATGCCAAGACAGAGTCTGAACTTTTCTCTGAGGGCCCTGGGGAGCCGCAACAAGCTGCTCAGCAGGGCCTGGTGGCATCAGGTCGGCCTCTTGGAACATCGGTGTGACTGCCGTGGGGAGAAGGGCCAGGAGGGGGCAGGAGTGGAGGCAACATCGGCCCCGATGAAGAGACGTGGAGATGGAAGCCCACCCATCTGGGCCGGGCTGGGGTGGCCTCCAGAAACACAGGCTCCCTTGACCCCTTTCTCCCCTGCAGCTACAGTGAGGGGGCGAGCAGTAGGGTTCCCCTCCTCAACCGCTATCATCCCCACCCCTGCTCAGGCCCAGGTCCAGCTCCAGCCCCAGCAGCTAATCCTGGTGACACTGGGTCCCGAGGCCGGGGCGGGGCAGCCAGGCAGCTGGCCTCAATTAGCTGGGGAGCCGGGTCTGGACAGTGTCATTAGGAGAAAACCAGAGCCCTGCCATAAACTCTAATGAATGCATTAATGGAAGGCTTGTGCGGCCTCAAAGGGGAAAAAAAAAAGTGGGTCTAAATAAAGTTATTAACACAGCCCACCTGTGTTCGGCTCTCGGCCTATATTGTTCAAATAGCCTATTAACTCCTGAAGCATCCAGTCTTGAAAGTGAGCCCTGCCTCTCTGAAGCAGACGTTTAACTGCGTTCATATAATTCAATTAGGTTCCTCAGTCGTGGTCCAAAGGCATTCTCTGGGCTTTCATCTCAGTAATGGCCTGCAGGCTGGAGTGGGGAAGAGGGGCTTGGAACCTGCTTTCTGGCCTGACTCACCGCATCACCTGGAGGGGCCTCCAAATGAGTTTCCTGGGGCAGAAGCATTCCCCATGTGCCCGGGCTCTCCGATGGCCTTCTGTGCCTGGAATTCCCACCTACATCCTTCTTGTGCATCTCTGTCCAACATCCAGGCCCTGCAGCCCCCATTCTGCCCCACCCCCCTTGCCCAGCAGTCCAAGGACCCTGACTCCACCCAGCTGACCCTATTAATAAAGAGTTAAGAAAATTCATTAGGAAGTGGGTCTTTTATAGATTCTGTTAAAGCCTTCTTCCTACTTCTGTCACTGAAAAAGGATAAAAATCCTTTTATCACTCTACAACTTGTTAATGTTCCGCCCCGGGAGCACTTCATCTGTAATAAACATCTTCACAAAATATGCATCCCCAGGGAGGAGCCGTTAATTTCCTCAAGGCCTCACACATGTGAGGGGTTTTATTGGCTGCAGGTGCTTCACGAGGTTGCGTGGGCTTCTAATAAATGCCCACTAAACCGCAGGTAGCCTGGGAGTGAGATGGGCCTGTGCACCTGTCCACAGAGGGCCTCCACACGCAGCTCCTCCACCTTCCCCTGGTCCGCCCTGGTAGCGGCAGCTCCCGAGACCGACCTGCCCCTCGGACGCCTGCAGGTAAGTTCTCAGGGCCCCTAGATTCCATCCGAGCCACTCACAGAGCCCTGGTGGGGGGGGCCCGGGGCCTCGCTGCTGCCGCTTGATATCAGGAGGATTCCTCCCTGGAACCCACACACCTTGGCAGGCATGGCAAACACACAAAGACGTTGAAGGCGTGTTCGCTGGTTGATTTCTGGGTTTCCTTTCCTTGTTTGCTGTGAGGGAGTCACCCACATTAGGATCTACTGTGGAAATGTGATTATCAATGAATTTGACTTCCCATTTTCTTAGTAACTGAGGCAGAGAGAAAAGAGAGCTTGCCTCTCTTAAGTGCGATTCATAGGAAATGTGTTTTGCATATCTTCAGGGCGGTTTTTGGGATGTTAAAAATAATTGCTAGAAAAATAGGGGGCAGCTCAGTCACTAGAAAAGAAAAAGCTTACTTAAGGAGTAGTTTTCATCTGCATTCCATGAATTAATTAGAAGTTTGCATTTAATAAATACCTCTCTAGTCTCCGGGGCTCTTTCCATGTCATGATCGCCAAATTAATCGCGAGCTATGTGCTGGGTTATGGACAGATATGATGCCTTGTGGCTGAGGGAGTGGGGATGCGGCCAGTGGCTGTTTCTTAACCTCGATGTGAGCTGGAGAGTCAGCCCTAGGCTCCTGGGGGTTCACGGAGGCCCAGGGGAGAGAGATGGGGGCCCGACATGGATCTGCAGGCTCTTCCAGGATGAGGTGCCTCTGAGGACCAGAGGTCGGGATGCTGAGCTCATCCCTAAATCAAAGGGTGTATGTTGCTTCTGGACACTTAATAACTGGCATTTCTGGGGCACTTCCATGGTGGCGGTAGGGACATGACCTGAGGTCTGTCCATATGGCTTGGTGCACGCATGCCCCCACCCAGGGAAGCCACCCACGCTAGGGAAAGCGGCTGCCAGATTCAGCAGAGACAACACACTGGGGCCACAGAGGCTTCTGGAAAGAGGAGATAATCCAGATCTTTCTGAAAGCCCTGAGGAGGAACACTTAACTCAGCTGCGTTCACAGGCCCCTCCTTCCCAGCCAGGGGGCTGTGCAGAATCTCACAGTCTCCGGATCCAGGGCCGGGAGGGAGGTAGAGCAGGGCCTGGACAGCTGAGCCTTGGGATGTGCACATTCCTTGTCTGGGAAGATAACGATAACATCCCGTCACTGGGCGCAGCACCCGTGATAATACAGGTCCTGAGGTCTTGCTGTGGGTCAGGGCTGAGCACCCGGAGGAGAGGGGCTTACCTCTGGAATCTTAACTACCCCTTTGTGTGCCAGGAAACTCAGGTTTAAGAAGTGAGGTTACTGACCCAAAGTCACCCAGTGGAGAAAGAGAGTTTGGGAACAGAAGCAGAGGACCCTACCCGTTTCACCTGCAGGCATCCTCCCATCAGACCTTCAGGGGAGGGCACAGGCTGCCCAGCTTGCAGACCACAAGCTGAGGCTCACCTAACAGTGGGGAAACCAACCTGGCAGGGCCCTGACCTCTGCCTCCATCCCCCGGACACGGCTGACCCCCCCACTTCTCTGTGCTGGGAGGAGAGAGGGTCATTCACCCCCTGCCCCGACTCCCACTAGTCTGCCTGGCCCAGGCCAGCAGAAGCCATAGGAGGTCCAGGGAGCCTGGAGCAGCTTCAGAGGCGGCGATGGACATGATGAAAGGCCCGGAGCACGGGACCCAGCCAAAAGTTTAGAGGAAGCAGGGTCACTGCGCCTGGGGAGCGGAAGGCCCAGGGGGCCGGGGCCCCGGCTAATGGAGAGCACCAGATGCTGACCAGCTGTTCTCTGTCTCCCTGGAGGCCTGGCAGAACCAGAAAAGCTTCTACAGCAGGGGAGAATTAGGGGGGATAGCAGAAAGAACTGGCTGAGGGAGTGGTCGGGCTTTGAGGAGCTGTAAGAAACAGGATGGCAGCTCCGAACTAGGGCCTGGTGGCCAGAGAGAGAGAACTCAGAAAATTAGCCCTGATACACTCACCCCCCCCTCCTCTACAACATGATTTGAATGAATCCACCACCCTCTCCCACCCAGCTCTGCCTCGTGGGCCAGAAGCCCTACTCCTCCAGTAGCAGGGCCAGCGGTCTGGGGCCTCAAGCCTTGGACAGGAGCCTCTGAGGCTAAACAGTCAGGGTTCCGGGGAGACCCACGTCTCGGAGGCCTGGGCCCCCACAGGCTGGGGACAGCTGGTCCCAGGAGGCGAGACCTTTAGCGGCCAAAGCCCTCCAACATGAAGCCCCCAATCCCTTGGCTCATCAAAATAAACTGTAAAGTACTAAACTGTAAAGTAAGGGTGAGGAAGGCCTGCAAAGTCCCAGTTCTACCCACAGTGAACACTTTGGTGCTTTAAAAATCCAACTCAAATATCTAGGTGTCTGTGTTCAGCTGGTGCTCTAAGCACAGGCTCTGTCTGCTCACAGGGTGACCCAGCCTGGTACTTCCTCCCTCGTATCAGGGCCAGGGCCAGGGCCACTGACTTGGGGGCTTGGGAAGGGAGGAGCGGGAGAGACTCCGGAAAGCCACGCTCAGGGCTGGTGCAGAGCTGCAGACCTCACCCCAATTGCCAACTCATGATAGGAAAACCGGGGTACAGAGAGAGAGAATGGAACAGGTCTGTGGAGTCACGGCCAGACGATGGTGGCCAAGCATTGTTCCAGCCCCAGCGGAAGCACTGTTTTCTTGATGATTTGATTCTGTTTCTGGGTGGAAAACTAGGATGTCCCTGCTCAGCTTCCTTGACCCCTTGTGGAACCCAGGGCTAGGGTTGTTCGATCAAATATAGGGCACTCCATCCAACTGGAATTTCAGATAACAAGGAATAATGTTCTAGTATGAGTGTGTCCAATGCAATATTTGGGACAGACTTACACTAAAAAAAAATTATTTCTCGTTTACCTGAAATTCCTATTGAATGGTGCCTCCTGTATTTTTATTTGCTAAATCTCACAACTCTACCCACGGCCCCTTCCCCAGTTGGGACTGCTGTGCCCTCCCGGGAAGAACCTTCCAGGCGTTTCTCTGGCAGCAGGAACCCGGGCTGGATGCACTGCTCTCACAATTCGGAGATGCCAGGGGCCGTAATCGCTCCTTTACTGTTGCAAAGAACAGAAAGTGCAGTTTCTTGCTATATTTTTCTTTCGGTCTATATTTTTGGAGGAGGCTTGGAGGGCTCCCTCACTATGGGAGTTATTTATCAGGGAAATGAAGCGTTTTTGAGTTTGTCGTTTGTGGAGGATACGGCAGTGCCAGGCAAGCTGCTTCTGTGATCTCCTGTTTCTCTGGAAGATTATGGAAAACAGCCGACGGTGTAAGGCAAACTTTTCCCTCTGATGCTTCTGGAAGCTCATCTCCTTGATTTAAAACTTGCTAGGACACAGGTGGATTTTTTTAAGACATAAAATGGAAGGAAGGAAAAAGACAAAATACCAGCAAATGTTCTCCGGCCAGCTCTTGGAATATGATTCTTGGGATCAATGGTATTTCATTTTTCAAATTGTTGAGGTCTTTTTCAAAAAATTATTTCCAAAAGGGCCATTGCCTTTGCATATAAAGAGACTTAGAAAGGTCTTTCTTTTTCTTTCCCACTCCCTCTCTTTCTTAAGCTAACAGAAAGATGTTAAAGACATTATCTGAACTAAGCAATCAGGAAAAAATATTTTCAGAGTCAAGAAAGATCAACAGAACACGGAAAAAAAAGGAAACAGATAAAAAGCAAGTAAAACACACAGAAAAAAGTCTTTATGTTAGATTTTCGTTAAAAGTTTTTGACATCTGACTTTATACCTTGGCTTGCAAACCTGATCACATTTAGTTTCAAGATGCCATAACTCAAACATCAAATCCTGATGGCTTTTTCTCACTTTTTCCAAATATTTGATGCATTTTTCTTTTCTTTTCTTTTTTTTAAACATCTTCCCGGACCAGGAGAAATATTCCAATATGGAAAAATAATGTATTCAGTGTATTTCTTTTCTAGAATGGTATCTGAAGGCAGTCAGGGTCTGCTCTAAAGATGGCAAAATTTTGCAAAGACAATATCCTAGTCCTAATTCACACCAGAATGAGAGCAGGGGGGCTTACCTACACTCCCTTTGCCAAGTCTGAACCATGGGAGAGTTCTGCTTCACTGAGCAAAGAGCCTGGCTGAAACCCAAGGGACCCAAACCTCAGCCTGCACCCCCTTTCCAGCTCCCATCTATCCTCTTCCCTTTGGGATCATAGATCTCAGATCGGAATCTTGGCCCGGAGCCTGGAGCCGGAAAGTGCGGCTTGATGTCAATTACGGCCCAATTCCAGAGGTGCCGTCGAAGAGTTAACTAGGATGTCCCAGGGCGCGAATGTGGGATAATTGGGAAACAAATTCTACAAACATCTTGAAAGGGGCAAAAGACCTTTGATCTTTCTATAGAGAGGCAGACATTACCAACGTTACTGCCTTTTGGGGCCTGCACACATCTCATACCAGGTTAGAGGATGCCATCTTTCTGAGAAATCAGCCGACACCTAATTCCATCATACCTTAATTATCCTAACTGGTTTCGTATGTCCAAAGGCATTTTCCCCAAAGATTAGAGGAGAGAGTAGGACTGACAAAATAATTAAATATGCAATTTGCCAAGCGTGGGCAATATGGCTTTGAAATCACCTTTTCAGGAAGTTTTACTGCTCGTTCATGGACATGTATATTGCAGCCTTCAGACTTTTATTTAAGCTCTTTTGATTGCCTTAATGAATTAATACCTGGGTGCTATCAGCGAGGGCCTGAGACCCAAGGCTGTTTCTAATTTCGCAAATATTGCGTCCGCTTCCTCTAGTGTTATGACAAAAGCAAGCCTCTAGAATTTGCCTTCTCGCTTAAAGCAACATGCTGATCCCCTCAAATAATTGCCTGATGTCAGAATCGGCATCTCCCAAGTGGCGTTGTGGGTTACAGGAAAGTCCCGCGGTGCCAGGGACCTGGGCGGCCGGCGGCGGGCTTGGCAGGACTGGGGAGGCCCGTGTCGTGCTCGGGGCCTGGGTCTATTCGGGGTGGCATTCCAAAAACGAGTCCGTGTCTCCTGACGGCAGGATGCCTCTCGGGTACAGAGGAATGTGTTACTGTCCCTGCTTAGGACTCCTGCCAGTGCGTAAGGAACATTCCATGGGAAGGGGCGGGGGAGGTGCTCGTGGGGATCTGCAGAAGAATCTCCGCTCAGGCTCAGACTGCTGCGTGGAGGGAGGCATCCGGAAACCGGAGCTGGGGTTTGCTCTGGGGGAATAGTTTGCATTCTGTCCCGGAGGCCGGGAGAGCTGGAGTCCAGGAGGAGGAATCCACGGAAGTGATCGCACCGTTCCCATCTTTTGGATGAGCTGGGTGTCTGGGGGCAGCGTCTCGGGGCCAGTTCCAAGGACATGAAAGCAGGGTCTCTGGGGGTGGGGGGAGTTCTTTTCTGGTATGGAACATGGGTGGGTACCCAGTGGGCAGAGGATGGATTGGTAACAGCATGCAGAATCGCTTGGTGCTGGGAGTAGTGAGAGGGTAGGTGGAAAGGAGGGAGAGAGAGAGAGAAACAATCAAAAAGACAGCACACACATGCACGTGTGCACACACACACACACACACACACACAGATTGCCTTTGAAGGTGGGGGTGGGGGGGCGGGGAGGAGACAAGGCCTAATTGTCCTAGGGATGTGCGCTGCAGCCGGGCTTTTTCATCGTCCCCAGAGCTCCCTAATGAGGCTGTGGCCTCTCCTGGTGGGAACACTGCTCCCTGGACTCAGCTTTGATAAAGCGGATGGACCGTCTGGGTCGAGTTACCAGGTTTTCCTCTTTTCCTTTTGAACCCTGCGGTGGTTTTGCTCTTTCATGACAGAGGGGGCCAAAGTCCCTGGCCTCTGTCCTCAGGGGACACAGGCCATCCCACCTCCTGGGAAGGGCAGGGAGGTGGCAGGCCCTGGAGTGGGGATGCTGGCCCAGGCCACGGGCTGGGGGAGAGGAGGGGGCTTTGCTGGGCTTGATATTCAGAACTGCTTGCCAGCCACACTGGGTCTACTGGCTGCCAGCAAAATCACCTAAAATGCTTCTTAGCAGCCACGGGGGATGCTGGCATGGTGAGCGAACACGGGTTAATAACAGCAGCGGCAGCAGAGATGATGCTGTCTGCTTACCGAGAGCTCACTCTGCTGGGCACCGAGCCAAAAGTTTGACAAGGATGATACTGTGCCCCTTTTACAGAGGGGCAAATGGAGGCTCCGAGCTCAGTGGCCTACTGGTCAGAGGCAGGATGGGACTGGATCTGTCACCCCACGGCCCAGCTCTTAACCACTGGCCTTCCTGAAGGGGCGGGAGCCTCAGCTGGCCCTTGAGCCCCTTCAACACACCAGTTTTCTAGGTGCACAGACCCTCCCTCATTTCTTCTTACCCGTGACTGGGCTTTCAGTAAGACCACAGTCATAACGTTAGCAAGACCCCAGCTTTGAGGTCCTGCCTCCCCCAGGTGTCCAGAGGTGGCCCCGGGCAGTGGCTCTGGAAGGGGCGAGTCTTGAACCAGGCACCCTGAAGCAGGAGGAGAGAAGAGGACCCCCAGCCAGTGGGACTTGGCTTTGATCTCTGATTAGAAGAAAACGCCCTCTCAGGTGGTTCCTCCTTATCAGGGAGGAAAGCCGCCTTTCTGGACGGCAGATGGTGAGCGGCTGGAGAGAGACTGTCCCCTCCCAGGGCCTTCACACAAGACAGGTCCTGCTTTCAAAGTCAGCTCCGGAGAGGCTCACCTGCACTTCCGGGTCAGACTTGTCCCTGGCCTGGAGGCCTACCGTCCCACCCCCACCTTCCGGCCCCCCTGCCCTGATCCCAGCCGCCTGCCCTTGAGGCTTTCCCATCAGGGCTCCTCGGGCCTGCTGCCTGCGCGTCCTCAGCCGCTGCTGCCCAATGGCCCTATCGCCGCGGCCAGTCACTCTTGATCTCTGTGGTCCGCTGGGCGGTGAGCAAGGACCTTAACTTTTGTCTAACTTGTGAAAAGAGAACCTCGTAAGCCTTGACTCATTCCGTCAGGCACCCGCTATGTGCCAGGCCCTGGGCTGGCACCGGGGGCACAGTGGCCAGTGAGGTGGATGCGGTTTCTGTGTTCAAGGAGGGGTGGTGGTTTCTGATTCTGATCAGCAGTGGGTTCTGGGCCACACGCTCCACGGTGGATCGGGACGCCCCAGAGTGCAGCCACGCCTCGAGCGAGAGCTGGGAACAGAGCCTTACAAGGTGGGGTGGCAGACCTCCCGTGGTCCCTGTGGGTCCCTAGGGATGGTGTGTGTCAGGGCAGCAGTGCTCCTGCTGCTTCGCGCTCCCACCTGGACCCGCAGCTTGTGGGCGGAGCCACGTGACGCCTCCATTAGGAGCTGGAGAGTTGAGAATTCCTGCTGGAGCCCCTGGCAGAGTGTTCTTTCCACGTCCCATCATTGACACGCCCTCTTGGACCTCTGGGTCACATTTGTGGTAAGAGGGTGCAGAGGGAAACAGTGATAAAGGGAGGGGCATGATGAGAGCAGAGGACTTTCCCGCAACATTTTAAAAAACTTATTGAAGTATATTTATTATACAATGTGTTAATTTCTGGTATATAGCAAAGTGATTCAGTTATACATATATATACATTTTTTTCATATTCTTTTCCATTATGGTTTATCACAGTATATTGAATGTAGTTCCCTGTGCTATACAGTAGGACCTTGTTTTTTATCCATTCTATATATAAGTTTGCATCTGCTAATCCCAAACTCCCAATCCATCCCTCCCCATTGGTAACCACAGTCCATTCTCTATGTCTGAGTCTGTTTCTTAGCTAAGTTCATTTGTGTCATATTTTAGATTCCACATATAAGTGATATCATATGGTGTTTGTCTTTCTGACATACTTAGTATTAGAATCTCTAGGTCCATCCATGTTGCTGCAAATGGTATTATTTCATTCTTTTTCATGGCTGAGTAGTATTCCATTGTGTATATATATATATATATATATATATATATATATATATATATACCACATCTTTATCCATTTGTCCATCAATGGACATTTAGGTTGTTTCCATGTCTTGGCTATTGTACATAGTGCTACAATGAACACTGAGGTGCGTGTATCTTTTTGAATTAGAGTTCTGTCTGGATATACGCCCAGGAGTGGGATCGCCGGATCATATGGCAACTCTAATTTTAATTTTTTGAGGAACCCCGATGCTATTTTCAATAGTGACTGCACTAATTTACATTCCCGTCAACAGTGTAGGAGGATTCCCTTTTCTCCATACCCTCTCCAGCATTCGTTATCTGCAGATTTTCAAATGATGGCTATTCTGACGGGTGTGCGGTGGTACCTCATTGTCATTTTGATTTGCATTTTTCTAATCATTAGTGATGTTGAGCATCTTTTCATGTGCCTGTTGGCCATCTGTATGTCTTCTTTAGAGAAATATCTGTTTAGGTCTTCTGCCCATTTTTCAATTGGGTTGTTTGGTTTTTTTGTTACAAATATATTCAAATACCTAGAACTTTTTATTACAAATACATAGAAAAATCGTGAGACCAGTCCAAGGAATGCCCACATACCCACCTCCTAGATTCAATACAAGCGAACTTTTTACTGTACTTGCTTTATCTATGTATACACATATCTGTATCTGTGTATTTTTTGTTATAAGTTTGAAAGTAAATTCCGTATGCCATCCCTAAATACTTCAGTGTGCATTTTCTAAGAATAAGGACGTTCTCCTCGGTAACTGTAACACCATTACCACGTGGAGTAAATTAACAGTAATTTGAGAGGGAGGGATTTTGATAATTAGTTAAAAATCAAGTGCTGGTACCTCAGAAAAACAAAAGGCCTGGCAGAGTGTTATTTTAAAAGCTTCCTTTGGTTTCAATCTCTATCCAGGGCAGCTGGAGGAGGAGGGGATGGCACTCTGGTGACAAAGCCCATGAGTTCCATGAGAGCAGAGCGTGGGCATGCAGTGGGTGCTTTCGAGGTGTTTGTTGATTGGATGCATCCCCGGCAACAGCACATCCCTGAATCCCCCCCTTGTGCTCCAGAGTACAGAGGGGTCTGTACTTCTGGCTCCTTCCTTGCCCAGAGGAGGGAGGCATGTGGGGAGAGTGGGGGCTTGCCTGGGAGACAGACTGGAGCTGTTTGAATCTCTGAGACCTGGGCTGACTGGGGTACCCCCAAATCTCCAGTTCCCTCGGGATCATCGAAACATCTGGGGTGAGGGTGCGATGTGGCGCCTCCCCATGCGCTGTGAGGCCCTTTCCCCTCCCTGAGGGGAAGCATCTTGTACCTGTGTGTGTGACGTTGGGAGAGTTTGGGTGGAATATGATGGAATAGTATTCGGCCTTAAAGAGGAAGGAAATCCCGACACAGGCTATAGCATGGAGGAACCTGGAGGTTGTTAGCTCAGTGCAGTAAGCCAGTCGCCAAAGGACAATAACTATGTGATGTCACTTATGTGAGGTACTTAGAGCAGCCAGATTCACAGAGACGAAGAGTAGAGTGGTGGCTGCAGGGGCTGGTGGGAGGGGGAGATGGGGCACTGTGGTTTAATGGGGACAGAACTTCAGTTTTGCGAGATGCAAAGGGTTCTGGAGACGGATGCGGGTGACGGTTGTACAACCACGTGAGTGTACTTAATGCTATTGAGCAGCACACTTAAAATGGTTAGGGTTACGGTTGGAGAAATATTATGTATTTTACCACAATAAAATGGTGGGGTTTCGGTGTCTGTGATTGGCTGGTTTGTTAAGGTTCTGTTTCGGAACGATGGTGCCCCCCTCTCCTCCCATGCTAGCGGAGCCCACAGCGTGGTCAGTCAGGCAGAGTCCCAGAGAGCTGAAGATGCTTGGGAGCGTCAGACCCGAGACCCGTTTCTGGAAACGTTTCTGTTTGAAGTGAGTCTCGCCAGCCAGGAATGAAACAGAGGCATTTTGTCAAAGGAAAGAACTTGATGAAAAATTGTTTTATGAAACCCGAATTTTGGCATGTTTTCACATTTTAGTTTGTCAGAAGGCAGCGTAATAAATGTTAAACGTGTTGTTTATTAGTATGTGCGGTTGGCTTCTTTTATGATGACAATTTTATTTTCAAGTTTGTCACCGAGTCCCTGCCGGACGGGGTGGGGAGTCTAGAAAAGAAGGGCGGGAGGCACGGTTTCCAGTTTATCCAAGTAGAGAGCAGTTTTCATTAAAACAACAGAAAAGGAAGAGGCAGCCCAGGCCCAAAGCCCCCTCCCACGCACGGGTCGGGGGGCCAGCGCGGCCTGCGGGCGCCTTGTCCTGGGGCCCGGCCTTGACCTTCCTATGTCTGTCTGGCTGCGGTGGGAGCCCTGCACTGCCCGGGCCGCCTTGTGGGCCTCTTGGCTGGGCCGCGCCCGCAGCCTTTGCTCCCCAGGCCGGCACTGGGTAGCCAGTTTGTGGTTGTAAATGGAGGCCGTGCAGGGTGTGGACAGCCCCTGGCAAACCCTCCGTGAGAGCCGGCCGAGGGAGAGAGGGACGGAGCGTGTGTTTCCTTTCCTGTCACCTCCTCTCCACCCACAGTGGATGGAGGGGTAGAGGTTCCAACCCCTCGTGAGCTGAGGGCAGTGGGACCCAGGAGGAGGACACTGGGAGCTGTCATGCAGCTGGCCCTGCCACTAAGAATGGGGGCGGGGGGTGCTTCCCTCCAAAAGCCTCAGTTTCCTCAACTGTAAAATGGGGTCTCCACGCTTGCCCTGGGGCTGCTGTGAGCTCCTGTTTCCTGGGCGCTCTCCCTGGGCTGCTGTGAGCTCCTGTTTCCTGGGTGCTCTCCCTGGGCTGCTGTGAGCTCCTGTTTCCTGGGTGCTCTCCCTGGGCTGCTGTGAGCTCCTGTTTCCTGGGTGCTCTCCCTGGGCTGGGTGCTTTGCAGGCCATATTCCACCCAACCCCAGGGCGGCCCTGTGTCCAGTCTGATCCCCCCTTTCAGAGGAGGAATCAGAGCGAGGGAGCCCTGTTACCCAAGCCGCCCAGCAGTGAGAGTGTGGCTGGCTAGGGTCCTGAGTCTGCTTGGAGCCCAGGCCGGAAGTAGGGGCACAGCCCTGCCCCGCCGGCTCCGGGTCGGCCTCCTCGAGGTGACTCGGCAGCTGCCCTCAGGCTGGGGAGGAAGTACAGCTTCCGAGGACACAGGGAGCCCAGCTCTGAGAAGAACCGGGGGTCCTGGCCAAACGTGGCGACTTTCAGCCCCGAGGGTCTCTCCCTCCTGGAGTTAGGGGCCTGGGGCCCCTGCATCTATGCTCTTGGCCCAGGTCTGGTCAGCTGGTGAAGGGGCTCCTGAGCCCCACCCGGTGGACGTACCAAGTGATGAATCCCCACCTCTATTCGCACGGTGGGCTCCTCTTTGGGGCTTTCTGGGCTGGGAGCAGGAAGAGAGGCACGGGGCCTGCCGGCATCCAGAGGGTTTTCTGCGTAGTTCCTGATGGGGCACAGAGAGGCTGTGGCCCTCTCTGGTGTCACAGAGCATTCTGGCAGAGGGCCACCTGCCAGTCCCTTCCTGAGGCCACTGGTGCGGGCACTGAGGCTGGTGCTGGGGTCGGGTGGGACTAGGGGAAGGGTCTCCCACCTTGGGCTGCTGCCTCCTCTGCTTCCTTTGGCATGTGGGGTGGGGACTTGAAGGAAGGTAATGGGTCCCCAACACCCCTTGTTCGTCACATTGTGTTTCAGCCCCAGGTCTGGCCAGTGGCTTTGAAGTAGATGTTGGTCAAGACAAGCCAAGGGGAGCTCGTTTGGGATCCTTTCCCTAGATTTGGACCCTCCAGGGCCCACGGTCATCACTCCTGCTGTAGGAAAGCCTTTTAAGAAAGTCCAGGTGGGGGACTGGAGAGCACTGGCCGGGCCTCTGGCTGTTGGCAGCTCCTGCCCCATCTGACCTGAAGCTTCCCTGGCAGGGGTTCCAGCGTGGCAGTCGGATCCTCCATAAAAGAATAAGGATCACATTCTTCACGTTTTAAGTTGTACAAAAGCTGTATGCATAATTAATGTGCAATAAACGTGAGCAGCTGGAAATTAACTAAATAAAAAAAAAGGAATATACTTAATTGTAAAACTTTAATTTTGCTTTTATTCTTTTCCTTTCTCTCTCTCTCCCCGTTCCCCCGCCCTTTTACAACTTGTTATATTCTCAGAGCCCTTCAGATCTTGCCGGAGATCATATTCTGAAAGACTCACCTCCTGACCTCTTGCCGGGGAGCCGAGGACAAGATTAGTTTTAAGCCTCGGCCCAGTCAGCTACTTTCAGCAGAGGGTCCGAGAGTGTCCACGAGCGGGGTGTTATTGTGTCGCAGAAAGGAATGTTGTAATCACCCCCCAAGACCTTCCTTGGGGGACCGCTATACCCTGGTTTCAAGGGCTTTGGTAGATGCAGCTTTGAGAGTCGCTGTTTGAAACTCAGAGAGCCCATCATGGTATTTAAAATTCAAAAACGTGAATTCAGTGGTTAAGAAGCCAAAGGACTAAATACATTTACATAAATTCAAACAAAGTATTTTAAGCAATACCATCCAAGGCCCCCTTTCTTCTTCTCCTTCTAATTTTTTAAAGGACAAGACCTTTTCTAGGTGATAAAATTGGGTGGCAAAATTTCCCAGTGGAAAAATGTATTGACCCATTCTTACTTATTGTCACATCTTTTCATAAAACCTGGGAATTCAGCTAAAAACAACAATCCATCCACTTGAAAGAAAAAAAAATATTTTTAAAGAATAAAACACTCTATTAACAGATACTTTAAAACATGATTTATTGCACACACATAACAACAACAATAACTTAAAATATCAAATCCTTGGAATAAATCACTGCCGATCCCATCTCTCTTAAACGCCAGCTGTCTTCCTGTTTCTGCTGTCTTTCTCAGCCCTGGTCTGTATCAGCAGATAATTTTAAAAGAGGCAGAAGAATCAGACGAAACTCAGAGGCATCTAGCTTATTTGGGCAAGAATTGTGTTTTTAGAACATCCTTGTTTGTCCTGGACAGTTCACAGCTGGCCCTTCTCAAGTCTTTTCAAATAGCAACCAACTCAGAGTGTCTCTTTGACTTGCTCTGTTACCAGATGAATTTATAATAAGAAAAAGACTGTCAATAGTCAGTCACGTTCGTTGCCACCTCTGCCAGGTACCTGGTCCTTTTTAAGGCAAACCGCCGTCATCCTAGAGATGCCCAGGCATTGGGGACCACAGGCGAGCTGTAAATAACCAGGTCCGTGGCTGTAGATCACCTCTGGCCGGCCAGCCATGCAGCCTCCACGGCAGCCCAGCTGGCAAATGCAGCCGCCTTTGTGAACAGGTGGTCCGCAAGGGCGGCGGCTGGTTTCTGCAGCAGCCTTGAAGGACCAGCCTGGTTCCAGCCCAAGACAACCCACCCAGTGCTCCGCCAGGCCCCAGCCGCAGGCCTTCGCATTAAACAGGTTCTGACACTAAAAATCAAGGTCTGTCGGCTGTTGTCATAGGAATATGCAGTATCCTCTGGAGGTCTCCTTATTGAAAAACCACATCTTGCTGCTGCCTGGGCTAGGCTTCTATTCCATTTGTATTGATCATGGGGAAATGTCTCATTCCCTGGCTGACAAATACAGGCAGCAGGAAGGGAGTTTGTGTTTGGTGGAAAACATTTGTTTCCACAGTGATCTGGGGGGCCCCAGAGCTGCGGTTATGTTCATGAGATGGGGGGGGCATCTCTAGTTAGGCTGTGGGATTACAAGTGTGGGGATGACATGGGCTTCGGAAATTAGCCAATGTGGCCACTTTGCAGATAGTGGCACTTCTAGGAGTGTGTCCTATAGATGGTACCTGTCAGTGTGTGAAAGGTCATCCAGCACAGCGCTGTTTATAGGTACCAAGGGTTCATATGGTTCTCATATGGTTCAGTCTACTAGATCTACTGAATAGAATGGCGTGCAGTCTTTTTTATAAAATTTATTTTTTACTAAAGTATAGTTGATTTACAATGTTGTGTTTCAGGTGTACAGCAAAGTGATTCTGTTATACATACATGTGCATACGTATGTGTGTGTGTATCTATATACACATATATTCTTTTTCAGATTCTTTTCTATTATAGGCTATTACAAGGTATTTTATAACTTTTTTAAAATTTTTATTTATTTTTATTTTTGGCTGTGTTGGGTCTTCCTTTCTGTGCGTGGGCTTTCTCTAGTTGCGGCAAGCGGGGGCCACTCTTCATCGCGGTGCACGGGCCTCTCACTGTTGCGGCCTCTCTTGTTGCGGAGCACAAGCTCCAGACGCGCAGGCTCAGTAGTTGTGGCTCACGGGCTTAGTTGTTCTGCGGCATGTGGGATCCTCCCAGACCAGGGCTCGAACCCGTGTCCCCTGAATTGGCAGGCAGACTCTCAACCACCGTGCCACCAGGGAAGCCCTATTACAAGATATTGAATATAGTTTCCTGTGCTATGGCATTGCCGTCTTAAAAGGCATGAGATGGAGAACTCTCCAAGGTGTATTAGGAAATGAAAAAAGCAAGCTGCAGAATTATGTACCTGCTATGCTCTGTATGTGGTTTTTAATTTTTATTTATTAAAAAATTTTTTTTTTTTTGGCCGTGCGGCATGTGGGATCTTAGTTCCCTGACCAGGGATCGAACCCACAACCCCTGCAGTGGAAGCGTGGATTCTTAACCACTGGACCGCAGGGGAAGTCCCCATATGTGTTTTTTAAGAAGGAAATATACACGTATTTGTTGGAATAAGCCTCAACTCTGGAAGGAGACATTAGAAACTGTCCAAAGAGACTGCTTTGGGGAAGGGACTGAGGAAGGGTGAGAGCAAGGCTGACTTTCCCCTTTACAGCCTCTCTACCTTCTGAATTTTATACTGTGTGTATGTAGGGCAGATATAAAATAATTAAAATTTAACACAAAGATCAAGATGTCAGGAAAGCCGTCATTATATTAGGGGTTAGGAGCTCAGACTCTGTGGTCTGAGAATTCTGGGCTTCAAGCCACTTCGTCTCATGGAGCCTCAGTTTCCTCATCTGTCAAGTGGGGATAGTAATGGTGTTTACTTCACAGAGTGGAAGTGAAGATTTCCTTGAGACATGAATGGGAAAGGCTCAGCCCAGCGGCACAGAGAATTCAGTAAATGTTACATGTTATTATAGACGACATATAAATCATAACACACACTCATAAATCCTTACAGTAACTTGCTTGGCATTTTTGTTTTCTTGAAAGAGAATTTTAAAATATCTGCGTGTGTTTAGAGCCAGGAGCTGAGACTCCTGAGTGTTATGTGGAACTCTGTTTAGGGGACCGTTTCGCTGATGCAGTGACGGCCCACGCTGAATCTGCAGGGTGGGTCTGGTGCTTTTTTTCTGAACCCGTAAATGGTCTTCCGCATCTCTGTGTACACAGGCAGGTGAACTAATAGAATTAGGCTTATTGGTTTAATTCCTCTGGGCCCCCTTGGCGAGGGGAGAGCAGCTGGATGAATATTTTAATTAAGCTCTGACACCCAGAAGTCAAAGTCCCCGAGCGGTCCCAGTGGGCAAGGTCTCAGCAGTTTGGGGTTTAATCAAGTTCGGTTTCAGAGTTCAAATTTCTTCCTGGACAGAAATGTGTCATTAGGTGTCCAAGATTTCGACTGGAAAAAAAAAATATAACTTGACTGTATTTTCTCTAGAGAATGACACTGTGATTCGATTAGCTCCTTTTCCTTGACATTTTGCCCACTTTATTAACTTCTGCTTTGCTTCTAAGCAGGCAACTACTGTTTTACTTCCCTGAAGAAGCTCATAATATTATAATTCAAGTGTCAGGACAGATTAGGTTAAACGAACTGTGTAATTCCCCAAGGAAAACAAACTTCAAAACGGACGCGGTTCGAGTTGTAACATGTCATGGCTTGCATTAGCGTTGAACGGGGTGATTCTATCACCTGATGTGCTAAAGTTGGCTCAAATGTTCCCCACTCTGCAAGGTGAGAAATTACTTAGCTAACAAAACATTTCGTTTTCCTCTCTTTGCATTCTTTCTTTATGAGATCCTGAATGTGACATTTTCACCAAAAAATCTCTGTGCTTATTTGTGAAAAAATGTATATTAAAACCAAAACCCATCAAATGGAAAGAAATCACAGATGGTTTTATTCACAAGCAGTAGAATTAATGGCCTCTCTTCTCTTTATAAATATTAGAAGCAGATGAGTTCATTACGATTTCACCCTAATAAAGAAAACCTGCTTGATTTTGACAAGACATTGACTTATCTAAAACATCTCCTAAATAACAAAGCTACTTCCCGCCCGTAAAACACCAGCTCGCAAACACCAGCTTTACCTGGACTGCTTCTAAATTAATGAAAAACACTCGAATCCGAAGAGCGCAGAAGAAGGGGCGGAGGGGGTGGAGATGGAATTCAAGGGATTTTTGAAAATGTGACTGATTTTGCAAAGAGCGAGTTTTGAAATGTTTACTCTGTGGTGGTTTGAAATTTTTACATCTTTCAACAAAGCGCGCGCGGAGAAGTGAAACCATCTGAAAGGGCTTTTGAAAAGAGCGACTCAGCACAAGTTGGCGGAGGCTGTGGTTCCTTTATCTCGGGCGATCTGTGCCCATCGTGCAGGAGGGAGCCCCAGCCCTTTCCCCCCTCCGCTCCGCGCCTCCGAGCTCCCAGCTCCGCGGCGGCCTCGGCCCGGCTTCAAAGCGCTGCTGGCGGAGGGTCCCGGGAGGGAATCGGAATCGGACACCTCGCTCCGGGGACGCCGGGCCGGCCGGCGCGGTCCTCTCCCCCAGCTCGGCTGCCTGATGTGGTCATCTTGTTAGTCATGGCAAGCCCGGGGTCTCTCTGTTTGTGCCGCTTTCAGCACTTATTAAGCGAGAAGTGGGAGGCTTTACACGAAACTGCAAAAGATGTTTTTTCTCCCCAGGGCCACGGCAGTCGGGGCCACGGCTTATCCATCATCGCAAAGATCTCTCCGAGGCACGGAACGAGTCAGCTCTGCCCAGAGGGGGAGAAAAATGAGCGGCACATGGGGCCCTCTGTCCCAGGACCTTCTTGGCTCGGCTCCCGGGGAAGAGGGTGGGCTCCTTGGTCTGGAAACTGCCGGGGGAAGGCCTTTGGAGAGGCAAAGGCACACAGCTTCAGGAAAGTGGCACATCTCTGTGGCTCTGGTGCCCAATTCTACAGTTTGGGGCTTTCCACTCGGATGCCCCCACTCTCCCCAGCCCCGAGACCAACAGGGGGCTCTCACCACGGAGATCCAGACACCTGTACACAAGTGGCAGTGCTGGGGGAGGGGTGCTGTTGAAGGTGGAAATAGTTTCTAAGCAGCTCCTGGAAAGTGAACAAATTCTGGTACCTGCACACCGTCTCAGGAACCTGCGTCTTTCTTGTCGCTCTGTGCTCCCTTCCTCCAAGGGAGGGGCTGTGAACTCCCCGACAGGCCCAGGTGGAATTCTGAGTTCTGAGATCATCAGAGTCCCTCCTTTGAGCCTCAGTTCCATGAGTATCAAACTGCTGGGGAGATTTTGGGGGAAGCAACAAGTTTGAGCCAAGAACCCATGATTGAAATTCTCCGCCAATAAAGCCCTCCCAGCTGAGCCCCAAGGGTCTGTAGTTGGTTCAGCAAGCAGGGGCGGCAGGAGGCAGTGGGGGATTTGCAAACTTCAAACAGGACCTGGGGTGGGGTGGGGAGACTGTGCTGAGGAAGGAGGCCACCGACAGAGGGCTCAGGGTTAATTAAAGAGACTGCACCGTGGCACCTATCAACTCAACCTTCTCCGTATTTTCTCGGCATGAAAGCACCAGCGACTCAAGTTCTACGCAGGGTTGCCTCCCTCACCTAGGGTGAGCCTGGAAGGGCGGGAGAGTCGAGCCACACTTAGGATGGATATTTGCAGCCCCCTGGAGGACCCCAGCCAAGGCTACTTTGCCTTCCCACCGAACGAACGCTACTTTGGACATCGAGGGTCTACTGTCTTCTAGGCACTGGGCTGGCCATATCACCTGGGAGATAGGGCCCATCAGCTCTCCCATTTTACAGATGAGGAAAGTAAGGCTCAGAGAGGCAAAGGCTAAAGGGCTCACCAGCTCAAGGGTATTTGGCTGCTTTGTGGGAGAGACGGGGTTGGAGCCTGGAGCCTCAGGCTTATGCCACTGGCTTGGGCCGGGGCCAGAGACCAGCAAAGGACAGGTTATCACTGCTTACAGCCCGCCCTCACCTCGGCCCTGCCCCCTCGCACTGTCCTTGACATTCAATCAGGTGCCTGTGATGTCTGGCCCAGCAGTTGGGGCTGGGCCTCCCCAGCTTCCCCACGACAAATGGTTCTCATTTGAAAGGGAGGTTATAAAAACACATGCCCGAAGACACTGTCAGGGAACCGAGGATTAATCTCATTTCAGTCAAAGACCATTCCAAATATTTTGGGGGTGGGGGAATGGGGGTGGGTAACAGCCCTTGACTGGGAAGGAAGTCAGGGCTCGAGGGTGCCCCTCAGGTCGGGGCCGGTTTGGAGGCACGGATGTGGACTGGTGAGGTCAGGGGTCATTGCATACCTGGTGAGGCTAAGTCTGACCGGAGGCATTGCTTTGCTGCACAAAGTCCACGAGGCCGGCTTTACCGGGGGGCCGGGGCCGGGGCTCCATCGTGAACACTCACACTGGGTTTGCTATCTTGGTTATGTTTCAGGGTGGTTTAAGTTGCCAAAAGGAAGGGAAGGATTAGACGCCCAGGACATTTGCATTTTCTGGATGGTGTCAAAGCTGCATGTTTTTGCCTGGTGACTCAACCAGAGGGGGCCCTGAAGACCAGTCAGGAGGAGGGGGGCACTGCCTGCCAGCCCCCTGCCCAGACGCTTGTGGGCTGCACAGCGAACCCCCCACCAATCCGAGCCAGGGAAGTGAGGGAGCATCAGCTTGGCTCTAAGCCGGCAGCTCCCAAACTGGGTGGCTTGATCCCTAAAAGACGACCTGTGGTTCTGGGGCACAGGCGTGAGCTGTGGACTCGGGGCCTCTGCAGAGCTTTCCGAGCCCCAATGGCTCCACTGACTGAGCGGTCAGGGGGTGCCAGGTGGCTGCTGCTGCAATCTCGTCTGTTCAATGGCCCTGGGAGGTAAGGACATTTATTATCCCCATTTTGTGGCTGGGGAAACTGAGGCTCAGAAAGATGCAAGTGGCTTGCCTAAGGCCTGGAAGCTGGACCACAGTGATACATCTCCTTTAACTTTCTCAGCAACTTTTCAAAGTAGGGACTCTTGACTTCCCCAATTTATGGATGTGGAAGTTGAGGCTGGGAGTCGAGGCGCCGTGATGTGGCTCGTTCAAGCCACTGGGGAGGGAGGGCGGAGCTGGGGACTTTGGGTCCCTCCAGCTGATCCGGATCCGGAGCTCTGGCCCCGGCCGGTACCCCCTCGGGGCGGTCCAGAGCCCACATGGGCCGCTCCCCGCAAGCCGGCGGGCGCAGCAGGGGTGGGACCTCCAAGCGGCGCGGAGGGGGCTCGCGCTGCGGGCTGGCCTCCTTCCAAACAAATGTCCGCAGGGTGGAGTCGATGGATTCATTTTCCAACTGTCGGAGGTATTCTCCGAGCTCCCGCACGCGGAGGAGTCCCCGCAGAGCCCAGCGAGGGCCGGCGCCGGGCCGGGCTGGGCGCAGCAGAGCGCCCCCGCGTGGCCGGATTCGGGCGCGCGAACTCGCGGCCCGGGCTGTGGGCTGAGAGGGGCCTCCCGCTTTACGGGGACCCAGGAACCTTGAAAGGGAGCTGCTAGGATGGTCCCCATTTTACAGAGGGGAAAACAAGCAGGAGAAAAGTGCAAGAGACCTCCCAGGTTCCTCCAACCGGGAAATGGGATTCAAAGTGGGGGGCTGCCTCCCTCCAAAGTGCCTCCTCCCTGGAAGCAGCAAGAGGCTGTCCCGGCCCCTGCAGAGGCCTGCCCTAGGGAGCCCCTCCAGTCAGTGTGTGTGTGGGGGTGCCGGGGGCCCACAGCGGTTTAGTACCCCAGCAGGAAGCGCTGATGGGTGCGGTAGCGCTGGAAGCAAATTCCAAACACGAAGCTCTTGGATTTTCTGGCAAAATCCAGCCAGGGAACACTGATGTGCTAGTGTGCACCAGGCCAGGGCCTCCCACACTGGGTGGACAGGTCTGAGGGGGGGTGGGCGTGGGGGCTCCTTAGACCCTCTGTCCCCCTTCCGGCCCACGGTGAAGGGGTCTTCTGGGGCCTCCCTGTGGCCCAGTGCTCTCTGCTGGGTGCCGGCCAGCACTGTGCCACACCCTGCGCCAAGCATGCTGCGGGTCTGATCTCAATTCCTCCTCTGGAAAGCTCTGGGTGGCTGCTGGCTGTTATCCCAGAGCCCCAGGGTTGCATTCAGGGGAGTTGGCAGAGCTGGGCCTGTCGGGCCTCATGAGTCATCCCGATACCAGACAGGACGCCTCTTCTCTGGTGCACGGAATCCCGGCTGCCTTCAGGCACAGCTCGGGAGCTGGGCATGCTCGGGTTGGACGTCCTGAGCTCCCTGTGGTTGACCCATGCTTCTGAGCACTCTCTGCAGCCTGGTTTCTACATGCGCTGAAGTGGAGAGTCCCCGCCTGCAGGAGTGTGGTGATAACACACGCAAAGCAGCACCTCTGTTGCCCTACGTAAATGGGCGCCGGGGCTGTATGACCAAATGCAACCCGCCCCCCCATCATTTGTTTGCCCCTCACTTGGAACGTCCTTCATCCCAGTCCATCCACCTTAGAGGTCAGTGCTCGCCTTGTCTCCTCTAGGAACCCTTTCTCTCCCATCTTCCAGGGCTCCTCTCCAAGGGACGGTACTGGTGGGATATGAAAGCCATTTTTAAAGGGTTCGAGAGGATGGGCAAAGATTCTTAAACAAGGCCCAGAAAGGAAAAGATTGATAATTGGACTCTATTAATAACTAAATATTTTAAATTTTTTCATCGAGGTAATTGACATATAACATTAGTTTCAGGTGTATAATATAACAATTCAATATTTGTATATACTGCAAAATGGCTACAAGTCTAGTTAACATCAGTCATCATAAAGAGTTAAAATTTTTTCTTTCTCATAATGAGAACTTTTACGATCTACTCTCTTAGCAACTTTCAGGTATGCAATACAGTATTAATAACTGTAGTCACCATGTTGTACATGACATCCCCGGGACTTGATAACTGGAAGTTTGTATCTTTTGACCCCCTTCACCCGTTTTGCCCACCCCCACCCCCGCCTCTGGCAACTACCAGTCTGTCCTCTATACTATGAGCTAGATTTGTGGTGGTGGTGGTGTTTTTTAATTTATAAATAATACATTGCAAAGTGCTTACGAATCAGAAATCGTATCTGAAAGGTTAGCTTTGTGTCCCCATTTTAAATCCACCATTTATCAGCTTATGTCCTCAGGCAATCATTTAACCTGTTGAGGATTCGGTTTCTTCATCTGTAAAATGATGGTGATAACGGCTGCCCTTTCTATCTTTTTTTAAAAAAATGGAGGTATAGTTGATTTACAATATTATATTATGTTTAGGTGTATGACATAGTGATTCAATGTGTTTATAGATTTTACTCAATTTAAAATTATTACAAAATAATGGCTGTATTTCCCTGTACTATATATCCCTGTTGCTTATTTCATAAAGCAGTTTGTGTCTCTTAATCCTATAACCCTATCTTGCCCCTCCCCACTTCCTTCTCCCCATGGGGAAATCACTGGTTGGTTCTCTATATCTGTGAGTCTGTTTCTGTTATATACATTCCTTTGCTTTATTTTTTAGATTCCACATATAAGTGATAACAGAGTATTTGTCTTTCTGGTCTGACTTATTTCACTAAGCATGATACTCTTTAGGTCCATCCACATTGTAGCAAATGGCAGAATTTCATTATTTTTTATGGCCAAGTGATATTCCATTATATATGTGTATATATACACATATATGTATGTATACACACACATATATGTATATATATACACACACACACACACACATCCTCTTTATCCATCCGTTGATGGGCACTTAGGTTGCTTCCATATCTTGGCTATTGTAAATAATGCTGCTATGAACATTGGGATGCAAGTATCTTTTTGCATTATTTTTTTCATTTTCTTCAGATATATACCCAGCAGTGGAATAGCTGGATCATATGGTAGTTCCATTTTTAGTTTTCTGAGGAAACTTCATACTGTTTTCCATAGTGGCTGCACCAATTTGCAATCCCACCAACAGTGGGATTTCTCCACATCCTTGCTGACATTTGTTATTTGTAGACTTTTTGATGATAGTCATTTTGACAGGTGTGAGGTGACATCTTATTGTGGTTTTGATTTGCATTCCTCTGATGATTAGTGATGATGAGCATCTTTTCATGTGTCTGTTGGCCACATGTATGTCTTCTTTGGAAAAAATGTCTTTTCAGGTCTTCTGCCCATGTTTTGATTGGGTTGTTTATTTTTTTGATATTAAGTTATATGAGCTGTTCATATATGTTGGATATTAATCCTTTATCAGTCATATCATTTGCAAATATTTTCTCCTGTTCTGTAGGTTGCCTTTTCATTTTGTTGATGGTTTTCTTTGCTGTGCAAAAGCTTTTAAATTTAATTATGTCCCATCTGTTTATTTTTTCTTTTCTTTTTTTTTTTTGCCTTAAGAGACAGATCCAAAAAAATATTGCTATGATTTATGTCAAAGAGTGTTCTGCCTGTGTTCTCCTCTAGGAGTTTAATGGTTTCAGGGCTTACATTTAGGTCTTTTTTGAGTTTAGTTTTGTATATGGTATGAGGAAATATTCTAATTTCATTCTTTTTACATGTAGCTGCCCAGTTTTCTCAGCACCACTTATTGAAGAGACTGTCTTTTTTTCATTGCATATTCTTGTCTCCTTTGTTGTAGATTAATTGACTGTAAGTGTGTGGGTTTATTTCTGGGCTCTCTATTCTGTTCCATGGATCTATGTGTCTGTTTTTGTGCCAGTACCATGCTGTTTTGATTACTATAAATTTTTAGGATAGTCTGAAGTCAGGGAGTGTGATACCTCTAGCTATGTTCTTTTTTCTCAAGATTGCCTTGGCAATTTGAGGTCTTTTGTGGTTCCATATAAATTTTAGGATTATTTTTTCTAGTTCTGTGAAAAATGCCATGGGTGTTTTGATAGAGATTGCATTAAATTTATAGATTGCTTTGGGTAGTATGGGCATTTTAACCATATTAATTCTTCCAATCCAAGAACGTGGGATATCTTTCCATTTCTTTGCATTATTTTCAAATTCCTTCATCAATATTTTAGTTTTCAGAGTATAGGTCTTTCACCTACTTGGTTAAGTTTATTCCTAGGTATTTTATTCTTTTTGATACGATTGTAAATGAGATTGTTTCTTTAATTTATCTTTCTGATAGTTCATTAATAGTGTATAGAAAAGCAACAGTCTTCTGTGTTTTTTATCCTGCAACTTTACTGAACTCATTTATTCTAATAGTTTTTTTTTTTTTGGTGGAAACTTTAGCGTTTTCTATATATAGTATCATGTCATCTGTAAATAGTGACATTTTTACTTCTTCCTTTTCAATTTGGATGCCTTTTATTTCTTTTTCTTGTCTGATTGCTGTGGCTAGGATTTCCAATTCTATGTTAAATAGAAGTGGCAAGAGTGGGCATACTTTTCTTGTTCCTGATTTTAGATTTTCATTGTTGAGTACGATGTTACCTGTGGGTTTGTCATAAATGGCCTTTATTATGTTGAGATATGTTCCCTCTATACCGACTTTGATGAGAGTTTTATCATGAATGGATGTTGAATTTTGTCAAATGCTTTCTCTGCATCTATTGAGGATCATGAGATTTTTATCATTCCTTTTGTTAATATGGTGTATCACATTGATTTGCAAATATTAAACCATCCTTGCATCCCTTGAATAAACCCCACTTGATCGTGTATAGTTTATATATTGTTGAATTAAATTTGCTATTTTTTTTGAGGATTTTTGCATCTATATTCATCAGAGATATTGGCCTGTAAATTTTTTTTTTTTGGTAGTGTCTTTGTCTGTCTTTGGTATCAGGGTAATGGTGGCCTTATAGAATGAATTTGGGAGTGTTCCATCCTCTTCAATTTTTGGGAATAGTTTGAGAAGGATAGGTATTAGCTTTTCATTATGTGTTTGGTAGAATTTCCCTGAGAAGCCATCTGGTCTTGGACTTTTGTTTGCTGGGAGTTTTTTGTTTTTAAATTTATTTATTTAATTTTTTTTTTTTTTTGCCTGCATTGTGTATTCACTTGCACATGGGTTTTCTCTAGTTGCTGAGAGCAGGGGGGGGGCTACTCTTTGTTGTGATGCACAGGCTTCTCATTGCAGTGGCTTCTCTTGTTGCAGAGCAGAGGCTCTAGGCATGCAGGCTTCAGTAGTTGTGGCACATGGGCTTCAGTAGTTGGGGCTCGCAGCCTCTAGAGCACAGGCTCAGTAGTTGTGGTGCACAGGCTTAGTTACTCTGCGGCATTTGGGATCTTCCTGGACCAGGGATCGAACCCATGTCCCCTGCACTGGCAGGTGGATTCTTAACCACTGTGCCACCAGGGAAGCCCTGCTGGGAGTTTTGTTTGTTTGTTTTTTACAAATTCAGTTTCACTACTAGTGACTGGACTGTTCAGATTGTTTATTTCTTCCTGATACAGTCTTGGAAAGTTGTGTCTTTCTAGAAATTTGTCCATTTCTTCTAGGTTGTCCCATTTGTTGACATATAATTTTCATAGTATTCTCATTATATTTTGTATCTCTGTGGTATTGGTTGTTATTTCTCCTCTTTCACTTCTTATTTTGTTTATTTGGGTCCTCTCTCTTTCCTTCTTGATGAATCTGGCTAAAGGTTTATCAATTTTGTTTATCTTTTCAAAGAACTAGCTCTTGGTTTCATTGATCTTTTCTTTCTGTCTTTTTTTGGTCTCTGTTATTTATTTTTCTCTCTCATCTTTATAATTTCCTTCCTTCTGCTGACTTTGGGCTTTGTTTGTTCTTTTCCTAATTCCTTTAGATGGAAGATTAGATTGTTTATTTGAGATCTTTCTTATTTCTTGAGTTAGGCCTGTATGACTATAAACTTCCCTCTTAGAACTGCTTTTGTTGCATCCCATAGATTTTGGAAAGTTGTGTTTCCATTTTCATTTGTCTTGAGGTATTTTTTGAGTTCCTCTTTGATTTCTTCATTGACCCATTGTTTTTTTTAATAGCATGTTATTTAGTCTCCACATGTTTGTGCTTTTCCCATTTTTCTTCCTGTAATTGATTTCACGTTTCATGTCATTGTGGTCAGAAAAAAAATGCTTGATATAATTTCTGTCTTCAAATTTGTTGAGACTTGTTTTGTGGCCTTGCATGGGATCTATCTTGGAGACTGTTCCATGTGCACTTGAAAAGAATGTGTATGCTGCTGTTTTGGGGTGGAATGTCCTGTAGATATCTATTAAATCCAACTGGTCTATGTGTCATTTAAGACTACTGTTGCCTTATTGATTTTCTGTTGGGATGATCTGTCCGTTGATGCAAGTGGGGTGTTAAAGCACCCGCTATTATTACATTGTAATGTTCTCCCTTTATGTCTATTAATGTTTGCTTTATATATTTATGTGCTCCTGTATTGGATGCATATATGTTAACAAGTATACTATCCTCTTGTATTGATCCTTTTAGCATTATATAATGCCTTTCTTTGTCTTTTGATTTGGACTTTATTTTTTCTGGTATGAGTATTGGTACCCCAGCTTTCTTGTTGTTTCTGTTTACATGAAATATCTTTTACCACCCCTGCACTCTCAGTCTCTGTGTGTCTTTAGTTCTAAGGTGAGTCTCTTGTACGAAGCATATAGATGGGTCTTGCTTTTTTCTATTCAATCAGCCACCTTATGTCTTTTGATTGGAGCATTTAGTCCACTGACATTTAAAGTAATTATTTTTAGGTGTATACTTACTTACATTTTATTACTTGTTTTCTGGTTGTTTTTGTAGGTCTTCCCTGTTCTCTTCTTCTTCTTTTATTTCTTCCCATGTAGTTTAATGATTTTCTTTAGTGGTATGCTTGTGTTAATTTCTCTCTTGTTTTTGTGTATTTAATATAGGTTTTTGATTTTTGGTTACCATGGGGTTCATACATGTTGACCTAAAACTATATCTGTTTTATTTTTTATTTTTATTGGAGTATAGTTGATTTACAATGTGTTAGTTTCAGGTGTCCAGAAAAGTGAATCAGATATATATATATATATATAATCTCCATTCTTTTCAAGATTCTTTTCCCATATAGTTCATTACAAAATATTGAATAGCGTTCCCTGTGCTATACAGTAGGTCCCTGTTAGTTATCTATTTTTTTAAAGATATATATATATATATATATTTTTTTAATGAATTTATTTATTTTTGGCTGTGTTGGGTCTTCGTTTCTGTGCGAGGGCTTTCTCTAGTTACGGTGAGCGGGGGCCACTCTTCATCACACTGCGCAGGCCTCTCACTGTCACGGCATTCACGGCGGAGCACAGGCTCCAGACGCGCAGGCTCAGTAGCTGTGGTGGGCGGGCTTAGTTGCTCCGCGGTATGTGGGATCTTCCCAGACCGGAGATCGAACCTGTGTCCCCTGCATTGGCAGGCAGATTCTCAACCACTGCGCCACCAGGGAAGCCCTAGTTATCTATTTTATATATAGTAGTGCATATGTGTTAATCCCAATATCCTAATTTAGATATCTATTTGTTTTAACTAGGTAGTCCTTTAAGTGCCAACACATTCTAAAAGACCTACATTTTTTACTCCCTTCCCCCTCACTTTGCATTTTTGATGTCATATTTTACATCTTCATGTTTATCCCTTTATTGATTATTTTAGCTATAGTTGATTTTTACAATTTTGTCTTTTAATCTTCATACTAGCTTATTTAAGTGGTTGATCTTCAGCCTTTATGTTTGCTTTTATTAATGGGATTTTTCCTTTTCTATAGATACTTCTTGTTATATATAGCCTTTTCTTCTTCCCTTAGAAAAGTCCTTTTAGCATTTCTTTTTGGGTCAGTTTAGTATTGATGAACTCTTAGTTTTTGTTTATCTGAGAAGTTCTTTACCTCTCCTTCAATTCTAAGTGATAATCTTGCTTGGTAGAGTATCCTAGGTTGCAGGTTTTGCCCTTTCAGCACTTTAAATATATCATGCCATTCCCTTCTGGCCTGCAAAGTTTCTGCAGAGAAATCAGCTGATAGCTTTATGGAGGTTCCCTTGTAACGGACTCTTTGTTTTTCTCTTGCTGCCTTTAGAATCCTCTCTTTATCTTTTGTTATTTTAATTATGCCTTGGTGTGGGTCTGTTTGGGTTCATCTTGTTTGGGACCATATGTGCTACCTGTACCTGGATATCTGTTTCCTTCTTCAGGCTTGGGAAGTTTTCAGCCATAATTTCATTAAATACATTTTTGACTCTCGCCCCCGCTTTGCTCTCTTCTCCTTGTGGGACCCCTATAATGTGAATGTTGGTACACTTGATCTTATTCCAAAGATTCCTTAAACTGTTTTAAACATTTTTTAAATTTGTTTTTCTTTTTGCTGTCTGATTGGGTAATTTCCATTATTCTATTTTCTAGATCACTTATGCTTTCTTCTGTATCACCTAGTCTGCTGTTCATTCCTTCCAGAGTGTTTTTCATTTCAGTTATTGTATTCTTCAGTTCTGACTGGTTCCTTTTTATATTTTCTAGTTCCTTGTTAAACTTCTCACTGTGTTCATCTATTCTTTTCCCCAATTCAGTTAGCAATCTTATTCTACCGCTTTGAATTCTTTATCTAGTAAATTGTTTATTTCTATTTCATTTGTTGTTTTTTCAGGGGCTTTCTCTTGCTCTTTCAATTGAGACAAATTCCTCTGTCTTTTCATTTGCCTATCTTTCTCTGTCTCTATGGAATTAGGTCAAACAGTTACTTATGGTGGGTCTTGAAGGGGTGTCCTTATGTGGTAGTTTCCCTATACTGTCTGCATGTGCCCAGTGGCTTTGGTGGGAGAGCTGGATTTGACATGAACGTAAGTCACGTCTTTCCTCAAGGTGTTCTGGCAGCTATCTCCTTGGTAGGAGCTGGGGCTGGAGAAAGAGGGGCTAGGGCTGGAGCCCTCTACTCAGTGGATGTCACCACCCTGTTGGGGGTGGGGTCAGGTCCCAAGTTGCTGGAGCAGAAGCCCTGAGGGTTGGCTCTGACCTGGCTCAGTTCCCTTTAAGTGCGTGTTCTTCCCCCTCCCAGGCCCAGCACCCTCAGTCCCAGAGGGGAGCAGTGCTGGAGTAAGAGGGGCCAGTGTGGGCATTTGGTGAGGGTCAGGGCAGGGGGTGTGGTGGTCTGGCTGCCGTCAGAGATCTGGAGTGCCTCTGATGGCCTCCCTGTGCAATCGTCAGTAATGGCTGCCCCCTCCCCACTAAGTCATCACTTAGCATTCGAGCTGACACGGCGTCTCATGGCCCGAGCTTTTTTCCTTGGTTGTGGCAGCCCTTGCCCCAGTGTGGAGCTGCAACGTGAGGCAAAGGGCGCTGGAGCACCTTTTGCTTGGCTCAGGCGCGGGTGCACACGGGGGTGGTAGCGGGAAACAATCCAGCCAGCTGGCTGTTTCCATCTGCCCTTTCTGCCCTGCTTTGGGGGCAAGCGAGCGTTTGTGCACTCCTCATGAGCAGAGTCCAGGCTTCCCACAGCTCTCCTGTTAGTCCCACTGGCCCTCCAACCAGCCAAGGGGCTCATCTTCCCTTTATTGGACCCCAGGGCTGGAATGCCCACTATGTGGCTCACCCCCGGGGAGGGTCTCCACCCATCTAACCTCCCTTTTCCTCTGAGTCCCTTCCTGGGGACACAGGTCCTGACCTTATTGCTTCTTTTCCCCTCCTGCCTGATTCTGCTTATATCTTACAGCTTTGTTAGTACGGGGGCCTTTCTGCTAGTCTCCAGTTAGTTTTCAGTAAGAATTGTTCCACATGTAGATGGATTTTTTTTTTAACATCTTTATTGGAGTATAACTGCTTTACAGTGTTGTGTTCGTTTCTGCTGTGTAACAAAGTGAATCAGCTATATGCCTACGTATATCCCCATATTCCCTCCCTCTTGCGTCTCCCTCCCACCCTCCTTATCCCATCCCTCTAGGTGGTCGCAAAGCACCGAGCTGATCCCCCTGTGCCACATAGCTCCTTCCCACTAGCTATCTGCTTTACATTTGGTAGTGTATATATGTCCATGCCACTCTCTCACTTCGTCCCAGCTTACCCTTCCCCCTCCCCATGTCCTCAAGTCCATTCTCTACGTCTGTATCTTTATTCCTGTCCTGCCCCTAGGTTCATCAGAACTGTTTTGTTTTTTTAGATTCCATATATATATGTTAGCATATGGTATTTTTCTCTTTCTGACTTACTTGACTCTGTATGACAGACTCTAGGTCCTGTAGATGTATTTTTGATGTGTACGTGGGAGGAAGTGAGTTCTGGGTCCTTCTACTTCGCCATCTTGATTCAGGTCCTTATTGTTATGTTTTAGATTCCACATGTAAGTGAGATCATACAGTATTTGTTTTTCTTTGTCTGACTTATTTCATTTAGCACATTGCCCTCAAGGTCCATCCATGTTGTTGCAAACAGCAAGATTTCATTCTTTTTTATGGCTAAGTAGTATTCCATTGTATAAATACACCACATTTTCTTTATCCATTCGTCCACTGACGCACACTTACATTGTTTCCATATCTTGGCTATTGTAAATAATGCTGCAATGAACATAGGGGTGCACAGATCTTTTTGAATTAATGCTTTTGTTTTCTTCAGGTAATACCCAGAAGTGGAATTGCTAGATCATATGGTAGTTCTATTTTCAATTTTTTGAGGAACCTTCATGTTGTTTTCTATAGTGGCTTCACCAAGTGACATTTGTACCAAAGGGCGCAAGGGTTTACTTTTCTCCACATCCTTGCCAACACTTACTTGTTATTTCTGTCTTTTTGATAACAGCCATCCTAACAAGTGTGAGGTGATATCTCACTGTGGTTTTGATCTGCATTTCCCTGATGATTAGTGATGTTGAATATCTTTTCAAGTACCTGTTGGCCATCTGTATACCTTCTTTGGAAAAATGTCTGTTCAGATCTTCTATTTTTTAATTGGATAGTTTGGTTTTGTGCTAATGAGTTGTATGAGTTCTTTATATATTTTGGATATTAATCCCTTGTCAGACATACGATTTGTAAATATTTTCTCCTATTCAGTATGTTGCCTTTCATTTTGTTGATGGTTTCCTTTGCTGTGCAGAAGCTTTTTTGTTTTATGTAGTCACACTTATTTTTGGTTTTGCTACCTTTCTTTTGATCTCAAATCCAAAAAATCAGCACCAAGTCCTACGTCAAGGAGCTTACGGCTTATGTTTTCTTCTAGTAGTCTTATGGTTTAAGGTCTTACATTTAAGCCTTTAATGCATTTTATTTTTGTGTATGGTGTAAGATAGTGGTCTAGTTTCATTCTTTTGCTAGTGGCTGTCCAGTTTTCCCAACACCATTTATGGAAGAGACTGTCTTTATCCATTATAAATTCTTGGCTCTTTTGTTGCAAATTAATCAACCATATATGTGTGGGTTTATTTCTGGGCTCTCTATTTTGTTCCATTGATCTATATGTCTGTTTTTATGCCAATATCATACTGTTTTGGATATGAAAGCTTTGTAATAAAGTTTGATACCAGGGAGCGTGATGCCTACAGTTTTGTTCTTTTTTCTCAAGATTGCTTTGGCTATTTTTTTTTGTGTGTGGTTCCACACAAATTTTAGGTTTGTTCTCTTTCTGTGAAAATGACCTTGGAATTTTGATAGGGGTTGCACTGAATCCTTAGATTGCTTTGGATAGTATGAGCATTTTTTTTTTTTTTTTGCGGTATGTGGGCCTCTCACTGTTGTGGCCTCTCCTGTTGCGGAGCACAGGCTCCGGACGCGCAGGCTCAGCGGCCATGGCTCACGGGCCCAGCCGCTCCGCGGCATGTGGGATCCTCCTGGACTGGGGCACGAACCCGTGTCCCCTGCATCGGCAGGCGGACTCTCAACCACTGCGCCACCAGGGAAGCCCTAGTATGAGCATTTTAACAATATTAATTCTTCCAATCCATGAGCATGGGATATCTTTCCATTTATCTGTGTCTTCTTTGATTTCTTTCATCAGTATCTTATAGTTTTCAACATACAGTCCTTTCACCTCCTTGCTTAAAATTTATTGCTAGGTATTTTATTCTCTTTGATGCAATTATAAACTGTATTGTTTTCTTAATTTCCCTTTTTGATAGTTCATTACTAGTGTATTGAAATGCAACTGATTTTTGTATATTGATTTTTGTATACTACAACTTTAATAAATTCATTTATTAGTTCTAACAGTTTTTGGTGGAGTTTTTAGGGTTTTCTATATATAATATCATGTCATCTGAAAATAGTGACAGTTTTCCTTCTTCCTTTCCAATTTTGGATGCCTTTTTTTATTCTTGCCTAATTGCTCTGGCTAGGACTTCTAATGCTATGTTGAATAAAAGTGGTGAGAGTGGGCATCCTTGTCCCTGATTTGAGAGGAATAGCTTTCAGCTTTTCATTGTTGAGTATATGATGTTAGCTGTGGGTTTGTCATATGTAGTCTTTATTATGTTGAGGAATATCCCCTCTAAACCCCTTTGCTGCGATTTTTAAAAAATCATAAATGGATGGTGAATTTTGTCAAATGCTTTTTCTGCATGTATTGAGATGATCATAAGATTTTTTTATCCATGTTGTTAATGTGGTGTATCACACTGATTGATTTGTGAATGAACCATTCTTGTCTCCCTGGAATAAATCCCACTCGATCATGGGGTATGATCCATTTAAGGTATTGTTGAATTTGGTTTGCTAATATTTTGTTGAGTATGTTTGTATCTATGTTCATCAGGCTTTTGGCCTGTAATTTTGTTTTCTTGTGGTGTCTTTGTCTGGTTTTGGTATCAAGGTAATGCTGGCCTTGTATATTTTCTTGTATTTTATCAACTTGGCTACAGTTTCTGTATTAAAATCTTCAAGTGCAGCTGCTGATTTATCTGTTTCTTTTCCTCTTTGGACAGTATTTCAGAACTTTTAGGCTCTTACTTGAAACAACTTGCTCCTGCCTGTTTCAGTGTCCTCCCATATCTCTTAAGGGCTACTTTTTTTTTTTTTGCGGTACGCGGGCCTCTCACTGTTGTGCCCTCTCCCGTTGCGGAGCACAGGCTCCGGACGCGCAGGCTCAGCGGCCATGGCTCACGGGCCCAGCCGCTCCGCGCGTGGCATGTGGGATCTTCCCAGACCAGGGCACGAACCCATGTCCCCTGCATCGGCAGGCGGACTCTCAACCACTGCGCCACCAGGGAAGCCCAAGGGCTACTTTTCGTTTATATTAAACTCATGTTCTGTCTGGCCTATTAGTGCTTCTTCTGGTATTGGTGGGTTAGATTCTTGTCTTCCTTTTGGTGGACCAGCTCTTCTGGCGTCTGTTTTTCCCATGTGAACTCACTGTTCCCTAGACCTCTCAGCTCCATTGGCTGGAAATGGAGCTGAGCAGAGTGGCAAGGAAGCTGGTTCTTAACCTCATCTGCACACTAACATCACTGGGGAGCTTGACAAACAACTGTCTCCTGGGTCCCTCCTCCAGAGATTCTGCTTTCTGTGATCTGGGCACAGGAAGTTTTAAAAACTCTCCAGGTGATTCTAAAGTGCAGTCAATGTTGCAAACCCTTGCGCTCCCTCCAGAGAAGGACAAGGAGGGTTATAGAGGAATTGATGCACCTTGGATGTTCCAATCTGTGCCAACTTCTGCGTGTGTGTCCTCCTCAATCAGGAAATTCAGACCTTCAGGAAAGTGTCCAAGACCTCTGCCCCAGAACCACCTTTCCTGAGACCTGTGTCTCTGGTTGCACTTACTTGGCCCAAGATGTGGGGAGAAGGGAGGGGTCCAGCCCAGCTGTTGTTTTGGTGGTGAAAGGATGAAAATGGTGAAGGGATGGTGAAAGGATGAAAATGACCCATGCAGAGCAATGTGTGTGTGTGTGTGTGTGTGTGGGAGGGGCAGATGAATGAGCAAAGCCAGAAAGCCGCTCGCCCACGCCATCTCTCACCTGTAGCATTGGCTGTCTTTCCCTCTGGCCTGTTGCTGTTCACCGAGCCCCTTCTAGCTTTAGTGTTGGGTCCTGTGGTCCACCAATCTTCCTGTCGCTTTCTCCGGCATCTCCCTGAGTTGGGCTCAAGGGAGAGAACCAGCAGCCTGTGGCAGTCCACCTTCCTGCCCCCACCCCACCGCCATCGTGGATCATGTTGGGTGCCGCGGCTTCAAAAAGGAGCCAGATAAGGGCCCAGCTCTCACTCTTGTCTCTGGTGTCTTTGAAGCCAGCGCAGACTTGTCCATGGAGGCCCAGTGCTTGTCATCATGATCCCTGGGGTGGTCCCAAGCTTCACAGCAAGTGCCACTGGGGCCCATTCTTCTTAGGCTCCTCAGCAATGGAGTCCAGCCCACCCACTTCAAGAAACTCATTCAAAGAGCGTCTGCTCATGCCTGCTATTTCTCTAGGCTTGTACTGGGGGCTCCGTTTGAGTGTATGTGTGGCTGGGGAGGACTGTGTAATAAATGAGACATATACCCCTTCTTCCAGGAGCAGATAACATAATGAGAGGATCAAATGGCTCCAGTACCGCCAGTGGATCAATGGGTTTAAAATGCAAGGTGTACAGTGGCTTGAAGGGGTCAAGAAGGACATCCCAGAGGAGATACATGAGCAAGTCTTGAAGGATGAACAGGAGTTTACCAGGCAGAAAAAATGAGGGAAAAGTATTCTAGGCAGAGGGAATAGCATATGCGAAGGCAAGGAAGCAGAGCTTAGGGTCTGAGGAAGCACTAATAATTCAGCAGGGAGATTTAGTGGCAGGTGAGGCTGGGATGGGAGGTGGGGGTCAGACCTAGGACAGTGGTGGACGGAAACCTGGGGGGCTCAGATTTCATTCTTAGGGTGAGGGGTGAAGCACTGTCAGTGGAGCAGTCCTATTGGATCCTGGCCATGAGGAAGACGGATGACAGGGGAGGACATGGGCGGCAGGGGAATGGCTAAGGGGCTGATGCTGTCATCCAGGGAACAGTGTCGAGGCCAGAACTTAAAAAGAAGTAGCAAGAAGAATAGTGGCTGAGTTTGAAAGCAAGTTTAGATGAGAGAACTGTCCAGCTGTAAACAGGGTGATCATAGATGGCTCCAGGTGGGGGTGTGGGTGACTCTCGTGAGAGATGGTGGAGCTGCTCCAGGGATGGGGAAGTTAGGAGAAGGGGAACAATGTGGGGCCTGGGGGAAGATGGTACATTCAGCTCGGGATGTGCTGAGGTCAAGGCGAAACATCCAAGTGGAGACCTCCAGGTGGCTGCTGGGACTATGTGGCTGGACCTCAAGGAGACTGGCCGTGACAGAGCTAAGGGTAGTTAAAGACACAGCTGCTCCCAGCTGCCAGGAGGATGCAGAGGGGGAGAAAGGTGAGGGTGGGGCTCAGGGAGCCTCCAGAGTTTTAGGGATGAGCCAGTTATGGTGGGAAATAGCAGGCAGAATTAGGGGGAGTAGGCATGGCTGGGGTGTGTGTGGGGGGTGGAGTGGGATGGGCTAGACCGTCGGCTTCGCAAGGACAGGGACGTCAGTGGTGTCAGTCATTGCTGAGTCCCCAGTGCCCGGCTCGGGGCCTGAATGTGGAAGGTCCTCATACAACAGGGCTTGGACGGTTGGGTGAATGTACGAATGGTGCTCCACCCACCTCACCGTCCTCCCCCCTCGTCACAGAGTGGTGGAGGGCCCCTCCATCTCTCCAGGGAGGTGTCTCACCCCTCTGCCTACAGCCTCGCCCCACTGTGTAGCAGATGCCTCTAGAGGGTCTAAACCTACACCTGCTCCAGATGCCTTGTGATCACACACTCCCCCTCCCACCAGGGCCAGAGCTGCTAGGGGCAGAAGGGGGTCACCTGACCCAGGCAGCCAATCAGAGTCTGTCCTGGGACTCTTGCCTCTGGGTCTTGTGAACTGAGAATGTGTGAACTTGGGTGGCCATGTGAGCACGTATGTGCCACATATGCTGGTGCACAGAGCACGGGAGAGGGAGGGCCAGGGTGTGAGAGGACGAGAAGCAAGACGACGCCCAGACAGAGACAGACGAGGCAGTGTGGGTGAGACAGAGGAGAAACAGGTGTTCCTGCTCTGGCCCCTTTGAGGCTAGGCTGTGTCCTGCTTTGTGGTCCGAGTGTCCTTTGGGTCTGGCCACTAAGCCCACCCTGGCCCAGGCTGTAGAGTGTGGACTTCAATTTCTTGCTGCCCAAAGGCCCATGTGTGAGGTGCTTCCCCCCGGCGACCCCCGAGCAGTGCAGATTCTGTGTCTTGGATGTCAAAGGCTACTACGTGTACTTCCTTGGTGACCCGGCACTAGGAGGGACTCTTCAAACTCCATGTTGAGTGTTCTTCGTGGGTTTCTCGTAGAATTCTCTGGGCTCTTCTCCCTGTCCCGCTGTGGGAAAAAGACCTGAGGGATGCCAGAGGTGGGGGCCCGGGCTGGAGGTGCCAGTACCCTTTTGGGGACTTTCATGGTCCTAGTGAGATGAGAGCTAAGGGTCACGCGATTCTCGCCTTAGTCTGGCATGAACAGGGTGTCCAGCCCCAAACTGCGAAGCCACTTATGAAAAAGGTAAAGAGCTATGGTGGTGAAACCTCACCAGTCATGTGCTCACAAGGAGCCTGTGTGCGTCCAGGGCTGGCAGCCCCTCCCTGGCATTTGGGGTGGCATATTGCCAGCAGGTGAGCAGTGGAGACAGGACAAAACCACCGGCGCTGGACGTGGTTGCATGTCCCCCCACTCCCGGCAGCCAGACGGCCCCGGCTCGGCACAGACAAGGCTCGGGGCGAGCCAGAGATAGAAGCGCCCCTTTGCGTTCCTTGCTGGCGACCCATTAAAATGCACGCGTTTCGCATGCTTTTATGGAAACTGGTGTTTTCTCCCTCCAGAAGCATTCCAGAGGGCTGTCGCCAGAGAGTGGCAGGGCTCTCTTCGCTCCTCTGGGATCCTTCTGGCTTGTCACCAGGTCATCTAAGCTAAACGGGGGCAAAGAAACCCACCAGCTCTTTCTAGAAGGCTGAAAGGCCAGGGTGCTGGCCAACGCGGCCAGCAGCTGGGATGAGCTGCAGAGAGCTGGAGCCCAGAGCATCCCCTGGGGGAAGCCGATCTCGGTGCCTGAGAGACAGCAGCAGGCTGGGGAAAGGTTAAAACAAACGTTTATTTAACAAATTATATTAAGACGACAATCACGCAGTGAAACTTCCCTTTGCCAAGTACTGGAGTCACCTCAAATAAATACACGCGGTACGACGTTGTTCCTAAGCTAGTGACACAGCCACCTGCCTGAGGCCTGTCTCCTGGTGGTGACAGGCCCCACCGGCACAGTGGTGAAGAAAACTGGCCACCCCGGGGGCGTGGTGAGCGTGGGCACCCGGCCCCTCCAGGCCCTGGGGAGGTGGGCTCGGCTTTCGTGCGCCCGGCAGGCACGGGGCTGCCGTCAAGGCCTCTCTGTGCCTCACCCTTGGGCGCGCCAGCTCTCAGGGGGAGCTGCGGGCTGGGACCCCTGTAAACGGTGACGGGCAGCCCGCAGCCCCGGGACTGCACCCAGCTCTCGCCCCGTGCTCGGCGAGACACTGTCGCACCAGCAGGGCCAGTGACAGCTGGGAACCCATTACTGGACTGGAGGCAGGTGCTCGTGATGGGACAGCTGGCACCGGGGGCTCTGGGGCCAGATCCCGCCTCTGCCACTCACCAGCTTTGTGCCTGTGGACATGTCTCAGCTTCTTCATCTGGAACCGGGAGCAAAGAGCATACGCTTCGGAGTATTTGTTTTTTGGGGGGGGGAGGGGTGGTGACAGGAGAAAATGTGCTTCAAGTGCCAGCCTAGCGCCTGGCAAGGAGTAGGTGCTTTGTACGTGTTGGTCCTCCTCGCCCCCCGCCGCCTTCTGAAGGACAGGGGGCAGGTGGTGGCCATCAGAGCCTCCCAGCAGGGTGGCCCTCTGGGGAGCTAGGGCGGGGGCCTAACCCGCTATTTCTCCCCGCCACCAGGGTGCTCATCCCTCCAAGTGGAGGCTGTGGCTGGTACCAGTTCCCGGACTTGGTGGAAAAAGCCTTGTTAGAAATTTGCAAGTGAACTTGGAGTCAACTGCTTGCTCCTTATCACCGCTGTGCTGTTTCCAAGGCCTTTGGAGAGAGACTTGGAACGTTCAGGGGGAAGAGAAGGCAGCAGGGGGTGCTGTGCTCTGGTCAGTCCTTCCGGGAAGGACGGAGGCTGCTGCCTTAACGTCTCTGAGAGAGCCCCTGCCTTCCCTCCCCATGTGAACAGAGGGTTTGTGAAGAAAAGCACCGTCCCAGAAAGACAGAGAGGTGGCTCGGTCCCGAGGTGAGCGAGCTCCACTTCCACACGGGGCAGGCGGGGCACGTGGGCACCCACCTCAGAAGGAAAGGTGCAAAGTTTGGAGCAGCCTAAAATCCACCACGGACGCGACTTCTTAACACTGTCACTGCTTCCTTGTCTTAAGCTGCCGTCATGGCGACGTTCACAGTCGCTGTTACACCCAGACCGAGTCTGGAACGTTGCGGAGGCCTCTCCAGCTCGCCTGAGTCCACAGAGGTTTGCCCTCTTCCCGGCGGCCCTGCAGCCCTGCCTTGCCTGCCTGTCCCAGAGCTGCAGGGTGGCCTGGGGCTGGCGGGGGACTGGCGGGGGCTGGCGGCTCCTCTCCCCAGACACACCCTCACTGCTCTCTTGCTCCCTGACAAGGGGTCCCACGGGGCTGTCTCTGGACCTCCTAGGGCCCATCGGAGCCGCCAAAGTGCTTGGTTCTCAGTCAAGGGAGAACGGCCGTGGGGTGTTTACCTGTTGGAGATGATCCCACAGCTGGGGTGTGAGGAGAGCTGTAAGGACAGAGCCCACGAGCCAACACAGCCGGACAGAGGTGAGCGGAGACGTCACCCCTCTGCCGGTTTTGGACCAGCCCCACCTGTCCAAACGGCAGCAGCAGACACAGGGTCTCCGGGCCCCACGGGGCTCCCCCAATTCCCCAGAAACAGCCCGCTCATTACAGTGGGTACATTTGAGACCGGTTCATCGGCTCTGTCCTGGGTAAGCACCGATCCCAAAGGGTCCTCATGGGGACTTTCCATCCCGCGCCTCCCGGGCCCCGGCGGGTTCCACCAGCTAACTGCCTTTTCCTGCCACCTGGCCACGCGGGAAGGCCAGCCCCACTGGGGATGTCCTCAGGTCTCGGGGGCAGTGGGGAGAGGTGAGCACATCTCTAGCGCCCAGAAATCAGGAGGTATCGAAATGAAGCCCAAGGGGCAGCCGTGGGGGAAGAGTGGAGGGGGACGGGGGTGGTGGGGCTGATGCAGGTCTGTGAGGGATGTTCTGCCCCGGCCTCACTTCTCAGCCAGAGGCGGCAGCTCCTAACTGCCGGCCAGTTCCTGCTGCGCCCCAGCCAGCCCTGTGCCACCCTAGGAACTGCAGGGAGGAGGGGCTGTCCCTGGCTGGGCAGTGGTTCTCCTAGGCTGCCTTCCTATGCCAGCGACCAGACACACATCGAACCTCACGTCCAAAGCGCCAACCATCTGGTGACCCCCAAGATGTGAGATACCAAGTTCTGGGGAGTTAGGACAAATTCCAACGGCCAGACAAGGCAGCCACAGGGTGAGGACCGAGCCTCCAGGGAGGACAGCGGCCCCGTTCCCATGGCACCCGTGGGACTGGCACCCAGTCCCAGCCGGCACTGTGGGGAATGCCAGCATGGCCACTCGTGGCAGAGATGTCAGTTCTGGCCCCAGTTTGGTGACCTGGGTCAGACGGACTTTTCAAAACAACTGCTCCTGTTAGCAGAGGCCACTAAGACACAGCCTGGCTCTGAGAAGCTGGGTGACCGCGTGTCCACGTCCCTGGGCACGGGCTCACAGAGCCTCTTCACCCACGGCCTGGTCACGGTCAGAGCACCGGGCCGGGCAGTTGGAGCTGTCGTTGGCACGTGGGCACTGCAGAGATGAGCCCTTTGTGGGGATGAGGGTGTGAGGTGAGTGAGCCCAGCGTCCTGGCAGCAAAGCTCACGTCCAGGCAAGCACCTGGCCACACGGCCGTCTCGCCGGGAAGGCAAGTCCTCTCTGGGCCGGTGGCTGGGGGATGGCTGTCCCCCGACCTCAGGGCATCCAGTGTGTGAATTGAGGGGCAAGTCCGAGGTTGTCCACTTGGGGACCCGCTGGGCCGCCTCCTCCCACGTTTCCTTAGGGTCCCTGGGAAATTCTCGGGCACTTGATGCCGTTGGCATGAGCGATGTGTTCCGTGGGTCTGGGGCGATCCGTCAGCCCTGGAGGGCCCTGTGCGAAGCCGCCAGCCCCTCAGGGTCTTCTGGGAGGAAGCAATGGCTTAGTGGTGGTGACGGTCCGGAGAGCAGGGAGCCGGTGGCGTCACTGGGCGGCCAGAACAACTGTCCAGGGCCCTCGGGGTGACTCCCGTGGTGGGTAGGGTTGTTCGCAGGACAACTGGTCATCACACAGACATGGTAGGAGCCACTGGTCACTACAGCACACACAGATTAGTCGAGATTATGAACAGCATCCCCAGGGAAGCGGGGTGTCACGTCAGGCAAGCTGATGACCGAGGAGGTAACAGCTCAGCTGCCCAGAGTCTCCCAGAAGCGCCAAGCGGGGCAGTGTGGATGGGCGGCGGGAGGGACCGGGCGAGGGGGGCGCTCAGTAGTCTGGGCAATGCATCTTCTCCCCGCAGGTGGCCCCTCAGGACTGGGGGATCTGCTGGCACCGGGTGGGGCTGGGCGGGAGCCGGGCGGCGGCGCTCTGCTCCGTGCGGAAGCTGTACTCGTACTGCAGGGGGAGGGGGTAGAGCAGCACAGTCAGGGCTAGAGGACACCAGAGAAGGACCCCCCCCCCCCCACGGCCTCGGACAGGCAGGCGCAGGCCCTGAGGACACGGTAAGGGCGGCCCTCTGCACGTGCACACGTACCGCAGGCGTGAGCTGTGCACGTGCACGGCGGGCGGTGGGGGAGACGCCTTTGGTGCTGCAGGTGGCTGGCTAGTTAGTGACAGTTGGTGCCTTCTGGGCCCTGCCCGCCCCCTGAAAGGTGAGCTCTCGGCCCCAGCAGCGCCCAAAGCCGCGGTGCCTGCAGCGGACGCGCACAGCTGCCCGCGTGCGCCCTGCTGCCCCCCGGCGGATGGTCCCCACGCTCCTGCTGCTGGAGGAGTCCCACGGACGGGAAGGGACAGAGCTGGGGCTCCATCCCAGACCTGACCTGGGCTAGCCGTAGCCACCAGGCTTGGGGGACCCCTGGACTTGCTGCTCTGCTCACTGCTTCCCGACCTGAAGACAAACACCGGCTGACATGGGACGCAGGGAAGGGGCACCACCCCACACCCCGAAGCTCACTCCGTACTGAGCTCCCAGCGCTTCCTCGCACGTGATGGACCTGGGGCTCCGTGAGCCTGGGCCAGGGCGGGCGCCGGCGGAGTGTACCTGTGCCCGGCCCGCCCTGCTGCCCGCCCGAACCTGAGCTCAACCCTCCCGCCTGAGACCCAAGCCTGCCTACCTGACCCCGGCTCACGGAAATGACAGAAGGTAGCTTCCGAGTCTGGCGGAAATTTACAGAAGGGGTGGGGACACCTGTGGTTCACCTTGAAGGCCAGGCAGGATTTCAACATCCAAACGTTGGGCAGGGCATGCCAGGAAGACGAGGGGGCACAGGTGAGGAGTGCCCGCCGGGCAGAAGGGCCAGGCCCGAGGCTGCGGGGCTGGGGAGCAGGGCCGTGGGAATGGCCTGGACACCACGCAGGGCAACCACGTGGGTCCATGGGTCTTAGAAATGAGTTGCTTAGATTAGGTCAGTGGTTGTTAAACATTTAAAATAATATTTTAAAACTTTTTAGCAGTAGAATTGCCATAAAACGGGCTTCCCTACGTAACGCAGTTGAGCTGCCTGGTTGAACTCAGCCACTACTTGAAGTTGTCGCCTCGGAGACCCCGGGGGGGGGGCGGGGCTGCCAGGAAGGTGACGTGCAACCATCCCAGCATGAGGGTGACCGCTGGGTGCCCACCCAGTAGGGTGCAGACCCCAGCCGCAGCCGTGGGCTCCCAATGCCCTCCCAACCCCCAAAGTGAGCTGCCTGCGGCAAGGAGGCATTTCTGAGGGCCATGCAGAGCAAGGAGCACAGCTACGGGCTGAGGGGCTTTAGGGATCGTTCTAGAAATGAGGGGAAGCAGAAGCTTCCGGAGGGTTTTACTCCTCCCAAGGGGAAATGGTGGGGAGGCCGAGGCAGGCAGCAGACTACCACTGCAGCACTGCGTCCTCAGCCACCCTGCCCGTGGTCCCGGAGGCCGACCCAGGACCGACACAGATCCAGGCTGGCGCTGGGTGCGGGGGCGAGGCCTGGGCTGGCCCTGGCTGTCCCGTGTGAGCAGCAGAGGCGAGCAGCCCTGAGCAGCCACAGGGACCAGGTGACACTGGTGATGGGACTGTGGTCCCTACAAACAGAAGGGGCGGGGAGGGAAGGACTTGACGTGGCAGGGTGACCTCAGGCAGGTCTTTCCTCCTCTGAACCTCAGTGAACTCATCTCTAAAGAGGGGGTCACATCAAGAAATAAATGTTGGCAATGATGTGGAGCAAAGGGAACCCTCTTGCACTGTTGGTGGGAATGTAAATTGGTACAGTCACTAAGGAGAACAGTATGGAGGTGCCTTAAAAAACTAAAATAGCACTGTCACATGATTCACTGCTGGGAATTCACCTCAAGAAAAGGAAAACACTAATTCAGAAAGTTCTACGTACCCCCGTGTTCACAGCAGCATTATTTACAACAGTCAAGATATGGACCAACCTAAGTGTCCATCAATGGATGAATGGATAAAGAAAATGTGGTACGTGTACAGTAGAATAGTCCTCAGCGATAAAAAAAAAAAAAGAATGAAATCTTCAATAAAACTGAAAGCTGGTTCTTTGAAAAAAGAAGCAAAATTGATAAACCTTTAGCCAGACTCATCAAGCAAAAAAGGGAGAGGGCCCAAATCAATAAAATCAGAAATGAAAAGAGAAGTTACAACTGACACAGAAATACAAAGGACCGTAAGAGACTACTACAAGCAACTGGATGCCAATAAAATGGACCATCTGGAAAAAATGGACAAATTCTTAGAAAGGTACAATTTCTCAAGACTGATCCAGGAAGAAACAGAAAATATGAACAGACCAATTTACAAGTACTGAAATTTAATCTGTGATTAAAAAACTCCCAACAAACAAAAGTTCAGGACCAGATGGCTTCACAGGCAAATTCTATCAAACATTTAGAGAAGAGTTGACACCTGTCCTTCTCAAACTAAACTATTCCAAAAAAATTGCAGAGCAAGGAAGACTTCCGAACTCATTCTATGATGCCACCATCATCCTGATATCAAAACCAGACAAAGAAAGATACCACAAAAAAAGAAAATTACAATATCACTGATGAACACAGACGCAAAAATCCTCAACAAAATACCAGCAAATTGAATCCAACAATACGCTGAATCATACACCATGATCAAGTGGGATTTATCCCAGGGATGCAAGGATTTTTTCAACATCTGTAAGTCAGTCAATGTGATACACCACATTAACAAATTGAAGGCTAAAAACCATATGATTATCTCAATAGATGCAGGAAAAACTTTTGATAAAATTCAACATCGGTTTATGATAAAAATTCTCCAGAAAGTGGGCATAGAGCTAACCTATCTCAATATAATAAAGGCCCTATACGACAAACCCACAGCTAACATCATACTCAATGGTGAAGAGCTGAAAGTGTTTCCTCTAAGATCAGGATCAAGACAAGGATGTCCACCCTCATCACTTTTATTCAAGGATGTCACAAAGAAAGAAAACTACTACAGGCCAATATTGCTGATGAACATAGATACAAAAATCCTCAACAAAATGCTAGCAAACAAACAGAATCCAACAGCACATTAAAAGGATCGTACACCATGATCAAGTGGGGTTTATTCCAGGAATGCAAGGATTCTTCAATATACGCAAATCAATCAACGTGATACACCATATTAACAAACTGAAGGAGAAAAACCATATGATCATCTCGATAGGTGCAGAGAAAGCTTTCGACAAAATTCAACACCCATTTATGATAAAAACCCTGCAGAAAGTAGGCATAGAAGGAACTTCCCTCAACATAATAGAGGCCATATATGACAAACCCACAGCCAACATCGTCCTCAATGGTGAAAAACTGAAACCATTTCCACTAAGATCAGGAACAAGACAAGGTTGCCCACTCTCACCATTCTTATTCAACATAGTTTTGGAAGTTCTAGCCACAGCAATCAGAGAAGAAAAAGAAATAAAAGGAATCCAAATCGGAAAAGAAGAAGTAAAGCTGTCACTGTTCGCAGATGACATGATACTATACATAGAGAATCCTAAAGATGCTACCAGAAAACTACTAGAGCTAATCAATGAATTTGGTAAAGTAGCAGGATACAAAATTAATGCACAGAAATCTCTGGCATTCCTATACACTAAGGATGAAAAATCTGAAAGTGAAATCAAGAAAACAGTCCCGTTTACCATTGCAACAAAAAGAATAAAATATCTAGGAATAAACCTACCTAAGGAGACAAAAGACCTGTATGCAGAAAATTATAAGACACTGATGAAAGAAATTAAAGATGATACAAATAGATGGAGAGATATACCATGTTCTTGGATTGGAAGAATCAACACTGTGAAAATGACTCTACTACCCAAAGCAATCTACAGATTCAATGCAATCCCTATCAAACTACCACTGGCATTTTTCACAGAACTAGAACAAAAAAATTCACAATTTGTATGGAAACACAAAAGATCCCAAATAGCCAAAGCAATCTTTTTTCTTTTGCGGTACACGGGCCTCTCACTGTTGTGGCCTCTCCCGTTGCGGAGCACAGGCTCCGGACGCACAGGCTCAGCAGCCATGGCTCACGGGCCTAGCCGCTCCGCGGCATGTGGGATCTTCCCTGACTGGGGCACGAACCTGTGTCCCCTGCATCGGCAGGCAGACTCCCAACCACTGCGCCACCAGGGAAGCCCCAAAGCAATCTTGAGAACGAAAAATGGAGCTGGAGGAATGAGGCTCCCTGACTTCAGACTATACTACAAAGCTACAGTAATCAAGACAGTATGGTACTGGCACAAAAACAGAAATATAGATCAATGGAACAGGACAGAAAGCCCAGAGATAAACCCACGTACATATGGTCACCTTATCTTTGATAAAGGAGGCAAGAACATACAGTGGAGAAAAGACAGCCTCTTCAGTAAGTGGTGCTGGGAAAACTGGACAGGTACATGTAAAAGTATGAAACACTCCCTAACACCATACATAAAAATAAACTCAAAATGGATTAAAGACCTAAATTTAAGGCCAAACACTATCAAAATCTTAAGAGGAAAACGTAGGCAGAACACTCTATGACATAAATCACAGCAAGATCCTTTTTGACCCACCTCCTAGAGAAATGGAAATAAAAACAAAAATAAACAAATGGGACCTAATGAAACTTCAAAGCTTTTGCACAGCAAAGGAAACCATAAATAAAACCAAAAGACAACCCTCAGAATGGGAGAAAATATTTGCAAATGAAGCAACTGACAAAGGATTAATCTCCAAAATTTACAAGCTGCTCATGCAGCTCAATATCAAAAAAACAAACAACCCAATCCAAAAATGGGCAGAAGACCTAAATAGACATTTCTCCAAAGAAGATATACACATTGCCAACAAACACATGAAAGGATGCTCAACATCACTAATCATTAGAGAAATGCAAATCAAAACTACAATGAGATATCACCTCACACCGGTCAGAATGGCCATTATCAAAAAAATCTAGAAACAATAAATGCTGGAGAGGGTGTGGAGAAAAGGGAACCCTCTTGCACTGCTGGTGGGACTGTAAATTGATACAGCCACTATGGAAAACATTCTGGAGGTTCCTTAAAAAACTACAAATAGAACTACCATACGACCCAGCAATCCCACTACTGGGCATATACCTTGAGAAAACCATAATTCAAAAAAGAGTCATGTACCAAAATGTTCATTGCAGCTCTATTTACAATAGCCAGGACATGGAAGCAACCTAAGTGTCCATCATCAGATGAATGGATAAAGAAGATGTGGCACATATATACAATGGAATATTACTTAGCCATAAAAAGAAATGAAATTGAGTTATTTGTAGTGAAGTGGATGGACCTAGAGTCTGTCATACAGAGTGAAGTAAGTCAGAAAGACAAAAACAAATACTGTATGCTAACACATATATATGGAATCTAAGGGAAAAAAAAAAGGTCATGAAGAACCTAGGGGTAAGACGGGAATAAAGACACAGACCTACTAGAGAATGGACTTGAGGATATGGGGAGGGGGAAGGGTAAGCTGTGACAAAGAGAGTGGCATGGACATATATGCACTACCAAACATAAAATAGATAGCTAGTGGGAAGCAGCTGCACGGCACAGGGAGATCAGCTCGGTACTTTGTGACCACCTAGAGGGGTCGGAGGGAGGGAGACTCAAGAGGGAAGAGATATGGGAACATATGTATATGTATAACTGATTCACTTTGTTATAAAGCAGAAACTAACACACCACTGTAAAGCAATTATACTCCAATAAAGATGTTAAAAAAAATTACCTAAGGAGGCAAAAGATCTGTACTCCAAAAACTATAAGACGCTGATGAAAGAAATTGAAGATGACACAAACAGATGGAAAGATACACTGTGTTCTTGGATTGGAAGAATCAATATTGTCAAAATAACTATACTATCCTAGGCAATCTACAGATTCAATGTAATCCCTATCAAATTACCAACGGCATTTTCACAGAACTAGAACAAGAAAAATCCTTAAAATTTGTATGGAAACACAAAAGACTCTGCATAGCCAAAGCAATCTTGAGAAAGGAAAGTGAAGCTGGAGGAATCAGGCTCCCTGACTTCAGACTATACTACAAAGTTACAGTAATTAAAACAGTATGGGGCTTCCCTGGTGGCGCAGTGGTTGAGAGTCCGCCTGCCAATGCAGGGGACATGGGTTCGTGCCCCGGTCCAGGAAGATCCCACATGCCGTGGAGCTGCTGGACCCGTGAGCCATGGCCATTGAGCCTGTGCGTCTGGAGCCTGTGCTCCGCAACGGGAGAGGCCACAACAGTGAGAGGCCCGCGTACCGCAAAAAAAAAAAACCAAAAAAACAAACAAACAAAAAAAACAGTATGGTACTGGCACAGAAAAGAATATATAGATCAATGGAACATGATAGAAAGCCCAGAAATAAACCCATGCAATTATGGTCAATCAATCTACAACAAAGGAGGCAAGAACATACAATAGAGAAAAGACAGTCTCTTCAATAAGTGGTGCTGGGAAAACTGGACAGCTACATGTAAAAGAATGAAATTAGAACATTCTCTAACATCATACACAAAAATAAACTCTAAGTGGATTAAAGACCTAACTGTAAAACCGGATACTATAAAACTCCTATAGGAAAACATAGGCAGAACACTCTTTGACATAAATCGTAGCAATATCTTCTTGGATCTATCTCCTAGAGTAATGGAAATAAAAACAAAAATAAATTAACTGGGACCTCATTAAACTTAAAAGTTTTTGCACAGCAAAGGAAACCATAAACAACCTATAGAATGGGAGAAAACACTTGCAAATGATGTGACTGACAAGGGATTAATCTCCAAAATATGCAAACAGCTCATACAGCTCAATACCAAAAAAGCCCAAACAACCCAATCAAAAAATGGGCAGAAGATCTAAATAGACATTTCTCCAAAGAAGACATAACAGATGGCCAAAAGGCACATGAAAAGATGCTCAACATTGCTAACATAGAAATGCGGATCTAAACTACAATGAGGTATCACCTCACGCTGGTCAGAATGGCCATCATGAAAAAGTCTATGAATAATAAATGCTGGAGAGGGTGTGGAGAAAAAGGAACCCTCCTACAGTGTTGGTGGGAATGTAAACTGGTATAACCAGAGAACAGTACTGGAGAACAGCACGGAGCTTCCTTAAAAAACTAAGAATAGAGCTACCATATGATCCTGCAATCCCACTCCTGGGCATGTATCTGGAGAAAACCATAATTCGAAAAGATACATGCACCCCAATGTGCACTGTAGCACTATTTACAATAGCAAAGACATGGAAACAACTTAAACATCCATCAACAGACAAATGAATAAAGAAAATGTGGTATACACACACACACACAGAATACTACTCAGCCATAAAAAGGAGTGAAATAATGCCATTTGCAGCAACATGGATGGAGCTAGAGATTATCACACTAAGTGAAGTAAATCCAACAGAGAAAGACAAATATCATATGATATCGCTTACATGTGGAATCTAAAAAAAAGATACAAATGAACTTATACACAAAACAGAAATAGACCCACAGACATATAGAAAACAGATTTATGGTTACTAAAGGAAAAGCAGGGTGGAGGGATAAACTAGGAGTTTGGGATTAACATATTCACACTGCTATATATAATATAGATAATCAACAAGGACCTACTGTATAGCACAGCGAAATATACTCAATATTTTGTAATAACCTATAAAGGAAAAGAATCTGAAAAAGAATATACGTATGTATGTGTATATATACACACATACATAACTGAATCACTTTGCTGTACACCTGAAACACAACATTGTAAATCAACTACTTCAATAAAAAACTTTTTAAAATAAAAAATAAAATAATGAAATCTTGCCTTTGTGACAACACGGATGGACCTTGAGGGCATTATGCTAAATGAAATAAGTCAGACAGAGAAAGACAAACACCATCTGATCTCACTTATATGCGGACTCTAACACACAGCAACAACAGCAACCACAAAACCAAGCTCACCGTGCAGAGAGCAGACGGGTGGTTGCCACAGGCAGCGGTGGGGTGGGGTGCACGAAACGGGTGAAGGGAGTCAAAAGGCACAAGCTTCTAGTCACGAAATAATTACGCCATGCGGGGGGGTGTACAGCCTGGTGACTACAGTTATTAATACTGTGCTGCATCTTTGACAGTTGCTAAATCTTAAAAGCTCTCGTCAGAAGTCAAAAAATTGTTACTGTGTATGATGAGGGATATTAACCACTTATTATGATGGTCGCTTTGCAATATACACAAATACTGAAACATGTTGTACACCCGCAACTAATACAATGTTATATGTCAATTATACCTCGATAAAAAAGGTGGCTTGATGATCTCTACCGCCGGGGCCTACTGTGAAGGCAGGACGAGGTGCGGCAGGTTAAGGGTCCGCCTGCCCCAGCACCAGGCAAGCACGCGCTGCACATCTGCTGGCTACGTGGGGGAGCCCATCAAAGTAGCCCCACTTTCCTGCTAATGACCATGGTCTGGGGACTCCAGCTCCCAGGAGGCTGGAGGAGTCGGGCAGTCCCGGACCAGGCCTTCAGGCAAAGTTTGGGACAATGCCGCCACCTGGTGGCTGCTCAGGCGCATCACGGCTCCATCGGCACCCATCACATTCCCTGCCCCCGTGCTGGGCGCTGGGGCCAGGTGAGAGCCCTACGAGAGTGGCAGGGGATGGACATGGGCACACCGGAGCCTTTAACCCAAATGGGCAACACAGGACGAAAGCAGCTTGGGGGAGAGAGCATAAGAGCATTTCTGCCAATGGCCGAGGGTGGTCCCTGAGCAGCACCCAGGGGGTGCCACAAGCCCGGCTGGAGACATATGGAACCAGGAATAAAGGGATGGGAAGTGGAAGCACTTGGGGGGCAGGGTATCTGGAGTTACAGGTGTGGAGCTGTTTCGAGAAAAGCACCCAGGGTCGGAAGACAAGAAGATGGGCCTGTCACTTGGGGCCAAGAAGGGAGGAGGAAACCAGCCCTGACGATGGACCCAGGGACCAGGGAGGAGGGCAGCAGTGCCTGAGCTGCACAGGCTGGGGGCACGGTAGTTAAAAACACATGGTGATCTTGGAAGGGGCAGTTCTGGGTGGGCAAAAGTTCAAGAGAGCAGTGCTGACATGGACAGGCGAGTGTGGTCTCTCCTCAGGCGTGGGGAGAGGGTGGCACCCAGCTCTGAAGAGGCTGTTAACAGCAGGCTGATCCGCCTTTAACACACGCAGGTCCTGACTCAGTAGGTCTGGGGTGGGGCCTAAGATTCTGCATCGTCAACCAGCTCCCAGGTGACCTGATGCTGTGGGTTGGTTCCGTGGCCCAATCAGTGAGATGTAGGAGCGGATGTGGATGGGAGTGAGCAGAGAGGAGACCAGAGACATCAGGGCTGAGGGGCTGCTGAAGAGGGGCTGGGGGAGAGGGTGGGGAGGGCCTCGCTTTGGCTGCTTTGAGGCCTTGCCTGGGAGACGCCCACCTGGGGCCGCCCGCAGCAGAGGTGAGGGAGCGAGCCCAGCGCCAGGCGCCCTGCAGGGGCACCGTCACGCGCTGGGGAGACAGCTGTGGGCTGTGCCACCTCTGCTCTTCCAGAGTGTCCGGCTCCCAGGGTGGCGGGGACGCCCAGGGCAGCGAGGCTGCCTTGGTTAGTTGGGGGCTGGCCACAGAGAGCGCGTGGAGGAAGACGGAAGCCCGCGCTCCCAGACGTCCAGAGCCGGCCCGGAAGCGGGCCGCAGACCTGGACGCTGCCCTGCCGGTGTGGGCCCGGCAAGTGCGCTCCCAATGGCAGGGTGGGGGGCGGGACGAGGGGCGCAGGTGGGCAGGCCAGGGTGGAAGGGCCCTGGTGGGGGGTCGGAGGCCAGTCTTTGTGGCCAGGGGTAGGGACACGGTCACTGCGGGAGGGGGGTATAGAAGGGTCTTCAAGGACAAACTGCTAAACTCCTGTTTCTCTCACCCTCGGGGGCGGGGGGAGAATCAGAAGTACACACGCCGCCTCCTCCTGACTCACGGCCCAAGTTCGCCGCCGCCCCAGGAGGGAGCCAGGGACCCGCCGCACAGATTGCTGTCCGCCCACCCCTGCCCTTGAGATTCTTCCCTTTGTAGGTTATCTTGGCTGGAGAAAAGCACCTCTTGTTTTCTCTAACTCCCCAAATGAAATTTCAACATATGTCCCCCGTCATAATCCCCCTTAGGCCGTGGATAACCCTTCCCACAGACGCTGTCCTCTGCCTGGGATTGCTGGCCCCAAAGTGTTTGCCCAAGAGACTAGGGCCGCTTCTGGAAGCCCTTTCACTCCCTTGGGCAAACACTGAGTACCTTTGAAGGTGGATTTGGGCCCGGATCTGTTGACTCAGGACATTAGCCTCCTGCATGAGGAAAACCTGCACTCGCGTACAAACAGCAAATCCTTTTTGAATTAAAAAAATTTTCAATTAAAAAGCATTTTGGTTCGTAGAGCTGAGCCCAGCCGAGCGGCGCCCGGCCCTGGCCACAGCGCCCTCTGGTGGGCATGGGCCATCATCACAGCAGCAGGAAGTCCAGGAAAGAGACGTCGCTGTCAGGGGCTCTGTGGGGCTTCCCTGGGCCGGGGATGGTGGGCCCCTGGCAGAAGACCCTGCCACCAACGTATCAGACCTCTCGAGACACAGCACGCGATTCCCAGATTCCAAGAGCCTTTTGTCACGGTGAGGCCAGCATCCTGGCGGTGGGAGATGCCGACCTTGGTTTCCAGCTGCACTGGGGAGGCTCTCTAGCCCCAGCCTCATGGCAGAAGGAGGGTGATCAAACCCCCCACCCACTCTTGAGAGTGAAAAAGCAGTCCTCCATGTGCATCAGAATCAAGGGTCTGAACCAAAGCCAGTGCTGCCTGGACCCTGCCTGGGGTCAGGGTGGGGCTGAGGGCAGGGCAGGCATCGGCATTTCTTAAAAGCATCCAAGGGGCTTTAATGGTTAAGCAGGTAGAGAACCACTACCTGAAACCTTTTGCTAAATAAAACAGAGGGGAAAGAAGTAAAGGCGAGCACACACCCTCCCACCCTTCCCTCCCTGGGTCTTGTTAACTATCAAATCAACGAGAGGGCTCCAGACAAGGAACAGCAGTAAGGGATTGTTTTTAGAACCTGAATTTTGAGATGTGGAAGCTGAGGCTCAGGGAAGGATCAAACTTCCCAAGGTCCCCGAGGGCTGGGTGAGGCCAGGGGCGGGGACAGGCACACTGCTGGTGGGGCAACCAGCCTCAGGACCGGTGTCTACACGCACCTCTCATTCGGGTGGAATTCCGAAATGGGGGACAGGTGGGGTCACAGAAGGGCCTGGAAGGATGTGGCAAGAGCGGGTCTGAAGGAGCCCAGGCTGGGCCTCAGGGCCCTGGCCAGGTGAAGACAGGTAGGGGGAAGTAAAGGAACAAGACACCAGCCAACTTGAAGTCTGGATCAGGGCTGGAGTGACAGTCACGGCGGGTCCCCAGGGCAGATGGGCGGTGGGTGAGGTTCTGAGCAGTGGCCCCGGCCGTCCCCACAGCCTGCCTTTCCCAAGCCTGTCCTGGCACCTGTCCTGGCCCCATGGGCCAGGCCATGACACCTGCTGTATCACCCCGGGTTCAGCCCCTCTGGGAATTTCAGCTCCGGAAAGCTTCCTCTCCTCACACAAGGACTCTGTGTCCCCCCATCTGTTTCTGGAAGCCTGGCTGCTGGATCTCGGGTAACCCTGGAGAGGAAAGGGCCAGGTGCCATTGTGAGGAGTGGGCCCTAAGGGGCCTCACGTGCCACGGCGCAGGCCTCCTCCGTGTGCTGGGAGGGCTGACAAGCTTGTAGAAGGGCTCTGTCCAGAGAAGGGCTGTCACGTGCAGACTGGGGCCTGGGGGATGAAGGGAAGCCAGGACTGCCCCCCAGACCTGGCGGGGGGGGGTCCTGAAATACCCCCAAGCTGGGGAGATGCCTTGTTCATCCCCTCACTTGCTGAGAGCCCACAGCTGGGCCTGGAGGTCAGGGCTCCTGGACTACAGCCCATGAGCCCTGTGGTCACTAATAAGGGGACAGAAGGGGTAGGAGCTGCCGTGTCCCAAGCCAGGGTCGGGGACAGAATCCTTACGCCCAGTGAAGCTGGTACTGCTGTCCTTCCCACGTGAGCACAGCGGGGCTCAGAGAGGGGAGGAGCCTGACCGAGGCCACCGGGGTCGGGAAGCAGGAGGGTCCCACAACAAGCCCACAGCGGGGTCGGTGCGACCCTCGCGGGAAGCCTCTTCTGTATTTCCCTTCTGGCTTTCCTGCTGGGCTGCTCAGCTCTGACCCGAGAGCAGCAACCCCAGAGTCAGAGACCCTGAGCCCCACCCAGCCCCACTGCTCAGCCTCACCCTAAATGAGGGGCTGAACAAGGACCCCTCGCGACCCACCTGCTCCAGGAGCAGGCACCACGTCTGTATGGGCACGGGGCACGGCTTCCGGATGAATGCATGGACCATGTGCCGATTCAGGCCATACCTCTTTTGACTCTGGGGCACCCAGGTCATTCTCATCAACCTCATCAGTACCCCGTCCCCCTTTCCTGCTCTAAGCCGGGGACTCCCGGGGGGAGGATGGTGACACCCACCAGCACCCTACACAGCCTGCTACCCTGGGCTCAGTGCCGCGAGAGCCCCCCCACTCTCAGGGCACCCTCAGCTCAGGAGCACCTCCACCTAGGAACCGACAGAGCATCAAAGAGCGGTGAAGCGACTCCTACGTCCCCACCTGGGCGGAGCCCCAGCCCCTGCTCTGGGAGTGAGGCGTCAAAGGTTTCTGCACAGACCTTTCCCCACACATGGCTTCTCAGATCTCCCCTCCCTCTTCCTGTCAAACACCACACCTCTGTGCCTTTTCGAATGCTACTCCCTCTGGGACATTCGTCCTCCTCCAGGGAGGATTAATCACTAGCTTCCAGGGCCCCACATCACTTTCCATTTCCTCCTTAAGTGCAGGGTCAGGATGGGGCCTCAGACATTTCTGTAGCTTCAGAGGCTGGTAGAGGCTGTGGCCCAGAATAGATGGATAGATGGATGAATGAATGAATGAATGAATGAATGATGGATGGATGGATGGTACAGGCTGTGGGGAGGGGGGAGGTGAATGGGTGGATGAATGAGTGGATGGAGACACAGGTGGGTGGATGGACGGGTGGATGGATAGGTGAGTGAAGGGACAGATCAGGCTCTGGGGACAGCTGAATGCAAAGGAGAGAAGACAGCTAGCCTAGGGACTCAGTTCTCAGGTAGGGGGCAGGTCATTCTGGTCTTCAGTCTTTGGAAGCAGCAGTGTGGGCTGTGGGTCCTCTGAATTCCCACAGCCTCTGAGCGTGATGGTGTGATGGCCCCTAATCCGTGGTATTTAACTCATGGAGGCAAAGTGCTGACCCCAGGGCTTGTCCACATCACCCCTGTGAATCGTGAAATTATGGGTCGACATGTGATCTGTGTTTGTATCTCCATGCACAGACATGGGCAAGCTGGAGGTTCACACACTAGTGGCCTGTGTGGTGTTTAAAATAGTTATAAACATTGAAAGTTGAAGAGACTTTGCATAAAATGCCAGCATTTTCCAGATTTTATAAAACAAATAGGGGGCTATGGCGATTTTGGACCTTCATTCTTGCACCCCAACCCTTAGCCTCACACAGGTGAATGAAGGCTGCTTCCTTTAGAGAGAGGCGTGCTTTCCAGTTTGCCGCAGTCCCCACCATTCCCTACGAACTGCCCAACCAGAGTGTCAACTGCCATTTTATCCCTGTGAGTGCATTTTGTGTGGGCACGTGGGGACAAAGTAAGCAAGAAAGTGAAATATTTCTGCACCCATGACTCTTAAAAGTAGAAAGATGAAAGACAGAGAAGGCCATGCATTTTAAGGAAAATGGGGGAAAGCACATTCTGTGGTGGCACTAGGACTGCTGCGTGATTAATAACAAGCTGACTTCTCCTGGCCCCTCCCAGGCTGCAAGGCTGGGGGCCCAGGGGGTACCTGCGGGTCCAGCCATTGGTGTCGGCATGGGGCTCTGGGCAGGGCTGGGGGCTGACGGACGCCTTTGTGGCTGAATAAACGCCGGTTCTGTTGGCAAAGAGCCATGGGGGCTCACCCCTCAGTGAGTCAGCGTGTCAGAATTCAGCTGAATGTCACCTAAAAATGGATATTTGTATTTTCCCCCTCCTAGGTTATTTGTGGAAAATATTTAAAACAATGCCGCTTTCTGGCACTGATCTCTGAGTGGAAAAGGAGAAGCCATGGATGACTCTGGGAACGTGCCCTACCCATTCTTTATCTTTATGGTAATTTTTTTACCTACATGCTGGGCAACCTTCTAAGAGTACAACTGGCGGGGGGCGGGTATTACTTTCAAACTTGGGGGATGAGAGTTGCCAAAAGGACAGAAAATGACAGAAAAATCCTTTTATGATAGACGTCAAAAGACGGAATATTCATCTTGACCTCAGTTCTGCATGACCCAGGTATACAACTCATGACAGTATCCAGGGCAGGTAATTCTGTCCACCAAACATCGCTCCCTCATTTATATGATGAACGCCCTGGGCCGCTGCAGGAAGCGACCTGGTGACCTGGGTGGCGGCTGCTGCTTGGCGACACCACTGCCGACAGAACCAAAGAGGGTGGGGGGGAGGGGGACGCAGACTCTCAGAATTAGGAACTCTATTAATATAATCTACCGTATTAATATTCCTGCAGAGAAAAAATATGATCATCTCAATGGATGATTAGAAGACATTTATCAAAAGCTACCATCTAGGGCTTCCCTGGTGGCGCAGTGGTTGAGAATCTGCCTGCCAATGCAGGGGACACGTGTTCGAGCCCTGGTCTGGGAGGATCCCACATGCCGCGGAGCAACTAGGCCCATGAGCCACACCTACTGAGCCTGCGCGTCTGGAGCTTGTGCTCCGCAACAAGAGAGGCCATGACAGTGAGAGGCCCGCGCACCGTGATGAAGAGTGGCCCCCGCTCACCGCAACTAGAGAAAGCCCTCACACAGAAACGAAGACCCAACACAGCCAAAAATAAATAAAGAAAGAAAAGGTATTATGAAAATAATTAAAAAAAAAAGCTACCATCTAATCCTGATAAAAACATTTAGGAAAACAGAAATAGATGGCTAATTCTTTAACATGATAATAAAAAAAAAGATATGTCTATATGCAGCAAGCCAAAATGCAGCATTATGGGTTAGTATAGAACTAGAAACTTCCGTCCAGACAAGGCGGCCCAGTGACCTCACCGAGCTGGCCACGGTGCCAGGTGAGGCACAGGAAGAGGGACAGGAGGAGGCAGTGTTGGTATTTGCAGACGACATAAACTCCGGCCTGCGAAACTGAAGAAAAGCAACTGAAAAACCGTCAGAAACAATAGAAGTCAGTGGGAGAGCCAGCCCACAAAACGATGCAAAAGTCAACAGCTCTTTGATACATAAATGACAGAAAATATAATGGAAGAAAAGATCCTGTTCATGAGAGCCACGAAAACATCAAACACCTAGGAATAACCTACAAAGAAGGGTGCAGGCTCTCCACAAAGAACGCCCTTCCACTCTGCTGAGCGACAGAAACAAAGACCCGGGTGCAGGCTTTTCACCAATCGTTCCTCTATTAATCTATATATATGCTCAGTGCAGTCACAATAAACATCTAGAATGGAGAGTTTCTCCCCCTGAAAAGATTCTCAAGTTCAGCTGGAAGAATAATCATGTGAATATAATTAGAAAAATTGAGGTGGGGCAGACAGGAGAACTAACCTTATATTAAAGTTGATTATAAAGCTATCAGATTCAAAGCAGTGTGGCAATCATAAAAAGAACAGAGATGAACAGAGTCAAGAACAGAGTCCATTGATCCACTTACAGATGGAACTGTCCGATAAGAGTAATACTGAAAACTCACTGAAGAAAGTAAACACTGTTGTGAAAACTGGCTAACACTTTAGGATAAAATAAAGCTGGATCTAGATCTTACCTTCTAATAAACTTCAGATGGATTCAGTAGTTGAAAAGTATTTAATATGTTATATATATTAAATACTTGTGTTTTATATATATTAAAACACAAAGGGTATGAAAAAATATGGGCGAATATTTTTATAATCTTCTAAGTAGGACATGAAATCAAAAATAAAACCTTAAAACAAAGACAAAATTGCCCATGAAAAAATTAAAAACCATTGTATAGCAGAACACATCTTTAACAAGGTGAAAAGCCACTGGTTGAACGCGTGTGTGTGTTTGACCACAGGACAGAAAGGAGGTTGTTGCAAAGAACATAAAGAACTCAAAAATGAATGAAAGAAGCTAAATAAGCCAATAGAAAAAACTGGGCAAAGGGCACAAACAGAAGAGATTCACAAAAGAAATACAAACGGCCAATAAACATATGAAAAGATGTTCACCTTTAAATACCAGTGATGCTTAGCTATAGTGAGGACGTGGGAAACAGGTACCCGCTCACACACCACAGGATGGGGGAGGGGAAGTTTAAATGGGCACACTCTTTTTGGAAGGCAAAATGGTAATACCATGCATTCTTCTAAGAAACACCCAGGGAGCAAAGACACACGTACAAGGAAATATATTGCACCGGTGTAATAGCAAATAATTGGAAACAACTCGAAAGTAAATCAATAGTGGATTGCTTAAATAAATTATGACAGTCATAAAAGGGAACCATATGTAGTCATTAAAAAGAATGAGGTAGGTTTGTGTGAAATGACATGGAAGGTTGTGCAAGGTACACCGGTCTGTGCGAAAGCAAGATACAGAATATTATGTCCAGCGTTGAACTCCTGTGATCTTTGTTTGACACGTGTGTGTGTATGTGTGTCTCTCCCAGGAGTGGACCACGGGGGACTCTCACCTTTGAAATGTTTCTGTAATGTGTGCATTTTAATAAACACGCACAACCTTTGCCCTCGGAAAGAAAACACTAAATATTAAAAAATCGATTCTGATCAGCAGGGTAGCTGCTTAAGATGACAAACTGCCCATGATGTCTGCCGCAATTTATGGGGAGAGAACTGATCTCGTCTGTGGCATCAAACAGTGGTTCCCAAGCTGTGGTCAGACTCCTGAAGAGTCCAAGAAGTGGAGGTCCCCAGGCTACTTCCCACATTTCAAAAGAAGCCTAACACTTCTTTTATGCGTTTGGAATGGCTGTCCATTAAACTAATTCATTAGGTGCCTTTGTTTTTGGCTGAAATTATCTCAACTCAGTGTGACAGCTCTGTAAAAATTTGGTGGCAGCTCTATGTCTTTGAACAATATAAAAAAGGGGAGCGGAACAATATATAAGAAGGGTTAACTTCTATTTAATTAACTTTTACTTAATAAATGAAGTAGGCAAATTTCTTTCCCAAAACATATCAGCTTCCTGACTGAAAAAGAAAGAAGAAAAGATTCTGGGTGTTGAAAAATACTAAGTCTCACAGATAGAAAACACCTTATTTCCTGCTGCAGTTTAAGACCTGACCACTAGATGGTGCAAAGAGATCACACATTTTGCAACATCTCCCTCTACAAAATTCTTAACATTAATAAGCACAATGAAAGCTTTCCAAAAGTAGAAAGAATGAACAATTGTGCTGGGATATGAACATTTTGCTTTTATAAAATTGGACTCTGCCATTTCATTACTGATACAAAAATCTTCTGCCTCACTTTCTTCCTGCATATGCAGATCCCAAATCCAGTCTAATCTCATATATTGCAAGGGCTTGCAGAAGTCCATGCAAAGTGGATGTACAGAAGTTGGATTCAAAAATTCTTTTTACTTCGCGATGCCAAATGTGTTTCCATTAATTTCACCTCAATGCCGTGACGTAAATGCTAGTGGAATCTGCCCCAAGCTAAATAAGCAATAAGCCCTATTTTTCAATACACAAACACATAAAGATGTCAGCTCAAACTGTTTACTAATTAACACTTAAAAAGACACAAATTAGATATGCGTGGCTAAGAGCAATTATAATCAAGACGAATTTCTCCAGTCATTTGGGAACTGAAAAAAATGCCTAATTGCTGGAACCAATGTTTTAAAAACTGAAATCATGCCAGTTAGCAAATATGTTCATTTAAAAAACATTCCACGTGACTACACTCTTGAGGATTGACTACAAACATAAGAACAAGAAAATATTTAGGTATAAAATTAAAATTTTAAGCTCCTTTAGATTTATAATTTCTTCATTAAATATGTCTGCAAACAGCAGCCTATAAAAACCTGTAGCAATTAAGTGGTTAAATGAACTGCCTCCCTTGTCAGTTTTAAAGGAGTGATTAATATCAGATCCTCCCTTTACTAATTAGACTCTCCCTTGTCTTTCAGCCTTAAAGCCTAGTGAAAATGGAGGCTGTTTGCTCCACCAGGAAGTGTGGTGGGCTAATGGCGCTCCCTTGCCACGGTTTTGAGTGTGGTGCCCACCGAAGGGAGGGGGAGCACTGTGGTTTTCCATGGAGGGTCAGCAGCAGGCGGGGAAAGGGCTTTGTGTGCGGGTCTGGAAGGCACTCTGGATGCCTCAATCACAGGAATTGTCGGCTCCTGTTTTTAGAGGCTTGCAGTGTTATGTACAAGGCATGGAATCTACAGTCCAGGCCACCTCTCCTGGCCACCACTCGTGAGACAAGGGACAGGGCAGTCTGTGAGGGAGGCGAGGCTGGGGATGGACGGGCCACAGGGGACGGTGGGGTAGTGGGCGGGGAGGGAGGATAAACAGGCTGCAGGAAAGGTAACCGAGACACAGGAATTATTTTAGAAGCTGCTGCCGGAACTGAGGAGCTGGGGAGCTCTCACCCTGGCTGCGATGGGGCGTCCATCCGATGGAGAAATAGGGTGACTGCTTACAAGGGAAATAAAGGGCGGCTGAGACACAGAATATTTATATGCCCATTTTCTCACTCCCAGAGAAGATGCTTCATCACGGGGTCGGCTGCGAAATTACACTTTTCCCGACTCTTGAACAGAGAGAACCTTTTGTTTGGGCAACAGGGAGGACAATAGGGGCTTCACTGGGACACAGCCCTCCGGGGTCACGGCCACCCTCCTGCAGAGCCAGACGGCTGCTCCCCGGGGCAAGGGGGCCAGGTCAGGGCCAGAAAGCACTCCCCCCCCACCGCCGCCTTTGCTGCTGACAGCTGCCACTGGCTGCTCCCTGGTCGCCTCCCAGGGCGGAGGGGAGGTAAGCAAACACACACTCTCCTGCCTCGGGGTAATGTACACGGCAAAGCCCCTACTCTGAGCCTCGGAAGGTCACAGACGGCAAGAGATGTGGCTGCTAGAGGGCGGGGTCGGGCCGCAAGGAGGCTGGGCTCAGCGCTGGGGACCAGGAGAGGGACAGCTTCACAGCAGGAATTGGTTTACAACCTTGGCTTTTCCGCTTCAACAGCCCATGCCACCTGAGCGCGTCTGAAGAATTTTTTCCCCCATATCTGCCGGATGGCATGGGCACTGATTTTTATCATGACCTTCCTTGGGGGCCTTTCATGAAACGTAACCAGGTGCTGCGTACACCACGACTGCCGGGGCCTCCCGTCAGTGCCACAGCAGCAGCCTTGGGACCAGCACTCCGGCCAGGGTGGGCTCCCTGGGCCTGCACGCCAACCTGAGGAGGGGGAGGCCAGGGGACTTGCCCCAGGGTCCAGCCTAGGTGGCAGATTTGGCATGCTACCCTGGGGGGCTCGACTCGAAAACTGTGTCCCTCCACTATGCTGTGTTGCCTCCATTGTCTACACTGTCCACAAACGTCCCTGCAGACACCCGGTATCTACACACCCACGCGGCGGGCGGCTCTGGCCCACACGGCCAGCGAGCCTCGTCCCACCTTCCTGCTGGAGAGCCGAGTGGCACGCTCTTGCTTAAGCTCGTCAGATTCCCGTGTTGGCGGGCTGGAGGCGCACTGTCACCCATTGCGGGGAGGCGACACCTCATCTCTTTGCACCTGTTACTCAGTTCACGGCGGGTCCGCGCTGTGGTGATGAGGGCCGCTGGGGACAGCACTCCTGGGCTGGCTGTCGGTGATCCCTCGGGTCCCTAATCACCAAGCTCAAGGCTGATGGGGTGACGGGGCTTGTTCAGGGGGTGACCTGTCCCCGAGGCTAAATGGTGGTGACAGGGCGCACGCAGGCTAAAATTCAGAAGCATCCCCCAGGCAGGGCAGGGTGAGTAACGTTCAAGTTGGCAGGAGAGCGGGCCCGCGCCAGTCCTGGACGGGAGGCAGCATGATGCCTTTGGGGCAAGCACTCCCACTTCCTTTATAGCTGCGGTCACCCAAGCCCAGGTTTCTGCTGTGAGCTGGGGTGACACCACGTCTCCCAGGGGGCACGGACGGATAAGGGAGGGGAGCGCCTGCCCCAGACAAAGCAGCCCCCACTGACGCTGGGCTCTCCCCGCTGCTTGGGAATCCCAGGCGAGATCCAAGGGGGTGTCTGGGATGGGCAACGGGACAGCGCAGGTCACGGTCAGCCCTGAAGTCTCCCGCCTTCTTGGGGGACGGCGCTTGACAGTGTAAATGTGGGGAAAGCAAACCCCCAGTGGAGCACCCCTGCCCCAAGACCCCTCCCCAGGCACATCCCCCGCCCCCACCAGGGCAGCCAGACTGGGAATGGAAAGGGGCAAAATCATCCTGACTAGGGGGACCCCAGCTACTCAGGGCCAACCCACAGAGCCCGAGTGTGAGGCCAGGGGGCTGTGGGCAAAGCTTCTCCTCGGCCTCCAACCCTCGGAGCTGTGCTGAGTTCAGCGGCTAAAAGGGGAAAGTTCCAGTTTATTTACAGAGAAAGTCCTCTGACCTTGTTGCAGGAGGAGGAGCCCGTTCACCAAAGTGTGTAGATGTCAATACACTAATCACCATTAAATGCACGTGGATGGCTGGTGGAAATAACTTTTAAATCCTCAGAGTAAATAAAAGTCTCCACGGCACCCTCGACTTCAGTGGTATCTGTGATGGTTTTATGCCCTATTTAGTGTTTCTAACCTCTCCCCGTTCCCCTGTATTTTCTTTAACTCTAATTTCTTTCAACAGAGAACACAGACGTGTGTTTTTAACTCATCACTGAAAACAAGGAAGCAAGCCCAAGCTTGGTCAACGGGGCTGTCTCTCCTCCGCCACCAGCAAGAGGGCAGCTGGCCGGGCTGCAACAGGACAGACTTACACCGACTCTCCCCGCTTCCTGTGGACCGGGGGAACAGTAGTAACAATGACCATGACCATGACAGCAGCCGCTGATAACTAACTGGGCAGTAGCCACAGCAGGTGCTGTTCTAAGCCACTTCCGTGACTGTCTTGGTCAAACCCATAAATGCTACAGGGCACTTTTATTACTATCCTGATCTGACAGAAAAGGAAACTGAGGCTCAGAAAGGTTAAGTGGAGGAACTGAGGAGTCTGCCCCACCAGGCTCTGTTCAGAGCACCTGACATCAAGACGACGCGTTCACACCAAACACATTTTTGGCCCTTTCGTGGGGAAGAGAATTAAGAGAACTTACGATGGTTTCCACCACATGTACTGGCTCTACACTGGGCTCTCTCCTATTTCCCCCCGTCCTGGTAACCTGAAGGCCCGGCCGGGGTCAGAACCCAGGTCGACGGGCCTCCCAGGTACCACTGTCCCCATCAGCCCCAACAGTAGGACAGGGAGCAACAGACTTAACGTCATAACGGAGCGGATTTGGAGTATGACACGCTAGGCCTCAATCTTGTCTTGGGTATTATTATTATTTCACCTCTCAGTCTCAATTTCTGCCCATGAAATGGGGAGGAACAATGCCACCTGGTCAACTTGGGGTGAGAATCGGTGATGACGGAGGTAAAGCCCAGGCCCAGAGCGGAGCATGTAGCAGGTGCTTCAGTGAACGGGGCTCTGGTTACAGCCCAGGAGGATGGGCGGGGAGAGAAGGGGCGACATTCACAGCTGCCCAGTCTCTGGCACTCACCACCTACCCCACCTACCCAGGGTGATGAGCAACTGCTGTCCACAGTGCTCACACATCTATCCATTTAGTGTTCGTGAGACAGGATCTACTGTTATCCTGGCTTTAAGCGGAGAGGGGGCGTGACCACCCGACCCCCACGCGCGCCCCTTAAGGTCTGTGTGAACTTGTCTGTCCTGAAAGGTCACAGGCCACGCATGGCCCTGCTTCACTGCCTGCAGCCAGAGCAGGTCCCGGCAAAGGCATTCCACATAGGCTCGCTGGTGCCACCCTGTGCGGGACCCCAAGCAAAGGCAGTCTGAAGCGGACGGCCGCCTCAATTTTGAGCAAGGTTGACCTGGGGCTCCATGCACATGTATATTTCTGGTGTGGTAGCCAGACATTCTTTTTCCTAAGTTTACCCCCACCCCCCAAAATCTATAGATGACAATCACGTTGGTTTTTATGATTTACTGAAAATCAAAGACAAAAGGGGACTTTTTTGTCTTGTTTTTGCTATGACAGGTTTAGAAATTTGTTGTACTACATTGATTCAATTTTCCTGGATTTCAGCCATCTTTCAATAATGCAACCTGCTTCTGCAAGCTGGGTACACAACAGAAAACCCAGAGGAACTGAGAATATTGAAATGGTTCTACCATTTCCATCTTTGAGACAAATGTGCCTCTCAGAGGAGAGCTGGCTGCAAGCATGTGACCGCTTAACAACCGTCTACATGTGAAAGACGACACGCACGCTAACGCTGTCTTATGAAAGTGGGGAGACCACCGGCAGATCTGACCTCTAGCTTGATTCCATTATCTCAACTCTCTTTCTTCAGAGTTGTCACATGTGCTCCAATCCTGGGTTTCTTTCTTTTTTATTAGGAAAACATCCAAACTCTTTCGAAACAGGCTGCCAGGTGGGGTCTGGCTATCAAGCACAACGGAATGAACCGTCATCCTCCCTCTAAATCACGAAGAGCCTCTGACATTTCCCCAAACTCCTACTGGTGGCAAATAATAAAACAGGAGGAAAAGCCAACTGTGCACACACACCCCAACCTCTACCTTCGTTACGCCATGACATTCTAAACAAAATGAAGCAGAACTGATTGTTCCGTGCATCATGTAAAACCTTCTGTCTTATTACTTTAAGTAATATACACATTAAAAGTGAGTTTCTTTTTCTCAGAAATAAACTTGAATGAAATGAAAGTATTTTTCTCAGAGGGTCACCCCACACCTAGGTCCCTCCTGTTCCTGGAACACAAACCCTAATGGGGATGGGAGACCCTGGGTCGAGTGAGTGATGACCCAGGCCCCCCACCTGTCCCACTCTGGGAAGCTTGCTTACCTCTTTTTCAATTTCTGCCAGAGATTTGATGGTGATTCCCAACAGATCAAAGGGCTGCATCTGAAAAAACAGATGAAGTCATCCTTTTAAACGGCTGGAAAAATGCTTCTTCCCATTTGCTCTCATTCACAATTGTGACACTTCAAACCCCCTTGTGATCTGGCGTTTTCTCCACTCCTTTTCCATGGAAACCATCGATGTGACTATAGTGACGAGTGAGGGTAAATGGACCAGTAGCAGGAGCAGACTCAGAAAACCTGGCCGTCACCGGGGTCCCTTCTGGTGGGGACCCCGGCCTAGGCACCTGTCTACAGCAGCCGGGGGGCGGGTCACGGCTCTCCTGAAAGACCATGACTGTCACCAATAATTTCTGCCTCTTGTGTCTCCTTGCCCACAGGAAAAGCCGGTGTGCTCTTTCTGCAGCCGCGGGGATGGAGGCGCCCACGGCTTCCCCACACTGCCCTGACATCCGTGTCTGTGTGCTGGAACGGGTCTAAGGAACTCCACGAGGCAGGCAGCCAGTCTTCTGCCTGGGACTCCTTGGCATCAGAGAAGGAGCTGGAAGGAATTCCGGGTCTTTGAAAATGCAAGGTAAATGAAGTAACTGCCCATCAACTGTCGTTTAAGAAGTCAGTGGTGGTGGAAAATGGTAACACTGCATTTTAATGGGTATTTCTGTAACTTCATAGAGATGGGGATCTTTCTTGAAAAACACTGGCTTTTCCAGACAGCATGAAAAATCAAATGCACATGGCAACAAGAGTCAGCTGGAGGCCCAGAGAAGCCTGGGCTGAAATAATACACAGTGAGGGGTGGAGGGAACCTGGTCTCTGAGGTCCCTGGTCCGAGTCCCCTCAGGGGTCATCAGTGGTCTGTATTCCCGAGGGGTAACAGCCCAGCCTTCTGCAGCCCAGGCCAGCAGCTGGCAGCCGCGGATGAACAGGTGAAACCTGAGAAACTCTGACAAAACCCCGGGGCCTTCACAGTTCTGAACTGCAGCCCAGAGGCGGGGGATTTCCTGGGAGGGGTGTAGAAAGAGGCCGGCTCTGAGCCCAAGGACCTGGATTCTAACTGGGCTCAGTGCCCCTTCGTGATGCAGCAGCGGCAGGTTAATCACTCGAGCATTTCCTCTCCGGTTACAAAGCATTGCGGGAGGCCCTGCCGGCTGGGCTGCTGAGATTAAACACAGAAGCGCAGGGAAGCGCTTGCACTGGGCTTGGCCCGAATCCGCCTGCCTGAGCACTTGCTGAGTCGGCAGAGCCCGATCTTGGGACAGGGCCACCGAACTAGGCGCTCAGCTCCTGGGGCTGCTCTGCCAGTAGCCACAAAACAGTTTGGCTTTCTCCTGCTGCCGGCCCGAGTGGTGCGAGAGCGGGGCTGCCTGCCTGAGCGGCCCGGGATCCAGCAGAGGTCCAGCTGTTGTATCATTAGGCTCTAACTGCCCCACTAAACTTTCCTGATTGGAGCCGGTGTGCAGGACAGAACAGCCTCTCCAAGGGAGTGGGCGGGAGAGGCGCCAGCGTCTCCATGGCAACGCGGCCAAGTGGAGTCAGCTGAAGTTACTCATGCTCCGTAGGTCAAGTCACGAGCGTTTTTCAAGATTAAGCTGCTTACCAGAAGGGTTCAGAGAAGGCCTATTATATTTCATGAAAATGGAAACTCCAGTGCAGGTCAAATCGCGAACTGGGTGGTTTTAAGCTGGGTCCAAGAAAAACACTGAAGGATTCTTTAGCTGGTGCCCAAACTAGGGCCTTCATGTTTATCAGCTACTCAAAGCAAACTTCTGCAGAAAGGATTTTAAAAAGCCCAGAAAGCAGTCTACTGAGCCAGCATGGACCAGGCCTGCACAGCTGAGGGAGGGCCACTGCCACACTGGGGGGAAGGCACCACCGGAGAGAGGGCACAGGGGTGCCAGGCGGGGCCCGCAAAGCTGTGCGTGCTGGGTGCCTCTCACGATCTGGGTTCTGGCCCTCAGACCCAGCTAGCTCACTCAATCCCTCTGTCACTAAAGATGGCTCAAGGGCCCAGCCTGGCCTCAGTTGCCTCAAGTGTATCATGGGGTCCATGCTAGCCTGCAGTGGGCGGGAGACCCACAGCTGCAGGGCACCCTGCACTAGCAGGCCCAGCCCTGCCACTCCGATGCCTGCGATTTAGAGCAGAGAACGTGGTCATCACGGAATGCGGCAATGACAATGGGGAAGTGAGGCAGCTTTCTTTCTGCTAGACATTGACTTTGTTAAATAAAAGATAACAGAAATTAGTAAGGTGAGCTTGGAAAGCAAGCACATTTACAGCCGGTGAAGTTCAGTACAATTTACCATCACATTTGAATCAAAAAGCCTTCGCTGCATCTGCGTCTGAGTGTGTCTGCTAGTGTGCCTCCCTCCCTCCCCACCCTCATCCCTTCTTTCACTTCTCAAGCACCCACTATAGGCAGCATTAGCTGAAGGGGCCCAGGGAGGAACACGACCCACTTCCGGCTCTCAGGCAGCCCTGCTGTAGGCTGCAGGGCTGAGCTTCCAGGGGCGGGGAGAACACGAGGACAGCAGTGATTCGGGCAGGGGCAGGGGAAGGGGAGTGGGGCAGAAGGGGAGGGCGATCGTGCTTAAAACTTACACTTTCTGGAACACAAGAAAACTTCTCTGAAATCATAAATGGCACACCATCCATTGCTGCAAAAGAAGAAAAAAAGAGAGGAAATGGCATTGCAGACACCACTAATGTTCAGCACCTTGAGATACTGACACAGACAGTACAGGCCGGTCAGGGCTGGAGCCGGCCGACACGTGCACAGGTGAGTGGGGCCGAGGGCAATGGGTGCCCAGGTACCATTCCTGCTCCTGGGAAGGACACACACCTAGTGAGCGAGGCAGACGCACCGCCGAAGTGCAGACGAGCTGTGAGAGCAGGGAAGGGTCCAGAGCCCACCCGGGGTCCAGCCTATAAGCAGTGGGAGCCACCGAAGGGCTGGTGGCAGGACAGAGGCGCACGAGGGCTGAGGGGAGAAGGCCGGGCTGGGCGAGGAGGTGGGCAGTAAGCGTGCTCTTGAGATGTCCTTCCAGCTGAGCCTGATCACAGCCAGGCTGTCAGGCTCCCGGGAAAGGTCCAGGTTGGAGGAAGGAGTGGTTCTGGAGTCAGACAGCTGGGTTTGGACCCTGGCCATGGCTTTGGGTGTTGGGGGTCCGCCTGCCGATGCAGGGGACGCGGGTTCGTGCCCCGGTCCGGGAAGATCCCACATGCCGCGGAGCGGCTGGGCCCGTGAGCCATGGCCGCTGAGCCTGCGCGTCCGGAGCCTGTGCTCCGCGACGGGAGGGGCCACAGCAGTGGGAGGCCCGCGTACCGCAAAAAAAACAAAAAAAACGGCGCAGCCTGCGGAGGAGTAGGTGTGAGCGGGCTGTGTGTGAGACTCCGCCCCCGGCGCCCAGGTGCTCGGCAGGCGGGGCTGCGCGGCCACCATCGCCGGCTCCTGGTCCGCTTTCCTGGGCTGAATCGCGGCTCCCCCGTCTCCTCAGTGTTAACAGGACACAGAAGGGGCGGGAATGGGTCCTCAGCAAAGGAAAACGGGGCGGGGGTGTGTGTTCAGCGGTTCCTTTCCCACAGCCCCGCGCCCACCCAGTCCCCAGGTCATCGCTGTCAAATCACGGCCGGGAGCTGCCTCCCCGAGCGCGCCCTCTCCCGGGAGGAGCGGAATAATGACGTCAGTGTGGAAACCTCGGCACACGGAGGAGCAGGTCGCACTGGACCGAGTGTGACACCGGTACCCCGCAGCGTGAAGTCCAGGCAGCCGCGGGCCGTGGGGCGGGCAGAGGCTTCTCCTGGGGCCCGGTTTCGCCCTCAGGTCTGAGCAGAGGCCAAACCCGGCCTCCCTGGTCCCAGCCACTGGCGTGGCGTGGAGCGTCACTCCAAGGGCAGTGGCTTTCTGGTAAATTGTGGTCACAGGAAGAAACGGAGTGATGAGTTCCCTGGGAGGCGATCATCTCTGCCTCCCCCGACATCTAAGATGGGGCCCTCTCTGGTACACAAGTGGTGGACAATTTTTTTTCAGTCCTAAGAAATAAGAGTCACAGAAGCAGAAAGAAGAAAAGGAAATAAGAGAAAGAAAAGAAATCTGGGACAAAGCCTCTCTGATCAGTAAGACAAGCCACATGTCTCATTTTAAGCTACATTCACAATTTCTGGGAAGATAAACATGGAACCTTCTCTGGTAAGTTTGAGGAAAAGGCAATAGCACAGCTGGCCGCAGCTGCTGCACTGGAAACCTCCTCTTTTCCTGGGAAGCCTGCTTGGCCACGGGGCTCCGACAGAGACGTCTGTGGTCAGAGACCTTGCATCACGGAGGCCTTGCGACCTGCCGTCACTGCCTGGAAGAGGCCCAGCTAAGCACTGGGGACAGTGACAGCCCCCCAGAAAGGCAGGGGAAAGCCCACAGTAACCTTAACACAGTACAGCACACACGCAAATACACTAATGAAATCTGAGCACCTTTGCTCACTTACAGCTGGGAAAACCCATCCCTGAACAGATGATCCCTGAAAGGCCACGACGCCTTCTAGAAAAAACAGGACCAGGCCCACCCAGGACCCAAGGAGAGGCCAAGCTCCCTTCCCAGAAGTTGCCACCGTGCACTCAACGTGGCTGGGAGTCAAGGCTCACCCCATGCGGCACTCTGACCCCAGCCCCCTTTCAAAAGCCACAGAGGCAGGAGAGCACGCAGCACTGACAGCATTTCGGACCACTCACAGATTGGGGGTCAGAGCCCACACAGGCGCCAAGCAGTGACTCCAGTCTTTGGCCCTTCCATGAGGTATACATGAAATTTCTGAGAGCAAACCTGCTTCTTCCACACTAGGGCCTTTCACGGTTTTGACAACATTACCAGTCCCTCCCCAAGTGTCTAGTTGGCCCTTCTACCAGCTCCTTCCCATCAGACCGACGGGCCAGGAGGTGGGCTTGTGTGCAAACAGCCCCATCAGACCCATCATGGTCTTTTCGAAGCCACTCTTTCCTTGGCCATCCCCCTCACCGTCAAGGCACCGCCCCCATCCTGGCCACCCCAAGTCAGACGCTAGAAGCCACAGCCTACTTTACCTCTTCTTCAGATTCTCAAAGCCCCCTGTTGTCACCTGCCCTGGCCCTGTCACTCTCTGCTCTCTGCACACGTGTCTGCACACACACACCGCTTTCCCAGCTTCTCTCTGCCCAGGAGACAGACGGCAGGGCCCAGGGCAGAGCTCCCTTCCTGCGCTCGGGAAGCAATCAGACCCAACGCTGGAGAGCGGTTTCCAGCGAGCGCATCTTTGCCCACGTCGCTACGCGGAGAACCCCGCTCGTTCATTCACTAGGCTTTCTGCCTTTGGTGTTTAAAGACCTCCTTAGGGTCTGGGGGTTTCTGGTAAGATATGGTGAAGATCTCCGTTCTCCCTGGTGACAGCTGTTTCCATCCAAACGTCAACACATGTTCAGACAACTGGTGTTCTGACAAGGTGGGAAGTAAGTGACCTGCAAAGGCCCGACTACCCCGGGAAATGAGAGACCTGGGGAGCACTGGGCGAAACTGAGGAAGGCTAGTGACCCCTGCCCAGCATGAGGCTGGCAGTCAAGCCTGCATACAAAGGGAAGAGACAGGAGGATTTCCAAGGCGGGGTGCTTACGGCCCCTCCGCACAGGATGCCCCTCCCCTTCACCCTACGTCCACCCACCGCCATCCCTCTGGGATCCGCTCAGAGGGGCCCCCTGGGTGCCTAGCCAGGGCCGCATCTCCTCTCCCGGCTGAGGGTCCTAGCCATCCGCGTGTGAGTCACCTCTGCATTCCTGTCCCAGCACAGGGGGTTCCTGGGGTGCTCAGCGCCCCCCATAATGGGGCTCCAGCCTGGGGACATTTGGAGAGAACAAAGGGAAGACGCCTTCCCGAGACTGTCTGCGAAGCAAGAGGCAGCAGTGAGGGTGGCCCTCCGGACTGTGGGGCTGATGCCCTCCTGGCAGGGTTTAGCAGCAGAGGAGACAGTGTGGAGAGCCACTCGGACCTAATCCGACCTCAAGGGGAGCTGGGAAGGGAGAGAGATGTGAACTTGGGGATAAGTTACCACTTTATCTTAGAGCTCAGGACAGGAAGACGGGCACAGCCGGATGCTCCTCGTATTCTAGACAGCAGGCTTTAACAATCTTGGAAGAAAAGAGAGTCCATAGGCTCCCAGGGGCTGAAGCTCCTGAATGGGAGCCGGCTCAAGAGGAACAGTCGCCATGGTGACACGCCCCGCGTCCCTGGGAAGGGGAGCCAGAGTCCCCAGGAGCCAATGAGAGTCTGCGAAACAGATGATATGCCAACCAAGTTCCACTTATTTAAAAAATCTAATATGGCCAAGATTATGGTAGGCTGAGAAGAACATGGATTTCAGCAAAGCACTTGACAAGTTTCCCATGTTACCCATATGGACAAGATGGATAAATACAGCTGGACAATGTTAAGGGCAGGAGAATCCATAACTGGCTGGACTAGACGTTCAAGAAGCTGATTAATAAATGGATGTTGACCTCAAGTGACCTCTCTGGAGGGTGCCCAGGGCACTATCAATTACTCTAATGAAGACACGCAGAGTGGGTTTATCCACTATGTGGCTGATGAGGACAGTCTACAAACTGGATAACAGAAGACCAATAAAGATCTCAAAAAGCTGGAGTCACGGGCTCAATTTAACAGATGGAATTTACTAAAGGTCAGTGCTAAGTCCTGTACTTTAAGTCCAAAACACCAACTGCGTTAGATGGAATGAAAGAGATGTTCATGCTGGAATAACAGCAGAAGACATGAAAAAAGACTGGTCTGTAGTTGAACAAGTCAACAGCGTGACTTGACTGTTTAGAAAGGGGGAGGGATGGCACTGTAAGGGACAGTGCAGCAGTCCTGGTGCCAGGCTGAGGGAGCTGCCACCTTGGTCTGCTCTGGGCTCAAGGGAGGGGTCCAGTGCTGGGATCGCACTCTCAGAGGGTCGTCCTGGGCAGCCTGCCAGATGGTGAGGGACCTGAAGCCAGCCCACAGGAGGGAAGGGGAGGAAGCCATCAGACCTGCTGCTCCAGGAAGGCCTGATCCCATCCACTTTTGTTCATCGTTGCACCCCACCTGGCACCCGAGAGCCCAGCGCCGTGCCCGGCACACGGGAAGTGCAGCAAGATGGGGTTTGGTCCAGATACGAGAGGCCTTGGAGGTGAATGTGGTCAAACGTCTGCACGTGTTCTCAGGGCTGTCACAGGAAGAGGGGCTAGAGAGATGGGGCACGATTCAGAGGAGGGGGACCCTGCCCTCCTCGGGGAAAGGCAGAAGGCGGGACCAGCAGAACCGGCTGACAAAGGTCCAGGTGGCCGGCCGCTGGGAGGGATTTTCTGTGTTGGTAGAAAGCTGATCTGTGGGACTGCTAAATCCCCTTCTAATCCCACGACATCCATTTGTCTTCTCCTTATCTGGGCAGCCTTTCCATATCTTAAGGTATCTAGAGGTTTGCCAAACATAATTCTTAAAATCAATGGCACACATTTTTCATGCCTTCCAAAAGAAGTTCACAGATCGTCTCCATCCGGGCTCCTTGTGGGGAGTCACGTTTACTTCCTTCCTTCCTTGTTTCCCGAGCTGAGGCCAGCGTTTCGTCCTCACCGTGATCCTCCTTCTAGCCTTCAGCCTGCTGCAGAGTCCTACTCGGACTGACGTGCAGTGGAGGGGCTGGAGGGAGAGCCGTGACGAGGGGGCAGCTCTCATGGAGCCACTGCTCAGGGGGTACATGTGCGCCCCCCAACCGGCCCTCCCAGTCAGCCTGGGGTTCTACAGGGTTCTCACACGGACACGGCCTGACCGATCCACGGTCACAACCCAGAAGCAGGACACAGGAGTCTGTCCTTTCCTCACTGGCGCCAAAGGCGGCATTCCCGGGACCCAGAGCAGTCCGCTCTCCAGGCTCCTTGGCTCCCTTAAACCTTGTCTGGAACAGAACTTCTCCCCTAGCCCAGCTCTAGGCTAGAAAGAGAGAAAAGGAAAGGAAACCACATTTACTGACCACATACTAGAGAGCGAATGGGCATCAAATAACGTAACCCTCAAAATGATCACGTGCAGGTTACATTTAAGGAAACTGAGGCTGCAGGAGTTACGTAGCTTGATGGGGCCAGGATTCAAGTCCAGAGCTGTGGGTGTGGCGCTGCCATGGGTGGCAGGCAGGAGGGGTCTGAACTCCAGGGGGCAGCACGTGTGGCGAGAGGCAGTCTCACCTCTCTGAGCCTTGGCCGCCCTGCCTGCAAAGCAGGGACAACACAGCCAGCTGTCCTAGGAGGTACTGTGAGGGCTGGAAGGGGCCCACAGCCAACGTGGGCTTCTGCTACAGTCCACAGCCCCGTGCCGGGCAGGCTCCCTTTCGGGACCAGGACGGTGCTTTCTTCACCGTCTTCCTTTCTCTTCCTTTTTCTATTTTATTTTTTGGTGGCAGTTTTAACAAAACGCTGATCCTCTGCACGGAGCGAGCGGCGCAGAGCAGATGAAAGCGAGGATGTGCCGTGGGCTCCGTGGCGCAATTAGCATTCTCCTAAACAAACGAGCTTCAGCAGAGCTGTAATTAAGCAGGCCTGTAATTAAGTATATGCCCTTTATCATAATGATCATGCTGGAAAATGGCATGATGTATGGAGCTCTGTTATTAATGCTGTAATCCCAAACCGAAGTGCGAGTACATAGAAATCAGCGTGTCAGGCCTGTCACCGGAGTGTTTGTAAAATACATTAAAGAGAAAAGCCGGGAAACAATGAGCTCATTCAACTGTTCTTTTCACAATCAGGCTCTACAAGTCAAGAGGATTGTGAATGCTTACAGAATCTGCAACGTTTCAACAAATAAAGCTCTAATCTGCTACTGTATTAATACCACCCCCTATTCTAAAGAAGGAAAGGAGGAAGGGGGTGATTTTTTTTTTTTTCCCCCCAACTGACCGGGATACCTGCCTTTGCTTTCCTAGGGGAAGAAGTCCAATTTGCGTGACGTATCTGTTGGAACATAAAATTGGATTTCGGCTTTTGCGCAGATGGCTCTGCCATGAACCTCTAGGAACTCTGCCTGGCAAGGGGACAGGGTCACAGCTCCTGCGTACGGGAGCTACTGTGTAACTGTACTTGCCGGGGCAATCCCTCAGAGCCCTCCCTTGATTCTCCCCTCCAAATGCACGCCCGTGGACTTCTGAGGGCTCAGCACAAACCCACCGCTGACCAGCTCCCAAAGGCACCGGGCCGGGAGCAGCACATCTCCTTGGTCAGGCCTGCCGATTCCTTCCTCAACGAGGAAATGCTCCGATCGACACATGCATTAATTTCAACGCACTTGATAAAGAGATTCGTAAAGTCATGCGGTAAAAAATGTAAACTTTTTAAAAAGACTCCATTACTAGCATCTCAATTGTTGTCTGCTTACAGTTGCCAAGTGGTGTTAAGTGAGCTTGGTCACGGTTCCTCAGAAGTTCTTGCAGAGATGAGGGTGAACAACGTGGCCTGCTGGCAGGCAGTCATTTTCAGAATAAAATTGAATGTAGTTGGAGTGGTAGGAGACCTTTAATTCTGTGGGCCTGCTTGGGGTTCAGAGCTGTACATAATCAGTAACCTGGCCCTTTCTTCTCCCCATTTCCTGCGGCCTTTCAAAGGTTCTTTACAATTTGTGATGGGAAAAGTGCCAGCAACTCTAGATCTCAAGGCCACTTCTCAAAACTCATTTGTAAACCAAAAACACCAAGCCGGTTCGGCTTTCCTGGTGATTTCACTTTGGGGATATTCCTTGGAAGACATCTGTAGATGCCCCAGAGCTGTCTGCTAGGTGACATTCCAATTGAGTTGACACAAGGCCAACAACTTCCTTCTAGATCCCCAAAGTGATTTGTTTTGCCACGTGATTCATAAGCCAAAAGGAGTGATTCATCAGCCACGGCGAGAGCCTCCCGAGTCCCACGCGTGAGGTGGCTCCGAGGAAGGCAAGAGGGGCCTCACGCGCGTGAGCACCCTGGGGCCTGGGCAAGTCACTCAGCCTCCGCGTCTGCCTGTCCTCGGTGAAGGCGGACAGCCGCTCCGCGGCATGGCCGACGGGAGGAAACCAGAAGGGGCCAGGGGCACACCAAGCAGCCCACTGCTTCTTCCGAGGAGCGAATTCAGGTCAGGCCCTCTGCCCCATCTCTGACTTAGGACAAGCGTTCAATCTCTCTGTGCCTGATTCTTTGACCGCAGAAGGAAGGAAATCATACCTGCATTGCTGTGAAGTTTAAATGAGATAAAAGCGTAAGGCTCAGCAGGTCATGGAAGCAACCTAAATGCCCATCGACAGACGATTGGATAAAGAAGATGTGGTGCCCATATACAAAGGAATATTGCTCAGCCATAAAAAGGAACGAAACTGGGACATTGTTGAGATGTGGATGGACCTAGAGACTGTTATACAGAGTGAAGTAAGTCAGAAAGAGAAAAACAAATATCGTGTATTAATGCATATATGTGGAATCTAGAAAAATGGTACAGATGAACCGGTTTGCAAGGCAGAAATAGAGACACAGATGTAGAGAACAAACGCATGGACACCAAGGGGGGAAAGTGGGGGTGGGATGAACTGCGAGATTGGGATTGACATATATACACTAATATGCATAAAATAGATAATAAGAACCTGCTGTATAAAAAATAAATAAAATTTTTTAAAAAAGCATAAGGCTCAGGTACAAACTAACTGCTCAGTAACTGTCATCATCACGGCACTAGAGGAAAAGCCCTTTCTCTTCTCCCTGCTTTTACATACAAACACAAGCGCATCCACATTAAATTACGTAACCCGCGGCTGTAACTCCTGATCCAAAGGCTCTTGGAGGTGTGGAAGCGAAGCCTACCCAGGAGGGCTTCCCTTGGTGTCCGGACCATGGCTCTCCTGGCATCTGCCTTCCCTTGAGCTGTCACAGGTCGAGCTCAACGGCAGAAGCAGGGCCCAAGCTGGGCCCAGGTGCTAAATGTCCCCTGGAAAAGAGCCCCCAAAGCAAAGAGAAGAAAACTGCCCCTGGGCATCAGGAGGCTAGTTTACCAGGTTAGTCAGAAACACCGTAATCTTCAAATAAAGGCGCCTTCACACCATAAACGAATATTCTCTGAGGTTCTATTTCGCATGGGTAATTAGGAAGCCCTCCCCCGCATTTCTCTGGCCACCGCCCCCCCCCCCAGGCCTCCAAAACACGGAGCACCTGACAGTAACTGTCACTTTAGCCCTGCAGCCTGCTTCACCCTTCCACGTCCCCACATCCTGGGAGGAAGCTGAGGGCCCTCCAGCCCTCCTACACCCCTCCTTCTGGAGTAACCACCCAGGGGGCCCCATGGGCTTTGCAGCAGGACGCCTCGTGGGTCTCTGCTGGGAGGCGGGAGCCCACAGAGGCTGGGCCACGTGCCCCACAGGGACTCTAGATATATGAAGGAGCACATCCTCGCTCTGCTACAGAAATGCATTTTAAAACTTTATGAGTACTTAATGGCTTGGGGCAGAGACCAACTGCATTTTGCTCAAAGTAAAGATAAAATCCAATTAAGTGAGACTTTTCCTTGCTGGCTGTTGAGCGGCTCCTGGGTAAGTCACCGTCACTATGTGTTCACACCTGCTTCCCCAGTGCACACGCACAGAAACTCCTCGGTGAGCTCGAGACCAACAAAAAGGGCTTTGGGTGTGCAGAATAAAAAGCTGAACCGAGGGGCCAACACAGGGGTATTGCCGCCAGGCACATTCCTGGGGAGGCAGGCATGGTCTAAACGCACTGTCCTCCAGCGACTGAGGCAAAGCCTTGATGGGGACGGGACAGGCCTGCGCAGGGCTCGGGCCCCAGCGCAGGAAGATGCGCTTTCATTTCTAGAGCTCTTTTCACCTTCTCAAAACCAACTAATATACATTTTTAAGTTTTATTTTTTTTAACCCCTCAAAAAATGAATACATTCTCTAAAGAAGCAATTCCCATAGTCCAGCTACGTTAAGCACCCCTTGACACCAGAGCCACATCTCAGGGGTCTCCTCGGGGGAAGAGCCGGGGTAGTGGTCTGTGCACAGTCCTTGGGGTCCCCCCCCAGCTCATTTCCTATGGGCTTATGTATATGTTTGCATGTACAGAAGAAATGCAGGATTTTTGGGTGTATGTGTTTGTGTTTTTAATAACAATAGCATCACAGCATAACTGTTCTGCAACTTGCTTTTTTCACCTGTCAGAGGGTTTCCGTGTCGGGGTAGCTACAGATCTATCTCAGTCTTTGTTACACCTGCACAGAAGTAAGGGTGGGGTGACAACCGAGCGCCAGCTCATAAGGAGCCTTGATTGCCATTTAAAGTGGCCTGAATGTCCCCGTGAGGTCCCTGGGGAGCCGCTGCAGGGTTTTTGAGCTGGAGAGTGACACACTGTATTTATATTTGAGGGATGTCTCCTAGTCCAGGCACATGAGAGGGAGTTAGGCTGGAGGCAGGACCACCAGGAGGAGGTTCTGACAGTAAATCAAGGGGGGCTGGTGGCCTGGACTAGGCCTGTGACAGTAGGAACGGAGGAGAGGGGACACATGGAGGAATGTTTAGATGGCAGAATCCAGGGATTCCACAACCGGCTGTGGAGGGGTAAGGGAGGAGCAGAGGAGTCAGGGGCGTCTGAGGTTCTGCCTCAAACAGCTGGGAGAAAGGGGTGCCAGGCACAGATGTGGGGGCCAGTGGGGTGGAGTCGGAAGCATGGGGATGAGCCGGTGGGTTCCATTTTGGATGTGTCAGGTTTGAGGGGCTTTTGAGACATCCAAGGGAAGACCCTGGCCGACACTGGTGGGAACACCACGACCAAGAATGCAAGACTGGTTGGTGAGGACTGCCTGGATGCAAGTACAAAAGTGAGCCCTGACGGAGCGACTGGGAGTTACCAGCATGGTGATAACCAAGGACACGAGAGGAGGGAAGATGTTCTGGAAGAAAACACGTGAGGATAGAGGCAGGCCCAGGACGAACACTGAGGGATGCTGACAGTTAACACTCAGGTTGAGGAAGAGAAGTTGGCAAAACAATGTGAAGAAGATTAGAAGGTACTCGGTGATGATGGATCAAAAAATTGGAGGTGTTAGTATAAACTTGGTTTTAATAAGCAGATATATGTCTGTGAGTCTGTTTCTGTTTTGTAGATAGGTTCATTTATGCCATATTTTAGATTCCACATACAAGTGAAGTTATATGGTATTTCTCTTTCTCTTTCTTACTTCACTTAGTATGATAATCTCTAGGTCCATCCATGTTGCTACAAATGGCATTATCTCATTCTTTTTTATGGCTGAGTAGTATTCCGTTGTAGAAAGAACAGATTTGTGGTTGCCAAGGGGGAGGGGAGGAGGGAGAGGGATGGACTGGGAGTTTGGGGTTAGTAGATGCAAACTATTACATTTGGAATGGATAAACAAGGTCCTACTGTATAGCACGAGGAACTGTATCTGATCTCCCTGTATAAACCATAATGGAAAAGAATATTAAAAAAAAAGAATGTATACACATATATATACATGTATGTATAATTGAGTCACTTTGCTCTACAGCGGAAATTAGCACAACATTGAAGATCAACTATACTTCAAAAAAGGAAAAGTAGGTATACGTGAAAATACATGTAGATACGTATATGTAAATACACATGTACATTTACATGCACGTGTATGTGCTCCAACACACACACACGTAATATATTTCTATTTGCTGAGGCCCTAGAAGCAATGGCACCTCGAGAGTGATGAGCATACCCAGTGCCCAGCTTTTGGTTTCCAGGATTCTCCTCTCAAAGAAATAGGGCTCTTTGGAGAAATGGCTGATTCAGCACTGAGCAGGGAAGGAACACACCTGGGACATCTTGTTGCACCAGAAAGTAAAGACGTTCTCTAAGAATCGGGGAAATGCATCAGAGGGACACAGGAGCCAGGGCTCCCAAGGGCTAAATATGGAAAAAATTTGAGCATCAAAATAAATACTGATAAGAATGAATAAGAATCCACTAGTCCACATCAATACACACAAACTGGGGATAAGGGAAAGCTCTTCCTTATAATAAAATGCCAAGTAAGAAATACTGAGGGATGGAGTTATAAAATGAATGGATGCTAAAACTAGTAGGTGAAAATGTGATGAGGAATGAGCTATTTACGTAGTCCTGAAGTATTTCCCACAAATTACATATTAATTACAAAAGAAAAAACAGAAATTTCACAGTGAAGAAACCGGGCACACAGCACTTCAACCACATGATCCCAGTTAATTTTACCAATGCTGGGTCATGCCAACATCATGGACCTCCTGATATGATGCACTGAGAATAAATACCTGTTGAATAAATAACAGTGATGAGAACTGTTCTGGGAGTCAGGGGGCCCACGTGTAGGCCAGTCAGGTCTCAGTGTCCTCATCTGTGAGTGGACGGCTTGGGCCACATCAGCCACTTGGCTAGGGCTCATCTGGCAACTTTAAAAAATTATTACTGCTGCCTGTTGTTCCTCCCCCAGAGGTTCTGATTTACTTGGTCTGAGGGTGGATTCTGGGCTCCCAGGTGAGCATATGTGCAGCGAGGTCTGGGCAGCCCTGGGCCATCAGATGATCTCAAAAATCCCTCCCAAGCAGCCGCACAGCACAGGGAGATCAGCTCGGTGCTTTGTGACCAGCTAGAGAGGTGGGATAGGGAGGGTGGGAGAGAGGGAGACGCAAGAGGGAAGAGATATGGGGACATATGTATAACTGATTCACTTTGTTATAAAGCAGAAACTAACACACCATTGTAAAGCAATTATACTCCAATAAAGATGTTTAAAAAAAAAATCCCTCCCAACCCTGACATTCTCGGTCTCACAAACCGTAACAATCACCGTCAGTATTAAATAAGCGTTGGTGATTTGAGACCCGGATGTAAACCTCGGAAGATACAACGCACAAAATCCACCAAGGCTGGCCCATCCCAGGCAACGTGATTTCTCCAGCCCTCCTCTAGGTTCTACTCAAACAGCCTTCTCCAAAGCAACAATCAGGAAGAGTTATAGCAGGTTCTGGGCCAGATGCCTCCCCTCCCCTCCCCTCCCCTCCCCTCCCCTCTCCACCCCTGGAGTCAAAGGGCAAGGAGAGAAGGTGTCCCAGGGCGTCCGGGTGTCTACAGCCAGCACTGACCCACGCTCCAGAGAGCACTGTCCAGGGAACAGCGTCGGGGCACTTACACACGTGCCCTCTTGAACCTCCCAGCAGCCCCGTGGGTGTCGCCATCCCTACTCTGCCAAAGGGACCTGAAGCCCAGGAGATGGGCCGTGGTCAGGGCCGCAAAGCTGGTACAGAAAGGGAGCTCTTCCAATCCACTGCCTTCCCACCACTTGAGGAAGAGGTGGGAACACCTCCCTACGTGGCATGAAGGAGTCATCCAAGGATGGAAGCAGAAAGGTATAATCGAGAAGGGCGAACATGTGAACGGAAGGTACGCAGAGCTGGAAGGTGTTAAGAAGCCAGCATGCACGGGGTCTTCATGGTGTCTTCTGGGCTCTCGCCTCAGTGGCCCAGACAGACATACCTGCCCCAGGGATCTTTGGAGTTGGCTTTCAATGCAGGTCTCCTTAGGCTATTCCCTTATTTAAAATCTTCAACTGTTTCCTCAGGTTTAAGGGGTGATGTCCAAATGCCTCAGCCCAGGCCCTCACAGGCTGACCCCAACCTAGCTTTGTGGTCTAGCTGCCCTCCCACCCTGGCTCCCCACACCTTGGTATCTAGCTACGCCAACCTCCTCACCATTTCCTGACCAAGCCATGCATTCTGTATGCGATATGCCCTTCTCCTTGCTGTGTGCTCGGCCTGGAGAGCCCACTCCTGCCTGTGGACCCCCCAAACCAGCTGAAAGTTACCCATGTGGGTCACCTTCCGAGCTGTCACTCACTGGAGTCAGTGCCCTTGCTCCCACTGCCTCTGTGCTGCAATCATCCATCCCAATGCCTTTCCCCAGATGACAAGCTCCAGGCTAGCCCAGGGCCTGCAAGGATGAGGCGATGGACAGATAAATGATGCAAGGCCACCTTTCCGAAAAAAGCTGTTTCGAGATGGGAATTCTCTAGGACTCTGTGAAACAGAGACGTTCTAACTCCTTTTCTTCCGATTCCTTGATCAATGAATAAGCTTTTGATTACTTGTCTGTTTGCCCAAGTACTTTAACAATAGGATAGTAGGCCTGAGCATCACACAAACTGGAAAGGTATAACCTCGTTATAACTCGTAAGATTTGAAAATAAAGACCGCCCACAGGTTAAAGGAAAATGGTACAAAGTGTGACACTCTGGTACCACAGCACAGAGATCTTCTGACCGTGATTAGTGGGGTCACACTCCCCAGGGCCTGGGCGCCCCTGAGTGAATGGGAGAGCTTAGGATGAGTGCCCCGGAGCCAAGGCCCTGAGCCCTGGGGTCGGGGGTGGGCCCTGGAGGGGCAGCCACCACGGGAGGCCCCAGGCTTCATCCTCCCCAAGATGCCCAGTGATTCCAAAAGCCCCGCCACAGTGACAGACAGACATGGACCAAATGAAGAGCGACCTGCTACGGGAAGTCTCACAACAGTCGAAATCCGACCTATGTTTACGTGAGACTGCACTGCCTGTGTGCCTTCCAACCAGGTTGTAACTTTATAATAAAACTTAATTTGAAAAGAAAAAAACCCCCATTTCTACACCTTGTATTTTTCTCAAACACTGAACTTCCCAATTCAAAACCAAAGGTCTGGGCTTCCTCCCCTTCATGTAGCTAGACTTGCAGCATCTGTGAGGAGGGTGGTGCCCACAGAGGGTGCGTGATGACAGGAGACGACAGAATTACCACCTGTAGTTGGGACAGGGCACAGGCGGGCACACTGACCGACACAGAGGTGCCTTTCCAATCAGCAGAACGTTCAAGGGACTTTTCCCTGGGAAACAGCTTCTCGGGAAAACAGTACATCACATTTCCAAAATTCAGCTCCAGTGGACAAGCTCCCTGGACCACGGTAATGTGAGGAAAACGAGCAACCACAGACAGAACTGACGCCTCGGCTGACACCCGATCTGATGTGGAATACTGGGGCGTGGGCTCCCTTCTATCTGCTTGCTGTGTCTCCGAAGTACAATGCCACAAATTACCCAGATTTCAGATTTAATATTAACCTTTAAAGGGCATGTCACAGAAATGTATTCTCTAAATATTGGTTGTGAGCTCACTTTGTAAGTCTATCACGGAAAATAGGTGTGAGGCTGCCACCCATCTCTGACTACATCTGTCATGGGCATCTCCCGCCACCTGACAGTAATTCCAACTGAACCCAGCAGTCCCACAGACGAACAATTCAGCCATCCTCGCTAACCACAGTCTGAGCTCAACCTTAAGATTTAATAATAGAGCCTGCTAATACTGCTCTCATTTCTAGAGCTGATGAACTTTCAGAGGCAACATGAGTTGAAATAATGAGTGCGGAGATGACAAAGAATTTTAATCCAAGGTTCTTTGAAATATCCAGTATAATAAGCACTTGTTCCTTTCTACAATGGGCATATAAAAGAGAAATCTAAATAATAATTGCTGTAATCATCTTGAAAAATATGCAGAGATTAATGGTGATTATGAAAATCTGTATAATTGTTCTCTGAAATCATCACTGATGAAGTGGTATCTTGAAATGGCCATAGCCGGAGAACTTTTAACACCGAACTCCATGTGGGCATGGAAACGTGACACTTCAGCTTTCTCCTCGTAAAATTATTACCCTGTGTTTACGAAATTGTTTTTCATCATTTCCAATACGCTGGCCTGCATTTTAACTCTTCATACCAGCGCCCTGAAAAGGTTCTAAGACGCCCTTAATGGGATGCATATGTCATTGTGGTTCAAAGCCCCAAGTTCAACTTGTTATTTATTCAAATAATTAATTACTCTTGTATCCATCGAGCAGTTTGTCATGACACATTAATGACTTGATAGACTTCTATGAACTGGTGAACACAGAACAGCAGAGCGTTTTTATCGTCATTTAATTTTAAAACGATCCTGTGTGAAATTATCTAGTCGTGAGTGATGGGAGCATAAAGAACAGACTCAGCAAAGCCCCTTTTGGATCATTGCTTTATTAATGGTAACGTCAGGGAAATGAAAAATGCTAACATTGTCATATTCCGCTGCTGGGGGGAGATGAATGGCTGGGGGAGAGGGTGAGGGTGCTGAGCGCTCAGGCCAAGTGCACAGGCCCCTCCTGGCGCCAGGCGGGGCGGGGCTCACGCCTTGCACACCCAGAACTCCAGCTCGAGACACCACTTCCACGCCCAGGCTCCCTTTTGAGTTTATGGCTCTCGATGTCTATTACTTTTGTGTGTGTGGTCTTTTTTTTTAACTTGAATTTTCCGCTAGTGATATAAAGCAGCCTCACGAAAACATTTCGCTTTATTGCTTTGAACATTAAACGTTATTAATCCAATAGAAAAACGTTAAAGATATTGCTGTCACCTTCAAATGTGAAATGATATTAGGCGCTAAAAAAATGCTGGGTTAGGAGAAAAGATGTTCCCTTAGTTTCTTTGGAGCTTTGAGATAACTGTGCTGGGTTGATGATAAGATAATATTTCTACAGGGCTCACAGCACAACATCTGCTTAAAAGAGATTTCTTTTTTTTTTTATATACAGTGAAAATTGTTTCTCAATTGTTTTAATTACAAACTTGGGAATCTATGCAAACTACTCCCCAGCAGTGTGATTCAAAGACAATAGACCGCAATCCCTGAAGAGCCGCAGCGCAGCCGGCGGGCGGGCGGGCATCACCGGGGCTCTGCCTGCACGTGGCCGAGCCCGCGAGGGGACCGTGGCCGAGCCCGCAGGCATTGTTCTGTCCTCTCGGAAAGAGAAGCAAGCAACGGTGGATCTCTTTTTCCTCGCGAGCTTCCTGTTTTGTCTTCCCAATGCCGGTGAGCGGTGAGCGGCTCTACCACCCACCCAGGGGCCTGGAGCCACAGGGACCTGCCCCCTCCCTCACATCTGTCATCAGTTTCTTTAAATCCCAAAGAGGGCGGTCAGTGGTGGCAGCTCACACTGAGTTGAACGGCTCTGTGCAAGCCCCGGTCTAGGTGCTTTCTGTGTACTGAGTTCTCATGACAATCCCATGAGCTTATATATTATTATTATTTAGATCATCATCCTCCTCCCCATTTTACAAGAAACATTCAGGCGAAGGGCAGGTAAGCAACCTGCCTGAGAGCACACGGCCAGCAAGATGCAGAGGAGGAACTGAACCCGGAAGCCTGACTCTTTCCCGCGCCGCCACGGTGCCTCTTAATTCTACCCAGGGATCTCTCTGGAACCTGGCCCCCCTGCCCACCTCTGCTGCCCAGGACCCAGGGGGATGCCCACCCTTCTGACATTAGCGGCTTCGCTACCCCTGGCTCCCTGTAATCTCCTCTCTTACAGAAGCGGATGTGGAAAGAAATGGGGTCCAGGCAGTCGCTTCCACAGTACATGGGAAGTGCAGTAAAAGTGGAGCACGGCGGGGCAGCTGAAAACGCAGCTGATGTGAGTTGAAACAGGGGTGTTAGAATTCTGAGGATAAACAAGTCAAGGGACGTGGGAAGGCCCATGCCAGCAGTTCGGTGGCCTATTTTGCGGAATGCCCCCCCTTTTCAGGTGGAGACACGTGGGTCAGAGTCTCATGATTTTCACAGGGACATTTCACGCCAGGCGGCCACAAAGCCAGAGCTCAAGCCCAGGTTGCCTGAGGCCCCAGGGCACCTCCGCCCAGGTCCCGCCTTGTTAGGCAGTGAGTGCCGGCCCCACCCGGCGGTCAGGGCCTCGTTTTGCTCTGTCAGGAGGTCTGAGCAGAGCCGCAGCAAGCAACCGTGGCTCGGTGGAGTTCTGCCAGGTTTAGAGGTTGTGAGGTGTATCACAGGTTCATCTGGGGGACCGCCAGGGGGCCCTCAAAGAGACAGAGCCGCTGAGATGGAGCTGCATGAGATCACAGATGCCACAGGCAGGGGAAAAAACAGTGGTTTCAATAGGAGCCCCTATTAGATGGAAAGTCTATTTCCCTAATAGATGGAAAGTCCAGGCAGGTAGTCTCGATCGTAGGGTCACTGCTTCTCATCCAGGGCACCTTCACTCAGGAAGCCGACCACAGGGGCCCTCTCTTTGGAGAGCAATCGCACCCTTCGAGATGACAAGTAGCACCGCCACGGGAGACATGCTGGTCCAGACGGGGGAGGCAGGGAGGGTGGGCACCGGTGAGCCCGGCCTTTGTTAGTGCTTTAAAGACGGTGCCTTCAGAGCTGGCCCCATACTCCAGAGGAGGCAACCTCGCTCTCCAAACCACAGGTTCTCGGACTTCCAGGTGTGTCAGAATGGCCGGGGATGCTCGTTAAAAATGTGAATCCCTAGCCCCAAACCTCCAGAGATGGGCTCAGGCACTTAGGGACAATGGCGCTAGGAGAAACTCCGCTCTGTGCTTAGAGCCAGAGAGCACTTCGCTGAGGGTCTCATGGACCAAACGGCTACAAAGGTCTCATGCGTGCAGCTCCGTGAAGCTTTTCTGCGCAAGCAGGGCTCTCTGTTATCTGTAAGGACTAACCACGGCAGGGAAGGTGGCACCGTAGCACCGGTCACGGCTGTCATTTGGTGAAAGCCTTGGACTTAGTGCCAGGTGCTCTGCTCCACCCTTTCCCTGTCACAACCCTGCCAGACAGACGGGATCACCCTGTCCTATGTCTGCGAGAGGCAAGGGAGCCACGCTTCCAGTCGAAAGGGAAGCCAGCACTGTAACCCACGTCGTCTAGCTCAGAAAGCCGGGCTCTTGACACTCCTACAGCATCTGGTGTCAAGAAACACCAGTGCCAAAGGACAACCAGGGACTCTGCTCACTAATGGATTATTCACTATGCTGTAACCTAACCCTGGATTTCTCTTCGGTCCAGACCCTTCGTGGACTGAGCCTCTGAAACTCATAAGGGAAAAGGAACCCAGAAAGGTCCTTGTTTTCCTGGCTCTGTATCTGTAGTGAGGTTTCTGAGTACTCAGGTTTCTATGGCTTTTACCTTCACTAGTAGGTAAAAAAGATTCACTTAGCTTGTGACTGTCTTTCTGGAATCCAGACAGAAGGCTTCTCTCTCTCTCTCTCTCTCTCTCCCTAACTCAAACTGAACTCTTCACATTTTGAAGCTGAGGGACACATTTCTCACTTGTACTGGATTCTCGAGTTTCCTTCTTAAACCTTTCTGTGCTTCTCTGAGTGATGACTTCCAGCCACTTGAAAATCTGCCCTGGATTTTTTTTTTTTTTTTTTTTTTTTTGCGGTACACAGGCCTCTCACTGTTGTGGCCTCTCCCGTTGCGGAGCACAGGCTCTGGACACGCAGGCTCAGCCGCTCCGCGGCATGTGGGATCCTCCCAGACCGGGGCATGAACCCGTGTCCCCTGCATCGGCAGGCGGACTCTCAACCACTGCGCCACCAGGGAAGCCCCTGCCCTGGATTTTTTAAAGGGACCCTTTGGTCAGAACAAAGTGTGAAAGTCCACATTTCAATGGGAACAAACAGCTCAAAAAGACACACCTAAGTGACTTCTCCACCAGGAGGCTTTCAGGGCTGCTGCAGTAACTTGGGAGGAAAAGCTGCATGCCAGGAGCCGGGAACCATCGAGAAAGGCAGGTCAGTAGGACACCAGGGGCCTGTTCTTAAAAATACTTTCCTTAAAGCCCCAGGGGAAGGGGAATATTACGTGAATTAAAAAAGAAAAAAAACGACCAGACCCCTCGGGGGAACACAAACCCTGCAGGTGGGCACAGCTCTAGGCCCGTGGGGAGGGAGGGCTCGGCCAGGCCGAGGAGCACTGACACCACAGTCCTGAGCAGCCCCGGTGGACGCCTCGCAACTGTCCTCTGGGCCGCACGCCCATGATTTTATGGAGTGAGAGGTGACACTTCCCCATTTCTGGGGTCGTCTGCAGTGTGATCGGAAGTAGAGAAGGCAGAAAGGGGAGCTGTCCTTGCCCCTGAAACAGCCTCCCCCTCGGTACTCAGTATTCGTGGTGGCTGCCATTGGCGGAAACCCTGCGGGCCGTGACGTGAAGTAATCTCATTTTGCTAAAAGCACAACTGGAATTTCATGAGTGGGGCGTCTGGCCAGCAAGTAAGCCCGTCAGACACTCAGCACCTGAATTTCGGCCCAACTGGGATACTTCCCACTTTCCTCCTGCAAAAGCAGCAACTATCTATCTATGTATCTATCTATCTATCTATATTTATTTATTTTTGGCTGCATTGGGTCTTCGTTGCTGCGCGCGGGCTTTCTCTAGTTGCGGCTAGCGGGGGCTACTCTTGGTTGCAGTGTGTGGGCTTCTCACTGTGGTGGCTTCTCTTGTTGCAGAGCACGGGCCCTAGGCGCGCAGGTGCGCGGGCTTCAGTAGTTGTGGCACGTGGGCTCAGTAGTTGTGGCTCGCGGGCTCTAGAGCACAGGCTCAGTAGTTGTGGCACACGGGCTTAGTTGCTCCGCAGCATGTGGGATCTTCCCGGACCAGGGTTCAAACCCATGTCCCCTGCATTGGCAGGCGGATTCTTAACCACTGTGCCACCAGGGAAGTCCCCAAAGCAGTAACTGTCTTGAATTTTCTTCATTAAAAAAAATTGAGCCCCACAAAGCGCCCCCTGCTGGTGCTGGAAGCGGGAGAGGGAGGGGGAGTCAAAGGTCTAAGAAAGTGAAGGGGCATCTCGGAAGGTGAGGAGAGGGGTCTGGGTTTAATCACAGAGTGGGCTGGGAGGTGGGGCCAGGGCACAGCTGGACTCCGGCGCAGCCAGGCGCTGACCACGTGAGGACTGCTCACCAAGGGAAAGAGGAAGGCGCCTGGGTGAGACTGAAGAGCTGTGTGACCTGTGGTGTGAGGATATTCACAGAAAGTACAGATTCTCAAAGGTGGTTCAGGAGCTTTAAAGCAGGGACCCGGGAACACTTCCAAGACTAAAGGCAGCTTGAGAATTTTTGGAGGCCTTTTTGTCTCTTGTGTATTTTACAAAGGGAAGTCGGAGCGGGAACTGTGGGCAGAGGAGGCTGCTGGTGATGGCATCACCACCTGGCTTCAGGGCTGAGGAGAAACACGTGGTGCAGGTGAAACTGGCCTCTGTTAGAAGCAATCACCATCCCAGACCCAATATCCCGGAGCAAAGGAAGCTTCTGGGTTCTATGTGGCCTAAGAACAACTGCTCCTTGGGCTCCACAGCTGTCTTTATTTTTATTTATTTATTGTTTTTTTTGGCCGCGCTGTGTAGCTTGCGGTATCTTAGTTCCCCGACCAGGGATTGAACCCAGGCCCTGGCAGTGAAACCGCCAAGTCCTAACCACTGGACCGCCAGGGAACTCCCTCGGCAGCTGGCTTTAGAGTCACGCCATCATTTGGAACATCCTGAGCTGGGGCGCGGGAAGGGGCAAAATGGGAACCTGGGCCAACTACGCTGACAGCCTGATTAGCAAAAGCCTGGGTCTTGGCCCAATTCCTTTTTACATAAACAAAACCCACAGTTAAAATTATTATTAATGGTGATGTAATATATGGAGGAATTTACTTAAATGACAAAATTTATTTTAAAAACTTTATAAATGATGTCAGTTTTTATTCAGAGAATCGTTAGTTCTAAAGGTTCACCAACACACGTCACTTTTACGTTACTAGATTTTGTGGGAGAAATTATGTGCTGAAGAGCTGTTTTTAAATTTGGGCATTTGGGAATGTCTTGGGGAATTGTCCCATCAAAACATTTATGGTCTAATTACTGTATTCAGACGAGATGTTCAAGACGACCTGTCAAAGTTCACTATTCTAGAATCACCCATGACCACAAAAACACAACACGGAGCACTAGAAGCACAAAAATCCACCCTCACCCCAATTATTTAGTTGGGTCTTTGTGGGGCTAAAGCATGCAGGGGTTAAAATCAACCATGCCCACACCCCCGGCCACCGCAAACTTGCCCCTACGCTTAGATGGGAAATCCCTTTGGCCATGACCAGGGCCATCACCCCTTTTGCCCAGCACTGGACACTGGCTGTCTCAGTTACCGAGACTGGGGTTCATGGGAGGACCGAGAGCTGTGAACAGTGCCCGAATACAAAACATTTCTTCCAGTAATTAAAAAAAAAAAATCAATTTTGCCCCATGGGGCTCTAGCTGAACAGAAATCAGCCTGCGGGACGCTGGGAAGAGGCTGGGGCGACGTGCTACGTGGTGGTGAGGTAGCTGGTATAACATTTAAGGGAACGAAGTGGGGCAGTCTCAGAACCTTTGTAGTTAAGAGAACCGAGGGGCAGACAAACACATTTTAACAGCCAAGCTCCTCCTTTCACATATGTGTAAAACCTCTGGAATTTCATAGGAAAAAACTATTTCAAAAGCAATCTTTGAAGTCTGAAAATAAAAGCAGAGAGGCAACGTCTCGGTATAGAAGGATGGTTTCAAACTACTGAAGGCACCAAGGGAAGGCGCTAATGGGCAGGGAGTCGCACCAGGTCAGAGCTACACGCTTGCATGTTTATCTCTGGATGCTTGGCCTTGGCTGTACTGACTGCATCTCCTCCTGGCGCAGCTTTTCCATGATGGGACAAGAGACATTCATCTTCTCTATCTCGCTTTGCCCTCTCGGGGCCTGGATGGTGCCTGGGTTGGTAACGCTGATGATCCAAAGAGAAGGCTGGGCCAGGTGTGCACGTATGTGTGTACCTGCGTGTGTGTGCATATGCGCACACGTGTGTGGATGAGAAAGTGGCACAGCGAGAAGAAAGAGACCACTCGAGCCCCACATGTGTGACTACCGACCTCTTCCACGAAGCCCCGGGCACACACAGGGCCCGTGATGTTGGCAACCCAGTTCCTTCACAGTCCGCAGGGACAGACAGAAAACAGTCACGGAAATTTCCAACAGTAGCGTTGACAATAAAACTCCAAACTTGAGAACGTGGCAGGGGCAAATGGGGATGGCCCTCGGGGTGTCTCTGCTGCCCTGGCCAGGTCCCTGGACGCCCCCACTCAGCCCCCCCCCCCCCCCCCGCCGCTGCCAGCACCATTCACGCACCAGGAAGTTCCCACCCTGTGGGCAGGGATGCCGAGGACCAGCTGACCTGGGGAGGGCTCGCAGGGAGGCGGCGCCTTCACGGGGTTTTGTGTCCATGACACTGGCACAGGCAAAAGCAGATGCTCAGTGAAAGCCTGCTGCATGGAGGAAATCGGGATTCCATCCTTACGCATCTCACAGCTGACCGGGCACTTCAGCACATCTTCCTTGTGGTCTGTCCCACAATCCCCATTTGACAGAAGATGAGCTGAAGCTGGAAGGTGAGTGACTTGTCCTAGGAGCAGAGCTGTGATGCGAGTCCAGGGCTTTTAAAATGAAGCCACGCTGTCCTGCAGCCAACCCCCCGCCCCCCCGCCCAATGCTAGCAGGTCACTCGTCCCAGAGAAAGAGCTGTACCGCGGCCTGCAGAGAGGCCTGGAGTGCTACGTGCGTCACGGTGCTTTTATTTTGGCCTCAGTCGGCATCTACCCTTGAACTTCTCTTCCTTCCTCCCTCCTATGATATTTCAATTACTATTTCAATTATTATTGCAAGCACTTCGGCCAAAAAGCTCACCCCAACCCCAAATCACTGCACCCCAAACACACAGGTCTGAGAGAGCCCACGCGTGGCGGAAGAGGGTTCTGACAGCTCTGCCCTTCTCTGGCTGAAACCCTTTTCGCCTATTCACCAGCACAGAGGCTGACAGCTCCCCTGTTATTTCCAGCAATATTTGGAATAGAACCAATTTCCAGGACAGCCAAACCACCTGGAGGCCCCATGAAATTCGTTACTGCGGTTGTCCCCAAATCACCACACAGACTGCGCTCCGTGGGGGACACGTCTCCCCAGCCCCAGGCCCACGTGCACAGCAGAGCTGTGCCGCCTCCTGAGGGAGAGCCCCTGGCCGGGGCAGGGCCGCCTTCTCTGCCTTTTACGGCCCAGAATCAAGCAGTGACTGGTGGGGAGCAGAGCTTCAGGGTTTAATAAACGACTGGCTGAAAGGCCTACACTCAACACCAGCAACAACGCAAATTCTACTCGAGAGCCCCGGTCGTGTGCAGGTGTGCACCTGCGTGTATGCACGCGGCCACACGAGCACACAGCTTCACGGGCACACACGACATGAAGACCCTCCCGGGCACTCCGTAACCTCTCTCCTTCCTTCATCTTCCAGAGGAAAACGAGGCACCTCATTTCGAACGTCTGCACAAGGCTTTGACGAGCTGCCCTGCTCCCCTGTGCACAGGGGCTGAGGGAACGGGATTTCTTGTACAAACCGTCACACGAGCGGTAGGCGGGTCCGAGGAGTGAAGCAGTGTGACTCTCATCACCGCCAAGCCCGGGACATTCCAGGTGGCTCCAGTTAGCCAACCGGCCTGGCATTTACACAGAGTGAGCTCAGCAAACAGCTCGGGACGATCACACGGTTCACCTAAGTTGCTTTTCACTGCTTACCTGTGACCAGAGGCTGTGCGAACGGCGTATCTTTAAAGTTAAATCAGAAAGACAGATACATCAGGTATCTGTGCGTAAGTCAGGTGCATCCTGGGCGCCCAGCCAGGCCCTGAGCGTTTTCTCTTCCCGTCTCTGGAAGGCAGGGGCGAGGGCAGTCCCACCTCGACCTCCCAGGCCTGCTTCTCTGAGAGCCCTGCTGTGGCCTGGCGCCCGGGCCCCTCCTCAGGGCACCGAAGGACCTACAGGTGCAGCCAGCCCTCAGGGTCATCCCCTCGGCAGGGGCCCACCGTGCGGCCCCGATGGCTCTTCCTCGCTGCCGCCCCCAGCCCACGCTCTGCTCCCACTGTGGGCCAGGCCATTCACCTCGTTGAATCCTCACTGTATTCTCTGAGGACGCTTTTCGTGCCTCCCTTTCTGTTTCTACAGCTGAGGAAACTGAGGCCCAGATGGTGAGGGGCCTGCCTCCTGATCACAGTCTGGGGTGAAAGGCAGAGCTGGGGGAGACTCGACCCCCTGGGCCCCTTGCACCTCCTCTGACCCCTACCCTTCCAGTGATGCGAAGATGTCACCAGCGAGGAGCTAGGCCACAACCTGGGGTGGAACAGAGGCCTGACGGTCCAGACGCCCCTACCGTAGTGTCTCGCATTTCAGGCTGCAGAGAGTGGCTGGTCTGCACCCACAGGCCCGCAAGACGCCCCTGGGATCCTGCAGCTGCCCTAGTGACCTCAGTCCCGGGTGCCAGCCCCGAGTAAGGGGCAACTGCCCTTTCAGCCTCCACCACACACTGGACACTGGAGTGTGGCGACTGAGTAGCTGCTGGACCAGCCTGCCTGAGCTGTGTGACTATGGGTAAGTTAACTAAGCTCTCTGTGCTTTCATTTCTGCATCTGTAAGCTGGGATTAATGATACCTACACCCCTTAGGGCTGTTAGGAGTAGAGAAATGGTTTGGGTAAAGCACTCAGAATAGGGGCCGACACTTCATAAATGCTAGGTAAGTATCTGTTCTTGTTATTATTATTCACTTCCCAAACATGAAAGAAAATGACCAACGTCTATTCTGGAAACGCTCCGTCGCTGTGCCCTCCCCCCAACCTACAAAAACCAGTTTCCTGTAAATAATCCTCACACAGGGAGGGCACAGGACAGGGAGGGGGGCGTCCCTGATCCACGAGGCTGCTGTGACATGACAAATAAGCCGCAGGCTGACAATGTCTCCAAGACATATTGGAGTTTACTTTGTCGTTTGGGCTTGCCATCTGTGCCACACCGCCGGGGGCCGGCTTCCCAGGCTGCTCTGGGAGCACGTGGGAGAGTCCACCAGTCCCTGGACAGATCTGCAAGCTCAGCAGGCCATCAGTTAGGCAGCCTAATGAGAGGAAATGGAATTTCCCCACCACCTCCCTGGGAGCCAGGCCTTCCTTCCCAGGGAGGGCCTGGGGTCCTGGCTCTACACAAGGCAGGTAACCTGCAGCGCTCATCACCTGGTGGGCCTGCCTGCCTGGGCCGCTCTGCTGCCACTGTGCCGTGGCGCAGGTTGTCAGCCGGAGGGGAGACCGAAAGGCGGTATGAACTTGACCGCAGAGCCCTCGCAGTCAAAGCTATAAACACCAGGAGGCTGGGGGTACAAAGATTGACAAGGCCGAGCACTTTCCTCATGGAGTATCCAGTCCAGGAAACGAGAAGGAAACCTGAAACCAAGAGGAGATGGAGAAAGGCTGCGACGGAATTCTGCAGAAGGCACCACGAACGCACCCTGGGGCACCGTCGTGATTTACTGTCTGACCCTGGGAAACCCACTAACCTCTCTGAACCTCTGTGCCTCATTTATAAAATGGGAATAACAGTTAAATAAATTCCTGTAGCAAAGCAATTTCACTCAATGAATAGTATTATTCCTGAAACCAAACAGAAGCGTGTCACTTGCTCCTCCGTGGGACGGCTGGTCCAAGGAGAGGCGGAGCCAGTCCTTCGCACTGTGGGTGACGATGCAGCCGTCATCCCAGCCCGGGCACAGCTGCCCACAGGGCTCAGGGCTTACTGGGCCCAGGCCAGGCCTTCCAGGTTCAGAAAATTCTGGGGTCTGAGGGCAGGAAAGGTAGGAAGTGTCTAAATCTGCCCCAGTTATAGGCTGTCTTCACTCTTAACCATGAAGGATGAGCCTCTGCCTTCCCGTGGAAATGAGCCTTGGCGAGGAGGCGCTGGGGCACGTCCACTCTCATCCGAAACCACGCTAACGACAGGAAGCCAGGGAGGCTGTGCCTGTCTGTCAGACACCCAGCCTGAGAGAGAGCACCCGCGGCTCTCTGGGGCCGTGCCCACCTGCCAGGCTCACTCTGGACGTGGCGCTGTGCGCCTGTGGCCGCCGAGCCTTCTTCAAGGACATATCCACAAGCTGACGAACACGTCTGATTCCCAGCGTCTGATTCGAACGTTTCTGGTGGTGGGTCACAGCAGTGTGGTGGGCGGTACACGCTGAGCACCTGCCCACCGTCCCCAGGGTCTGCCAGGCACTGTGTGTGTCACCTACCACACCTGGCCCCCAGGCTGGGCTCTCAGGAGTTCCTCAGTGACTGCTTGCTGAATGAGTGGACGGCTCCGTGAATTCTCACGGCCCGAGTGTGACACGGGTGCAGGGAGCCCTGCGAGCCTGAATGAGAGCAGCCGCAGTTACTGGACGGCGGGGGTCTCCAAAGCCCCCGTGCTCTGCCCTACCCAGCCCCCGCCCCGCGCCTGGTATTCCCGTGTGTGTCCCTGGAGTATCGCCAGGGAATGTGCAAGGCTTCAATAGCACTTCCGATGATCAAAGTTTTAGAGTAAGGGTCTTAAAGTAATTTTTGAAAGATGAAATAGCTGCTGTTTCATGTTGCTCTCTGAGAACAGAATAGCCAGTAGCAGCAATGAGCCCCTTTAGTAACAAGGTAACTATGTGGCAGAGAAAGACTGAGCAGGGCTAGACTTGGTACCATGTGCCAGGGATGGGAGACTCTGAGAGCAGAGTTCCTGTCCACAAGGAGTGGACAAAGCCGATGCAGGGCAGCTGACGTTCACGTGAAGGACACTTGAGAGACCGTGCTCACGCCTGGGTACAAAGGTGGGCTGGACGCACTTGTAGGAGGAACCAGGGGGCAACAGGAGTCACCAGGGATAAATGGCTTCTGGGAAGAGCTGGGGCTAGGGCGCAGGGCAGGGGCTGGGGAGGACGTGGAGGGGACAGGAAGGCTCTCTGGGACAGGAGGAAGCCCAAAGCGAGGCCCCTGGGGGCAGCGCCCTGCGGAGCCTTACCGCCGGAGCAGAGGGAAGAGTGACCAGGCCCACAGCCTCAGGGCCTGTGCTAAGAAATTGAGAGCCAACGTGGGACAAGAACATTATAGAACTTAAGGCCCCAAACACAAACTGGAACAAAAAGGGGGCATTTTATTTTCATGAAAGGTAAAATGCGCAGTCATAAACCTTCACGGCCTGAATAACACCACTTTGAAACAAACAAAACCGATGATCGAAATGATAATGACACAAGAAGAAATTAAAAAAACAATAAACGCTACCACCTTTGGTCAAACATGATGGATGGATTGATACATGCATATGGATATAGATCCATTCTTCCTATTTGATTAAAGAACGGTAGTGTGTACGTCAAACACTGTGCCTCACAGAAAGGAGACATAGTTTCAAGAGACGATGGAACATTTACTAAAACTGTTCATGTACTAGACGACAAAGAAAGACCCAATAAATGTGAAAAAATAAAAAAATTATAGAGGTCATATTCTCTGACCACCATGCAATAAAATTAGAAATTAACTAAACAAAATCCCAATCACTCAGAAAAAAGAGTTTCCTATTATTTAAGTCAAAGAGGCAGTCAAAACTAAAATTATGTATTTATAAATGGGAGTACTATATATCAGACTACCATCAAAGCAATACACAAGAATATTTATATAGAGATACACCAGAAATACATCTACGCGTGGAACAACTCCTACGGAGCACCTACTGAACGCTGGCAGAAGACCTCAGACCTCCCAAAAGGCAAGGAACCCCCCACGTACCTGGTTAGGGCAAAAGAAAAAACTAAACAGAGACAAAAGGATAGGGACGGGTCCTGCACCAGCGGGAGAGAGCTGTGAAGGAGGAAAAGTGTCCACACACTAGGAAGCCCCTTCGCGGGTGGAGGCTTCGGGAGGCGGAGTGGGGGAGCTTGGGAGCCGCGGAGGAGAGCACAGCAACAGGGGTGCGGAGGGCAAAGCGGACAGATTCCAGTGCAGAGGATCGGGCCGACCGGAACTCGCCAGCCCGAGAGGCTTGTCTGCTCGCCCGCCGGGGCGGGCGGGACTGGGAGCTGAGGCTCCGGCTTTTGTCGGAGCGCCGGGAGAGGACTGAGGTTGGCGGCGTGAACACAGCCTGCAGGGCGTTAGTGCACCGCAGCTAGCCGGGAGAGAGTCCGGGGAGGAGTCTGGACCTGCCGAAGAGGCAAGAGACTTTTACGAAGAGGCAAGAGACTTTTACGTCCCTCTTTGTTTCCTGGTGCACGAGGAGAGGGGATTAAGAACGCTGCTTGAGAGAGCTCCAGGGACGGGCGCTAGCCGCGGCTGGAAGTGCGGAGCCCAGAGACATACATGAGACGCTAGGGCCGCTGCTGCCGCCACCAGGAGGCCTGTGTGCGAACACAGGTCACTAGCCACACGCCCTTCCGGGGAGCCTGTGCAGCCCGCCACTGCCGGGGTCCCGGGATCCAGGGACAACTCCCCCGGGAGAACGCACGGCGCGCATCAGGCTGCAACCTCTGCCGCTGCAGGCCCGCCCCACATTCCGTGACCCTCCCTACCCCCCGGCCTGAGTGAGCCAGAGCCTCCGAAACAGCGGCTCCTTTAACCCCGTCCTGTCTGAGCAAAGAACAGACGCCCTCCGGCGACCTACACGCACAGGCGGGGCCAAATCCAAAGCTGAGCCCCTGGGAGCTGTGAGAACAAAGAAGAGAAAGGGAAATCTCTCCCAGCAGCCTCAGAAGCAGCGGATTAAAGCTCCACAATCAACTTGATATACCCTGCATCTGTGGAATACCTGAATAGACAAGGAATCATCCCAAATTAAGGAGCCCTGTGGATGAAAGGCTCTTGGGGCTGCAGCCAGGAGTCAGTGCTGTGCCTCTGAGGTGGGAGAGCCAACTTCAGGACACTGGTCCACAACAGGCCTCCCAGCTGCACATAATATCAAACAGCAAAAATCTCCGAGAGATCTCCATCTCAACGCCAGCACCCAGCTTCACTCAACGACCAGCAAGCTACAGTGCTGGACATCCTATGCCAAACAACTAGCAAGACAGGAACACAACTCCACCCATTAGCAGAGAGGCTGCCCACAATCATAATAAGTCTACAGACACCCCAAAACACATCACCAGACGTGGACCTGCCCACCAGAAAGACAAGATCCAGCCTCATCCACCAGAACACAGGCCCTAGTCCCCTCCACTAGGAAGCCTACACAACCCACTGAACCAACCTTAGCCACTGGGGACAGACACAAAAAACAACAGGAACTACGAACCTTCAGCCTGCAAAAAAGGAGACCCCAAACACAGTAAGATAAGCAAAATGAAGAGACAGAAAAACACACCGCAGATGAAGGAGCAAGATAAAAACCCACCAGACCTAACAAATGAAGAGGAAATAGGCAGTCTACCTGAAAAAGAATTGAGAATAATGATAGTAAGGTTGATCCGAAATCTTGGAGATAGAATGGACAATAGAATGGACAAAATGCAAGAATCAGTTAACAAGGACCTAGAAGAACTAAAGATGAAACAAGCAACGATGAACAACACAATAAATGAAATTAAAAGTACTCTAGATGGGATCAATAGCAGAATAACTGAGGCAGAAGAACGGATAAGTGACCTGGAAGATAAAATAGTGGAAATAACTAATGCAGAGCAGAATAAAGAAAAAAGAATGAAAAGAACTGAGGACAGTCTCAGAGACCTCTGGGACAACATTAAACGCACCAACATTCGAATTATAGGGGTTCCAGAAGAAGAAGAGAAAAAGAAAGGGACTGAGAAAATATTTGAAGAGATTATAGTTGAAAACTTCCCTAATATAGGAAAGGAAATAGTTAATCAAGTCCAGGAAGCACAGAGAGTCCCATACAGGATAAATCCAAGGAGAAATACGCCAAGACACATATTAATCAAACTGTCAAAAATTAAATACAAAGAAAACATATTAAAAGCAGCAAGGGAAAAACAACAAATAACACACAAGGGAATCCCCATAAGGTTAACAGCTGATCTCTCAGCAGAAACCCTACAAGCCAGAAGGGAGTGGCAGGACATACTGAAAGTGATGAAGGAGAAAAACCTGCAGCCAAGACTACTCTACCCAGCAAGGATCTCATTCAGATTTGATGGAGAAATTAAAACCTTTAGAGACAAGCAAAAGCTGAGAGAGTCCAGCACCACCAAACCAGCTTTACAACAAATGCTAAAGGATCTTCTCTAGGCAAGGAACACAAGAGAAGGAAAAGACCTATAATAACGAACCCAAAACAATTTAGAAAATGGTAATAGGAACACACATATCGATAATTACCTTAAATGTAAATGGACTAAATGCTCCCACCAAAAGACACAGATTAGCTGAATGGATACAAAAACAGGACCCTTATATATGCTGTCTACAAGAGACCCACTTCAGACCTAGAGACACATACAGACTGAAAGTAAGGGGATGGAAAAAGATATTCCATGCAAATGGAAACCAAAAGAAAGCTGGAGTAGCAATTCTCATATCAGACAAAATAGACTTTAAAATAAAGACTATTACAAGGGACAAAGAAGGACACTACATAATGATCAAGGGATCGATCCAAGAAGAAGATATAACAATTGTAAATATTTATGCACCCAACATAGGAGCACCTCAATACATAAGGCAAATACTAACAGCCATAAAAGGGGAAATCGACAGTAACACATTCATAGTAGGGGACTTTAACACCCCACTTTCACCCATGGACAGATCATCCAAAATGAAAATAAATAAGGAAACACAAGCTTTAAATGATACATTAAACAAGATGGACTTAATTGATATTTATAGGACACTCCATCCAAAAACAACAGAATACACATTTTTCTCAAGTGCCCATGGAACATTCTCCAGGATAGATCATATCTTAGGTCACAAATCAAGCCTTGGTAAATTTAAGAAAATTGAAATTGTATCAAGTATCTTTTCTGACCACAACGCCATGAGACTAGATATCAATTACAGGAAAAGATCTGTAAAAAATACAAACACATGGAGGCTAAACAATACACTACTTAATAATGAAGTGATCACTGAAGAAATCAAGGAGGAAATCAAAAAATACCTAGAAACAAATGACAATGGAGACACAACGACCCAAAACCTATGGGATGCAGCAAAAGCAGTTCTAAGGGGGAAGTTTATAGCAATACAAGCCCACCTTAAGAAGCAGGAAACATCTCGAATAAACAACCTAACCTTGCACCTAAAGCAATTAGAGAAAGAAGAACAAAAAAACCCCAAAGTTAGCAGGAGGAAAGAAATCATAAAAATCAGATCAGAAATAAATGAAAAAGAAATGAAGGAAACGACAGCAAAGATCAATAAAACTAAAAGCTGGTTCTTTGAAAGGATAAACAAAATTGATAAACCATTAGCTAGACTCATCAAGAAAAAAAGGGAGAAGACTCAAATCAATAGAATTAGAAATGAAAAAGGAGAAGTAACAACTGACACTGCAGAAATACAAAAGATCATGAGAGATTACTACAAGCAACTCTATGCCAATAAAATGGACAACCTGGAAGAAATGGACAAATTCTTAGAAAGGCACAACCTGCCAAGACTGAATCAGGAAGAAATAGAAAATATGAACAGACCAATCACAAGCACTGAAATTGAAACTGTGATTAAAAATCTTCCAACAAGCAAAAGCCCAGGACCAGATGGCTTCACAGGCGAATTCTATCAAACATTTAGAGAAGAGCTATCACCTATCCTTCTCAGACTCTTCCAAAATATAGCAGAGGGAGGAACACTCCCCAACTCATTCTACAAGGCCACCATCACCCTGATACCAAAACCAGACAAGGATGTCACAAAGAAAGAAAACTACAGGCCAATATCACTGATGAACATAGATGCAAAGATCCTCAACAAAATACTAGCAAACAGAATCCAACAGCACATTAAACGGATCATACACCATGATCAAGTGGGGTTTATTCCAGGAATGCAAGGATTCTTCAATATACGCAAATCAATCAACGTGATACACCATATTAACAAATTGAAGGAGAAAAACCATATGATCATCTCAATAGATGCAGAGAAAGCTTTTGACAAAATTCAACACCCATTTATGATAAAAACCCTGCAGAAAGTAGGCATAGAGGGAACTTTCCTCAACATAATAAAGGCCATATATGACAAACCCACAGCCAACATCGTCCTCAATGGTGAAAAACTGAAAGCATTTCCACTAAGATCAGGAACAAGACAAGGTTGCCCACTCTCACCACTCTTATTCAACATAGTTTTGGAAGTTTTAGCCACAGCAATCAGAGAAGAAAAGGAAATAAAAGGAATCCAAATCGGAAAAGAAGAAGTAAAGCTGTCACTGTTTGCAGATGACATGATCCTATACATAGAGAATCCTAAAGATGCTACCAGAAAACTACTAGAGCTAATCAATGAATTTGGTAAAGTAGCAGGATACAAAATTAATGCACAGAAATCTCTGGCATTCCTATACACTAAGGATGAAAAATCTGAAAGTGAAATCAAGAAAACACTCCCGTTTACCATTGCAACAAAAAGAATAAAATACCTAGGAATAAACCTACCTAAGGAGACAAAAGACCTGTATGCAGAAAATTATAAGACACTGATGAAAGAAATTAAAAATGATACAAATAGATGGAGAGATATACCATGTTCTTGGATTGGAAGAATCAACATTGTGAAAATGACTCTACTACCCAAAGCAATCTACAGATTCAATGCAATCCCTATCAAACTACCACTGGCATTTTTCACAGAACTAGAACAAAAAATCTCACAATTTGTATGCAAACACAAAAGACCCCGAATAGCCAAAGCAATCTTGAGAACGAACAATGGAGCTGGAGGAATCAGGCTTCCTGACTTCAGACTATACTACAAAGCTACAGTAATCAAGACAGTATGGTACTGGCACAAAAACAGAAATATAGATCAATGGAACAGGATAGAAAGCCCGGAGATAAACCCACGCACATATGGTCACCTTATTTTTGACAAAGGAGGCAGAAATGTACAGTGGAGAAAGGACAGCCTATTCAATAAGTGGTGCTGGGAAAACTGGACAGGTACATGTAAAAGTATGAGATTAGATCACTCCCTAACACCATACACAAAAATAAGCTCAAAATGGATTAAAGACCTAAATGTAAGGCCAGAAACTATCAAACTCTTAGAGGAAAACATAGGCAGAACACTCTATGACATAAATCACAGCAAGGTCCTTTTTGACCCACCTCCTAGAGAAATGGAAATAAAAACAAAAGTAAACAAATGGGACCTAATGAAACTTAAAAGCTTTTGCACAGCAAAGGAAACCATAAAGAAGACAAAAAGACAACCCTCAGAATGGGAGAAAATATTTGCAAATGAAGCAACTGACAAAGGATTAATCTCCAAAATTTATAAGCAGCTCATGCAGCTTAATAACAAAAAAAACAAACAACCCAATCCAAAAATGGGCAGAAGACCTAAATAGACATTTCTCCAAAGAAGATATACAGAGGGCCAACAAACACATGAAAGAATGCTCAACATCACTAATCATTAGAGAAATGCAAATCAAAACGACAATGAGATATCATCTCACACCAGTCAGAATGGCCATCATCAAAAAATCTAGAAACAATAAATGCTGGAGAGGGTGTGGAGAAAAGGGAACCCTCTTACACTGTTGGTGGGAATGTAAATTGATACAGCCACTATGGAGAACAGTATGGAGGTTCCTTAAAAAGCTACAAATAGAACTACCATATGACCCAGCAATCCCACTACTGGGCATATACCCTGAGAAAACCATAATTCAAAAAGAGTCATGTACCAAAATGTTCATTGCAGCTCTATTTACAATAGCCCAGAGATGGAAACAACCTAAGTGTCCATCATCGGATGAATGGATAAAGAAGATGTGGCACATATATACAATGGAATATTACTCAGCCATAAAAAGAGACGAAATTGAGCTATTTGTAATGAGGTGGATAGACCTAGAGTCTGTCATACAGAGTGAAGTAAGTCAGAAAGAGAGAGACAAATACCGTATGCTAACACATATATATGGAATTTAAGACAAAAAAAATGTCATGAAAAACCTAGGGGTGAAACAGGAATAAAGACACAGACTTACTAGAGAATGGACTTGAGGCTATGGGGAGGGGGAAGGGTAAACGGTGACAAAGCGATAAAGAGGCATGGACATATACACACTACCAAACGTAAGGTAGATAGCTAGTGGGAAGCAGCCGCATAGCACAGGGAGATCAGCTCGGTGCTTTGTGACCGCCTGGAGAGGTGGGATAGGGAGGGTGGGAGGGAGGGAGACGCAAGCGGGAAGAGATATGGGAACATATGTATATATATAACTGATTCATTTTGTTGTGAAGCTGAAACTAACATACCATTGTAAAGCAATTATACTCCAATAAAGATGTTTAAAAAAAAAAAAAAAGAATATTTATATAGCTTTAAATACTTTTTACAAAAAATCAAAAAGAACTGAAAACAAATGAGGTGACCTTTCAACCCAAGAAGCTATATAAAAAACCCAGAATAGGCCATAAGAAAGCAGAAAAAAGGAACTAATAAAAATAAAACTAAATGATGAAATGTAAAGCAAAATCCTAACGCCTTTATAAGCAAATAAAAAACTGGTTACTTGAAAAGATAAATAAAACAAATCTTTAGCAAGGATGACTAAGAAAAGGGAAGAAAAAAAGCCCATTTGTGATATATATGACCACAGGTATGCTACTTTTAAAATCAAAATAAACTCTTAGGTGCAATTTTGTACCACTAAACTTTAACATTTAGGTGAAAGGGCTGATTTTTCTTTCAAAGAAAATGTAAATGACAAAACTGACCAAAAAAAAGCAGAAAGCCTGAAAAAAAATCACTGTGAAAGAAATTGAAATTGTTGTCCTTCCTCCCAAAGTACCCCTGGCTCCCCCAAATGCTTCCAACTCCATTTAGTTTTTACAGGGTATTGTTTTTTCATTTTCGTTTTCCCCCCAAGAATAGAAATTAAAATATTTTAAAAATATTCTTTTATTTGAAAGAAAAAACTGATTCTTAGATCACTCAAAAATATCTTAATAAGCATAAACCCAACCTCACATATAAAATACCAAAATCCTAACTTAAATAACAGCAGCTCAAATCTAGTGCCATAAAGAATAATGCACCATAGTAAAATAAGATTTATTTCAGAAATATAGCAATAATTTTCTAAATGCTAAATCATCAAAATAAAAGGATTCATATCAATAAATTGAATGAGTATTAATACAATAATACATGGATAGATTCTGAAGTTATTTTTATATGAACTTGAAATTAGCATCTGAATTAAAAAAACAAAAACAAAAACTGGGACTTCCCTGGCATTCCAGGAGTTAAGACTCCGCACTTCCAATGCAGGGGATGCAGGTTCAATCCTTGGTCAGGGAACTAAGATCCCACATGCCGCCGTGCGGTGAGGCCAACAAAAAAAAAAACCCCAAACAAAAAACAAACGAAAAGTTAAAAAAAGAAAACCTCCCAGGAAAATAGAAATAGAAGAATCATTCCTTTAGTATGATCAACCTCTCTTTCTTAAATTACTAGCCTACCTTAAACCTGACTGCAGGACACTAGAAACATCTTCACTGAGGTCGGGAACCAGATAAGAATGCAAGCTATTGCTACTATCATTTGCTGCTTTGGATATTCTGGCCAATGATATAAAGCAAGAAAAAGAAATGAGGTATAAATATTATTGAAGAGACAAAATCATATTTGCAGATGACATTGTTGTCTACAGAGAAAACCCAAGTAATCAGTTGGAAGCTACTGGAAATAACAAGCAAACAGAGAGGTGGCCAGTTACAAAATGAATATTCAAAAACCAACAGTAGCTTTTAAAATATATATAAGCAATCCCCAGTTAAAACATAATGGACAAAGCAACACCAACAACAAATTTAAAACCTAGGAATTAGATAATCAGGAAGAAAACTGTAATACTTTACTGCATGATATAAAAGAACATTTGAATGGATGGAGTGTCGTATTACATTTCTAGAAGGAAAGATCAAGTATTTTAAAGATGATCATTCTCCCCAAATTAAGTTATAACTTCAACATTTTCTCAGTCAAAATCTTGAAAGTATTCTCCTTGGAACTTAAAGTGATTCCAAATGTCAACTGGGTAAAAGGTTGAGATAGAATTACCAGGAACATTTTGAAAATCAACTACAAAGAATAATAAGACAGGATATCAAAACATACACATGTATAATACTTAGAGGTGTGATTCTCTCATTAGAATATGCATTCAAGCCAACGGAACAGGACATAAGCCACAAAATATATCACAGTAGACAACGAAGGTTAATGTAAGATTGTTTTCAAGTAAGTTGGTAAAACAAGATTATTTAATAAGTAGCACCAGGACAATGATAAATAATTTGGGAGAACATAGTTAGATCCTTATCTCATGTCGTACATCAAGTTATAGAAGAAATTCAGATTTAAATGTTAAAGAAAAGGAAGGTACCAGAATACACATGAGATAGAGAAGGTCTTTCTAAAATGTGATGGCAAAGGCACAACAAATAAAGGAAAAGCAAAATTAAAGGTCAAACCACAAACTGGAAAAAGGCAGTAGTAACATGAGAGCACGTCCTTAAAGACCCTGTCCTTAGGGAGCTGCTGCAACTCAATCAGCAAAAGCCAGACTTCAACAGAAGAGAGGGAGGGTGGGTACAGGAAAGAACTGGAGGGATCCGGGTGGCCAAGCCACACGGGGAACAGCCCGCTCACTATCTCACCTTCCAAATTGATAAGGAGTTGGGAAAACAACAGCCAGCTGGTAAAGGCTTCAGGGAAAGCAAGGGTTAGGTGGAAGTGTAAATGGATTCAACCATTTTGGTGGGCAATCTGTCATTACGCATCAAAATGTTTAAAAATGCACACTTAACCTAAGGAACAAAGACTCATCTAAAGGAATGCTCACCAAAGTATAACTCTGAGAACTGAGGACAACAGAAGTATCCAGTCACAGAGGATTGGTTAGAAAAAGTGCACTGGATCCATGAGGAAGACTGTGCAAACGTTCAATTCGCCCTGAGGAAGGCTCTGGAAATGATGAGTAAAAAGGAGCGGGTCTCCAGATGGAGCGGACATTCTAAGGAATAAAAAGGAGCTGCTGAGACATTCAACAACGAATCTCGAAAACATCACACCGAGTGACAACAAAACTACACACTGTATGATTCCATTTATGGTACATGAAACACATGAATGACTGCCAGAGACTTGGGGGGAGGTGCAGGAAATGACTGGAAACAGGAAAAAGAGAACTTTGGGGGGTAATTGAAAAATTCTATATCTTACTTCTGGTGGTAGTTACATGACATTTATCATGTGATCTGACATTTGTCAAAACTCATTAACTGTACACATTATAGTTTTAATAAATACGCAATAAACTTAAGGGTGAATTTTATTGTATGTAAATTATACCTCAATAAATCTAACATAAAACCCCATAATGGATGGTTAGGTAGAAATATACTTTTATATATAAATATATATGATATATACCCTAAAATAATTGTTTCTCTGGATAACGGGATTATGAGTGATACTTATCTTCTGCCCTATGCTTTTATATATTTTCCAACTTTTCTACTTTTATCAATCAGAAAAGTTTGTGTCTATTTTGATAAAAAATATCAATGAACTGTTCCGTCTAGCAACAAACTTTTTCTTAGGTTCTTATGGGAACCGCTGAGTCCCACCAGCCCTGAGGCAGAACTTTCTGGAGCACCTCTGTTCCAGTCCCTGCAGGTACCTGGCTCTCAACAGGTGCTCAGAAGGGGGGTGGGAGGGCCGAGCAGCAAGAAGGACCACCTGGCTCAAGAGCTTCATTTTGCAGCTGGGAAAACTGAATCCCAGGCAAAGGAAGCGACTTTCTCGAGTTTGGAAGTGGTCAAAAATGAGCCTTAAATCCCAGAGGGCAGTGCTATTTCCGCCACACTGGAACACCTGTGAAAATCCCTGAGCGACTCCCTAACCGTCCCAGGAGAATTCAAGCTCCTGATGAGCTGACGATCAGCAGCAGACACTCTAGGCCAACGTTTCCCACACTTCAGGAAACAGTATCTCATGTCCCAGATTCACTTATTTTTATTCCAGTATTATTGCTGACTTTATATTTTTCTTTACACCTGAAAACTCACTTAAAATTTTTTTAAATTAAAAAAATCCCATTTTATTTTTATCCTTTTAAATTTAATTTTTCTGAACTACTTTTTAAAACTCAAAGTTACCATTCCTGGGTGTGTGTTCCCACTCCCCTGTGAGAGGTGGGAGGCCAGGGCCTCCTGGGGAGGAGAACGCACCCCGCGCGCTGACCTGGCCGGCCTGGACGCCTTGCCACGTCTGACCAGAGGCTTTCAGAGCCACTGGGTGTTTCTTCCAGGTCTCCTGCTCTTCCCCTCTACTCTGAGAACAGCGCGTTGCAGATGGGAGCTGCTCCTGCATCCTGGGTCCCAGAAAGAGATGACAGATGGAGCATTAACCTGCGGTCACCAACTCGGAACTTGAGTGACACACAAAATGGTGGTATGGTAAGCCACCAAGGTTTGGGGGGTTGTTTGCTGACTGCAACAGTACCCAGCAAAGACTGATTAATACACCTGCTTTAATCTTATTCTCAACAATACTATCTGTTGATATGCTATTATGGTTGATATAAGATAATTTTAAAGGCCATCCGCATCTCACACTCCCTCACGGGCACGCGCCCCGTCTTCTGGGAAACACTGCTACGGCCTGAGGAGGGAGTAGATGGGTACCAGAGGAGATGCAGATAAAGAAGCAGCTCCGAAGGGAGGAGATCCTAGGACTACACAGATAAGATTCAGAAAGCTCTGAATGTTCCCCTGCCAACTGTAAGCTGCACTGTCAACTTCATCATTCACTGCGCTCATGTGTGTGTGTAACTGTTTTAAGAGTACACATCAACTGTAAGACAGAGCCAATATTCAGAAATGTTAAGGTATATAGGGAGAGTACATCTAAGATTCAAGGGATATTGGGAAGCATGGGGAAACCAGAGTCAAGGAGATGACTACATGGCCAGCTATTTCCCTAAGCAGAGAAGTGTCCTGGTTTAACCTTCCCACTCCTGATTCTTCTTAAAACAAAAACCACTCTGACCAGCTAAATATGAAAGGTGCTTACCTACTCTATGACAATAATTTAGATTCTCTGCATAATGGATACCATTTAGCTATCTAGAACTTTCACTCAGCTCTGTCATGTTCTAATAATTAATGGTCCAATTGCTTGGCTCAGGTAAATTACATTTGCATATGCAAATGACGTCTAAATACTCTGTACTATTAATGTTATCACTAATTACATAATAACAGTTACCAATTTCCACACGGATCAAACTTACAGTTTTGTAGCTGTTAGGGAAATTGTGCTTTGTAATTAAGATAATCCTCATTTCCAGATGCTAATTAACTATATAATAATTAGTCTCATTCACTAACGCAAATTAAGGATTTTCATCTTTATTGATAAAGGAGTGGCTTCTTATCAGTTAAGGAAAGATAGCCCTAGAAACCTTGCAGAGAAATACTTTTCCCCTCTAAAGGTTAAAAGGTAAATCCATTTTTATCAGTCTCATTTGAGAATGCAAATTAGGTCTGATTAATCAAGTCAAAGATAAATGTGCTCGTCTGATTTCAGGACAGAATGTATAGCTTACCCAGTTCATTTCTTTTCCCCTTATAAATACCCAGATAAACAGAGTCACAAGCAGAAGTCCTCCTAGCAGAAGTAATTCATCTATGGTCAGAGGAGAGCCGGGCGACACGTGTCCCTCCACTACGCTACCTTGTGTTCCCCCTTCAAGGATCAGGGCAGCGTCTCGAAGGACCTGTGTGCTCATGGACCAGCCACAGTGGGAACGGGCGAGAAGAGAGTTTTGGGAGTAAAAACAGAGGAAAATGGGAAAGCCACATTTGCTTGGATTATTAAGTTTTCTGTGCTCCAAACAGAATACAAACTGGCACCTCCCATCGTGACTAATGAGGGCTGCCTCCGCGAGAACAGAAGGGCTGACAGCCAGCGAGGCCTAGTTGGCAGGTCCCAGCCCAGGCCTCGCCGCATTCATCATCCGCTAAACCAATCCACCAATTCTGCACCACCATTTGTCATTAATTATGCTAATCAGCACACCATTACTCTCTGATGACACTGTAGCCGTTATTAGCTAGTTATGGCTTTTCAGAAGCGCAACTTATTGTGCACGCAGGGGCCGTGCACGCATTAGCCTACAGGGAAGAAATGTCCAATTATGAAAAGAAGAAATCTGCTATTATCTTTTTATAACAAACCAATTTAGTAATTAGAAAAGTCTCTGAACTCATAGGTTCTTTTTTTTTCCTTCCCCTAAAATAATTGTAAACCACCTCCCCCCCCCAAAAAAAAGTGCTTTTCAACATTTCTCTGAAAGAAAAAGAAATACCAACAGAGATTTTTTTGTGACACGTCTGGAAGTGGGGCCTGGGGAATGACTGTGCACAAGCGCGGGGCACACAGAGACTCTGGTGGGCTGGGTTTTTCTTTCCAATTTTGAATTTGCAGGACCACTTTATTATGTATATTTCAGTCACTAGGAATGCCTACGAAAGCACACCCACGCGACCTTTTACAGTTCACTTACGGCAGATCGAAGCTGTTCACGTAACGCTGCCAGGCTGTGCACACCTCACCTGGCAGATGCTTCCAGGAGAAGCACAGCAACAGCCCACTTTAACCCTCCCGTGCCCCAACGATACCGCCAAGGGCGTCGACGCCACTCAGATGACCTTGGAGACAGACGATTTGGCCAAATTAGCACATGTCCTGTGCACGGTGCGGGGCTGTGCTCAGGGCTGGCAGAAGGAGGGAGTCGTCTGGGTCAGCAGTCAGACCAAGTCAGGGGAGACTGTTTTCCAAAACTTAAGGCTCCACAGAGGGTCTGCCCTGACTCTGCGTGTCAGCAGGGCTGACCTGGGGGCTCTTGTGCAAACCAGGTTCTAAGCCCAAATTGTTGTGTTCAGGCTGGAGTCGTTACCATTAGTTTTAGAAGCTTAGTCTGTATTAAGAGCTCATTAATATCATCAGAGTAAATGGGCCTATTAAAACATCTTTAAGCAATATCTGAACATAAATCTCCCTAAACTATATTTAATGACTGTACTTAAGATACATTATATGCAAGTCTTAATGAGACATTAGATAGCATTTTGAAGATTAAAATTAGAGAACCCATATAAAGTCTGTCCACTTAATGTAGCCTTAAGCTATACTGATGAAAGCATTACTACGAAATTATTGCTGCGTTAGAACAAATATTTTTAATCATGTCTGATTTATGCATTCTCTTTCTCATATAATTTTCATTTTCACAAAATACATTTTGAGTTTACAAAAGAGGGCATGCGAAAGGTTTGAAGCGTTTGAAGTACTCTGGAGGTACAGCAAATACAGAATTTAGTTAGTACTGCTTATTGAAAGCGCTCTGGGCTCCAAATCACATTTCTTTATGCTTGGTTTAATTAGTCATTCCAGTACTACAGGCAGCCAAATATATTTACCTTACCATTTAACTTCTTTCACAACTAGACTAGATACAAAGTAGACCTTAACCGAAAATATTTTGAAGACCAGAATACAGTACAATCTACACAACACTGGCAGTGGTAACATCTGGGCAGCTAACTGAATCTGTTTTCCTGGGCCCTCTGCAGAGCCCACGCTCCCAGACAGCACCCCTGCCCTGCACCGTGTGCTCCCACCCTCAGCAGACAGCTGGACAGACGTCCTCTGACCTCTGAGGTCTGCAACCTTCTGTTTGTCTGTTTCCCTTGAGCCTGTCATGGAGGCATCAGTGAAGTCCTGCTTCTACTCCGGGGGCCCTCGCTGTGAAGAGCAATCAGTGTTGCTAGTAGAAGGATATTTTTTTAAAAAGTTTGATTCCCCCAGGGCTAAGGGGATTGAACCTTTTAAACAGGTCCAAATCCACCTCAAGTCTGTTCAAACAAGGAAGCATTCTCAGGGCCTGCGGGAGGACGGCGGTGGGTGTGAGGTGCTGATGCCCAGAACTGAACTAACTGCCCAGAGCAAGCAGTCGGGCCACAGAAAGATCTGCGAGTCTCTCTGTATGAGGGATTCTACTCCATCTGAAATAGAAATGTATATCCCGAGTCTATAAAAATCCTGATAAGACTTATTACCCAGCGGCCTCTTGAAAACAAGTCAAACTTCAGATTATATCCATTAGAAATGCTTTTCTTCTTTATGTACTGTATTTAAAATACTATGCACCCAAACAGGATTCTTCATGCAACAGAAAAATCTATCCGCTTCCCCCTGCTCTTGGGAGTTCTCCCAAAGGAAAGAAACTGCATCTACCCCTGTATCAAGATAAGAGCCTTACAATCTCATTTTGGGGTGCATCTGTTGAGTCCATCATGTCCCACTACCAGCTGAACTGTAGAGAGAATGTTATCTGAGAACCTGGACAGGGATAAGCCTAGATTAATGTCACCCGGTAGCACGCAGAGCCTGGACTTGGATCTGACGCCAGCGCCAAGATGCTTTGCAAAAATTAACGCTGTAGAAAACGTTAAGAGACGAATTATCATTGGAGCTTTTTAGACTTTTTTTTGGATACTTTATACCAGAGTATAACCACCTTTTATATATGCTATTCAATTATGAAAGACTTCTGGGATTATGTAAATCAAGACAAGTCAACTGGTGACACCTCTCTTAATAGAATGAGATTATCTCGGCTTTTTTCTCCTTCACAGAAGAAGAAAGTAGCACAACTTAAACACTCTGGTCATTAAAAGAAGACCCCGCCTCCAGCTTGTAGAATCTGTGGCAACAAGCCTGTTTCCATTTGCTTCTCCCAGATATCCTCTCCCCAGAAGGAACCACGACATAGTACAATTTTGCATTTTTAACTGTATGAATTAGGCATTCTTCATAAATAACAGCTATGTGCTATACACAGGAGCTCCTTTTTATTAGGGACACAGTAATGAACAATGAGCAATGTGTTCTATTATTCTTTGTCAAATCACAAAATGCTACGTTAGAATAACTGTGCTGGTCAATGTAATATAGTAGATTAAATTCAACTTCTGTGGAAAAACCACTGTAAAACAGCATGATAAGAAGGCTATAAAAAATTCAATTTTACTCCAAACTCCATCACAAAAAAAATGGTGTGAAAAGTAATTTTGCATAATCAGTACACGCCATCTGGAACAATTAACCAAGTTCTATAGAACTATGAGGATCAGTCATATCTGCTTATTAAAGATCAGAAATTATACAAGTAATAAATCCTTGAAAAAACTAAGCGTACTCCCGCCTGTCAACGCTATTTTAACTTCAAATACTGAAGAACGCCTGATAAGGCTGAAAAGAAGAGATTAATATATGCAAATTACATCCAGCATTTAAAATCCCCACAACTGTCTCCGGTTTTCTGTCCCTTATTGCTGGCTTTATGTTTTATTCATACACCAACTCACCTGTCACTTCATAAGCTATAATATTATGGGGGTATTATTAAACAGCATAAAGCCGTGCTTTAATTGGAAAGCTTCATTGCATTTTCCAATTATTTGGAGTAAATTAAAAGCAGATGCACATAGTTTAATAAGGAGTCTAATATCAGTTCCGGGAAATCAAAATTCATTGTCATTACTAGGTCGTGATAGTTTTGCAAACTGTACTCAATTTCAGAGGTTTTCAAAAGAAAATCTGTCTATGCAATCTGTTAATTGTCATTCGGTTAATAACTGTTTAAATATCCCAACTACACAGCAGCTTCCTATTAAAAAATATTAAACTATGGGGTTTATGCAAGGAAACAAATCGTGCGAGCCACTCCCGGGCTGGGCTGGGCTTTTCAGACTTGCCAGTTCCCCATAAGACAACGGAGGCCCGGAGACACCCACCCACACAGCAGCTTCCCGGGACGGGAGGACAAAGGACAGTGGTTCTGTACTCTGAGCACCAGGGACTGCAGCACGATCAGACAGCTCTCGGTGGGAAAGGGCAGAAGCTGTATTATAAATTGTGCTTCCAGAGGTCCACGCTACTCAGCAAAAAATTAGCTTCCGAAGTTTTAATTGGTCCACCTAAAATAAATCCTTTTAATGAGTGAATTAACGGATTCAGGATGCAAACATGGGCAAATCAAAGAAGGCAAACGTCGTGAGCAATTTGTTTTTAAAAAACTGACCCCTGAAGGGCCATCCCTCACTGGTTCATGACCCGGGAGTGGAGTGTCCCCAAGGCCCTGCAGGGGCTGCCACGGTGCCTACAAGTGGAATGAACCGCCAGACAAAGGACTATATTCCAAGCGGTTACGGATGTAAACAATGAAATCTTAAAGGTTACTCTTCCTGAAGAATCCTGCTCACGGCTGTAGTAATATTAGAACTCCGCAGCTACAAGTTGCACACACACAAATATGTGTCGCTAAAGCATTTACAAATGAAAAGTCACAGGAATACTCAAACCAGTACACGTAACCTTTTCATTTTTATACCAAGTGACAGACTTTTTCAAATCCTAGGTGTGTAAATTATAATAGGACAAGCAGTAATTGACTTTTAAACTCCACCCACTGCGAGGGCTACAATTAATCTGTTTTTAGCATAAAAACTGCTGCTCTGCAAAGTTCATAACTTGTAGGCTCTTTTCCCCAATCCAATTAAAACCTAAGAGTCTTTCTAAAAGGTAACAGCACAGAATTTATGCTTCACCTCCCGGTTCAAAGGGCATAGAGGCTAACACCCCAATCATTCAAGGGCAAGCCCCCCCCAGACCAGAGAGGACACCAAACGCTTGAACGTGAGAGAGCCTTTTGGCAAAACAACCAGAAACTATGCTCAAAGATGAAGATAAAAGCAATTCTTGTGCAGTGATCCAAAAAATAGCATCTCTCTCTCTTTTTTTCCCAAAATTACCTGTTTTAATAAAGTAGACACACTGTGCCAACTGAACCATTTAATTATCTGCAAACACGATGAATCAAAACAACAGTTTGCAAAAATAAATGACTAACCTCTGATTAAAATGTCTGTCCTCATTAAATCCAAATAAAAGATACAATATCTTTTAAAAAAAACGTAGTCTGAAGAAAGGAGCAGTCCCTTAGCATCGATAGATACCCTGGCTTCCTCCCCTAAGATGGGGACATCTAAGAAAGTTGTTTAAACTGTTCTCCCAAACCCCAAGAAAGATCGTCTTCAGTGCATGGTGTGTCCTGTGGCTGCCGAGCCAGCCCTCGGCACAAGCCCTGGAGCCGGCACCCAGCCTGGCAGCAGCTCTGGAGCGCAGGGAAGCCTTCATGATGTGCTCGGTGGGTGGCGTGACTCTCATGGACCCTGAAAGCAAGTCCTGGCTCACAGTTACGTAAGGACTCTGGCTCAAGGGTCCTGGGATGACAGGGGCAGGAAAGAAAGAGCCACAAACCAAAAGGCAAAGAAGAAAGAAGTCAAAGTGTTTAGAGGGCTGAGCACGGATATGCTCCTTTCTCAGTCGGAGCTGATTCGATGAGAAGGGAAGGGGAAAACTGGAGGCTCATTTAAATGTCGAGATGTTCTCTTTTAAATTGTTTTACCCAGTAACAAACTTACATCTCATGCAATTACCCATTTCTGAGCTAGGATGGGGGGTTGGTCTTATATGACACCAAGAAGCCCCCTGAACTGGGCAGGGTCCCTCCAGGTGTGAGCTGTGAGTTCTCCTCTGGCCCTGCCTAGTGGACCAGCTGCCCCTCCTGATGGTATTTTAGGCGGGGTGGAGGTGGGGGTCTTACTGCAGGTGACTAAGCCCAGCGCTCCCTGGAGCGACAGCCATTCCCCTGCCATCTCTGCGGGGCCCGCTCAGCACAAGGCACTTCACATCCATTATCCCTAATCCTCAAGATTCAGAAGAGGAGACGAATGAAATGTTACGCAAATTGTCCAAAGTCACGCAGCTGGGAAGGGCGGATACAAAGGGTGGATTTCAAGAAGCAATCCGACGACAAATATCACCGAGCGCCTCCCGCGGGCTGGGCCCTGCTTGGACGCACACCAGTGAACGAGGCGCGTGGTCCTAACCTCCTGGGACGGACCCTGGACTCCAGCAGAGAACTGAGCACTGAACAAGACGTTGTAACCAAAGACAGGTCGCCCTCATTAGAACCGGGAAACCAGTCAGACGGCCAAAGCTTACAAGCAGCAAGAATAGCCAAGAGGCTTATGGCCAAAGAAGCTGCCCATGCTGGGCCTATACAAGGGCCAACCACCTTTGGCAGAAGAAGGGTGAGGGGGGCCTGTGTAATTCGTGAGCCAAAGGACCCTCTGACAGGAGTGACACTGACATTTTGTTAGCACAGGGCATACGTAAGGTAAACACAGGAGGCAATGGAACAGAAAGATGGGTGCGTTTATGGCCTCCAGATAGGAAGCGATTAAGTGCTTCTAAGTGTGTCACCAGGAGCGATGCTTGGGGCCAACGAGGCACGCCTTCCTCTCTCCTTCAAAATTATGGATGTTGCCTCGCCAGTGGATCGTGAGATCGTTCACACTGTAGAACAAGCCAGGCGCGAGAAGCTGCTCTAAATGAAGGATCTCAAGCTTGGAGGACAGTTCTGCCTCACTCACCGTCTGCGACGATCGAAACACAAATCTGAGGAGTAAGGAGCCTCGTCCTCCGGGGTGTGTGATAAATACATCCTGTCCAAACCCTAGGCTGGAGCAGTGAAGACTGTGTTTTTAAACATAAAAGGTTAAGACCACCACCGGCCATTTATAAAAAGAGGGAAGAAGGCATTGGGTATTCAGGACACGAACACCAACTGCACAAAAACGGATGGATTCAGGCATTCTGTCCAGAGGGAAGGTGGCTTCACTGCTACAAAACAGATCAGAATGTCTTTTGTCCTAATGTTAGCAGTTAAATGCATTCGTCCTGACATCCTGTGTGACGGACAGAGAGGACAACTCGTGATCTCATCACCGAATTCCGTACAGCCATCCAACCTCTCCCTGAGTTCTGCCGACGCCCACACCTTTACTCACTAAGTTTAAAGACGCTCACCTGGAAGCTGATCCCCTGTGACTACCGTCATAAGTCAGCCAGGCTGGAGCCTGGGAGCTGGCCAGGCGGGAGAGCAGGAGAACCTAGGCAGTGGGGCCAGCAGGACGGGAGCTGCGACCAGGAGCTCAGGAGAGGGTCGCACAGGGTCTGGAATGGCTCAGTGACCTCAGCAGAGGCTGGCACCTTAGGAGGCCCAATCTAGAGAACGAAGCTTCAAAGCGGATGGCACTGAGGTGACTGTCAGTTCAAATAAGAGGCCTATTGTGGGCAGGGTCCGGGAAGCTGGGACAGGGGAAGAAGACGCCTACACTTCAGTCCCAAGGTGTGAAATGGTCTGTTTGTGCTGCCCACTGCCACCACAGGGCTGATGGAAGGCCACAGCAAGGGGACATCCAGGTGCCCAGAGCTCCGCACCCCACCCCACCCCCCGACAAAGGTCTCCGTCTCTGACACAAGACCAGCAGTAGCCTTGCCTACTGATGGAGAGGAGGTTCCTTGAAGCATCTGGAGTATTCCCTTTCCTGGTTGGGAAAGAATCTGAGAAGGGGCGGGAGGGAGGTGCTGTGGAATAATTACAATCATAATCAACACATCTATAGCACCTTCCACGTACCAGGCACGGTTCTAATCTTCACTACAAACCACTGCCATTCCCATTTAACAGACAAGGAAACTGAGGCCCAGAAAGGTGAAGCCGCTTGCCTAAGGTCACTCAGCTTCAAGTGAGGGGCTGTGTGCTCACCTCTTCACCGTTCTGCCCAGCAACGGCCAATAGAAGCCACACCGCTCTTGGCAGTGCCCTGCGGACTTGGGGGTCATCGCCAGTCAAGGATCAAAGGCCTCACTCTGATGCGGTCCCAGAGATGAGGGGCCGGGGATCATCTGAGATTGAAACAACACTGAGACCTAATAAACCGTGAGCCACTCTGGGTGTGTGGGTCCTTCCAACTTCAGTTGACAAAGGCAGGGAAATGGTCCACAGCCAGAAGGAGCGTCCTCCAGGCGGGGGCTGGGAGCTTAGGGTCTGGGTGGGCTTGAATCTCAGCCCTCCCGCTTACTGGCAGTGTAACTGTGGGCAAATCACTCTCTCAAACCTCAGTTTCTCCACCTGTAAAATAAAGATACTTATTTTATGAGGCTCGAAACAAGGCTTGAACGTAGGAACCCAGCAACGCTGGCAGCTGTGCTGTATCTGTAAAATAGGGACAGTAGTAGTAACAGGACAAATCCTAAAGGTTTTCTTGGCAAGGATTTGTTGGGATTAAATAACAAAATGCATGGGAAGGGCTTACTCCAGAGTCTTGTACACAGTAAGTGCTAGAAGAAGGTTAGGTATTATTAAAATAAATGAATGCAATCCATTTTAATAAAAGCAAAAACAACTTCAGCTCCCTAAATGTGTTTAAAGAATTTCCCTTAATTATATCATTTCCCCCTCTCAGCTGACAGTCTATTATTGCGACACAGGGAGAGACAGAGATAGGAAAAGGAACAAAGGGCTAATCCGATATAAGCTGCTCCTAGGCAGGAGTGTTCGGTAAACCTGACGACTTCATTCGCCCCAGAGAAAACCTCTGAAGAAGTGCTAAGAGTAGATGAAGAGCTGGGATTAAGCGTCTTCCCTTTGTTTTCAGCATTTCTCTGGCTAGGCCTTCAGAAAGGACCACAGTCACGCTGCCTGCCAGGAAGGGAATTACGATGGGGAAATGGAGGCATATTTCTGCTTAAAAACTAGACAAAGAAGGTAAGCATGCAGGGAGAAAGGTGTCAGAAAGTTGGTTTTTCTCTAACTGTCCGTGTCTGGGAAGTTTATAGTCAAGACAGCGTTTGGATGGAATTTCTCTGAAGTCTGGAGTCAGTACACATTTGCTAGTAACACCTCAGGTATCCCAACCCGAAAAACACACAGGCTCCTTCCCACACAACCCCAGCCCTGGGAGGTGGGTGTTACCACCGCTACCTTAGCTACTAGACAGTGGTTGACACAGAGGAAACTTCCAAAAAGTATTAGCTGAACTACAGTTACATTTGAATCACTGATGTTGTTATTGCAATTACTGATGTCGAGAGACGTGGGCATTTAGATCCAGAAACGCGTGGTGCCGAGCCTGCCATCACCGGGCTAGCCAGCAGGAGAGGCTGGGCCTGCACCCGGCTCTTCCCACTGCCTCTCCGCTGCCTCCCTCGAGGATTTAAGAGGGGGACGTGGCCCATTAAACCAACGCCGCCCACACTCCGCCGTGCCTAAAAACCGAAGGCACAGCAGGGCGTGGTCACCTTTTAAGAGCACTGAAGTATCTGTCACCTAATAATATTTTTATTTTCCACGATGACGAAACTGGAAGAAGTCGTAACTTTCTCCTGCCGGTGGAGCACAGGAAAAGCAGAAAGGAAAGCCTGGAGCAGAAGGCAGCCAGCCCAGCAGCACTTTTCCTCCAAAGACACCAAAGGCACGTTGGAAGATTTTATGGAAGTCGCCAGCTCACTCTGCCAAGGGCGTCTTTCCTTCCTGCCCTCAAGCCAGCATCCTGTCACCTTCCCGAGAAGGGTTCATGGGCTGCCTGCCACGGAGAGCTGCCAACGTCTAAGTGACGATGCGTGACAGTGGGCCTCGGTTTCCAGGGGGTGCCGAGCCGAGCCCTGCCAGAGCCTTTGCTGCAAGTTTCTCCGGCCTGAGGAAGATGTTTTCGCTGAGCACTCAGAGCGCTCTGACTGCTGAGAAGTAAAATCTCACAGATAAAATCATACAAGGGAGCGCGGGGCCAAGATGAGCCAGTGTGTCCTGAGCGCCAATCCTCATCCAACCTTTGGGCTCTGACTCTGACCACAGCCCTGCAGGGGAGGCGAGTATGGAGGGAAGTGACATTCCCGCACTGCCTCCTGATTTATAACACACTCTTCTATATCCTGGATCCTCTCAGCAATCCTGGGAAGCTAGTGGGCGGTTACTGTATTATTTTCCAGGGGTGAATAACTAGCATTGAGTGACGTGCCCAGGGTAACATAACGCAGGGCTCTTGCACAGCTCCAGCCAGGAACCATGCACATGCGTTGTGCAGTGTGGCCATTCACGGTGGCTCTGTTTGATGGCCCCACGTGCTTCTGACCCCAAACGCCCCGTCAGTCACATGCTGAACCTTCTTCCCCACGCTTCCCTCGAAGAGGGAACACGGGGCCTGGCACACGGCAGCGCTGTCTGCTGAATGAACAGGGAAGTAAACAGTCGTTCTGGTCTCTTTGCCTTTAATTACAACCGCATGGATTCAAAAAGGATTGAAGACAGCCTCCATCGTCTCTTCTAAACATAGCCTCTGCTGCCTCAGAGTGCTCCCAGGTGAGATCGCTCTAACACAAAGCAGTGTGGGAGGAGACCAGCAGCCCCGACTGGAAGGGACGCAGACAAGCTTCATGAAGAGGTAGTGTAGGAGCAGGGCTTCAAGGATGGGTCAGCAGAGAAAAGGAGAAGAGACGATGGGGCCACCTGGGCCATGGGACTGGCAGGGGCAGATGCACAGAAAGACACAAAGATGAGGACACGGGGAGCGACCTCGGCTGCTGGGCACAGAGGAAGGGACGCCGGACAGGTGGAGACTGGCCACTGACAGCCCCAACGCCAGGCAGGTGAGGTATGAAAGAACGCAAGGTCTGATCTGAGAGGCTGTGCTTTGGGGACATGAGTCTGCCACCTGGGCAACTGGACTGAGGACTGATAAGCCAGGTCCAGGAAGTGCGAGGCACCAACACCTGGTACCTGCCGGGCCCGAGCCCAGCCAGCCCCGTAAGCGGGGACACAGGAGAACACCAGAGGACCATGCCTGATGCTCAGGTCCAGAAGATGCGCCGGGGGAACTGGACATGGCTCTGGACCTCATCTGTCGTAAGGTGACCCAGAGCCCAGCCAAGGGGTTTCAGGGTCTCTCTCCGCAAAATCCTAGCAGAGGCACTTGCAGAGCGGAGCACCTCGAGTTCCCAAGTGCCCTGCGTGTCTGCCCGCACAAACCGTTCATTAACTTCAGTGACCACGGTGGCTGTATGAAAGCACGTCCAATTAGCCAGGCCTCCCTGAATATTTGCACTCTTGAATCTTTCGCATTTCGAAAGGGTTAAAGCTTATTATTAGCATATAATTTACAGTCCTTTCTCCCAGGAAAGGAATAATGCACAGTAAATGCCACATTCATTTTAATAATACATGTTACAGTCTGTGCCCAACATCTGCACAAAGGTAAAAGAGACAGATTTTTTTGACGTGTCCCACTCTGCCATCTAAACACAGGCTTTTTGTTTCTTAAGTGACGGAAGGTTTAATCAAGAAAGCAGGCAATTCATCAATCGAAACAAGGCAGCGTGTGAGCGCCTGACAGCACACACATGGTTGTGTACAGAGCAAACCTGGCCACCTGTCACCCGCACCTTTACGTCAGGATGTACAGATACACTATGCAATAAAGTGCCCACCCACTCCCATTCATTTCTGCTTTTTCTTATTCGATTTTCCTTTGTTGTCAGGGCAGGAATAGATGGATAGACAAGGGACGCAATGGCTGTTAGAGGGGATGATAAAAATTTATATGTCTTTAAAATGACTCATTTCCTCCTTGATTTGAGCACCGTTATTATAAATATTTTTTCACTTCATTGAGGAATTTTCCCCATATGCTATAATCTGGGGCTGCATCAAACTGACGTTCCTCCCGCGGATCCCTGCCACCCTCCCACGTGCTCGCCCCCCACCTCTCCAACCAGTCCTAGGTGAGTCTAAAAATCCTCATCGGAGGATAAAGGAAAGGAGGGGTCTGAAGTTCAAGGCCACAAAAGCCGCGTGAACATGTCCATTAATGACAGAGGCCACAGGGGTACCTGCGAATGCAGAGGGCGATTCACATTACTCCGGGGCTCCCACTAGAAGCTGGCGGCCCTTCCCCTCCTATGAGGTTGTCAACCCAATCGCAGGCTGACACTCACCCACATGCATGGGAAAAGGAGAAACACACACACACACACACACACACACACACACACACACACACTCCCCACGCAAACTCTGCAGCATAAACGTGACATGTGGAGCAGCTGTCTGTTAGAACACCTTACACAGAAAAGAACAGCATCTCTCACACACCCTATTGTTTTAGTCCTTTGGTCTCTTCATTTTCTGACCCGGCAGTGCTTTATGACCATTACAGTATTAAGTTTATTTCCGATATTCCAGGTGAGATTTTTTTTTTCCTAATTAAAAGACAGAAATAATGTAATCACCAGAAATGAAAGGAAAATATGTTTGCAGTTGTTTGGTATGCTGCAGATGAGTTTTTAAATGATCACACTGTGAAATATACAGATTTTCTTTCATAATAAGATGAAGGGCTGATGGCAGAAATTTTATCCAGTTGGATGAAATATATAAATCATGAATTTCATAATACTGATAATTAAATGTCCATCTTCCAATTTAAATGAGGACTAGATTAAAACTGCATGGAGAAGGCTGATATTCAGAAATCATTAATTATTTTTAATTGCTTTGCGCTTTCCCGGTCTGATGTCAGAGTTACACGGCTCGTACGGGGTTCTGTGTTTCAGATAAAATTCTCCTTCTCTCTGCACGAGTGTCGTGGCTGAACTGCTGGCCGATGGACTCCAGCTTGTCCACTCTCACACGCTTCCTGATGTCAAACATCTTGAAAAGGGACTGGTTTTTAAGAGGCAACAGCTGTGCAGGGCAATAAGCTGGCTTTTCCAGCAATCAAAAAACAAAAGCAGAAACAAAAACAGAAACAAAAAAAAACCTGAAGAAAACAGAAAAACTAAAGGCAAGGTGACCACAGCCCCTGTCTGCCGGGTCGGTTCCAGGTTCCGGCTTTGTCCTGATGCAACTCTGTGCCCCTTTCACTCTCAAAAGTGACGAAGTGGAAGATAAGTCACGTGGTCAGCCTGGTGCTGCCGGACAGATGAAGATGTCAGGCGCTAAAAGGTGCTTCCCTGCACCACGAGGCCTCAGCGCATTTCTGCACGTGGCTCACCCTGAAACTGTGGGCTGAGCTGCAGATGTTTGGTTTCATTACATGCTGGTTTTAATATGCCTCTGCTTTATTACTGTACTAATCTATACGACTGTGTCAGTTTTTTTCAAAACGGAGAAAAACAAGTTCTTTGGTAAAAATTCTTTCCATGGCGCTATAAATCAGTTTATAACCACCACAAAAACAAGACTCTTACAGCGTAGTGTCCCATACCTACTGTCACCTGTTCCTTAAGTAAAACCTGCCACGTGGCTGACAAGACATTCCTAGGTTGGAAAAAACAATCCTGGTGCCTCTGGGCTGAGCTGCTTGTTACAGGGACCCTCGGCACAGGTGGCCCTCAGGTTGGACAGGACGTTGGGGATCTCCTCTTTCCTGACGTCCCCCGAGGTCCCCAGCCTCTAAGGCACATGACACCCAGCACAAGAGCATTTCTTAAGAAACATCTCACTCAACTTCCAAACATTTTAGGGGTTCAAACATGAGTGGATCTGCCTCACATGGGCATACAGTCTGTCCTTATCAAACTCACGGAAAGGCAGCTGTTCCCAGCACCTTACAGGGCCCTCTGTACGAAGAAAAATTCATAAAAGGAATAGTTAGGCTCTCCTCGAACAACCAGCTTATTTTTAAGTTGTCCGTAAGGGAACTGTTGACTCAGAACCTAATCCAGAATCTCTGCTTCATGCAAAGCCTCACCCACAGCTGCACCCTACTTTGCTATCCTGTATTTTCATTCACTCTTACTTTTCCCCTTCCGTTTTCACTTTGTTACATGCATTTTTGCAGCAACCTTAAATCTTTCTGGAATAGGTGGAAGAGAAATGAGCAAACGGTCAGACACCTAAACATCTAAAAAAATTATAAGGAAACAAAAAGGAAGGATACCATCATCTGGGACTAAAGTAGAAGACGTTCAGGAGAGAGAAGATATTCTTTAAAAGAAAACTAACAGCCACTAAAAGTTCTGACACGGAAACTTAGGAACTGGGGCTTTGGGACAGAATCTAGAGAAATCAACATGGCCCTGCAGCAAGTCCTCCCAGGAGAAGATCTTAAGGGCATGTAACTGAGGGAGACACACCGATAAGAACATCGCCAGGAAAGAATGAGCCCATGAGCTGCCACTTATCACAAGTAAGGACAATTTAAACAGTGGTTTGCCAACCCTACTCTATGCAGGTTACAGAGTGAGACAAACCAGGTGCCCACCATTTTATTTCATCTACTCTTTCAAAGAAAACCATCCTCAAACCCTAAGGAGTGAATAACATGGTGATGGGGAATTTGAGGGGCAAGAAAGGTGAGCAGCCTGGTGCTTTCAAGCTCAGTCGGTGTCTGGGGGGCCACTGGGCACAAAAGATAAGTCAGTGGTCTCTGAGGAACATCAGTGGACAGGAGGTTCCAGGGGACTGAACAACAGAAAAAAATCATGTCCTCAAAAAGGGATAATAAGATAGTTATTGATCTGTGGCCTGGAAGTGATATCCACTAGAATTTGAAAGCGTATGATGAGTCAGAAGACTTGCGAGCACTCAGAAAAGACGGCGATCACTGGAATCTGCAAGGCTTCCCAAGAGCGTGACAAGTTAACATCGGTCCTATGTTGTTTCTTCTTACGAGCGCAATATGTGCGATCACAGAAAAAGGAGACACCGCAAAGAAACAGAAAGGAGAGCAGGAAAATCCAGTGAAAACCACTATAAACACCTTGGCATGTACCTTCCCAGACCTTTAGATATATTTCTTAAAACGAGATCACACTGCACGTCCTGGCTGTCACTTAACAGCATTCATGCACATCTTTTTATCTAAATCAGAACTGTTTCTGATGCTTGAAAAGTTAAGGCCACTGTATGGATGTTTCATAATTTAACCACTTGCCTTTATTTTAGACATTTATGATATCCACCCCCCCACCCCTTTTTTGGGTATTATATTTGAAAAGCAGCAGTGCTCGCCCTTGTGGATAAATCTTTTTTGCACATCTGTATTTTCCAGAAGAAATTCCTGGAAGAGGAGGTGTGAGGATCAAAGGTGTGCTTCATGGCCATTCTGATGAGGGTACAAGACGGCAGAGAAGGGAATACGCTTCTCAGGATTTCAGCACGATGTTCCTCACCCCAATCCTGTGGGCAAGAGAGAACTACCCACTGGCTGGACAGTGCAGAACAGTCGGCATGCAATGCTGACGGGACGCGTGGTACCCCAGATGGCTGGAGGGATATGAACATACGGTAAGACAGCCCCGCTGAACACGGGAGCACCGCGCAGAGATGGGCTGGGCTGCTCAGAGATGGTGGCCCAGACACTGTAGGGTTGGAGCAGCAAATCAGGACGATCACCTGCCCCGGAGGTCATAGAGGGTACTCCCAGGCAAGGCAGACACCAGGCTAAATGCTCTCCTTCCTCCCCACTTCCTTCCACAACCATTTCACGAGCACCTCTGTGTGCTGGGGACAGAGCTACATGCTGTGTCCACCGGTCTCTCAGCAGCTCTGAGCAGTGTCTCTCCCTCTGCAGGCAGGACAGGGATGAACTGTCTCAGTGAAAGGTACAGAAGGAATATATGCCCTTGGGAAAACAGGTATGCCCTTGGGAAAACACTTAAAAGTACATATTACTTTAATAACCGTACGTACAAATTAAATGTGGGCTGCTCTTCAAACTTCTAATAACATTGTTTGGAAACCTACTTATCTTAGGAAGGGACCGCAAGCAAGGGGCGCAGTGATCAAATGGTTTCAGGAACGAACCAGAGCCGACCAGGAGTTCGCACCAAAGGCTCAGTGCCTGACGTCCGCTGCGAAGCAGCCAGAGCTGCTTCGGGAGGAGAACAGTTTGGGGATTCGTTCCACTACCAGCAGAGCGCCAGACATCATGGCTTTGGGCACTGTGCGCGGGCTGGGGGCTGGGGCACATGCTGCCTTGACTGTTTTTGGAGTGAACCACTGAAACCTTAACTTCGCAATACCAAACTGAGACATGCCACTCAGTGCCAAATACTGTTGGAACAGGGCGGCGGGGGGCGTGGTCTCTGCTCCCTTTTAGCCAGAATGGCTCGCAGGCAGGCTGCCGCTGGGCAGGCCTCCCAGCTGCATGCACCACGACTGCGCAGTGTTGAGTTTGCCGGCCTTACGGAGCCCGCGGGTCCCGCAGGGCACGCCTGGCAGCATCACAACAAAGCAGTCCTGGACCCTGGCAGGGCACTCTGGTGCTGCCACCACCGAGGAGGCCCGAGCTGCCTGCTGCCCTGGGCCACAGCCTCGACTACCTCTGTTTGGAAGATAAAATCCAATTGACTGCCACTTATGCAAACGTAACAGGAAGTTTCTGAATGGCTTCCCCTGCGTCTTGAGACTGTTACCTCGGCATTGCTAAACTAACAGCTGAAAGGAACCCAGACAACACCTCATCAAAGCCGCGGGGCGAGGAAGCAGTGGCCCAGAGGCAGACAGGAACATTCCTGCCAAACCAGAGGGGATTTCACTCTGTGAGCCCTTCTCTGCAGAAACGTCAACAGCTGGGAAAGCCATCAGAGAATCCAGGTACGGTGGGGGCAGCCGAACCCCGTGGCTGGAAAAAGATTTGCGAGCTGGAGGGGAGAAAAGTCATCTGCTGTGACTGAGCTCTCCTCATGTGCATTGGGAACGGGGCCGCCCTGCTGGATTTCACAGACCTATTTTGCACCACTCTGCCACCAGGCATCTGGGGAAATATTCAGCTTTTCTACAAAATAGGTCATCTTTCCACACTTGTTATGCTCCTTGTCGACTCTGCTGAAATAGCCAGCGCACAAAAGAAATTCTCCCTGGAGATGCTTCTCTTCGACAACACGTTCCCACTGCCCTGGGGAGCTTGGCTCCTGGAGAAAAGCCAGGATGAGGGCTTTGAGAACATCCCCGTCCTTCCCCTTCCCCTTCCCCAGCAGGAGCGCCACCCAGAAACGGAACGACTGGCCTTTGCTTATACTTCCAAACCTATTAGGGAGTGATCATAACAAGAAAAACTAATACTGACACGAATTATACCATTGTTCTATTTCATCTGTTTAGTAACCTGAAGTTGCAATTTTTAGAAAAAAGATTACCTTTCAAATAACATGAATGGTACATGAATGAATGCCATGGTACATGAATGAATGCCATGTTCCCGTGTTCAAAACATCACTCACCATTAAGGGTACGTGCTGGTAAGTGGTACCGATTTGCCATTTCCCCCTTATATACAAACACCCCCCAACTGGAGGCCCCGTATAATCAGAGTCAAGTTTGTGGGTCTCCTCAGCTCTTAGCAAGTCACCTGCCCTGCCAGGCACCTAATGAATCTCAATTCTGTAATAAGGCTTGTAAGTTTTTTGAAAAAGGAAACCAGGACTGACCAAGTTCCTGCCAAGGTAACACTATCCATTTCAGGGCCGAGTTCAGAAATCACAGACTCATACGATGGGGCCGGGGGTGGGGGAGACGCCAGCGCACCCGCTGGTCACAGACCTGGCTTTGAGAAATGAGCGATGAGGACAGACGTGGATACGGAGGGCAGGCGGCACCAGGCCTCAGGTCTGCGGGGTCCCCAGTCCCCGCGGGGAACCTGCCCTGGAGCTGGTAGGTGAACGATGTGGTGACTATTCTCTGGAAACCTCCCTTCAAGCTTGTGAAATCCACACATTGTTTTTCATCATTAGTTTCAAAACATGCTGAGGATCTGGCCCTTCACTAAGCGCTACGGCGACACAGAGGAAAGGCAAGGCCTGGTCCCTGCAGGGAACAGGCCCCCTGCAGGGGTAAAAAGAGAGGTAAGACACACAGATGCCGTTAGCAGCCAGGAAGCACGTAGAGGGAGGCGGTGCCTGGGACACAGACGCGCTAAATCGCTGGCCCTTCGCAGCGGCCGCACGTACCTGATATGGCATACAGATTGGAGTGCTGGTACCCATAGTCAGCCCGAGTGCTGTTCCTGCCTCGGAAGGTAGCAGGGAGCGTGAGAGAGATGTGCCTGAGAAAGACAGAGGAGAAAAAGGAGGTTACAGGGTGCACGGAGCAGTCCCCAAGGCTCAGAAAGCACAGGCGCCACCGACAGCCCACAGAGCCCGGGAAGCGGGCAGTCCCGGGGACCTCCGCCTTCTCAAGCAGGACTTGAGCTGCCCCACCAGCTCGAGTCCCCCTAGGAACTCAGAAGTTTCCAGACATCAGTGGCCACTTTTTTCCATATAGCGAAGGACATTCAAGAGGAAGAAAGGGTTTTCCAAGCCTTAAGTGACGTGGCAGGTGCCCCGAGGAAGTGGGTGATTTAATCTTGATCTCTACCCACTGGGCAAAGTGCACCAGTGGGACCAGGATGCTCAGCTCTGAGTGCAGGACTTGGTTTGCCCTGTTGTCTTGGTCCCATTTCCCATCCAGTGGCTTCCACTCCTGTCCCGCGGGGCTGTGGAGGGTCACAGCCCAGGAAGCACTTTGTGAACGAAGGCGTTAGGTGTTATTACCACGTGTGTCCAGGAAACGAACGCCCACTGAGAACCACAATGGCACGTTCCCCTGAACTGCTGTGTCCGCACGTCCCCCTCAGGTGGGAGCACACAGTAGGTGCTCAGAAAGTACCTTCCATCGACCCAGCTCATCTTTTATGGCGCAGGCGTTGGCCATTAAGGCCCACGCTGCCCACACATAAGCAGGTATCGATCAAAACACATAATCTACTTGTCGCGGTCATCAGCTGCCTTTAGTGAATGCCGAGAAGAAAGGTTACAACGATAGGAAAACCATTTAAAACCCAACAGGTCTGGGGGACAAAAGCAACACAACTGCCTCTTCGTGGTGTGACTGGGGGTTGGTTTGAAGTAGCTCAGTAGCCTGAGCTCTGGTCACACACAGTCATTTCTAAAACGGAAGAGGGGTGGGTAATGATCACATAAAGAAAGCTCACGTTCTACATGCTGCCCTTGCCACACAACAAACGCGTGACCTCCCAGAATGACTCTGGGCGGGGCCTGTTCCCACAGGCCCCCGGAGGAGCTAACATCTGTGCCACCGGCCGGCTGGCTGGACCAGGGAGTGGGGCCTTGCTGAGCGTGAGTCCTGTGTCCACGGCTCAATCCTGATGAACTGAGGATGCAGAGGTGAGCTACCCCCTGCAAGGAGCTCTCAGGCTGGGGGGACAACGGAGCAGGAACAAGCCACTGTGCGACAGGACACGTGCTCGGAGGAGAATAAAAACCACGTGCTGAGTGAGCACGAAAGCAGGCGGGTGGGGCTTCCGGGGACACTGCCTCAGAGGAGGTTGCCGGTCTTACAGGAGGAGACAGGAGCAACGGCAGTCAGGGAGAGCTGACTCTGCTGCAGGGTAAGGCTGCCTGCGGGAGACAAAGCCGGGGCCAGACCGAGAGGACACCAAACGCCGCACCAAGGGCTCATCCGCTTGGACGAAGGTTCTCACGCTCCGTTCTGTGCGTCACAGCACAGATGCAGGCACTACTGCTAACCATACAGACTCACAGTCCCAGCTCCGGGGAGTCTGGTTCAGTGGGCCTTGGGTGCAGCCCAGAAATCTCTCTGACAAGCCCCAGCAGTGCCTCTGAAGACAGGCCGCGTTCGGGAACCCTGGGAGGGAGAGGAGCAGCTGCAGAGGGATTTGACGCAGTTGATCGATGCCTCTGACCACAGCACTTAGTCAATGAAGCTGAGCAAACAGAAGAATGAGTTACTGACTGTGGTTGTGGGTGAGCAGAGCTAAGATGGTGACAGGCGACCCTGCAGAGCGGGCTCGCCCTGAGCTGGGCCCCGGCGTCTACAGATTCCAGGGTTCTCTCATGGCCCCGCACATCGCCCCCGCAAGGCAGGTACAGGGCCCGGTGCAAAACCATTGGGGGACCTGTCAAATGTCATTAAGAATTTCAAGATGGCGACAGCGGAGGCGGAGCGTTAAACCAAGCGCGGGGGCCCTCCTGAGCGCGGGGCCCTGTGCGATGCACTGGCCGCACACCCGAGAAGCTGGCCGGGGGCAGGTGTCGGCACTACACCCACTGTACACCGAGGGCTTTTCCAGGAGCCGGGAAAGAACCCACACCCCGAGACTGCTGTGCCCCGAGAGCCCTAAGAAGGTGCATCCCACCTAACTAAGGACATGGAACATCTGCGCGGTGCGGCAGCCGCTCCAGGAAGCTCGCAGAGGAGGTGGCGTGTTGGCTGAAGCTCGGACGACAGGTGCACCTGGGTGACTGCACAGAGGGCCTCCTCCTTGGATGAGAAGACAGGGTCAGCCCAGCCATTCAGCTGTCAGAGATGGTTGAGCAAGCCGTGGCCCACATCAACCCAGATGGGTGGGGGAGGGGGAACTCGGGGCGGCAGGACAGGCAGGGTCCCTGCTTTTGCAGAGCTCACCCTGCAGCGGGGGACACAAACACGTCCATGAAGTTACAGGAGCAGCGGCTGACGCAGGGCAAGCAGGAAGACTGTCTGCACTCCCCCGAGGAAGTGCTGTTCCGGTGGGGAACTGGCGGTGGGCAGGGTTGGCGGGGTGAGGCAGGGAGGGTCTCTGAGGCATCTCCTAAGAAGCAGGAGGTCTGGCTGAGGGGGGACCTGGAAGGAGGCCGGGGTGGTCAGGGCCTGAGGCTAGGGAGAGGGTAGGGGACCAGGCTGAAGAGAGCTTCGGGGGCCACGGCACCCAGGACCCCACACAAGCTCTGACTTTATCCTGAAGGGGTTTTAAGCAGAGAAGTGACGAGATGCAATTTACAATTTTAAAAGATGACCTGCTTGAAGGAAAGTGAGGGAAAAAACCGAGATGCCACCGTAGATGGGAACAGAGCAGCCAATCACAAGGAGGACTGTCATGGAACTGCAAGCAATTATGCAGCACCTACTGCGTGCAGACTCAACAATTCCCGTCAATATCACCTGCTGTGACCCTCTAAGTGAACGGTTTTGGGGTAATTCTACGGCCCACGGAACTTCAGTGTATGCTAGAGAATCAAGCTGCCCGGTTCCTCAGCTGCCCTGTCCACAGGGACTTCCTGGCCGAAGCTGCCTGCCTCTCTGGGGCAGCAGGTTTTGCCTGGCTGACCCCACTCTGCAACTCCTCCTTCCCTGGCCTAGTTCCTTCTGTCTCGCAGCAGCCCCTCCTGGCTCCTCCCCAACCTCGTGAGGGCTGCTGTTGGCAAGGGTTCTGGTTTAGCGTGTGCTCTCACTCCACACACTTTCCCTGGGCAACCTAACCCACATGTGTACCCTGGTTTTAGCCATCCTCACACACCAGCCCGCCTCTCCAGACTCTTGTCACTGCTTACCCCTCCCTCCACCAGGAAGAGTGAAGGTCCTGTACGTCTCTGAATCTGCCACGTTTTTCCCCTGCCTCAGCCTGATTCTTCAGCCACCCCACTCCCTCCTCCTAGAATCCCCATTTCCTCCCTTACCGCCTCTTCAAACTCCCCTTCGTCCTTCAAGACTCCACCTAAGCATCCTCATTTGGTAAAGCCCTTGCTGGGCTTGTCCCAGGCTAGATGGGTGTCTGTGCATCCTCTCTCACTCCAGTTATCCCAAGACACCTTCTCAAGAGCAGGACCAGATCAGATCAAGTTGGTACCCCATTTTCTAGGACAATTTCTTCCCCAGAGCCGACAATCATTGAACAAATGGCCGTTGAACAAATCGAGTGTTGAACCTACGGCATTAAAACCCTGGATCTTTTTGGACATGAACTGCTGCTGCCTCTACTATTGCATTTTCGCCTGTGTGTTTGCTGAGTTAGACTCAGGGGGTCTCTGGGAGACCCATGACACCACACATCCCACTCCCCTCTGCTACGGAGGAAAACAGGTATGATGTAAGAAGTCAGTGGTGGCAGCAGCCAGGAATTTACAAGGGAAAAAACCGAAAAAGTTTCTGATCACATACGATAGACAATGTGGGGCTGATGCGGTAAATGGGAAATTAAAAGAGATTTCAAGTTGCAGGCCTGACTCTTTTACAGACCAATTGCTCAACAGGAATCACTCAAATTGAAATCAGGTTACCAAAAACTCCAGCTCTGGTGGCTGACGGTCAGGGGGACGGGGCAGCATTAAGACCAGACAGTGGGACGGCCCCTGGCCAGAGAGGGCCATAGGGAGAGGGGTCCCTGCACCACAAATAGCTGCTGCTTTTGCATTTTCACTTCTATTGTTCCTGGACATAGGGAGGAAGGGACGTGGGGACAGGAGAACGAAAAGGCACACCGAGGCCTCCCGTTAATGCGAGTGGACAGTTTGGGCCGAGGAGACAGATCACCTGTAGTTAAATCAAACAAAAAAGTCCCCTGCTGAAGGAGAAGTGGCCCAGGGGCGCTCAACCTCCTATCAGCCTGAAAGTGAGGACGGACAGGAACGTCCGTGCAGTCAGCCGAGCCTCAGAGCGAAATGAGATTCTAATTCCTCAGCATCTGGTGGGGACCCACCTGCCAGGTGCTGGGCTGGGTTCCTTCACGTATGTCACCTTGCCTAATCCTCTCAGCAACCTTTTTAGGCAGGAACAATCACTTTCAGTTAACAGAACAGGAAACTGAGGCCCTCCGAGACGAAGTTGACAGAAGCGAGCTAGAATTCATGAGCAGGTCGGTCCACGTGTCCTCTGGAGGTTACCATCCTCATCTAAAAGTTGCCCTGATGGATCATCTTTACCATCAGGTACGCAGAGTGAGATCACTCAACCAGGAATCTGGGGTCCACCCTGAGATGCCCAGGACTCAACCTGTCTGCCACTTACTAGCTCAGTGACCCTCACAGGTCACAGTCCCTCTAGTATGGGAAAAGGGAAAAGCTACAGGCAGATTTGGACACCCAATGGAGGCAGTGCTGGTGTAGTGGTGAAGAGTACCGAGCCCAGAGTCCACCCGACATAGGTTCAAATCCCAGTGCCACCAGCAGGGGCTGGGTGCCCTTCAGCAAGGGGGTGTTGCCTCCCAGTGCACAGACGCAGGCCGAGCCGACAGCACAGCACCAGGACGTGCCAAGCACGTGGCAGTACGATTTCTGTTCTGCTTCTTCCCCTTCCTGCCCCCCCCCCCCCCCCCCCCCCCGGCACTGTTTTAAGCCCCGCTCGTGAGAGCCTCAGTACAGGACCACTATGAAACGCCTGTACCTTCCCTCTGCATTAGAATGAAACCTGAGCTGCCCCACAGCTGGAGGTCCTGCCAGTTCTGGCCCATCCCTCCTCTCTGACCTGGGCTTGTCTGTGGTCCCTGCACTCACACCCTCCAACCTCACCAGCTGCTTTTGGTCCCCTCCTCCCCTCACTCGCATTCCCTCTTTGGGGCCTCTGCACTTGCGGTTCCTGCTTCCCTCAGGCACCCCTGGGGAAGCACCCCGCCTCTCTCTGGTGGCGCTCCCCCTCGACACTCACTTCCCTTTCTGCTGAGCCCTTCCCGCTTAACAGGACTGTCGATTTCTTTATATGTGTCACTAGGACACGATCTCCGTGACACTTTCTCTTTCCACCGTATCCTTAGTGCCTACAACAGTGCCCTGCACACAGTGGGCACTTAAAAATTATTAGGGAGAACCCTAGAAGATTACCTAATGCTGTTGAATGAACCAATGAATCCAATTCTGACCTGTAATTAGAGATCATTTGGGGAAACTTACAGGAATTACCTTCGTCATGGCATTGCTTATAAAGCCAAAAAATGGAGTCAAATTCAGTATCAAATAATAGGGGACTGCTTAAAAAATTACAGTACAGCCATCTGATAAAATATTTTACAGTCATTTAAAATATTTTACAGACTACTTAATAGCCTGAGCCCATGCCCATTACCATAGCGCCTACTGAGAAAAAACATAAAACCCTTATTTTTACACTTGGAATTATAATCAGTTAACCCAACACTCTTTGGCTTACTGCCCATAACCTGATGATCTAATAAGATTAAAGGGATGCCCCACTCATGGCACTGGGTGTTGCTGGAAGAGGAAAGAAAGAAGAAGCCGGGCACTTCAGTAGAACGTGGGCGCTACACACTCAGCTTTTCTGAAGCACCTAAGCCAGGGGAGTTACAAGAACGAGTATCAGACAAAGCTGAGACGGCATCAAACAAAGCTGAGACCAAGTCCATGACCATGATGCTGGCTGGGACCCCCCCAGACGGCAATTTCAGTGGAGTCATTTCAATGGGCCCCGAAGTCGTTGATCATGCTGTGATCCCTCTAGCTCACTCTGTTGATCTAGAAGAGTGTATTTTAGATTTTAAGAGAGTTCATAAAGATCACCAGCAGGCCAGGAGAAGTAAACCCAAGAACTCAGGAAACTGGCTCTACCTGGGGTGGCACCTAGAGATGAAGACCCTCTGGTACCATCCCCAGTAGGTCTTGGACCACCGGAACAGGGGACTGACCGTTAGAGGCCAGCAATTTCTGCCACTTGACTCAAATGATGGATCATGATTCCAAAATCTGTTTGGCAACCAGAGAATTCCAACTAAGACAGCCCCTGAATCCTAGGGGAGTTTTACCAAGCTTTCCTCCCTGTCCCCCCCCCCCCCCGCAGAATGGCCCAGAGAAGACAGGGCACACCCTGCAAGCCATCACGTCTCTCTGCACGGGCCCTGGCTGTTCCGTAATAAATAGGTCAGCATTGCACATGCTGCCAACCACAGCTCCGGCTAAATAGAGGCTGAGGGAAATTCCGTTTTTTTCCCCCAAGTCAGTCTTTGGCGCCTTATTCAATTAACATGGCCACTAAGCCGCAGACAGCTCCATATAAGAGCCCTTCAGTTACAGAATACATTTTATTATGTGACAACAGTTGCCAGCACGATTTATTTCCTTTGATGGGATTCTGCTTTTTCCTTGTTAATTTAAATCTGTATTTTCTAGTGCTGATTCCAGGTCTGTGTGAATTTTTAAAACGTTACCATTAATCTTCTGAACCCAGTGGCCACATGTAATGGAGATGGCTCTGCCCGGGCAGCCGCGATGCCGGCTCTCCTCCCAAACTGTTGGAGGGCAGCGCTGAGGGGCCCGTGGCTGGTACGGCGGCGGTGGACTCATGGTTAGAGACAGATGTCACTTCTATCTTCCACCCCCTGCGCGTGCGCGCACACACACACACGCACACACACACATTTGCAACCAACAGATTTTGTGGTGTTAAATCACGATTCCCATTCTGTTTTCTGGCTATATCAAAACCACCTTCTGCGTGCAGCAGCAGTTTTCCATGTGTGCTCCAGGGACCTCCAGGGGTTCCTCAGACTCTCTCAGGGAGTCCACGAGGTCACCACTACTTTCATAATAACACTAAGACATCACTTGCCTTTTTCCCTCTCATCCTCTCACGAGCAGACAGAAAAAACTTCCAGAAGCTTATGAGGATGTCATCACTCTGACGTCTGCTTAGGTAGTCTCGTGTTTTACGTTTTTCTCAGTTTTAAGTTTTAATAAGGGAAATATAGATAAACATAACCCACATCAACAAAAGCTCTTTTGAATCCTCATTTTTTTTTTTTTCTCCAGCAGGATGGAATCCTCAAGTTTTAAGACTATTAAAGTCCTAGACCCGAAAGTTTGAAAGCCACTCTTCTAGGACAGTGTGTTAAACGTAACTCTGTGGAGGCAGGTGTGTGGCTGTGCGACCTCTGGGTCAGGATGCTCCTTAGACACAAGGGCCCTCTGAGTCAGAATGACGACTACTCCAGATATCGAAACAGCATATCACCCAAATAATGAGAAATAACATTTGTTTACTCACTTTCACTGGTATAAAGAAGCATTAGTTGAAAATATTTAAAAGACTGAAAAAAATTCAAACTAGGAGGATGAAATGATACATGTCCTAAAAAGACATCAGGACTATATGACTTGAAGGGCCAGACGTGGCTCTAGCCAGGCTCCAGTCACCAAGCGCCTACAAAAACTAATGAGAACAGAGAAAGGTAATGATGGTTCAGAAGATTACCACCAAACAATGAGCGCCCAAGGGAGAGGAGGGGAGGGGAAGGAGCAACTCATACATCCTGCCGTTTGGCCAACATCCAGTCTAGAAATATATATCCTCACGAGGGCCTGTAAAAAATGTCACACAACAAGATAAAAAGGACATTACCTCTGGGAAAAAAATGTACTGTAGGATGCAGAAAAAGCTATCTGCATTAGGAATAATGCGGAAATAAAATCCCCCAAACTGAATCAGCAGTATCGTGGATAAGCCCCCCACTAGTTTCCAGAATGCAGAGAAGGAAAGAACACAGAGGTGACAATGTTGAGGAAAAATATGATAAATATGGAGAACAAAGACCAATCTAAATATTCTAGGTGTTAGAGAGAAATCAGAACAATTAAAAGAGAAGTAACAATAAAAAACAGTTTAAAGCTTGCCTGATTAAATCTAAACAACAAACAAAATATAGAAGCCAATAGGGCTTCCAACATTCCAAGCAAAATCAGTAGAGACTCACAGCAAAATAAATCCTGATTTCAAGACTACCTAATTTCAAGACTTAGTGTAAAGCTACAGTAATCAAGACAGTGTGGTACTGGCATAAACACAGACATATAGATCAATAGAACAGACAGAGAGTCCAAAAATAGACTCACACACGTATGATCAATTGATTTCCAACAAAGGTGCCAAGACAATTAAACTGGGAAGCAGTAATCATTTCAACAAATGGTGCTAGAACAACTGGATAGCCACACACAAAAAAGAGAACCTTGACGCTTACCTCACACCACATACATATATAAAATAACCCAAGAGATTCACAGAACTATTCTAGAAAAGAGGAAAAGGAAAGGGTAAATTGTTAAGTCCAGGCCCTGGGGTTTGATACTTTTTATTTAAACACATCTTGATTGACCAGGCATAGCATGGCCTCTTCTCAGAGAAAAGACAGGAGAAAATCTTTGTGACCTTAGGTGTGTCAAAGACTTCTTAAATAGGACACAAAAAACCAAAACTCTTCCAGACAAAAAAAAATTGATATATTGGACTTCACCAACATTTAAAACTCTTGTTATTCAGAAGATGCTGTTACAAAAATGGAAAGGCAAACCACAGACCCGCAGAAAATATCTGCGAACACATATCTTACTTATAACTAGGATATACCCAGAACTTACAACCTAATAGAAGACTAACAAGCCAATTTAAAAAAGACCATATGGGGCTTCCCTGGTGGCGCAGTGGTTGAGAGTCCACCTGCCGATGCAGGGGACACGGGTTCGTGCCCCGGTCCAGGAGGATCCCACATGCCGCGCAGCGGCTGGGCCCGTGAGCCGTGGCCGCTGAGCCTGCGCGTCCAGAGCCTGTGCTCCGCAACGGGAGAGGCCACAACAGTGAGAGGCCCGCGTACCACAAAAATAAATAAATAAATAAAATTAAAAAGACCATATGATTTGAACAGACACTTCACTAAAGAAAATATACAAATGGTAAATCAGCACATGAAAAAAATGTTCAACATCACTAGTCATTAGGGAAATGCAGATTAAAACCACCATGAGATATGACTAAGTGCTCCTACATTACTGAGGAGCAATTAGAACTCTTATGCACTGTTCGTAGGAATTTAAACTGGTACAACCACTTCAGAAAACAGTCTGTAGTTTCTTAAAAAGTTCAACGTACCCCATGGTACAAGACAGCCATTACACTTGTAGATTTTTACCCAAGAGAAACAAAAGCATATAATGTGTATACAAACGTACCGAGCAGCTTTATACGTAAAAAGTAAAAAACTAAACACAAGCCAAATGTCCAGTATCAAGTGACTGGATAAACATATTGTGGTCTAGCCATACAATGGATACTACTCAGCAATCAGAAAGGAACCAGTGATACATGCAAAATGGATAATGTCAAGATAAAGATGCTAAGTAAAATAAGAAAGATAAAAAAGAGTACCTATGGTATGATTCCGTTTGCATAAGATTCTAGAAAATGCAAACTAACCTGTAGGGTTAGAAAGCAGATCTGTGATTGCCTGAGGAGAGAGGATGTATCACAGAGGAGCACAGAGAAACTTCTGGGGGGTGTGTGTGTGGATATATTCATGATCTTGATTTTGGTGATGGTGTCACGGGTGTATACCTACCTATGTCAAAGCTCATCAAATTATACTTTAAATATGTGCATTTATTGCACATCGAGTATACTTTGGTAAAGCTGAAAAGACTTTCCTGATCTTAAAAAAAAAAGACCTAATAAAGAAGCCAATGGGGTTCACAGTATTCCAGAAAAGGCAATGAATCCCCCGATGAATCCTGGCAAGTACTAAGGGCGACTTCAGACCTTTCTTCCGTCATACTACATGCTGAAAGCTGGGGAGCCACAGAGTTAGGAAGGGAAAGAAAGCTGAATGGACGAAGAATTTCTGAATCCCTAGGTGTCTTTCACATGTGAAGGCAACAACAAAAAAGATCCCGTCCCTTTCCCTGAAAGAAATACATTAAAACATGCTCCAGGTGATTCAAAATTAAGACCTAAGAATAGGGAAGTAATGAGACAAGAGGACTGGTGTTTATTCTTTCCCTCTGGAAACCTAGCCTGAGGAAGCAATCTGAAACATGAGAAATGACTTATTTAAGATAAAAACAGTAAAATAATGTTCGCTGACATTTTCGCAGGACTTGCCCTTCACATGCATCATGTAATCCCACCCGGATCCTATAACGAGGCACTGAGATCATCTCTATTGGACAGAAGGTCTCAGAAAGGTTCAGCAGCTTGCCTGAGGGGGCAGAGCTTGGATCTGAACCCTGATGAGGCAAATTACAAAATTCAGCTCTGAGTCATGACTCTCTCCTCAAACACGGGAAATAACATTATAAGATGTCTGATTCAGAATATTTTACAGACATGAAATGATGTTTACAGGTTTTCTCGGTGGAATTGGGGGAGGGTGCTTATGACATGATGCTGAATGAGGAACTCGGGCGTAGACTGTGTTGAAGACAGTGATCTCGGCTGCAGGAAGAGGCAGAAACCCGATCCTTGGCATGGCGTTTGTAAGAGCAAGGAGTCGGGCAAGTGTTCAGGCCACGCTAGCAGGACAGACCAAGGAAAAGGAACGAGCGAGACATTTTTATATCAACACGGTCAGATCTCGAAGACGTGGCTGTACGGTCAAAACAAAAGGGAATAAAACAAAAACCAAGTTGCAGAACGACATATATGTAAGCCACCGCACAAACAATATATTCCTATGCGTACGCATACACATACGTCCCAGGACAAAAAGGACCTGGTAGCTTAGAGCAGTGATGGCCCTGGGCTACTGGCAGGACTGGGATGCAGGACGGTGTCTGTGGTGTGGACAATACAAGTCTCTGAGGTCAGGGTGTGGATTGTTTTCCCCCTGCTTTTTATATATTTTTATATGTTAATTTTTTCAACGAGAAATTATTTTTCTTTTTATCAGAAAAAAAAGATGGCAAACATTAGGAGAAGAATTCTAGAAGAGCAAAGGTATAAAAACGTCCTGCACGGCACTTGGTGCTTCAGGAACATCTTGTTTTCCAGCTAATGTGGCTGCTGGTGGACAAGGACCAGAGGTAATGTGCAAAAGAAAGTGACGGAATGCGGGGAGGGATGGAGGAGGAACAGGCAAAAGCCACAATAACTGAGTGAAGGTGGGCAGCGGGGGGGGGAAAGAGCACAGCAAATGGCTAAATGAAACTCTACTTCATTCCTGCAAAACACCACTGGGAAGAAGTCATCTGTGACACACAGCTTCTGTGCCAGGTGTAAGGACATGCTTAATGAATGCCATTTAATGAAGAAAAAGGCTCTTATAAAACACCTGGCACAAGCAGGGTGAGGGAGTCACAGGAAGGGAGACCTTCGCCGCACCTGCTGGCATTTTAATAAGCACCTTCTAGAGCGTCCGCTCTCCAAGGCTGGTCAACGGTGTCAGAACCAGGTCCCTGACCACTGCCCGCACTCGCTGACAGTTTGGGGAAGCTTATTTCTTAAGGACCATATGCTCAGGTATTGGAGAGCTCTGGAAGGTAATTAAAATGGATCACTTTCAGCTGGAAGGGCCTGACCGGCACTCACATCCTCCTCTAAGACTTCACAGCCAGGATTCCTGCGCCGGGTCCCCTGTGCTGCCAAACCGAGATTTTGAGTTACCATTCAGATCTGTGCAGACCCGGAGAGGTGAGAAAACACTGTGTTTCCTCGTAACCTGGTTCCACTAAAACAGAGAGCCCGTTATTGCAATGACCCTGGGCCCTAAAATGTTTTCAGGTGTGGAGATTTTTTTTCTCACTGATTTTGGAGCCAACCTCAGAAGGTGCAAAGTTTACTACCCTTTCTCGTGACCTGATGAGACATTTAGCTTTGTTCTGTTTTGTAAATGACACCAGCAAAGTCAAGTGAGGTTTTATTAAACCTAAAATGGACCTATTTCCTCTGCAATGATAATTCACTATCTTAAACCTTCCATGCCCAGACCTGAGACTTAATTCCAAATATACCCAATAAATTGAAGCCATCCAAGGGGAGACAGTCTGTGGGATCCGGAGGCACACCAGGGTACTAGGATCAAGACGCTGTGACCAACTCAGTCCACCAGTCTTTAACTGAGCTCCCACTGTATGCCAAGCACTGTGTTTGGATCGTTTTTTAAAAATGATAAGTGCATCTTACTAAATGAAAGAAGCCAATTTGAAAAGACTACATACTGTATGATTCCAACTCTTATGACATTCTGGAAAAGGCAAAACTATGGAGACAGTAAAAAGATCAGTAGTTGCCAGAGGGGCCTCAGGGAGAGGTGAACAGGCAGAGCACAGAGAATTTTTAGGACAGTGAAAAAGACTGTTCATGATATTATAATGATGGACGTACGTCATTACACGTTTGTCCAAATCCATAGAATATACAACACCAAGAGTGAACCCTAAGGTGAACTGTGGAATTGGGGTGATTATAATGTGTCAATGTAGGTTCATCTTAAAAAAAAAAAGAACGAACCATTCTGTTCAGTGAGTGACATTGATCATGGAGGAAGTAACGCGTGGGTGAGGGAAGGGGGTATATGTGAAATCTCTGTACCTTTCTATTTTGTTGTAAACCTAAAACGTCTTTAAAAAAATAAAGTCTTTTTAAAAATAATTAAAAAAAAAACACCCCAAACCCAAATAAAGACTCATATCTTTCCCCTTCAGTTGTATCTATAAGTAAATTGAAACACATACAAAAATCCCCTCTATCATAGAGTAAAAAGCTCTAAATGTCATAAGCTATACAAAGAGAAGACTCTAAGGTTATATGCTTCAATTTTAAGGCAATGGCATAAAACAAAACAAACACCTATTGAGGGCCTACCACACACCAGTGCCTCCACTACAGCCTGTGAAGTACCCAGGGACGTGGGAGCTGCAGTGCCACCTGCCAAGAGGGAAGAACGTGGTGGGGGAGGAAAGGCCGGGGCAACGAAACTGCAATTCAAGAGTCAAGACAACGACCTAAGAAATGTCACAAAGTAAGGGAGGGGCAACAGAGGCTTCGGCAGTCAGAGACCTGGGAGGTCATTGCGGATTCACGGTTGGGAGTGGCTTTCTGGAGGCCGGGGGCAGGGGCACTGAATGTTTTGTTCCTGTTATCACCTGTGTTTATGACAGTCACCACTTACTGAGCACATTCTTCATGCTTCTCACTCATCTCTAATCTTCACAACCCAGTGGGTTCTACAGGTTGGAAGAAAGAAGGTTCAGAGAGGTTAAGGAACTTGTCCAAGGTCACACAGCCAAAGGAACTGGCTGAGCTAGGATTTGAGTTTATGCTTTTTCCACAAAGCCATGTTGCTTCACCAAGACAACACAAGCACAAAAGTATAAATGCAGACTTGTTCATTTTCCATTCAGGCAACCCATTTGCCATGATCAATATAACTTCAACCTACCAACTCGACGATACAATGAGTCTTCCTCATGGGCAACACAGACACACACAGAGACACAAGCACACTCCAACCAAATCACTCTGCATTGGACAAGGGAAAAAAAGTTGCCACTGGAAGACTAAGGAAATCACAATTCCAAACTCCCCAAGTTCCTAAACGCATAACTTTAAAGTATGTTATGACAACATACTCGACAGCATATGGCAAATCAATTACTAGTTTAAATCTTAAAACAAAAACATGGCAAGTGTGGTGCAGAAATAATCAAGAACAACGGTTCAGTTTAGATTACAGTGGGCCACTAGAGTTTTGAATACAATTAATCATCATTCCAGGCAATGGGAAGCCATATTGACACTTATTCCTAATTTGAATATTTAATTAGGGTGAAGTTCTTCATCAAATTACCGCAGAACTGGGAGAAAGCCTGGAAGACTTACACAATTGCTATCTTAACCCCTTCCCAGCTGCTCACCTGTGAGCGCAGCTCTGGCGGGGAGAAGGCCTGTGCCCAGCCTGACGCCGTGGGAACTCAGGGGGGATGCTGGCGATCGAGGCTGAGAGCGGCCAGATGGTGACAACAGAAAGGTCCAAGGGAACGAACTGCTCGTGCCCAGAGTGAACTCTGAAACGAACTCTGGACCAAGACAGAAAGTCACATGCGTGAGTGTCCACTGTGCCCGGTGTGGCACTTCCATGTGTTTCCCTATTTGGTTCTCACAGCAACCCTGCAAAGAAGGTATTCTTATCTCCATTTTATAGACAAGGAAACTGAGGCTCAGAGGACTGATATAACTTACTCAAGGTATCACTGCTTGTGAGTGGTATCAAGAAGGCCAAGCTACTCATCACACACACACACACACACACACACACACACACCCCTACCTTGTACTCCCCAAAAGAGACAAAGAGAACACCTGACAGTCAATAAAAATGTGTTTAAAGCTGTATTTTGGATACTCTGCATCGTGCAAATAAATTGGAGGGGGAGGGCAACCAAACCCAGGCCTCCTCAAGCAGCATTCCAAAATTCATCTCTTAGATTCAAAATGCACCACTGAGCTCCCCAAGCTGGGACATCACAATGACGCTGTGTCCAGCTGCTCCGGAGACGGGTGAGGGCATGGGCAGCAAAGCTCAAGGAAACAGCCTTGGACTGCAAACGTGACACCTGGTGCTGCCGCCCCGACCCTGCACAAGGGAGCCTCGCCGAGGCAGTCACTGCACACCACCACTGGTGGCCAGGGCGGGGTGGCAGGGTGGCCGTGGTCAGTAACAGGACAAGAAAATGTGAATTTGTTTTTTTTTTTCTTTCAAAATGGCAACAGTAGCATTTATCACTACCTATCAGTTTGGACAAGAGATTACATTTCCTTAAGGTCCTCTTTCTCACTGTATGAAAAGACTTTTATTGACATTTCACGGGTGCCATGTGATTCTGAGTGACCAAAAGTAACACATTTTCCCATGCAATCTCCCCCAAGACCCCCAGGATGGGGCCCAAGGCTGACTGTGCACACTGCGCTTGGCCATGGTGGGTTCAGAGATCTTTCTGCTTCCAGATTCCACCGAGGTGCTGAGAATGTGGGGTGTTCTGACTAGCAGTTTTCTTTTAGAAGCTCACGATGGGTTCAATTACCCTCCTGTGGACGTGGCCAGAGCTCCATATGCAGCGGCCACTTTCGGCAGGAAGCGGATTACGGGATGGAAGGGAAGAGCCGGCCGCGCAGCCCCGCGCTCGGCCCTCTTCCCGGCGGGCGGGCTGCAGGAGACCCAGGATCCAGCAGCCCTGCTCCAAGCCCGCTCCTTGAGGGAGCAAGTGGCATCGGGAACTTTGAAACTTTCCTTTGTATATTACATTAATCCATACAAGAAAATCTCTTTTAATGAGGAGTGATGTAGTTACAAACTCTCCAGAGCCATAATTAGAGCAAACTAATTGAAGTTGTGTTTTGACACACTTTCCAAATTCACGGGTGCCGGATGACATATTCACAACACTGCTGCCGCACAACCATGGCGACGGCAAAATCATTAGGCTAATAACACTTATTTGCATTCTTCTCACGCCGGCAGCTCTCCCTTAAATACTGTTTCTACTACTGCTCCTTTACTGTAAGTTTCCACTGGAAGATATTAACAGTAATTATTAGTCCTTTAGTGGAATTTTAACGTTAAAGAATCGCAACCTGCATTAACATACATAGAATGCCAATTCTTTTCCGTAACCACCGTTGGAAGGTTGGGGGTTATCTTCCTCCACCCCTCACCCCACAACCTGATGGCGACAGTTTCACAGCTTCACTTGGGACGACCACTCCTAGCCCACCTCCGGTGGGATCTGAAGTCCGGGCTCCTGAACTATTCTGTTTCGAATGTTTGACGAGGAAAATCTTTTTTTTTTTTTTTAAAGTACGTTAAAATGAAATAGTTAAGGAGAAATTTTTTCCGAGCGGTTAAAAAAAAAATCAACAATTTACAACACGGTCTTTGGTAATAATACTAATGAATTCCAGGAGGACGTGGTTTAACCACTCTGTCACCACCCTTTCAGTGATGAAAGACAGACTTGGAATAACCAGACGTGAGAAAGGCCAGCGCGGGTGGGGCAGGTCTGATCTGTCAATAGGGAGGCCCTGTTTGCCACCAACAAGGCCAGTTTTGGGGATGCTTAACTCACACACAGAGAGGAAGACTCGACAGTTCTGAATAATGGTTATTAATGACTCCCTCCTCTAAAGTGACAAATTACTTCTGAAATGTAGAACCGGAGAGGTATGAAGAGTGAAGGGAACATGACAGGAAATGCCAGCAGAACGGAGGTCCTGCTCACTACTCCACGGCGGGGAAGGGCTGGGCCCTGGAAGACAACTCAGCTCAAGGGCCCACCTCTCTGGGCATCTGGTGGCTCTGCCAGGGCCGTGAGCACAGCCATCCCCGCCTGCACCTCGTGTCAGCGACCAGCGTCTCACCTCCCAGGTGCACCGTAACGGGGAGGTGAGACCTGGTTCCAGCCCTGCTCTCCCCACGTGCCAGCCTCAACCGGTCACTGCCAACAGCCCCTCACTGGATACTCAGGGTTGGGTTAGACAGTCACTCAGATTCTGGGCTTCCATAAATAACTTGGGATCAAGAAAAACCACCACCGTGTCATTTACCTTTCAAAATTCAAGAGAAAACGGGGGCATAGGATGACACTGTCTTAACTAAAAATGGGCACTTGTGTACAATTTCAAACTACAGTATTCAAGTATGTATTTCAGGATAGATGTCTAATCTCAACCAGGGAAGATTTAATTGAGTGAAGAAAATGCTTTCTTAGAAAAATGTCAAAGGCTATACTCCTTTAACGCTTGGCAGTTTTCAGTTTCTTGAACTACCATTCTCGGACCACTGCTATTTTTCAAGTCGCTGATTACTCATAAAACAAAAAAGGAAAAAAAAAGGGAAACTAATTTTCATAGCTGCAGCAACATTCCAAATCATGGTACTTATTCACTACATGTAAGTTTTATTACACTTGAACCCTGAAATGCCAAAACACCTACCTCCATTATAAAAGAAATGAAGAAAAAAGCCAAGCCTGGCTGAGGGCACTGCACTTCCATTGCAGATGAGCTAGTCTCATCTTATAAACTGAAATATTTAAACAGTCTCTAAACCTCACTGACCCTGCTTTTGAAAACAAGGGACATATGGGCACTGCTAGCTTTTCATCTTCTTCCAGCCTACTAAAATACCCGCCTCTCCGAAATTCAAGAGTAGCGAGGCTGCCAAACTCAGATTCATGAAAGGCCCCGTGCGTCTTCCCCTTCTTGCCCAGTCAATCTCCAAAGCTGTGGAAAACAATTTGTTTAGCAAAATGAAGCAATGACTAATTAGGAGGTGGAATGTGGGTCCTGGTCTGGAAGCCTTTACGGCTGGGTTTGGTCCCCGGGGGAGGCCGTGCCACTGGCTGCAGGGGACACTGAGGTGGAGGGTCCTCAATTCAGGAAGCCCTGAGGCTCCTTGAAGGCAGGGAGGACAGGATGGTGGGGCCTGGGTTCCAATCCTGGCCCTTGGGTAAGTCACCGTCTCTCCAAGCTTCGGGTTTCTCATTTCTTAAAATGAGGACACAATTACTCACCTCACTGCACGGTTGTAAAGACTAAAACGATATACATGAAGTGTTTACACAACGCCTGGCACAAGACGCTCAAAAAACTGTAGCTGAAATAATGATAATGGTGATAATTGGATGTATTCTGATAATTATTAGTATTATTATTCAACTGGAAACAAAACATCTGCTGCTCAAGAAGGAAGTTCAAGTTGAATGCTACCCTACCCACAGGCAAAAGTGCCACCTAAATAAATCCAAAAGGCCTTTGAAAAGTTACTGCAAGCAAAGGATTCTATTAAACATCCAAATTAATAACGGAAACCCTGCCTTGAGACAGAACAGCACGGGCGGGGGGCGGGGGGAGCGCTGTGCGCTCAGAGGTGGTAACATACCAGGCAATCTCACTTGACACTCATTTTTACTTTGTCCGGAGGCTAGATTTACGCTGAGAGACCCAGGTGAAATGTTCCACAGAGCCACCTGCAAACAGACTATCAGCTTCCACTCTGATAAAAGGTGAAATATCCTCTTCTAAATGGTCTGCTTCACAAAGCCGACCCTGAAGTGAACGGATAAATCTGCTCTGACACATGGAAAACTATTTTCATAATCCTGAAAAAGGCCTTTCTCCAACCCCCCGAGCTCAAACCCACCGTGCAAAGAGCCCTCGCACATTTGAGAACCAGGCATAGGAGGGAATCATTTCACGTGTATAAACCCGCTCTCTGGGACAACAACAAGCCCGCATAACCATCATAACCACCAAGAAAAATAAGGCATTCACAAAGTCACAAAAATTACAAAGATAACACACTTACAAGCAGCAAATACCTTGTCGAAAATCTGATGTGCGAGACTGAAAGCAGGGAAGGCCAGCTCAGAGGTGGGAGCCGTACTGACTACTACCTAATTGTTCATTAAATAGAATCTCTGACTTCCCAATAAGCCCTATTAAAAATTAATATCAAAAATAATACCATTCCGCCTAAACTCATCATTCATATCTAACAATACCAAACTGCATTCTAATGAAATTTCACCTTCAAAATAACTCTGACACCAAAACTAAGTCTGATACTGTTACAAAAGCAGTGCGGGCTTTGTGGCCCACGTATTTGAAAGATATTCCAATGACCTTGCTCTGCAGGTCTCTCTCACACCACTCCCACGATTCCCAGAATAAATCAGACTGCTCGCAACCCTGCGTAATCGCGGGCTTGGAAGCCGGTCGAGAGGACCCTCTGGTGTATGGCTCTCACAGGTTCTCCTCAGGCAGCTCCCACCCACATGGCAGACTCTGGGAAGTCCTTCTCTCCAGCGCCGGTCAGGAGCCTGGAGAAGCTGCACGTGAAGACGGATGGGACACCTGGGACTGCACCCAACCACTGCTCCGCTCCCCAGCGAAATGCTTCACACCAGTGAGCCTGTGGCCACGAGCATCAGGGCACAGGGACAGTCTGCAAGCCAGGGGCAGCTCATCGGCTTGGGTTCAAATCCCAGCTCTGACACTTAGTAGCTGTGTGACCTTGGGAAAGGAATTTAACCTCCTTGATTTCAGTTTCCTCACCTTGAAAAGGAGGAAAAAATAGTACCTGACTCACAGATCTGTGATGAGGATTAAATGAGCTTTTCTTTGTAAAGTACTTGAATAGTGCCTGACACCCGGTAAATAAGTCTCCGTTGGCTGGCTGGTTGCATGGATGGACAGATGGAAGGAAAGATGTATCAATATACGATCCCTGGTCCTATGTGTCCAAATCAGCTCACTTTATACATTCAATTCATACCTTCTGAGCGCCGCCACGTGCCAGGCACCTGAAGTTCAAAGGTCCCTACCGTTCTGGAGCCACACGTTTGTCACTGAATACTTACTGCATCAAAGGAGATGACGCAGCTCAAAGTACTCGGTACCTTTTGATACACAGTGATGCAACGTTATCATCGTTATTTTTGTGACTAGCCTTTTCTGAGGCTTTAAAGGAGAAAAAGGAAACATGAGAACCCCTGTCATCAGTAAGCCAGAAATCTATTCATAAGACCAAGCATAAATAAACTCGGCAATGACAGGGAAACGTGAAATGCCAGACTGCACGGTGCAGGCAACTGGAGGAGAGGAAGGCGGAAAACGATGTGGTCAGGCTTTCCAGAAGAGGTGAGGGCGAGGCGGGGGCTGGAGGGTGGACAGGACCCGTCCTCTGCACTCTGGAGCCCAGTCTGTGTCTTTCAGGAGGGCAGGGGCTCACAGCAATGGCCCGAGCAGAGATGGCCAGGGTGCCAAGGAGACTGGCCTGATTCGAGCGAGATGATGTGGGAGGCGTGTCAGGCAACAGGAAGCCAGCGAAGGCTCCGGACAGGTAAAAGAGCACGTGCACACTTGAGAACCCCAACAGGACGGCAGGCAACCCAGGACTTTAAAGTTCCAGACAAAGCATGTAAGTGTGGGCTATTCAAGTGAAATAATACTGAGCCCCAGGAGCCGCTAATCTAAGTTTGATTTCGTGTTCAGGTCCCACCCCTCCAGCAGGTTCTTCTTTGGGACACCCCTGCTGGCTGGTGCTTCCAGCTGGAGCGGGTGGAGGGTACCACGAGCAGAGTGAGACGATTCCCGCGCTCATGCTCCCTGTGCTGGAAGAGCAAAGCTGTCTTACCACCTCCATCTTCAAAGGAGGGTCATAGCAGGAAGGATACGAACACGGGTGTCCTATCTTCAGAGTTAAACAAAAATGGGTGTGGTGTTCGCATGAACAGAAAGTCAGTCTACTTCTCCTAAGTAAAGCCAGATCCGCAGTTGTGCCTGGCCACGGCCTGCAGAGGGGCAAGGGCCTGCAGGCCCTCCCTGGGCACACGTACCCCCAGACCGTCTCTTGCGACTGTGGAGCTCAAAATCCATGTCATAAGTTGTTTACTACGGGGGGAAAAAAAGAATCAGTGGAATCAGCCCTTGGGCTTGCCTTCTAATCCTACCTTGACGGGGGGCACATATAACCCTTCTCATAAGTGATGAACCCTTATTAAACAACAGTTTTCCACTCTAAAATGAACTCCCTCCAATCCTCTGGGCCGAGCCCTCTCCTACTAAAACCTATCAAAGAGGAGAAACTGCTGGGCCTCCTCATAGGCAAATGCCCCCGCTCCAAGCCAGCCGCCGCTCGGGGAGGGGCAGACACCTCGGCAGGAAAGGGAGAACAGCCTCCCTGATCTGTGCAGCTCCAGGCCTCCTGTTCAAGTCCTGCCACAACAGGGCGGGTGACAGATGTCGTCTGTGGTTCAAAGAGCATCGTATGACTGAACACTGACAGAAGGCAGCCCGAGCACTTTAGGCCGTCAGCTCAGACGACAGGACTGCAGCCGGTGGGCAAAGGCTCCGTCCCCGCTGCCGGCTTCTTCCGTGGGTGGATCAAGTGGCCCAGTGGACCCCACACCCGTGGGAAGGTGGGGTCGGGGGGCCAGGACAGAGCACGGCAGCCCACAGGCTCCCGAAAACGGATGTGACAGGGATGAGCCCGGACGTGCACGGCCTGAATGCTAGATCACCGCGGAGGGATGTTTCCTCTCCTTTAGGAAGAGCTATTAACCTTTCAGATGACAGCCCTGGGATGGGAGTGACGAGACGATTTCTGAGGTCAGCAAGGATCTCTGTTCTCAAAACCTGACATCGACGTGCAAAAGTTGTGACTGAATCCTGGTGTCCCTGAGTGGAAGACTAAATGCATGTGACAGATCTTCTGCCATCAAAATGCCCCATTTCCCAGAGTATCTGTCACAGATTGATAACATCCACGCAAAAAGTTAAGTACAATTATGACTGTCACTAAGAAACATCCTTCGGAACCTGTGACTGACAACTTGCTGGAAGCTGACAAATCACTGGAAGATTCCTGAACTCAAGAGCAGCGCCGCGCGCCTTATAAGGGAAGCTCAGCCCCAGCGGACGCGGGGAGGGGCTCCCGGGAGGCTGCGCCCTGTGTCTCTGGGAGGGAAGATGACATTTTCTCCAGGGGGGACAGTGTCGGTGAAGGGGCACCGCTGGAGCCCATGGCCTGAGATCTGGGGGGCAGAGTTCAGGGGGCCGCTTCTCCCTCAGGACCCCAGGCCAGCAGGAAGGGCAGAGTGGCGCTGCCGGAGCCATGGGGCCCCGCCCAGCCCTTGTCCACAGAGCTGTGAAGTGCCCGGACATCCCAGCAACCCGGGGTGCAGACTACTGGCTTCAGCTGGACTCCGAGAGCGAGCTCCTGCCTGCCCACGCTGGGACGGAGCCACGGGCCGCAGCGCGTGGGCCTCTGTGTCTCCATCTTGGGAGGGCGCCACAGTGCCACCCTGCAGGCCCTGAGCTCCGTCCTGACATCGGCTCCAGTGCGCGGGAGGAGGCCCGGCTGCAGGTCGGAGGATGAGGAAGCGCCGACAGTGGCGCGAGCAGACCTGGGTGACAGGTGCCCGTTGGAGCTCCCCGAGTCACCCGGGGCAAGGTGTCTGCGGCCCTAACGTGCAAGTCTGCTGAATCTGTGTTTCTGAGGGTGGGGCTAGGGAATATGATGCATTTCAAGAATCACTGAAGGTCTGAAAACCCAAACGCTGTTTGAATGCTGCCAGCAATTGGGTGCACATGACCTCGCAAGCCGGCTTCTTCAATGCCACGGGTTTTTTTTACCCTTGGGAAGTTCCCTTTATTAATTTTTTTAAAATGTTAAGCCCAAACCTACCTCCTTATAACTTCAACCCACCTGATCTAATTTTGCCTTCGGGGGCTCCCAATGCCCCAGCCCCACCTGGAAGCACTTCTACTTTCCCTTCTACACGGCGACCATTTAGACATTTGAAGCCAGCTGCCTCGCCTTGACTCAGATCAAAACTCAGCGATTCCTCACACTCAAGCTCAATGCTCGAGTCGGGTAACTTTGACAGGGTGGTGCATGGCAGTGGACGCGACCCTCCTGATGCCCTGACAGGCGCAGGACACCGGGTCAGGGGGCGTGCCCCACTGTGCACGCCAGGCTGCGCTCGAGGTACCCAAGCTCGTGCCCAGCCTGGCTCCTTCACGTGGACCGCTGCTAAGCCACATCTCAATTTGGTGCCCGAGCAGTTGACTTTTTGAACCTTGGGGGCCCTGTCCATTTTCGCCATCACCTTTCATCCCCTGGTAGCGGCAGGGTGCTCTGGCTGCAGAGGAGATGCGGAGCATTGATTCTGTCACTCAGCACATCAGCTCTCCCTAATGGCTCTGTGTCATCTGCACATTTGATATGCATGCCTCTGATGTCTTTATCAAGCCACGGGTTCTGCTGTTCAGCAAGCCGGGGGGAAGCAGCCCACCGGGGCCCCTCGTGGGAAGGCACAGAACTGTTCACTCAGCCACACTCTGGGGCTACTGGCACTCCATCAACTGCGAGTCCACCTGCCTCCCCGAGCTTTTCCGGACCTCGGTTCCAGCAGAAGCTGAACCTTCTCTTCCCCGCAGAATCATATGTGAGAGCCGGTGTGTGGGACAGGAGTGGGGGCTGCTCTGGCTGAAGGGGTAAGGTGCTTCCTCTGTCTGCACGTGCCCCAAGGCAGCAGCAAAGAAGCAATCGGAAAAGCCCAAATCCAGGGACCCCGATGTTTGCTCACACACACCAGGCCGACTTGCAAAGCTGAGGCCAGCCCGGGAGAGAGGTGGGGACGTGGGATCACGCCCGACGCCCAAGGCCAGGCCCACCCTGCTGATCAGTGTGTGTGAAGCGGACGGCAGAGGACGGGGCAGCGCTGGGGCCCAGGGAGAAGATGAAGGCTCCAGGTCCCCGGAAGAAGTGGCATATGCCCTTCTTCACGTGGGAAAAACTGTCAAGAAATGAGCGCAGAGACGTGTGTGTGTGTGATGAAGACTCGCTGGGTGAGGAAGAGGAGCTCTGCCAACATGTCTTATCCTGCCTTTGGCCGTGACCTTCGACCACTGTGCCCCATTCACCAGATACAGCCAAGGGGACTGCCCATCCTGAAAGGACAACGCCACATCTGGCCCCACGACTAGCATTCTCTGCAGTAACAGGGAGGAAACAGGCAGGAGGTGCTCGTTCTGAAGGGCAGTAGCGGCCTCTGGAAAGGGAAGGCAGCTCTGCCAGGACCACGAGGGCCTCAGGTGATGACCCATCGACAGAAACTCCACCAGCTGCCCCTTTTGTCTGACATAAGCTGGGGACAACAGCTCTCCAAAAAGTGACAGGAAGTTCTTTGATATACGAGTGACAACGAAAGAAATGTAGGCAGCGAACACGTTTTTAGCTTTTCAGACAGAAGCTCCGGCTCAAGAAGGCAACAAGGTCGGCTACTGGCCCTCCCTGACTCCCTTCCTTCCCCCAGGGACTGGCTGGGAAAATGGCCCGCTGCCCGCGGGGGAACCGGCCTGCCTGTCCTCCAGGCTCCTCCAAATCTGGTCAGTAGAGGGCGCTGCATCACCACACTCTCCCTCCAGCCTGGGCTTTGCAACTTGATCCCTGTGTCCACACAAAGACCACAGCTGAGGTATTTCTTATGCTTGTGGTTTAATAGTACAGGAGAAAGAAGCAGCAAAAACAAACTTGCTATTTTATGATATGATATCACCTATGTAAAAAGTACACAGAAAAATGACTTGAAGGAAATATAGCCAAAGGTTATGAGCCTTTGCTTACTGGAGATGGAATTCATTTTTTTCATTATTTTCTATACTCTGTCAGTTTTCTACAAGCTTGTATTCCTCTCATAATCAGAAAAACCTGAGGAGTCTTCAGGGACTCAGGAGCTGTCTGCGGGTGGGAGTGGAGAGGCTGCAGCCCAGGGTCTGAGGCTGTTGGAGAAGCATTTGTTGCAAAACTGAATATATGCCTGCACCTGGGCTGAGCTCTGGGAAATAAAAGGCACTAGACACAGTCCCTGCCTTTAAGGAGTTTACAACGTGAGTGAAGGTATAACGGCTGAGAAGCGCTCTGAGGGGAGAGCCTGGCACAGGCACAGGGCACTCAGGGAAGGCCTCCTGGGAGAGGCGGCATTTGCGCTGACATCTGAGGTGGGGGATGGGAGACACACCTGATGCACAGGTGTCCACGTGAGCAAAGGCACAGAAGCACCAAACAGGAAGGGGAAAAGAGGCTATTGGTTCAAAGTTTGAGGCGTGGGGACAAGAGAGAGAAGACTAATCCTGGGATCCAGACCTGGAGGCCTCCATCCTACAGGCCCACTGCAGACCCCCAGCGGAGACAAAAGCCTCATCCACTGCTCACCACCAGAGAGAAAGCCGTTAGGTTCCTCTGCTGGACAGATTGCAGGGATCTGAAGCCTCACGGAATAACACACTCCTCATTTCATAAATCTTCAGTGGGAAATTTGAAAAATCAGCATTTCTTTTTTTTTTTTTTTTTGCGGTACGCGGGCCTCTTACTGCTGTGGCCTCTCCCGTTGCGGAGCACAGGCTCCGGACGCGCAGGCTCAGCGGCCACGGCTCACGGGCCCAGCCGCTCCGCAGCATGTGGGATCCTCCCGGACTGGGGCACGAACCCGTGTCCCCTGCATCGGCAGGCGGACTCTCAACCACTGCGCCACCAGGGAAGCCCAGCATTTCATTTCTTATCAAAGATGTACAATAGGAGAACAATACGAAAACTGAAGAACATAAAAAAACCCTGATGAATTAGGGGGCTCATGTAGGTGTACAGGCCATCTGTAAATTACTGCATAGTGAGAGAGGAGAGCTTGGGACAGACAAGTGGTTTTTACTGAGAAGCATTAATGTAACATTCAATTATCCTACTGCATACTGGCTGACTTAACTCAGTCAAATTAGAATACATTTTATATTGACTATTTTGACATTTGCTTCATTTGGCAAGTAAAACAAAACTGATCCAATTTCCTTGAAGCCATTGTAAACCATAAACTGTACAACAAGAGGTTATAAAATACATAAGCCTCACAAGGCTTGTTCCCAAGCACTATCTCCAGTTCTGTGTGGCTCTCTGTGGCCTGTGTTCTCGGGTCCCCTGGCTTCACTTCCTAGAGCCCGCGCGCCCATGCTGACCGGCTAGTTTCTGGGGAGATCGCTCTTCCTGCCTTAAGTGGAGAATCAGAGCTCTTCCTTTATCTCACAGCAAGTTAAAACCTGCCCTGAGGTGGTGCCTATTTCTAGGCCCTTCCAGACCATATAATGTCAACAGGAAGCAGCTGGAACCTCTCCAAGGCGACGGGCCTGAGCTGACCCTGAGCACACGTGACGGGAACCGCAGCCTCGACGGTGCCCTGGGCAGTGAGAAAGGAACTCCAAAGTGCTACTGAGCTGTGCGAGCCTTATACTCCTAAACCAAAGACGCGCAACTCTGGGAAGCTCATCAGCTACTCATATCCCTTCACACCAAAGTGAAACTGAAAACTGTCAATACTCCTCAAGTTTCAGGCCATGGCAGGGGTAGATACGATTAAGTACCGCTCTTGGTTTGTGAAACTGTCGAGAGTGAAAAAGGCCAGACTGTCTTCTGGAGGACACCCCGAAGGACAGGCCCCGAGCTGCCGGCTCACGACTGTGCGTTCGTCCGAGGCAGCGGGAAGCCCAGCAGAGGAACAGGGCGCAGGAGACCGCCTGTAGCACCCTCTCCCCTGACTCCCGGGGGCAGGGTGTGGACCGTGGGGCGTGGGGAGGGGGAAGCACCCAGTAATGGTTTTGTCCTGTTCCTGGCCGATTTTGCGCACCTCGAACTGCCCACGCAGAAGCTCTGAGATCCGTCCTCATTTACGTCACGTCCAGCTCCAAATGGCACTACCTCACAACTTCGTACTGGTTTTATTTACTTTTGTAATTCCTTTCTCAAGCTTAGTCTATCATTGCTGTTTGTTCCCTGTCCTCAAATAATTTACTGCTAATGATGCAGAGGTTTTTGATGGGACAGAACGTGCTGAGACCACTACTGCCTCTGCTCCAACGGAAATCAGGTGCAGAGACCAGTCTGCTCACCCAAGTTTCTTTGTGGAAACAACTATTTAAAACTAACAGCCCCTGAAAAACTTCTCACTATTCTCTCCTACCCAAAGTACCTATCTCTTAGTTTGTAGCTCTTTGGGAACAGGAACAATATGGAAATGAACAAAATTACCTACCAATCCTCCTGGAGTTGAAAGAGTTGCTGGCCAAGGCAGAGAAGAAATTCCACCTTTTTCGGCCAGCACTCCCAGCAGCGTGGCTACAGGTCATGTGTCTGTGTGCGACTATGAGCTCTTTAGAATAACAAGCCCATTTTAAGTTGCATATTCTGCTATTTTAGAAGCCTGCAGAATAGGTGCAAGACAGAATGGCTTTTACGTTCATGTAACGCAAAGATTTCTAACTGGCTTTGTGAAATCTCCTCTAAAGGTATATCGCTTCTGCAATGTTTCCGCAGATACCAAGTGGAGGGGTCCTAAGACGTTACGCAGTGGGACCCAAGACCACATGACTCTGTGACATGCATAACAGAACAAGATGCCACTGACAGGGCCTCACCTGGGAAGGTTGGGGGCTGGGGTGGAAGCAGCTGATGATTGGGAAGGCGTCGTGGGTTGAGATGAGTCATGATTTCTTGGTACTCTGCCCATTCGATACCAGATCCCCATGCTGTTCAACTCCCTTTAGGAGAAAAGAGAAGTCTTCATGGCACCGTTTAACATAAAATTACCTGAGCTACAAAGCAAACCAACTCATTTAAGAGAATCACAGCCTCAGACGCCAGGGAATCGATTCTCGCCCATGAAGGTGGGTTACATCACCTCCCTTTGTGCTCTGGGCATCACAGTTCAAAGCCTAACGTGATGGCAACTGTCCCAACTCAGCAGGCCCGTCTGACGTGGCCATCTTCTTCCCCCACCCCTGGGCCTGCCTTCCTACTATATGCTATCAACATTTTCCTTGGTTCTCGGTCTGCAAAATTCTTCGTATTCCGCCATTTCATTGTGGGTATTTGTGCGATCGTCTGCTTCAAGTTCTTTGTGTGGTTGGGGCGAGACAGACAGGGCACTGGGCTGACCCGTGTGCCTAGTGTTTAGCTATGGGAAGAACGAGCCCCACCCAGCTCCATGCCGTGCCGCCCCCCTCCCCCTGCCCCCCACCTCCAGGGTAAAGCTCCTCACTGCCTGGTGTCACCTGGTGTCAGCCTCATTCTCAGGCTCAGTCTGGGAGACATCTTCGCAGAGCCCGAGGCATGTGTCCCATGAACCACCACAACTAAGGGTGGTGACAACAGGGCCCGACGGGTGCCACATCAGGGTTCCTGTTATTTGATCTGCACACACCCCCCGCAGCCCGGCCCCATGCCCCACGGTCACAAGTGTTTATGAGACAGGCATACTCGCAGGAACTGTAACAGGATTATTTTAGACACATCAACGTCCAACTGCTCAGCTGCCGCACAGAACTACACGTTGGGATGTAGAGGAAGATCATCCCTCCAAAAACCGAGAACAGCTTTGTTCAGAGCATTCTTCTGGTGGCCTCTCGGTACACCGCGGAACTGTTCTGAACCACAGCCGCGTCGTGTCAGATGGTTGATCCACTCAGCTGCACTGATTTTGCCGCCTCTCGGCATCAGGCCACAGTCAGGCCTGGGAGGAGCTGTTCCCAGTCTGACAACCCCAGACCTTTGCAAAGTAACCTGTGGAACTGTGCCCATTCTTAAGAAAAAGCGACAGAGCTCTGAACACTGAATTCTCTTTCCTTAAAAATAACACTGGAATTGTCTTCCTCTGAAAAAGAATTTTTGCCCCAAGATGAAACAAAAATATACTTTATTTAGCAATCTTTTCAAAATGATATAAAAAAAGGGATTCTAGTTTTGATTACCAAGACATATATGGTAAGAATCTATTCTTTAGAATTGTTTAAATTGGTTAAAAATTGAATCTTTTAAAGTAGCATAGTGTGTAATTTTAAAGAACTGAATACACACAGCAACTGAATCTACATAATACATGTAGTAATTATTAAACCGTTGGTTTCTTCTATTTGTATGTAAATGGCTCTTTCTAAGATACCTGAAGTATGGTTATTTTCTTACCTATTTTCTACTTCCATAATCCTGTTTCCATAATGACTTTAAACCATGTTGCAAAACAGGATTTTTGAGTGTGTAGAAAGGGTATGATCATAGAGTCCTTTTTTAAAAAAATTATTAATTTATGGCTGCGTTGGGTCTTTGTTGCTGCGCGCAGGCTTTCTCTAGTTGCGGCGAGCAGGGGCTACTCTTTGTTGCTGTGCGCGGGCTTCTCACTGTAGTGGCTTCTCTTGTTGCAGAGCACGGGCTCTAGGCACGCAGGCTTCAGCCGTTGTGGCTCGGAGGCTCTAGAGCGCAGGTTCAGTAGTTGTGGCGCACAGGCTTAGTTGCTCTGCGGCATGTGGGATCTTCCTGGACCAGGGCTTGAACCCGTGTCCCCCGCATCGGCAGGCAGATTCTTAACCACTGCGCCACCAGGGAAGCCTGAGTCCTTCTTAAGGACCACGAGATCTTGAGACAGAGAATCACATTCCATAGCTGAAGAGTCCACACAAGCTATCGTGCACCAAGATGAAAATAACCTCTATTTCTGTGACACCTGCTCCCCACGTGCTTCAAGCAAACACCGCAGCTCTATCTCTCTCTCTCTATCACCCAGTCCGTGAGCAGCCTTCAAGTAAAGGCCATGGCTTTTCAAGTAAAGAGGAGGGTCTGGGCTCAAATGAGCAAGATCCAGGAGGCTGACCTCAAAAGCCAAGTAGGAAAACGCATCCATGATGTAGGGACCCACAGGGATAAGCAAGAAGATTGCAAAGCCGGCCAGGGAGAGGCACGTGGCCAAGAGGCCGAAAACCCTCAACCACACTATTAATTTGAGAGACCCGAATTTCAGCTGACTGAGTACAATGGGTGAACACCTATTATCTTTTGGACGTCCAGCATCCCTTCATCCCTCTTCTGATCTTTACCTTCCCTCCGTATTCGGGGAGCAGCCACCCCTCATTCCCAGTGCCTGAGTTCCAATGGAGCTGACCCCACTTTCAGCTCAGACTTGGTCAATCAGAGATTGACATTTTCCTGGTAGCAGCGACAGGCTCAGGGTGCACGTGACCCCAGTGAGATCAATCAAGACCGAGGCGAATGAATTCTAGAACTTCTGAATACTGGTCAGGAGCATGGTGTCCTGAACCAGCGGCCTCCCAGGTAGGAAGGGCAGCAAGGAGAGCTCAGGCCAGGGGCTGATGAGAGGCAGACGGCTGAGCCCACGGGTCACACAGAAGGTCTCAGGACCCGGTCCCCAGGGGTGATGTGAGCACCCTCAGCGGACAGCAGAGATGAGACTGGGGCTGTTGAGACTTACCCAATGAACGTGTACTGAGGAGGGGCCTGCTTGGTCCGGCCCATGATCCGAATGTCACAAATGGCAGCTTCGGTTGAGTCCCGTGGGATGAATTTAATGCACAGCCTCTTCTTCCTAAAAGCCACTTCCTCTGAAGGAAAGGACAAGAAAAGGGATGAGTCTTCCAGAGGTGCCCACGTCTCCGTTTTCAACACCATGTCTCCTGTCACGTTCCCTTCCCGGTGGTGGAGGTGACCAGCCATCCAAGTCGCCCGAAAGAAGGGCTGGACGCAGGGCTGCAGTGGACAGGCCCAGTCACCCTGCTCTGCATTCGGGGCCTGACCCCCAACAACCCCTGCCAAGAAGGGGCCCAAGGGGCACACACACCTCTGCAAGGAGCATCCTGGAATAAACCCACGACTACAACCTGCTCGCTGCTCCAGCCATCAGATACAAACACACGGACACCCTCAGGGTCAACACATTTCACTACAGGATCTTTTTTCTTTTTCACTTTTTAAAATATTTATTTATTTATTTATATTTAAAATTTTTACTTCTTGGCCACGCCACACGGCATGTGGGATCTTAGTTCCCCGAACCAGAGATCTAACCCGCGCCCCCTGCAGTTGGAAGCGCGGAGTCTCAACCGCTGGACCACCAGGGAAGTCCTTTTTCACTTTTTATTACAGAAATTTTCAAACATTCCCCCAAACAGAGAGAACAGTAAGATGAATCCACATGTTCCCATCATCCGGTTTTAACACTGTCAGCAACGGGCGACCTGGTTTCTCCTTCCCCCACCCCCTCCAGCTTTGCTGGAGACTTACAATGACTCCCCAACACCATGTCACGTCACCCACCAAAATCTCAGTAGGTATCCATGGCAGGCTTTTTTTTTTAATTATTATTATTTTTTACCATGACTGGTATCATTCCTAACAAAACGAACAATGATTCCTTAATATCACCCAAGAGTCTATGCTCAAGTTTCCTCCGTTATCTCAAAAGTGTCATTTAACTGTTGGTTTGTCTGGACCGAGACCCAAACACCGTCTGTGCACTGCATTTCGTTGTTAGGCCTCTTCTGTTCTGTGGCAACCTCTCCACCTTCCCTTTATCTTCAGGGCACTGATAGGATGGAGAACTCAGGTCACCCCCTGCACTTCCTGTAAACCGGCAGAGTGAAAGGCTCGATTCGATTCCGATCAGGCAGGAGCACTTCACAGATGACGCAACGTACATCCGACGGTGTCACACGTGCGGCCTGGGGCTCAGCTGGGCCACCCTCGGTAGGTCCCACGGCTGTTGGTACCTCAGTTATAAAGTCCCCAACAACCATGCTCATGAGGTTTTCTCATCCCCTGATGACTGTTGCCTAGATTCATAATCTCATTAAAGTCGTCAACACAGTGATTTTCTGTCATTCCCTCTGCATTTATTAGCTGGAATTTTTCTATATAAAAAACATCTTATTTTTCAACTACCTGGTCTCCCTGAAACATGCTTTGTTACAGGAAAGGAGAGTTAAATATGTGATTCTTTTATTTATCAAGTATTAGAGTGATGAGCTGGTACCCTAGCAACTGCCGAAGGTGAACCACCACCCACGTGTGTTTTGTTTGTTCATTTGTGGTTTTTAAACATGACTTTCAATCAACTGCAGCCATTCAGTACATGAGTCGGATAGATCTGGGGTGAAATTCCAACTCCACCATTATCCAGAACCATAATCTTAGGCAAGTGACTTAATTTTTCGGTAAAAGGGAGTTAATGAAACCTGAGGCCATAGGGACACTGGGTGGATGAAATGTGATGACGCATATGCTTCCCTTAGCCCCGTGCCTGGCACACAGTAAGTGCTCAGTAAAGAACAGCCATGGGGCTTCCCTGGTGGCGCAGTGGTTGAGAGTCTGCCTGCTAATGCATGGGACAGGGGTTCGAGCCCTGGTCTGGGAGGATCCCACATGCCGCGGAGCAACTAGGCCAGTGAGCCACACTACTGAGCCTGCGCGTCTGGAGCCTGTGCTCCGCAACGGGAGAGGCCACAACAGTGAGAGGCCCGCGCACCGCGATGAAGAGTGGCCCCCACTTGCCACAACTAGAGAAAGCCCTCGCACAGAAATGAAGACCCAACACAGCAAAAATAAATAAATTAATTAATAAACTCCTACCCCCAACATCTTCTTAAAAAAAAAAAAAAGAACAGCCATGGATGTTCTTACCGTTATTTTTTTATTTTTATTTTTTGCGGCATGTGGGCCTCTCACTGTTGTGGCCTCTCCCACTGCACAGCACAGGCTCTGGACGCGCAGGCTCAGCGGCCATGGCTCACGGGCCCAGCCGCTCCACGGCATGTGGGATCTTCCCGGACCGGGGCACGAACCCGCGTCCCCTGACTCTCAACCACTGCGCCACCAGGGAAGCCCCTCACCGTATCATTGTAAGTAAGCCTCTGGCATACAATTTGTGTCAGTGTTTGCCATTGATTTTCAAGACCTTTCAGTTCCATGGCAGGAAATAAGCACATTTAAATCAGGGAGCAGGATAAAGAGGGGAGTGCAGTCCTGCTGCTGGTCTTGATTTTTACCAAAGGGGAGATTAGAATTAGGTGCTGACATTTTGGGGGAACCAGATGGAAACTCAGAAACTTTGTGGGTTCTTTTCCTAGTGAGGAAACTGAGGGCTAGACCAGATCTACCAGCTATGAGTAATAATACTGGATACTGAATCCAGACCCCAAATATCGTATCCAAGAAGGCCGGGGTGGTAACTGGGGGTAAACTGTCCACAGCAACCCTGCAGCTTCAAAAACTATGAGCTCATAAGATCAGGCCTTTGAAAGTGTGAAGGAGGAGAGACCTTTCCTCAAAGTAAACTATGATGCAGGTCTTTTATGCACTTGCTCTGCCAGCTGCTCTTTGCTCCATTCTTCCATCTACAGCAAACTCGGGGTAAGAGATGGAGCCACTAATTACACATGCTTACACGGGCCTGACTTTAAGCAAACATACAGAGTCCACAGAAATGTGTTCAGTCACGCTAATGAACACAGAGAAAGGACACAGCACTTTACTAAAACAAACAGTCTTCCAGTTTTTTAAGTGCTATAGAGATTGCAACAAACCGTATTTTAAATTAATTACAGGAGTCTCATCTTTCTGGCTGATTTTATAAAATCAGGACCCTAAACGCTCTCAAACATCACAGAGCTGACCACAGGTTTATCTGGTCAGCTTGAGCTCACCTGTCCCTGGGTAAAGGCTCCAGGAATGACCGCATGACCTTAAATGAATAGGCGACCCTAAACTCACCCTTCCTTGTGTGATAAGACACTTGTTGGAGGTGCCAGGACCCGACCTCAGAATGTCCATGGGGCAGCAACCAGTGCACCCCCAGTCATGGTGGGGGGACTTCCCAGAATCACTGGGGCCCCACGGAAGCTAGACCAGGACTCAGCCCTGGGCCTCCTCGCTCAACTGGTTCAACAAATTGAGAGGAAAATGCAGAATGGGAACTCCCTTGGTTCTATAGTATATCAATATACAGACATTTTAAGCCACTTAGTTGTCAAAAACGAACGACAATGCAAATTTTAAAACTAAGAAAAACACAGGGGAAAAGTAGGAAATTAATACAAAAAGTCTACAAGGCAATTTTAGCTCTTAAAGAGACCATTCATATAAGAACAAGCAAAAGCAGCAGGCAAACACGTGAAAATATTCAGTTTTGCTAATAAATAATAAGTGAAAATTAAACAAAATTAGAGAGTAAAACTAAATAAAAAATGTAAAACCTATGCTGGCAGGCCGGTGGAAAACAGGTACAAGCCGCGATCATTAGTGGCCACATGAACTGGTTTTCCTGGAAGTTAATTTGGCCTCAGAGGATAATAAAGCTTATCTTTATTGAGCCCATCCTCTGATCAAGGCACTGTGTATGGCAGGTACCTTAGGTGATTCAAAGATGAATTAAACACGGATCTTGCCCTCGAAGAAAGTAAGTAGCAAAACATGAAGAAAACAGGTAAATATTCCCCCCATTTGAGACAACTGAGGCCCGGGAGGCTGAAGTCATTTGCCCAGGGTCCCTCATTTGTAAGTGGCAGAGCCAGACTCAATATTAGGTGAGTCTGACTGCAGAGCCCAAGTTCTTCCCATGATGCCTGGTGCAGTCTGTCCTAACAGAGGTAAAGATGGGAACTCGGGAGCAGAATCGACCACTCCCTTTGGCTTCCCACCACTGTTACTGGCATTTGCTTACTCTCCTCCCTCCCTTCAACATAGGTGTGCTGTGCCAGGCAGGTGAAAAGCAGTAAAGAAGGCAGATGGGGACCCTGACCTCCAAGTGATTATAGCCACCCGCTAAACTGAGCTCCTTGTGGGTTCTTTTCCTAGGCTCATCTTTATATCCCAAAGCCTGCAGTGCCTACAGTAGACACACATCCATTGTGGCTGACTGTGGAGAGGACAGAGAGCTTGCTTCAGACTCACATCTAGGGATCAGAGGCTGTTTCACGCAGTCTTGAGCTCAGCCTTGAAAGACATGGGGTGTGGATATTCAGAGTTGACGGAAGGGGCCTTCAGGCCAGGAAAACAACAATGCAAATACGTGGAGTCCGAAAAGAAAGGAGCATGAAGACGGCACAGTAAGTGGCTCGGTCTGGGTAAAGCATGGGGTGCTTGAAGGTAAGAAGTAGGTTGCAGAGCAGGGGTCCCGAACTCCCGGGCCACGGACCGGTACCGGTCCTCAGCCTGTTAGGAACTGGGCCGCACAGCAGGAGGTGAGCGGCGGGCGAGCGAAGCTTCATCTGCCGCTGCCCGTCGCTGGCAGTGCCGCCTGAACCATCCTCCCCTCCCCCCGACAAAAACTGTCCTCCACGAAACCAGTCCCTGGTGCCAAAAAGCTTGGGGACCTCTGCTGTAGAGGAAGGTCGGGAGCAGGCCGTTGAGGACACATGACCCAGCAGCCTCAAGTCCTTGGAAACGCATCACAAGGAAATCATTCAAAATCTATACATGTTCAAACTGATCTACAGATTCAACACCATTCCTATCAAAATCCCAGCTGGCTTCTCTGCAGAAACTGACTGATGTTAGAAGTCACATGGAAATTTGAGGGACCCAGAATAGCCAAAATCATCCTGACAAAGAAGAACAAAGTTGGAGGACTCACACCACTTGGTTTCAACACCTGCTACAAAGCTCCAGTAACCAAGGCTGGAAAGACATATATAGATCAATGGAAGAGAACTCGGAGACCAGAAACAAACCTTCATGCTTACAGTCAATTGGTATTCAACAAGGATGCTGAGACAATTCAACGGGGGAAAGAACAGTCTTTTCAACAAATGGTGCTGGAACGACTGGATACTCACATGCAAAAGAATACATGTGTTTAAATCAACTATACTTCAATAAAAAATTAAAAAAAAAAGAACAAATCTGAACCCCTATCTTGCACCATTCACAAACTTTAACTCAAAATGCATCAAAGACATAAATGAAAGAGCTGAAACTATAAAACTCTTAGAAGAAAACACAGGCATAAATCTTGGTGACCTTGGATTTGGCAATGGTTTCTTGGGTATGATTCCAACAGCATGAGCAACAAAGGAAAAAAACCCAGATAAATGGAACTCCACCAAAATAAAAAACTTTTGTGTTTCCAAGGATAGCATCAAGAAAATGGAATAACTGTACATCAACTATACCTCAATTTAAAAAAAGAAAAAAAAGTGAAATGAAAACCCATAGAATGGGAGAAAATTTTTGCAAATCATATAACTGATAAAGGACATATCAAGAATATATTAAAACATTTTTACAACTCAATCGTAAAAAGAAAACCCAATTTTAGATGGGCGAAGAATTAGAATAGCCATTTCTCCAGAGAAAATTACAAATGGCTAATAAGCACATAAAAAAATGTTCAACATCATTAGCCATAAGGGAAACACAAATCAAAACCACAATGAGAGACCACTGCATACCAGCTAAGATGGTGAGAACTAAAAAGAATGACAATAACAAGTGTTGAAGATGTGGAGAAACTGGAACCCTCAAACACTGCTGGCTGGAATGTAAAAGGGTATAGCTCCCTTGAGAAACAGTTTGGCAGTGTCTCAATAAGTTAAGTATGGAGTTACCATATGACCTAGCAATTCCACACTTAGGTATATACCCAACAGCAATGAAAACATATGGCCACACAAAAGTTTGTGCATCCGTGTTCAAAGCAGCATTATTCATAATAACCTTAAGTGAAACAACCCAAATATCCATCAATTGAATGGATAAGCAAAATGGTACATCCATATAACAGAATATTACTTGGCAATAAAAAAAGGAACGAAGTGCTGACATGCTACAACATGAACCTACCTTGACAACATTATGTTATGTGAAAGAAGCCAGACACAAAAGACTACAGATTATACAACTTCATTTATATGAAATGTTCAGAATAGGCAAATCTATATGGAAAGTAGATTAGTGGTTGCCTAGGGCTGGCAGGGGGCTAGGGAGGAGAGGACTAGGGAGAAATGGAGAGTGACTGCTAATGGGTACGGTTTCTTCTGGGGTGATGAAACGTTCTAAAATTGATTGTGGTAAGGGTTGCACAGCTCTGCGAATATACTAAAAACCACTGGATTGTAACTTTAAATGGGTAAATTGTATGGTATGTGAATTATACCTCAAGAAAGCTGTTATCTCCAAACTCCAATACATAAATATATAAAATCTATTGGTAAAAGGTGCTTAAACACATGCTTTTACAGAGTGGCACTACGGTTAAAAGTGTGGGGCGTCACGCTTGTGTGTGTAATCTAGTCATTCCCCCACTTCTAGATGTGTAACCTTGGATAAGCTCTTTAATCCCTAAGTAGTTACTGTGCCTCATTTTTCTCATATGTGAAATGGGTATAATAATACCCATCTCCAAATAGGGGTCTTACTGAAGATTAAATGAGATCAGGTATGTAGAGCATTTAGCATAAAGACGTACTAAATACCAACTATCACAATTATTAGCTAATACACGTCAGTAACAAACAAAAGCAGCCCAATGTCCAAAAGTGAGGAGACTATTAAGAAAAGTAGGCTACACAATGGAATTCACTTGTTCCATTAAAATAACAGCTATGTGGGGATCTGTGTAAATATGGAAAGTCTGGTCTATAAGAAATGCTTGCAAGAAAACAGCAAACAAATAAAAAAAAAGTAGGTCCAAAATGGGGCTAACTACGGAAAAATAAAGTATGTGGGACAAAAAGTGAAATGCAGAGTTTCATAAATGGATCATGTGTCATAAAGAAAGGATTCTCTGTATTTGTTTTTTATTTACTGCATCACTGTCGTGGATATCCTAACATTGGTCACAAGTAATTTAAAGTAAAACAAGTTATAGCACATCAAAATGAGGAGGCTCAACTACCCAGGTTTCCAGCTCTATTTAATAACTGGCGAGCACGACAAGAACCTCGAAGTGCCCCAGGATCCTGAAGAAGCTTCCGACGTGTCAGCCACTCACTTCCGCTCTGTGTTGCTCAGGGATCAGAGTCTTCCCTCAATTTCGAATCCTGAGGACTCTAAGTTGCAGTCTTTCTGGTTCTGACTTTTCTTTGTGCTCCAAGAGCCAAAAATGGGGCTATTACTGCCCTTGTGTTCCCTGCGTGCTTTTGGTTTTTTCCTTTTGCTTCTGGGTCTCATGCCAAGCTTGGCTTCAGCAGCACCGGAGAACGGGCTAAGGACAAACTATAACCGGTTTCACTGTCCCCTTCCTGAGTGAGCCGATTCAGCAGGGAGCACCGTTCTGCTCATTTACATGCCGCTACCCAGAACACTGAAAACTCCTTGGAGAACCAAGTCAGGCATATGTCAAAAGCAGCAGGGTTTATTTGGGGCACGCAGTAAGGCCTCCTAAAACGTTTCCGAAGAAGAATGCACATAAAAATGTCTAAAAATATACCTGAAGGAAGAAAATTCTCATCATGACGAGAAGTAGTAAGGGGTGACTCACGTGTGTCTACCGTCTCCTGAATTGGGATGAAGCCGACAGGCAGAGTGTCCTTGATGTCGATGAGCTTCATGTCCACTAACACGTTCCCTAAATGGCTCTTGGGAAGAAAGAAGAGAGAGAGATGATTAATCGGAACACGCCTGCAGTGGGTTTGCCATCTTGGCTTCAAAACGTGTATGTAACACAAGACTCGCGAAAACGCATATCTAACACAAGACTCGCGCCGCTTCACGACAGCAGGTTAATTACAGTAGGTGTCATTTAATGCTCCCTAGCAGTTACACAGGGACTCTGGGGGCCCCCGGGGAGGAGTTTCATCTGCAGAACCTCAAAGCCACTCACTCAGCTGATCCCTGAGCATCAGCTCTTGGGGTAGCAGGTTTAGAAAGAGCACATTCCTGGGGTGGTCGCTGCACAGGGAGAGCTGCATCTCAGCCTAACAGAGAACCAGTCACACTCCTAAGTGATCGCCCGTCTGCATATTGACACACATTTCGGGGGCTACACACATTCTGTAAAACCCCACGAATCATAAACTAAGACACAGTGAAAAGCCCTGCTGCCTAATATTACACATCTTCTAAAATGACATGCACAAGGGCCTATTATAGCTTCTACTTAGTGGTAGTGCACGGGGTCCACAGTGCGCAGTTTCCGTAACCAGTGCAAAAGTATCTTCGAAGACAGCACGCCATCCTGTAATTGCAAGAGAGAATTCTCTGCAAACGCACTGGCACTCACAGCCCACATCTCAAGTTGGAAACAAGCTCTAAAGCGATCTATCCTACAACTTAGATATGTGGGTCCACCTCGGAGATTTCATTAAATTCTTCAGTTAAAAAAAGAATGATGCCTTCTGATCCCAATCTCTCCTGTCAGGATACTAGCAATGCACTTGGAATGCTCACCTTCCAGAAGCATCTCATCCCCACAAGTCCCCATGAGCACACTCTCAGTTTACCTGTTCTGCGCTCCCGGACGAGCCCACCACCTTGCCCCGCACAGCAACTCCTCAGGCGTCCTGCTCAGAGAAGGGCGTGCCCCTCAGTCTCCGTGCCGCACCCCATCCTGCGCAGTGCCAACACCATCCCTGAAAGCCAATCAGGGAACTCCTATCATCTGAACTCTACGCTATGTCCTCTCTCGGCACTCGCAATTTTCCTTCATATCAATTTATAATGACATATTTGTGAGGTTTTTATTTAGTATCTGCTTCCCCACTAGAGTTTGAGAGCCATCAGGACCAAAACTATCTCTGCTACTACTATATATCCAAGCCTAGCATAGATCTGGGCACACAGTAGGTGCTCAATAATTATCTGCTGAATAAATTAATGTTTTTTGGTACATTTTTAACTGGGCGGGCCACTCAGAACCAGAAATCAAATTGGATTTGCTTGGATGATGAATCTAAACCATATCAATAGATATATTAAAAGTATATTTAATAAATGTATTATAAACCAAAAGTACACAAATGAAATAAATTCTTGAAATTTAGCCATGAAGGTCAAAATGTCAAGTGTAAACTATGACCAGTGTTTTTTCGGCACTGTGGTCACAAAACCGTTTCTCTAGAAATACGGTATTTGCCGAGGATTTAATATTATTACATTTCAGGTGGCTGGGTCTCAGGAAGACAATGCACAGATCAGCGCAGCAAGTGGAAAGCGGAACCCTCACTGCTGCGGAATAAATCTCTGACTGTGGAGGAAGGGTCTGAACCATTAACCCAACGCGCAGGCATCAGCTGCCTTCAGAATCACCTGATCTAATCGATCATAATTTTTTTTCATGGCAGTTGCTTTTCCATGTCATCACTGTTTTCTGCATTGAGAAATTAACAACCGGGTATGTTTTCCTGCCCCATAGATGGACGGGTGTTCATCAATATCCTTCTCAAACGTCTTCTACTTGACAAGTTGGGTTTTACAGAAGTCAACTGCAAACCACTTAGCGACCTCACACTCCACACTCTACAAATGTCCCTGATCATAAAACCAGAACATCGGTGGTGCAGCCATGAAAAAAAGCATGAAAAAACCCCTCCTGTGCATATGGAACGGGAGCCTGCACTGTCAGAGCTTCCCGCAGCCCAAGTGTGGTCCCTCCGTGCAGGGGCTGCCACTGCACCGGGTTTAATACAGAAAGTCTGCCACACCATTAATTTTGCTTGTTCCTCTCCCCTCCCCATCCCGTGCTCTCTTTCATTTCCTCCTCATAAATATGAAGAACGTATTCCCAATCCTTGTTGAGCAAATGATTCATGCCAAAAGCCCAATATGCACTGACTCAGGGTATTTATATTGTCTCTGGTAGCCAGTATTTGCTAGTATACTGTAATTATTTTTGACAACCTTGCATTTAAGGTAGCCACAGATAACCAACTTAATATTCAAATGTTCATAAATTCTTCTGTTTAATATCCTCCCTACCTAATCTATGTACATTATTATTACAGGTAATGCAGAAAGTACAGGGCATGAAAAGTGCAATTAATCTCAATCCTTCCCCAGGAAGCAATGTCACTCCAAAGCCAGGTTTCTGTATTAATAGCATTATTGGGGGAAAGGAATTTAGGTTCCAAAGGAGTCTCCACAAACTCCTACACAGCGAGTCTCAAGTCACCTAATTAAGAATCTGTCCAGTCTTGAGATTCCACATCCCTCCTTTGCAGTTGTAAAAAATTGTCATGCAAAGTCTTGGCTCTGACAGCAGGGCCGGGACAGACCGGCTGTAACATTAAAATATGCCTTATTCCTGCTCTAATCCTGGGCTGGCAAGTGGGCCCCTGCCACCCCTTCAGCTGTATCCCTCTGGATCTCACTATAGGACCCATTCTTTCTTTTTCTGAAAATAAAATGCACCTAATTTCCTTACTGCCTCAAAAGAGGGGCAGAGGATTCTCCCACTGCCCTTGTCCTCATCTTGCATCCCCTCATCACACCCACCTCCCCACGTCTGCCCAGCCCTCATGGAGCAAGACACGCATAGTAGGCACTCAAGGAACATCTCCTGAACGTTCGACAAATGTTGACTAAATCGGTGTATTTTCTATCATCCACTTACCCGTGACGCCTAAAATTAACAAGCCCCAGGGACTTCTCTCTATCATTTTGAGACCTGTCATTGTCCCCACTCCAAGGGATCAGGGGCTCTTCTGGCCTAGAGTACCGACACCCCACGGCCTTCAAGGAAATGCAACAAAAACAGAAATCAAAAATGACCAACGAGATCGTAGCTGTCCTTTGCAGCCACGGTCTCCTCTTCAGTAGGAGAGGCTGAGGCTGAGTGGAGACCAGGAGTGAACACATGAAACCACCAGGAAGAGTGAGGGTGTGAACAAGATGCTCAACCCTCAGGAGCTGGTCCTCACAGCCCTGAGCGGCAGTGAACACACGGACCTTCTGCAGAAAGGGTAGCCAGTGGGCAGAAAAGAGGTGACAAAAGCTAAGAATACGACTAGTTTCAAAAAAGGTTTAGGTAAGCTCCAGGGACAAAGGGGACAAGAGTGACCTGTACGTGGATGTGGACGCAGGAGGGAAGGATGGGGCCAAGGGGGCACTACCCCTAAGATCACGAGTCCCACGTCTGGAAGGGCAACCCGGCCTTCAGACCTGTTCCTGGGGTCTCCTCGGCTGCACCGTGACATGAGGGACCTGCTCAGACCCACCGCAGGCTCACCTGCCAGGACTTTCCCCTACTCCACCAGAAACTCCGTTCTTCACAGCAAGCATGTATTACTCTCATCATTAGTGGGAAAAAATTAAAGCAATGAGTTCTCCCTGAGTCTGTTAGGAATCATTTTCCTAACAAAGACTTACCAACAAACAACAGGAATGGCTGGTGGAAGAGAGTGCGGGCCAGAGAACTGTGTGACTGTCCACAGCCAGCAAATGCTGCAGGGACGCACGAAGACCGTGATAGGACCACGGGGCTGTGGGGTTTGTGATGGAGAGAAAGACCGTTGCCTTTCCCCTTCCATGCTTCTGAATGGGGATGTTTGAACCTGATTTTTTCTTTATAAATCATGGACATGTATTACTGTTATAATAAAATTTATAAAAATATTTCCCACCCAATTTTTTTTTTTTTTTTTTTTTTTTAGCATTCAGGCCCAAAATAAAATGTCACCTTAAAAATGAAAATCTGACTGCTCCCTATTTGGAGTTAGGGAAGACAGGTGGCCTTGGACAAGCATGAAAACTCCCTGATGTCAGAAAGGAGCTAGTACTTCGAGAGCCTGTCTGAGGACAGAAGTGGCGTATGTGCAGAGGGCCCAGGACAGGTCTCACACAGGTGGACACTCACGAAAGCCACTTCTCTTCTTTCTAAGCCACCCATTAGAATACTTTGTTGGAAGAGCTTTAGTAGACGTCTTTAAAATTTCCTGATTTATGGGCTTAAGTATTAAACATCACAGTAAAAGAAATCTGCCTGGGTGGTGGATACCTACCTGCAGAAACAATGAAATGTCATATGTCAGAAGACTCGGGGAGAAAGTTAACAAGGCCATGTCTGGGGGAGGGGTGACTGCGTGGCATCCTTCTAGCTATGCTCCCATCTGTTGGTCAGCTTTAAATCCAGCTCCCCTGGAAGACACTTACCTCCGTACTACCCTGTGATTTGTTACTTGGAGGAAAGGCAGGCAGACAAGAGCTGTGAGAGAAATCTCCTAGTCTCCTTCGGAGAACACGTTTTAATGGAATTCACTGTACACTTGGGTATGTGGTTAATAATACTGTTAATAAATGAAACACAGCACAGGCTGCTGATTCTACCCCCATTCACTAAAACCACAGATAAATTAACATAGTGATGAAAATAAACCACAACCCAAAAACGAGGAGATTTCAAACAGGAATGTAAATGACTTGTGCTCACTTAGCAAACAGAAAACCACTAAGACTTACATTTTCTTTGGAAAATGATCTTGTGAAACACAGGTATCTGGTAACCTTGGATTTAAATAAGCCGTCTTTCCAGAGGTCAGCATCCACACCATCTGCTGTCTGTGCAACCTACACCAAAGAGATGGAGAAAAGGACAGCAGGTGAGGCAGGATGCAGCCGAGGGCGTGTGTGAGCAGCTTCTTCGTACCTGCACCAATTAACTCCAGCCTGGACTCGTGCGGCATCTCATTAGTCCATTTCATGAGGCCCTGGGAAGAGATTTTCCAAGAGGGGTAAAGGGAGAGTGTGAAAAATAACAACTTCTAAAAATACTGTCCCTGGGGAAGCCATTGATTAAAGACACCCTGACAAAAGTGGTTCTAATGAGAAAAGAGCAAATTTTGTTGTCATGGACCAAGAAGGGATTGGAGAAGTCAGCAAATTAAGTTGCTCATTACCACTTACTCGGGGGATAGTACAGGGTGCAGAAAAAAGTCCAATGGGGCGTGAAATGCCACCTGAAAGGGGCACCGCCCGCCGTGAGCCTGGCACAGCCTCCTGCTCCGTCCGGGACCCGGGCCGGCCAGGGGCTGCCGTCACTGGGACTCTGCTGGGCGCTGGGGGGTGGGTGGGGAGCTGGGAGATGCACTGTTTCTTCTCGGCACAAGCTCTGCGAGTGGTAGTCAAGGTCGGAAACTGTAGCATGATAGGAAAATTAAAAAAGACTCAGCTGCTTGTTTATAGTCTGAAGAGCCATCTTCTCGTATTCAGCTGCAGAAATTTTCCTCTAAGCAGCATTCAAGGATGAAGCCGGCCTTGATTTGAGTCTTACAGGACCTGTGCATGGGACTGCGGGGCTGGGGCTAGTGGGAAGCGTTCACAAGGACACGGGAGAGGAGACGGAGGCCGGCCAGGATGCGCTCTCCCCATTCTCTCCAAGATACTCATTAACGGACCATCAGGGCCTGGGCTGCTTCCTCCCTCAGCGGCCTAACAGGTCAGAGGATTAATCGACCTCCCACATCCCGGCTGGACCCCAATGGGGGACCCCCCGGAAGACTGGGAGCAGTGCCCCTTTGGGGATGAGCTCTGCAGCCACCACCCCTGCCCCTGCCAGGGCACTCGGGGCATCTCCCTGCTCGTCCTTCTGAGGCTTAGACTTTGGGAAGCCGTCCTTGATCTGACAAGCTCCAGGCCGTTCTCACAAACTGCTGAAAGCACCTCCCTTCTTTACACAAAATGCCCCTGAGGCAGCCCCATCCCGTGTCCACACTGCACAGGAGGCCCACGACCTCGGACTGTCACATGCGCAGGGCAGGGGGGTGGGGGTGGCTCCACTGGGATGGTCCCCAGAGCCCCGACGGCCACGCTCTCTGAGGGGCCTCTGGAAAGCCCAAAGGCCAACTGGCAAAAGAAAAATGCCTTCTTTCAAACCCAAGGATCGTAAGTTAGCAAGTGCAACAAAGGGAAAAGAAAGGTTCTTATTCTAAATACGCAGATATGTTTGACCTGAAATCTGAAGGAGGGGTGGTATGGGGACAATCTCAGGGAACGTCTGCTCCAAGTATGTCACCCTCACAGAAAGAAACACGACGGAACAGGATCAGGCCCTGTCCGCATCTCCCCCCGAAACGGTCATACATGAAGTTTCTCGGAAAACATGAAACTGGAAGCAGCGGCCCCAGCTTCCCACTCCCAAGGATCCCTTTTGCTTTGTTTTCTCCCATGGGTTCCATGTTTGAAAGATTTTTGTTTCCCAAACTGTACTTTTATTGTATTTCCTCAGTTCTAAGATGTAGTCGTTTGGGAATCACCCGTGGATTTAAAGAACACTCCTTCAGGAAAAAAGAAATATCATATCAAAATGCACAAACCTATTTTAAGATGCATCCTAATTTCAGAACCATTAAAATGTGAAAAGATGCTATAGGAACAAAGAAATAAGGGAACCTATGTGGTTTCTCTATAATAAATGCATTATTTTTGATAAATTTTTAAAAATAGAGAGACTGCAGAACACTCAAAGGCTGTGGGACCACAGGCTGGGACTCAGAAGGAAGAGAGCTGTGTCCAACCTCCCGCGGAAAAGGCAGGCGGTTCAGAAGGGCTTTCCAGGCTACTGGAAATTCCACTGAGGGGTGTTATGCACCCTAAGTCAAGGCTATTGTTTCCAGGGTTTGAAAATGATGATCCCCTCCTCTCACCCACTGCTAGAATTTTCCCTTTTCTGAATGAGAAGACACCTTGGTAGGATAAAGAGGCTGGCGCAGGAGTGCCAAGGGAGAAAGCAGGCAGTGGACCTGCTCCCTCCTCAGAGGCCCCCTTCTCTCCTTCTCATTGTGGCAGTTACAGTCCTCCAATCCACTCCTGAGAAACATTCAACACAGACATCCAAAGTCCCAGCTTTGCCCTGAGGCCACGACTCCTTTGCAATGAAGTGAAAATGTGTATTGCCCTCCAACCCCAGCCAAGGGGAGGTGTGGAGGGAGGTGAGGGTGAGAGGGAGGAAGAGGGAGAGAAAGAGAGGGGGCGGGGGAGTGTGAGAGTGTGTGTGTGTGTGTGTGTGTGCGCGCGCGCGCGCGCGCGCACACGCGCATGTGTATCTGGGCAGAGCGCAGCTGCCCACAGCCTGGGGCCCGCAGGCCGGATCCACACTGGCGGCCGGCTCCACTGCTAAGCAGGGAGTGGGAAGGCCCGGGCCTGGCTCCCAGCCGGACTAGGGAAGTGGCCCTGGTGTAACAACCTGGGCCTTCGCAGCCCTGCCCTCCATGGAGCGATAAGAAGTACCCAAAGCTTCTTTACAACCCAGGCACGTAAAGGTGCTGTCTAACCTAAACTCTTCCCATCCCAAGTTAGATGAGCTACAAGGTAAATGTGGCAGGTGGCTACATGGGCGCGCCTGCAGAAGTTCATGTCTAAACTCTGCCCTTGTGAGCTCAGTCCTGAGTCCCAGGATGGGAGGCTGCAGGGGGAGGAGGAAGAAGTGCTCTAGGCACAGCAGACCCCAACCTGACACCCCAATGCTTAAGCAAGCCCCCTACCCTGAGGGCGCTGCGGGGACAGAGGGGATAATGCATGAGGCGTGCCTCAGTGCCCACTCGGGACCCCCACAAAGACAGTGCCAACAGGTCCACGCTAAACATGAGGAGTCTGCTCTGAGAGCAAAACAGATATTTAAAGTGATACCACGCCACGTCAGGATTCGAAAAGCCCTGCACTGTCACCTCGGGCTCCGCTCCAATCTCTGGTCCTCTGGGATTCCTTCCCCATCTCTGGGACCGGACCTGGTCTTCAGACGCATATCAGGTACCTGCCTGATTAACGTTTACCTGCCCCTACTGCCCCGCCACTGGACTAAAGCTTCACCAGGACGAGGACGATGCCTGATGGCCGTTTATGCCCTGCACTAAGCATACTGCCTGATACATATGGGCTCCACCAAAACTTGCTGACGGAATGAATGAAAGAATCAGCCGGTCAATCTGGAGCAAAGCGTGAAACACCAAGGACCGTGCGGCTCCTGGAGTGACGCAATAAGAATTCGAAACAATGAAATTCCCAGGACTTAATCCCTTGAACTGAGTGTATGTATCCGCTTCAAAATCACCACTCTGCGGCCACATCCCCATTTCAACAATAAGGCCACTTATTCTTTCGGTTCTTATTTGTACCCTGCCCTGTTCCCCAAATGACTAGAATATGTCCAATGCTGTTGCTGGCTGCAGCGCCCCCAGAGTGTCTGTCACAGGGCTTCTCACACGCTCACACTCACATACACTCTCCCACTCACACCCTCATACCCTCCCCCTCTCTTTCTCGCATCTTCTCCGGTACGAGGAGTAGGTGGGCAGTGACAGAACGGACACGTGGGTTTATCTCTCTTCTCTGCCAATATTCTTCTAAGATGACAATCAAAGTGGAGGAAGTATTGGGGCCACTAAAATAAAGTGCAAGAGAGGAGTACAACACGAGAGAGATGCCATCGGGTGTGTGGAGGTGTGGGAAGTGGACGGTCTGGGGTGTAGCAGAGTGGAGGCGGTGACGGAGGCCCCAGGGCCCCGAGCCACCAGATACTCCTAGGATGAGGGTGGAGGGCCTGGAGGTGGGTGGGTGCGAGTTTAGGGCTGAGGCAGGCAGACAGAAACAGGCCTATACACAAAGCCATTAGACTCCCAGATCCCTACCCCTGTTTCAGAAGTATTTTCTGCAGAAACGGGACCAGTAGGGCTCAGGGCTCCAGAACACCAGACTGATGGGGAAGGAGGTGAAGGAGGAAGTAAGACTCCAGAGTGAAAGGAGGGGGTAACTATGCACAGTGACTGGTGACTGAATGGTGGCCCCCGCCAGGCTCACCCTCCTTCCTGCTTCTGGTACCTCGGCAGCCAGGTGTACCCTCTAAATGCTGGAAATTAAAGGATGCATCTCTGGAGAAACTAAAGAGTTCCAGAGAGAGGACCAGCACCTACAGGCTCTGTGGCCTCTGTTATCGAGGCCAGCTCCCTGCTGCATCACCCACTGTGCAGCCCGCAGGTCATCAGGCCTTACCCCACCGCGGGGCTCCGACCCCAGGAGCTAGGGCCTCACTCCTACCTGACAACAAAGGGTCACCAGGCATCGGGGGGAGTCTCAAATATGAAAGACAGGGCTCAAATTATTAGGAAAAGGGGAACTTGAAAATAGTACAGATAATATGAGGAAACAGTGAAGGCTAAGGAACAACCAACCAACTCTATAATCAATATCTTCAGAGGGATGAGTGACTACATTGCAACCACCGAACAAGAACAGAATAATGTGAAAAACATTTTAAAAGGAACAATTGAAGACAATGTAAAGAGCTTAGACATAAAAAACTTACGGCTAAAATAACAAATTCAAAAAATATATTGGAAGAGAAAGTTGAGGAAATCTTCCAGAAAGTAAAATACAAAGATGAAGAGGTTAACTAGAGGGGAAAAAAACTAAGAAAACTGAAGAATCAATACAACATCCAATTAATGAAATTTCCAGAAAGAGAAATAAAAAAAGGAACAAAAGGTGAGCCTCCACCTTAAAGTGGTCCTGAGAGTTCTAGCACAGTGAATAAAAAAGCCCCACCCCAAAGCAAAGCAATGGAGAATCCCACCACATTTGGGATGAAGAAACCACCTTTGAAACTTCCAGAGCGAAAGAACAGGCCACGTGCAGAGGAACGGAATCTGAATGCATCAGACTTCTCACCAGCAACACTGGAAACTAAGAGAACGACCTCTTCAAAATTCCGAGGAATTCTGGAATTCTCCACCTAAACCAACATCAAGTAAGCATGAAGGTAGGATAAAGACCTTTGCAGACGTGCAACAATTTACTAAATTCATCCCCTGCCCACCCTTGAACCTACAGGAGGATGCATCAGCACGGCTGGGGATTGAATCAATAAAGAGGAAACCCTGAGCTCCAGGAACAGATCCCACACAGGACAGCCAGGGGACGGCAGTGGCACGTCCACCGGGCAGGGCCTGGACAGGAGGGAAAGCAGAGAAGGTCGTGGAACAACCTTCCACGTACAGTATGGGAGTACAGTATGGGACTGTACTCCAGCACTGGGAAGAGATACAGACGGGCACGTGACGGACGTATTGGAGCATTTACAAATAAAACCAGAGGCGTAAAGCTGTTTGAAAACAGCTAGTAACTAGCTTGAAACTAGCTTGTTTCTAACAGCTAGTAACTGGCTTGAAAATTTTAAAGAAAAATGTTAAATTCTTGTATAAAAATCAGTAGGCACCTAGACAATAAAGCAAATGAAAGAAACAAGTCAAGAACTAATTCCAAGAAAAGGAAAGGCTTATAAGAAAGAAACTCCAGTCTGGTGCATTACTCGATTCAGTGGTACCCAATGTTTACATGTGTAAACACTTCCCACTAATTTACCAAAAACTGTGATACTGCCTGATAGGGGGAGATTATGAGAAAACTAAACGTGAGGATAAGTAGATCAAGAGATAAGCAGTATAGGGCTTCCCTGGTGGCGCAGTGGTTGAGAGTCCGCCTGCCGATGCAGGGGACACGGGTTCGTGCCCCGGTCCGGGAAGATCCCACGTGCCGCGGAGCGGCTGGGCCTGTGAGCCATGGCCACTAAGCCTGAGCGTCCGGAGCCTGTGCTCCGCAGTGGGAGAGGCCACAACAGTGAGAGGTCCGCGTACCGCAAAAAAAAAAAAAAAAAAAAAAAGAAATAAGCAGTATAAACACATTATTTAGAAACATGGAGATGAAGTACCAGAAGTGAAAAAATCTAAAAGAGTTGAAAGTAACTGCCTCTGGGGAGTGAAAAATGGAGAGCGGGCAGGGACATGGCTGGGGGCAGCTATATTTTCTTATAAGTCTTTTAGTACTCTGATTTTTTAACCTGTACGTGTATCACTTTGTTAAAAAAAAAACAAATTTTAATTTTAAAAAATCAGAGAGCTGGGAAAATGTCCCATGGAAGACAGTATGGGGGTATCATTCCTTTTAGAGGAACCATTACTATCAGGACCATCAGGGATGTTCCTACAGGCACATGACCCCGGTTCTAGGCATCTCTGTAGTGTGTCCCAATGCGTGACAATGTTCAAAGCCGAATGCGCCTTCTCCACTTCCGGTGTCCACCAGAGCTAACACGAGAATGAGGAGGGCCTGCAGCCCCGAGGCCGGTGTCTGCGAGTGGCAGCCCCCAGTCCTGCAGAACCAACGCCGGGACGTGGACAAGCTGCCTGCCCAGGGCGGGCTCAGCCTCTGCCTCACGCAGCCCAGGCCGCTGAATTCCTTCCTTCTCGGGCTCAAGCTCAGAGGTCAAATTCTGCACCGACATGCAGCAGTCCCAGAGGGACACGTGTGTTCAGGAAGCCCTGACGGCCCGCGGGGAGCGGGGCTGGCTACCTGCAGCTGGCTTATGGGGCAAGCCCGTGTGAAGGAATCCTGAGGTTAACTGTAGGAAACCCTCCCGGTCTGAGGACACGTGGTGGGGCAGGAATTCCTGCCGAGTACTTACTGTTTGCCAGGCTCCGGTGGAAGCAGGTTATGTGCAGTTTCTCAGTGAATCCTCCCAACCACCCAATGGAATGGGTACTATTTACTACCCAGTTTACAGGTGACAAGATGAGGCTTGGAGAACCTCTGTAAACTCAAAGTCATTCACTGGTCAGGGCAGAGGTGGGTCTCCCTGCACCTTGCCTCTCCCCCCTCAGCACCCAGCAAGCAGAGCCCCCCCCACGGCCCACGGAAGGATAGTCAACCTCCCAGATCAAAACCAGGACACCCGTGGGCCCTGCCTTTGGGTCAGTTGAGAAGCCACGTGCAGGCCTCCCTGGACCCAAACAGAAAGAACCACCCAGGGCCACTTTAAAGAAGCACCAGCAATGCCACAGTGAAAGGCAGCTGGGGGCACATGGCACAGGTTCAGACTGAATGCTGCAGGGAAGAGAGGGCTTGAGAACACTTCTGGAAGCATGTGGGTCTGGAGAGCTTCGCTCTGATGACAGAAGAAGAGAAGAAAACAAACTAATTGTAACGCTGAAATGACTGACTTATTTTGTGAGACTTAAATTTAAGCTAATAGCCCTAATGGTTTTAAAAGGTCCTGTACATTCAGGCAAGGCCTAGTGTTCTAATTACACTCGTTAACTTGCAGGACATGGGAATACCTGAGCTCACGCACACCGGGGGAGGCGGAGGAAAAGGTACTAGAGGATGCTGTCCCACAAGGACCAAGGAGTGCCCAAGCAGGCAGACCTGGGAAGAAAACACACTTGGGTTCATTTGCTCAGGACCTCGATGGAGAGGTGCATGGACTTATGGGAGATGCGGCACCATCATCATCGATGACCCTACTCTGCAGTCTATTCCACTGCATTCTCCATGCTGCAAGGATCATAACAACACCTAACATTTACTGTGTGTAAATTTACTGTGTTCTATGTGCCAGGACCTGCCCTAAGTATTTTATTCTCAAATTGTTAGTGTAAGTCACTCATTTAACACAACAACCCTATGAGTTACTGTAAGTAATAATCAGTTACTACCTGATTTTATAGATGAGGAAATGGAGGAACAAAAGGATCTTGGCTAAACAAATTATGGTATGTCTATGTAATGGGACACATATTCAGTTCTTAGAAAGGATGAAGTATGTCTATATATAGAATTATGTCCATAATTTATTAAGTGTGTGTGGGGGGAATCTTTTTACCAAAAAGCGTATGAGAGAATCCATATAAGGGGGAAATGGGCACACCAATTGCTCCTGAAATGAGTACTAAGTGGTACAGCCTTAAATTACATTAATTTGGTGCTGCATATCAAAAGCCTTAAAGATATATATACTCTGTACCAAGGAATTCCACTTCTGGGCAGAGAGTCTGAGGAGATAATCAGTTCTGTGCACAAGAGTGGATCATCATTTGCTCCTTCATACTGAGCTTCTGGGCGCCAGACACCGAAGAGGTGCAGAGGACAGAGGGTTGGACAAGACAGACTCGGTCCCTGACCCCATAGGGGTCATATTCTAGACGGGGGAAGATGCACAATAAACAGGCGAACAAATAAACAAATATAAAAGATAATTTTAGGAGGTAATAAGCATCTTATATAAAAGAGGGTAATGGGGACAGTGACTGTGGGGAGGGAGAGGCTACTCAGGTGGGGGACCGGGGGGGGGCCTCTCTGAGGAGGTGACAGGAAGATGCTGGCATGAGATCTGGAGACAGAGCTGTGTGGGCGGCTGGCGGGGTGGTGTGAGGACGGCAGGGGGAGCAAGGCTGATGCACGACAGGGGCAGAGAGAGGGGCTCGGGACTGGAGCCTGGTAGGGGGGAGGGGTGCTGTCTAGACAGCGTAACGGCAAAAGTGGGGAGGAAGTGACACATTTCTGATGATTACAGGGCACCCTTACAACAGAAGACTCAGCAGCCTTTTCAAACAACTTTGAGGACAGGTATCTACTAACATGGGAAGTTCAGGGGAAAGAATAAGTTACAAAATGGTTTCTACAGTACAATCCCAGAATCTAATTTAAAAAAACGGTACAGATGAATTTATTTACAAAACAGAAACAGACTCACAGATCTCAAAACCAAATTTACCAAAGGGGAAATGTGGGAGGAAGTGATAAACTAGGAGATTGGGATTAACACATACAAACTTACTGTATATCAACACATAACTAACAAGGACCTACTGTAGCACAGGGAACTCTATTCAATATTCTGTAATAAGCTATATGGGAAAAGGATCTGGAAATGAATGGATATATATATATATATATATATATATATATATATAGCCATCCAATTTACTTTGCTGTACACCTGAAACTAACACAACACTGTAAATCAACTATACTTGAATAAAATTTTTTTTTAAAAAGTACAATCTCATATTTTGTTTTTTAAAAGTTATCTATACAGAAAAGGATCTAGACAAATACAAAGCAAAATATTAACTACTGTTTGGTTCTGCACAGTCGAGATTATGGGTATTCTTTAATGTTATTTTTTTAAATTTATTTTTATTGAGGTATAACTGACATACAATATTACATTAGTTTCAGTTGTAAAACATAATGATTCAGTATTCTCTACACTATGAAATGATCACCACGGTAAGTCTAGTTAACATCCGTTACCATACGTACTTACAGAATTTGTGTGTGTGCTATGAGGCCTTTAGAGACCTACTCTCGCTGAGCAGCTTTCAAATATGTGATACAGTAACGTTAACTACAGTCACCATGCTGTTCATTACATCCCATGACTTATTTATTTTGTAACTGGAAGTTTGTACCTTTTCACTCTATATAGCTAAGAAAAACAAAAATTAAAAAAAATTTAATATTAAAAAAAAGAAAAACAACAATTTAAAAGACTTCATTTGATGGGATGAGAACTAAAGATATGCTGGATTTAAACCTGAGAAACACTTTGTAAATCAGCTCCCCAACTAAGCCCCCTGGAGAGGGTCTGTGCAGTAAATCCTTAAAACTGTCAGAGGTCCTTCAATGTCAGTATCAAGTACTCTTGCCCAAAGAGTAGCTCTTGAAAGACAGCTAACCACCGGTTTTTGTCAATCTGTTCACACCCTGGTGTTTTAAGAGAGCCCACCCACAACTCAAAGATGTGCTTGCCAGACAGAAAGCAATCAAAGGGGCCAGGACATTCCGCAGACATTCCAAAGGAAACATCTGGCAGACACTAGAAACAAGAGCGGCGTTCAAAGGGCTCCTGACGTGTTAGATCATCCTCTGCTGAAACACACACACTTGGCCCAGGTCAGACAGTGGCCAACCGTGGAGCCCCTTAAACCCTTATTCAGACCAGTGTGGGCACAACAGCCTTCTGGATCCCTAACAGGAGGTGTGCCCAAATGCTTTCTAAAAAACGATAAAGTGAAAAGAGCCTTTTGACTTATCTGCTGATGAGCCCAGGAATGCTTGCTTTTCGGTTCTGATTTATTTGCGTCATTTTACTGTTTTGAATCCTGATGGGAGACTCAAGTCTGCCAGGGGTCTTCAGCTGAAGTGTCTGATATTTCTTAGCAAGAGAAACGAACGCGCGGCTCTGTCCTGAGCCTGCCACCGCTCCCTCAGCCTCCGGGCTGTTCTCCGCACTCACGTCCCAGAGCACGGGCCGAGCTCTCCCTCTTTGAGCTCATCTTTCCTAATCTGCCCGGTGACCTCCTGCCTCCCCAGCTTTGCCCCCGGGGCTCCCTCTCATCACTCAGGGGGTGGCTGACAGAGTCCCACCCTGCCAGGCCTCCCCGCCCACACTAGCCAGGAGCGAACTCTCTTCTTCCAGGATCTTCCCTTCTGACAGCTGCGTGCATCAAACCTTCTCTAATATGGAGAAAACCATGAGATGGAGGAAAGAACTTGGATTTTTGGAGTCAAAAGGTGGAAACAACCCAAATGTCCATCAACTGATGAACAGAGAAACAAAATGTGATCTATCCATGCAATGGAATACTATTTGGCCATAAAAAGGGAATGAAGTACCGACACATGCTACAACATGGATGAACCTTGACAACGTTATGCTAAGTGAAACAAGACAATCACAAAGGGCCAGATACTGCACAATTATATGCAGAAATGTCCAGAAAAGGTAAATCCACAGAGACAGAAAGTAGATTGGTGGTTGCCAGGGGCTGGAGGCAGGGGGAGATGGGGAGTGACTGCTAACGAGTATAAGGTTTCCTTTTGTGGTGATGAAAATATTCTGAAACTAGACAGTGGTGAAGATTACACAACTCTGACTATAGGAAAAGCCACTGAATTATATACTTTTAAAGGACGAACTTTATGGTATGTGAATTATATTTCAATAAAGCTGTATTTTTTAAAAAAACTCTTAGCATAAGATGTGGCACGTGATAGACACTCCAAAAACGTTAGCTCTTTATTATTACTTCTGCTCCTTAAATTTTTCAGAGTACATAGCCCAGGGCCTTGCTGGTAGGACACAATCAGATATCTGCCAGATGGCTGAATGAACAAGTAAAAGAATGTACAGTGTGAAAGATGTACACGGAGTGAAGGGGGGCACATCAGGGGCTGCATGGAACGGCCCTCTCTTTATTCCACCCTCCTTGCAGCTGCCGTGGTAACCGCAGGCACAGAAGGGACCGGTTCCTGGGGCTGGGCGGGGCGCAAGAAAGCAAAGGGTCCTGGAGACACCCCTGGAAATCAGGAGCCCTGCTTCTGTATCTGCTGACGGGGAAGGGAAGACACAGGGAAATCAGTTCCTGGGGACTGTGAGGCCCATGAGACAGGAAATGGGAAGGAAACAGGGGCAGGGCACTTGGCTGCATCAAGGGGGAATCTCCTCCGCGTTCCTGGTGGTCAGGAGAGAGCACCTGGGTCACAAATGCTCCTGCCTCTGCCACCTGCAGCTAGCCACACCAGGACACAGCCCTGGACCTCCACAGACCCCATGGAGAGCAGCATCAGCGGCCTAGAGGTTCCCTCGTGGCTGGCTGGCACCCAGGTGGAGGGTGGGTTCCTTTCAGCCACGAGCACTCAATCTGTGACAGAGCTGCTGATGACACACCAGTGGCCGAGGCATGAACTACTCAATCAATAGCACACAGATACCCAGTAATCACTGTGGACCAAAAAATTAAACTAGAGCTCTGCCTCACATAAAAACAAATTCTAGGTGGATTAGAGATTAAATGTGAAAAGCAAAACTTTAAAACTTTTCAAAGAAGATGTAAACTATCTTTATGATTTTAATAGAGGGAATTATTGAAGAAATAAACACACGTGTATAAGAAAATCCATAAAAGAGAAGACTGATGAATCTTACTATCCTAAAATTAAAAACTTTGATACTACAAAGGTCACTCAAATAGTGAAGAGACAAGCCTCACACTGTGAGAAATGCATAACTGACAATGGATTAATATCCAAAATAAATAAAGAACCCCTGCAAATCAAGGAGAAAAAGAAATAAGTGAAAAGAAAAATTATATATAATATGTAGAAGCCATATGAGAAAATGTTCACCCACTCTAGGAAAATACAAATTAAAAATGACAATTTTATACCATTCACGGTAAATCATTGACTAAACCAAAACGATCTGACCAAAATGAGTGGGGCACAAGCTGGCACAGCCACTTTGGAGAACACATTTACTATGTTCAGTAAGGGGAAAATGACCCAGCAATTCTGCTCCTAAATTGTTCCCTAGAAAAGAAATTCTTAGCATAACGATATGAGGATATTATTTGCAATACCCTTCATAGTAGTGAATTATTGGCGACAACCCAAATCTTCATCAACAGAAGGGTCCATAAATACATCACAGTATATTCATGCAACAGAATTCCACACAGCCTTGAAGACACATGAACGGGAGCCACACATATCCCCAAGGATAAATCTCAAGAACAATGCTAAGCAAAACACCAAGTTGAAAATATGTACAGTATGATATGGATTCCATATGACAGCATCTATATAAAAGCAGAAAAGAACATATAGGAATGATAAATGCCGAACTCAGTGGTTACTCTGGCGCATGGAAGGACACGTGGGCCTGGAGGGTGCACAGGCACCAGTAACGTTTTGTTTCTTTTATTAAAAAAAAAACCTCACATAAACCTGGTGAAACGTTAAGACGTGGGAAAGATGCATGGCGGTTATGTGGGTATTTGTTACGTTATTGTCTATACTTTTGTATATATATGAAATGTTTTGTATCACGATTTTTTAATTAAAAAAAAATCAGACGATAGAGACCTTAAAAATAAAGGAGTGAGGCATGCAAACACTTGCCAATGTGCACAAGGAGGAGCGTTTCCAGAGGAGACACAGGAAGGACACCTGCTTAAATGTGAGTTTCAGGTAGGCAATGAATCATTTTTTTTCAAATTTTAAAAAATTTCAAATTTTTTCAGACTTAACTGGGTATGCTGTATTCTTATTCTTATTTGCTAAGCCTGGCGACCCAAACGAGGAGGCCTGTGCTAAGGCTTTGTTTAGTGAAAAACCAGAATGAAACTAAAAGTTGAGCAGGGGGAGGATGCCTGCACAGAGCGCTCAGCCTACACGGACACCACACACGAGGAGTGGGAACGTGTGTGACCCACAGATGCTGATCTAGGAAGAGCTAAATGACACGTGCGTCCTTCAGTAAAGATGTAGCGAGAGCGCACTGCATGATCTAATTCATACTGAGAAGACAAGTTATGAAGCTGTAGTTCTGAAAGTTATTGACATGTGCAAATGCAGGGGAGAAGGAAGAAAAAGCCAATGGATGACAGCAGCTAACAGAAATCAGAGGTGTGGTCGAAAGACGCTTGAGCTTTGGCTGTGTTGTTTGATATTTCTAAAATAAGAAGTTTTTGTATTCCTTATTTTATTAAAAATAAATACAGGGGCTTCCCTGGTGGCGCAGTGGTTGAGAGTCCGCCTGCCGATGCAGGGGACGCAGGTTCGTGCCCCGGTCCGGGAAGATCCCACATGCCGCGCAGCGGCTGGGCCCGTGAGCCATGGCCGCTGAGCCTGCACGTCCGGAGCCTGTGCTCTGCAAACAGGAGAGGCCACAACAGTGACAGGCCCGCATACCGCAAATAAATAAATAAATAAATAAATACAATTTCTTGCAAAAGGAAAAAACAAGCCTAGCGGGATATTTCCAAACTGTTAATAATATGTGTAGGATTACAGGGAAGAAAAGGTAATATTTTTGCTCTTTATTTCTGTAATTCTATATGATTTGGATTTTCTGAAATGAGCTTTTATAATTTTTAAAATGTCATGAAGATATTGTTAATTTACAAAAAAAAGGCAGGGTTCACTGATTCTCTCTGTATCACGGAATCCGGAGAGTAAGAATTTCGTTATGGAGGATGAGTCTGCCAAGCAGAGGAAGGAAAAGAGAACAAAAGAGAAGCTGCTGCTGAAGCCTAGCTCAGCCCCTGAAGACCACCCTCTCTGTCCCGGCTAACCATGGCACAGTGTTCCAAAGTCCCTTTCTGGCTATGAGCTAACAACCTAGGCCTCACACGGCCCAATACCTACTCTCCTGGGCCAGGGAGGCAGAACACAGCAGCTTAAAACATGGGCTTTGGTACAGGACAGATGTGAATTCAAATCCTGGCTTTGCCACTTAGTAGCTGTGTGACCTTGGCTGAGCTCCTCAACCTCTCTGAGCCTCAGCTTCTGCCTCTGTAAATGGAGACAATAGGTTCTATCTCACGCAGTTGTAGTAATAATTAAAAGAGACAATTATGAGCCTTGCCGAGCACCTAGCATACAGAAAACACTTCCTCAGTGGTAAATATTGCTGCTCACATTGTGTCAGAAGCACTGTGTCCCTCCCGTGTCGCAGTGGGGTGTGCTGGCTGACCTGGCTTTAAATAGAGACTTCAACCTATGGGTACAGTCATCACTAGGCTGCAATTCATCCCATCAGGCCACAAGTCTTTACTTTTCTTTCAGCAAATATTTACTAAGCACTTACGATACACAAGGCATGGCACCATGCACTTCAGCATATACAAGTATGAGTAAGACGCGGAACCTCCCTCAGAGGAAAGCCAGCAGATGTGATGAATCAGCAAGAGGGCACAACACTCAGAGGCAGGAGACCCACCTGTTGTGTGATCTTGAGCCCTTGAGCTCTCTGAGGTTGTTTTCTTATTTGTAAAATAAGATTATAATAGTATCTTCATGCGGTCACTCTGCGAAGTAGATACTATCTATGGAAGCAACTAGCACAGGGACAGACACAGCACAGATATTCAGGGTGTGGGAGGTGGGGGTGGGGCGAGAGAAGAATCAAAGGCATCTTTAGGTGGGGGCCTCATAAAGCATCAACAGGCAGGAATGAAGCAGAGGAAGAGGGCAAGGCACGGCCCCAAAGAAGAGAGGACCAGAAATGACAGGGGCCTGGGTCCTAAGAGGTCCACTTGCGAGGAGCTGGGATGGCGGGACTCTGAGAGGAGACACACGGCAGGGTGCAGGAGCAGGGCAGGCGCAGGACTCAGGGCTCGCCCCTGGGCAAGAGGGAGAGTGTCTGGAGAGCTCAGAGCGGGAGGAGAAATTCTAAGAGTGATGCTTAAAGGAGAAAATCCAGAGCTGAGAAGGGAGGGACCAGAGTCCTCTGGAAGAGACTATCCAGGACACGAATGGTGAGGTCCTGCCCTCGGGTGGTAGAGACAGAAAAGGATGATGCAAAAGCTGAAGGGGCGGGGTGGGGGTGGGGTGGGGTGGAGAATCCAAGAAACTGCCAGATGCGGTGTGGGAGGGGCAGGGGGCTGGGTGGAAGAGGCCCAGGAGGAGTCTGGCCTCCAAGTGGGAGGGAGTTCAGAGCAGGGGCAGTTGTGGGTTGGGGACCTGGGTGGGGAGTTGGGGAGGACACACAAGACAGTTCAGTATGGGAATATTCAGGTTGAGTGTCGGCCAGCCACGACCTGTGGGCTTGTCTGCCAGGCAGGTGGAAACATGGGCCTGGCTGAGGAGCGAGGCTAGCAGGGGTGGGTGAGGAGTGGGGAGTGGCTGGCCCCAGGCTGGAGGAGAGCATACAGTGAAGGAGACTGGGTCAGAACCTGGGGGCGGGGGGGGGGGGGGTGGCAGAGATACCACGCAAAGGGGAAATCGGGGAAGAACAAAGGGGGGGAAAGGCGGAATCTCATTTAAGGGATAAGAGTGCTTCAGGAAAGAAGGGCTAGAGAAGAATATTTGATGACTCAAGAAAACACTGCGATAGTATAATAGTAACATCCAATGCAATAATAAGCATGTTATTACATAGAATATATGACAGAATCCCACTACTGCTAAAACACACACACGGAGGGAAAAAAACTAAAGGATGTATGTCAAAATGTTAACAGCATTTTTCCTCTGAGTGATAGGATTATGAGCCACTTTTTTTCTTCCTTGTACTTTTCTATATCTTCCAAATTGTCTACGATGAGTGTGCGTTAGTTCTATATTCAGAAAACGAACACATTAAGGAAGGAAGAAACTGGTCAACAGCACCCAAAGCTGAGATGAGATCAAGAAGAATAAAAATGAGGAAAAAGCTATTGAGCGGGACACTTAGGGAGCACGGGGTGAGCTGCGTCCGATTTCAGGAACAGAGCGGACAGCAGCGTGTTTGTGAGGAGAGGGAAGGGGGAGAGAAGAGGGAAAGAAGGAGAGAGATTTTCACGAGAGGGGTTTACAACCAAGAACCAAGGCAGGAAGACATGGAAGTGAGAACTCCCCTCTCATGGGGGGATCAATCTTGGGAAGGAAGAGGGGCTCCATGTCTTTGCTCATTTTACCCCTCCTGTCTGGGTCTGTGAGTTGCCTGTGGGCAGGGACTGCACCTGACAATCCCAAGTGCCCAGCGCAGGACCTGCACATGGTGAGGGCTTGATAAATGACTGCTAATACCTGAGTCCTTCCCCTCTTCAGCTGCTCCGTCTCTGAAGTTTAAGGAATCCTCCTCCGCACCTAGGAGCGTGCGCTTCTGTGAAGGAGCCTGCAGGCGGACTTAGGGAGACTACAGAAATGCTCATTAACAAGCAAGGGCACAGGGCTGACAGATTCTGGAGACCCCAAGACACCTAAGTGTCTTCTTCAGAACAAGAAGGAAGCTTTTCCATCAAGCCAAATCAATTAACTTCAAGGCAAGACCAAATCATAAGATATAATTCCTGAATGCAGTTCAACGAGGCTAAGAAAAACAAAACGGGTCTAATATAAGAGGGCAATATCTTTGATAAACGGCACTATTTTTGCCTCAGCTAGGGTACTAGCAGGATCTGGCTAAGAAAACAGTGAAAACTAGTGATCCTGGGATCAGCAGAAACCCCAGCGACCGTGCATGGCGTCCGGGGCTTGAGGAAGGATGCCGGCTGCACCCGGGCCCAGGCTCCCCCTGCCCTGCGTTGCTGCCCCCCCTCTTCCCAGGCTCCGCACAGACCACCGGAGCGGGCCGTGGAGGTGCTGTGGGAACTAACCAGCCCGCAAAGGCCTGGCTGTGGGCTTCTGACTGGTTTTAACAAAGGTGCCCTGGAAGAGACCCAACAAGGCTAGGAGCACAGGAAGGGTGAAAGTGATAGGATTTAAGAGAAGACAAGTTGAACTCGTGCGGCTCAGTGACAGGAGGCGGGAAAGCAAAGGAGATGACTGGCACTCGTGACTAAGTCACCCTTCTTCTTTACTCTATTACTCAGCCCTCAAACCACACTGCCAGCTGTAATTGCATTTCAATTCATGTTTAACACAAACATAACTTAGCTGGATGCTGGCATCCAATATCCCAGACACAGAAAGGCAAAACAGAAAGGAGTCAGCTACTTCAATAAACGCTCGTTGCATGCCTGGTGGAGCGTGGACGCAGCCAAGCACCGTGCTGGAGGGAGAGCCTATGAAAGACACCACTGCACGGCCTCCAGGGCCTTGGCTGCAGGGAAAGGGGCACGCTAACCGGCCTCTGTAACTAGAGTGGTAAGAGCCGCAATGGAGGAAAGTAAAGGCACTATCGTAACACAGAGCTCGAACGTAATTCCACAGGGAGAGGAACGGAGTGCGTGCACAAAGGCGCAGAGGCAAGAATGGCAACCGCACATCTGGAGAACTATACAGAGTTCCCACGGGCAGGAGGAGGGCTAGAAATGCAGCGAAGGGGCACATCAGAAAGGTCTTAGATTCCAGTGAGGTCCACCCACTTGATAAACACCTACTGAGTGCTAGCTGCTAAGCATTCAGTAGTGAGTAAAACAATGAACTTGCCTATGAATCTAAAATCAGAGGGCCGGAGGACAATTCTAAGCAGGTGAGTAATCTGATCTTTTAGAAAGTTTCCACTGGAGAGAATGTAGGAAAGACAGGTTAGAATGGAGTTAGGGAGAGGCACTGGGAGACTATTCAACAGGCCTTACAAAAACAGTGGAGAATATAGAGTTGTTGGACATTTGCTTAGTCAACAGGTCAACCCCTTCTTAAACTCTTCCCCTCTCATCTGCCCCTCTCCACAAACATCATGCAATTTGCAATCACATAATTTCCTATCACATAAAACTCATAATAAACTTGTCAGCCTAAAACATGATCCAAAGGGTCATGGAACAGCCAACAAACAGGGTGGGGAAGTAGAAACAATAGAAGAATTCAATGAGGTTGTTGGACATAAGATAAATTTTTAAAAGATTAGTTTTCCTCTATACAAACTGAGAAGCTTCCCAACTTTTTTCAAAGTTTTAAGATAGATTGCAGAATGTGGGAATTACCTGTTCTTGACAATTTTATAGACTGCTGCCTTAAAAAGAGTTGGGCCAACTCAAAGAGTTGAGTGCTTTTGCTGGTAATAAATCTCTAATGACTTTTCCAATTTCTTCCTTTGATATGGGTTTGTTATGAAATTTCTTCTTAAATAGCAGTAGAAATGATCTAACTCATCAAGATTTTCAATTTTAGTTGCATAGGCTGAACGTAAGAGCTAGACATCATATTCTTTTATAATTTTCAAATGTCCTTATACTCTTAGTTTCCTCTTTGCAGTCTAAATTCTGCTTATATTTATTTTCTTTCCTTTTACTATTATATTTACCAAAAGTTTATCTATTATGCTTTTTAAAAAGAATCAATTCTCAATTAACAACTTTCCCCTTTTCTCTTACTTCTAATTTCTTTTCTCTTACATCATGATTATATCTATGTTATTTCCTTCCATGTGTTCATCTAAGAAACCTGAGCTGTGGGACAATATCAAGTGGTCTATATACATGTAATTAGAGTCCCAGAGAAAAGAAAGATGAAGAACTATTTTAATAATGACCAGAAATTTTCCAACTGCCAGAACAGCAAAATATACATTCCTTTCAGGAGAAAAGAAACATTTACGGATCATAGCCTAGGCTTGGGGTCAATGTAAGCCAATCCATCCTGTAGCCTGTTTGTGTACAGCCTGTGAGTTACAAATGGTTTTTCTATTTGTTAAGGGTTAAAAAAAAAAATCAATATGCAATCGAGACCATATGTGGCCCACAAAGCTTAAAATATTTACTATCTGAACCTATACAGGAAAAGTTTGCTGACTCATGCTAGGCCATAAAACTGAGTTATTCTCTGATGACACAGAATTAAATAAGATGTCAATAACAAAGATATATCTACAAAATCCACAAACACATGGAAGCAAGATAACACACACCTCAACAACCCATGGGTCAAAGAAGAAATCAAAAGGGAAATCAGTATTGTGAATGGAATTAAAATTAAACACAACATATCAAAATTTGAGGGATGCAGCTAATGCAGAGTTAGAGGGAAATTCACAGCATTACATTGCTTTTGTTGGAAATGAAGAAAGCTCTCCAATCAATGACCCAAACCTCTACTTTTAAAAAACAAGGGGGTGGGGCTTCTCTGGTGGCGCAGTGGTTAAGAATCCGCCTGTCAATGCAAGGGACACGGGTTCAAGCCCTGGTCTGGGAAGACTCCACATGCCGCAGAGCAACTAAGCCTGCGTGCCACAACTACTGAGCCTGCGTGCCACAACTACTGAAGCCTGTGAGCCTGGCGCCCGTGCTCCGCAACAAGAGAAGCCACCGTAATGAGAAGCCAACACACCACAACGAAGAGTAGCCCCTGCTCGCCACGACTAGAGAAAGCCCATGAACAGCAATGAAGACCCAACAGAGCCAAAAATAAAAACAAATAAATAAATTTATAAAAAAAATCCAAGGGGCTTCCCTGGCAGTCCACTGGTTAAGACTCCAGCTTCCACTGCAGGGGTCGTGGGTTCAATCCCTGGTCAGGGAACTAAGATCCCACAAACCGCACGGCACAGCCAAAAAAAAAACAAAACATGTCCACAGTTTTGGGACTTCCCTGGTGGCGCTGTGGTTAAAAATCTGCCTGCCAATGCAGGGGACACGGGTTTGAGCCCTGGTCCAGGAAGATCCCACGTGCCGTGGAGCAACTAAGTCCGTGTGCCACAACTACTGAGCCTGTGCTGTAGAGCCCACGTGCCACAACTACTGAAGCCCATGCGCCTAGAGCCCGTGCTCCGCGACAAGAGAAGCCACCACAATGAGAAGCCCACACATCGCAACAAGGAAGAGTAGCCCCCGCTCACCGCAACTAAAGAAAGCCTGTGCACAGCAACAAAGACCCAACACAGCCAAAAAAAAAAAAAAAATTTATTAAAAAAAAATAAAAAACAAAAATATTGAATCCAAAGTAGAAGCAATAAAGATAATAAAATAGAAAACAAAAATAATAGAGAAAAATCAATTAAACCAAAAAAGCTAGTTTCTTGAGAAGATTAATAAAATCCAGGCAGCCCAAGGAAGAAAAAAAGAGAGCTGATATCAATTATCATTATTGGGAATGAAGAAGAAGATATTCTACAGATCCTAGAGAGATTTAAAAAGATAAGGAGATATTACGAACAACTTTATGCCCAGGCATTGGAAAACTTAAATGGAAAAATTCCTTGACAGACACAGATTACCAAAGCTCATTTAAGAGTAGGTAACTTGGGGCTTCCCTGGTGACGCAGTGGTTGAGAGTCCGCCTGCCGATGCAGGGGACACGGGTTCGTGCCCCGGTCCGGGAAGATCACACATGCTGCGGAGCGGCTGGGCCCGTGAGCCATGGCCGCTGAGCCTGCGCGTCCGGAGCCTGTGCTCCGCAACGGGAGAGGTCACAACAGTGAGAGGCCCGCGTACCGCAAAAAAAAAAAAAAAAAAAAAAAAAGAATTTACCTAAAATTCTAAAAAAATGCAACCTAGTCTACAGTGACAGAAAGAAGACCAGTCGTGTCTTAGGAATGGTCTGTGGCAATGGTGGACACGCTCGTCACCTTGACCATGATGATGGTTTCACAGATACATACCTATGTCAAAATTGATCAAACTGAACACTTAAGATGTATGCAGTATACTGCAGATCAATTTTATCTCAATAAAGCTGTATTTAAAAAGAACCCATTTACATTGGAAACAAAGCACATACAGAAATGAAATGACATACGAGGAACACTATAAAACTTTACTGAAGGACATAAAACAAGACCTAAATAAATAGAAATGCAAACCATGTTCCTAGATGGGAAAATTCAATATTGTAAATATATGGATTCCCCTCAAATCAACTTAGTGCATTGTACTGTGAGTCAAAACATAATATTTTGTGGAATTTGACAAGTTGATTCTCAAGTTCTTTCAGATAGTAGGTTGTAATAACCAAAAATTTTGAAAAATGAAAACAGAAAGGAAGGAAATCACTCTATCAGATATCACACATGCTATGAAAACCCTGCAAACTTATGCTGGGTGAAAGAAGCCAAACAAAAAAGGTCATACATTGTATGATTCCATTTATACAGAATATCCAGGATAGGTAAATCCAGAGAAACAGAACCCAGATGGTGGTTGCCAGGGACTGGGAGCGGGGAGGCCAGTGACTTCTTAAGGGGTACATGGTTTTCTTTTGGGGTGACAAAATGTTCTGGGACTGTAATTGCACTAAATGCCTCTGAGCTGTTCACTTTAAAATGGTTAATTTCACCTCAATTTTTAGAAAATCAAGGAATTGCTAACTTCAAAAAAATCCACATGCTATAAAATTTCAATAACTAAAACAGTGTGTTAGTGTAGAAGAAGCAGTTAAATAAATTAATGAAATGGAAGAGAGCCTAGAAATAGTCTGGAAAATTCCCCTCTTTGGGGCTCAAGTAAATGTCATCCTGCAACAAGACTGATCACCAAACTGCTTCCTAAATGAGTTGATGGCTGCAGGCCTCCAGTTATAAGCAAGATGCTGCAACACTGTCATAATGCAGGAGTTTGGATTTAAGCACAAAAGCCAGGGTTGAATGTTAAGGGTACAATTTGCTGTTTGTTAGTGGTATAATTTGACCAAATTGGGGTGCTACCCCTGGCCCTGGGCCTGCTGCAGTGTAGCTGTCGTTATACCTACTGAAAAGGCACATGGGACTCACATCCCAGCCCTACAGGCAAGGCCTACCCAGCATTCCTTGTGGATCCCCCAGATCAGCTATCTCCCCCCTCAACCCTGGTGGTCTGGCTGAGGGTCGGCAGAGGTCAGAAGGAGACCATAATGCAGCTTATTTTTGTTTGCCTCATGTACTGTGTTGTCTACATAAGGGCCCTACCCCTAAGGGAAAAGAAGCTGCTGAGTTCCACCTCTGGGTCAGGAAATGAGCTTTTAGCCAGACTAAAGCACAGCCCTGTGCAGTATATGCAGCGATCGAGCCTACGACAACCGCAGCACATCAGAGAGGTAGAGGGTGGTGCTCAGAACACAGCTACACATCTGGAAAAAATAAGTCAGACCCCACCTCATACTACACTCCAAAATAAAAATCTGGGTATTTAAAAAGCCAAATCAACAAAACAAGATGAAGTATTGGCTAAAAATAAAGCCTAATATTTCTATAATCCTGGGATAGGCAGGCTTTTTCTGTCTTTTTTATTTTGAAATAATTTAAGATTTAGAGTTACAAAAATAATATAAAGAATTCCTGTACACCTGTTGCCCAGATTCCCTAAAATGTTAACATTTTACCGTATTTGCTTCTTCTCTCTCTCTCACATATATATGTAACATTTATAATCACATCAAGAGGCACATGATATTGATTTGTCTCCTTACTGGTAATGTTAACTTGGACCATTTGCTTAAGGTGGTACCTGCTTGGTTTCCCCACTTTTATTCTTTTGTAATTAGTATTTTGTGAGATACTTTGAGACTATGTAAATATACTGTTTCTCCTAAAACTTCTACCTACTAATTTTAGCATCTAGACAGACCTTTTAAACCATTAAGTCCAAAAAGAAAAAATTCGACAGATGTGACTACATAAAGTGAAAAACTTTGATTAGATGAACAAACCAAGTTTGATACTATGAACAAAGTTGAAAGACAACGATGGTCTGAGAAAAATATACATAACAAATATAACAGGCAAAGAATTAATAAACAGAAGAGATGAAGGAATCCTACAAATCAATAAGCAAAAGCCAACCAAATGAGTCAACTGTAAAGACAGGAAATTAATTAAAAAAACACAAATGGCCAATAAACATGAAAAAATGCTCAACCTCATTACTAGTAACAGAACTGCAAATTTACACCACAAGCTCCTAGTTTGGAAAAATGAAAATAAGAAGACTGATAATAAAGAATTTATTGGGCTTCCCTGGTGGCGCAGTGGTTGAGAGTCCGCCTGCTCATGCGGGGGACACGGGTTCGTGCCCCGGTCCGGGAAGATCCCACATGCCGTGGAGTGGCTAGGCCCGTGAGCCATGGCCGCTGAGCCTGCGCGTCCGGAGCCTGTGCTCAATGATGGTAAGGATGAGGGTAAATAGAAAATTTTGTATACCATTTACTGGGAGTATATATAAACTGGTAAAGGATTTCTGAAAAGCTACTGGTAGTTAACTACTAAAATTTTAAATGTACGTATCTTTTGATCCATCAGCACACACCCAGAGATGTATGTACAGGGATACTTATCACAGCACTGCTTTGTAAAGGCAAAAATAAGAAGTTTTCATTAGCAGAGCAGTGGTTAACAAGTTACTTACTATACAGTGGAAAACACCCATTAGAAAGAATGAGGTTGATATACTTATCCAGACATAACATGGACAGATTTCCTATATATATTGTTAAGGAAAAGAGGAAAGTCAAAGAATATTATATATAGCATTTGTACAAATAATAATAATAACAATAACATACTAACAGCTACATAGCTCAAGCTAATGCCAGTCACTGTTTTAGGCACTTTATGAACATTATTAGCTCATTTAATCCTCACCACAATTCTCTGAGGAAAGTTCTGTTATTAATCCCCACTTTAGAGATGAGAACTCAGGCACTAAGAGGTAGAGTACCCTGACAAAGGTCACACAGCAGTAAGTGGCGGAGCCAAGATCTGAACCCAGGTTGGAGGGTTAAAGAGTCTATACTTTTGACCACAACTATACAGCCTCTCTCTATATATTAGACATTTGCAAATTCAAAGGAAAAGGATTGGAAGGATATAGACCAAACCGTTAGCAATGGTTTCTTGTTATTAAGACAAAACAATACTTTACAAATAGCTAGTTAATCAATGGAACTGGCTGCTAGATCCCCTGGATGTCTGCCTATTCAAGAACCAAAGCAGATACTTCCTCCTAGCCTCACGTCCCTTTTCTGGAGACATCTCACGGACGCTCCCTTTTAGCGATCTTGATTTTTCAATAATATAGCTCACCACCCACAGTTCTCAACTTCGGTCACATCTCCCCTTCCCGATACACATCAGCCTCACACAAACAGCCTCTTAATACTGTAAACGTGGACCACAAAAACTGAGAAAGGTGGCCCTGCGTACTTCAAGCCTCACAGGCCTTAAGGAACAACTAGCTTGTATTTTACAAGCGCACAATACCGTATTTCCTGCCTATATACGTAATAAGGCTGGAACATAAATGTTTTGGAAAGATTTCTGACAGATTTAGAAACAAACAGATTCTCTAGTTAACCCTGGATTAACAATAAAATTAAAGCGAGCCAGGACTTCCGCTTCCAGGAATATGGAGTAGATATACGTTTCCCCATTCCTCCTAAGTACAACTGAAAACACTGGACATTATATGAAACAAACATAAGTGGACTCTGAAAGGTGAAAGAAGGAGGTAAGCAGCTAGGGACCTTGGGACCCAAGGAACAACATAGTGGTGAGTTCCTGGGTTTCTTTCTGCCTGACATATCCCTGACTTGGAGCTAGAGAAGCCAGCAACCCAGAAACAGCAACAGACAGACCAAAACAAGCCCCCCCAAAAGCCTGCTTTCTCTAGCCAAAGGAAAATCCTAGCAAGACAGAAACTTTTAGACAGTAACAAATATACTCCAGCCAAACACCACATAAAATACGGTGCCCACCCCCTGACCCATGCCAGGAAAACCAGGGTAGGGAGCCCAGACTTCCACCCTCTCTGGGCTGTAACAAGACATCCCAACACCTCAAGATGGTGCCAGGGAAGGCCAAGTAGGGAGCCAGGACTTTCATCCCAGCCAGGGAGTAATGAGGCACCCCTCCCTGTGGTGGGGTGATGTTGAAGAGGCCTGGTGGGGAGTCAGGACTTTCACCATAATATCTACCAAGGCCACCTCCCCAACCCTGTGATGCCCGTGGAGGCCACAAGGGGAGCTGTAATGAGGCACTCCTACCAGGAAGGTTTAAGTGAGACCTAGTAGGGAGTTAGAGCTCCCACCTCCATCCAGCAGTAACAAGGAGCCCCACCTCCTTAGGTGTCACCAAGTGGGGAAACTGGACTACTACTCCTAGCTGGCAGGAATCGGAGCAGTATCAAAAGAAGCTAGCTAAAATAGCAAGTTTAAATAAAATCCAGACTCATGTAGCATAATACCCCCAATTTCCAGTTTTCAATCAAAACTCACTCATCAAAGAAAATCACCAAGAAGCAGAAAGATCTCAAACTGAATAAAAATAAAAAATCAATATGCCAAAGCCAGGATGGCAGAGATGTCAGAACTATCTGAAAAAATTTTAAAGCAGCCATCATGAAAATGCTTCATGATCAATGACAAACAGGCAAATGAAAAAACAAAGTCTCAGCAAAGAAACAGAAAGGCTCGCAAATAAACAGAAAATAAAAGAAGAACCAAAGTGAAATTTTAGAACTGAAAAATACAGCAACTGAACTCAACCAAATGGATGGGCTCAACAGCAGAATGGAAGACAGGGAAGAAAGAATCAGTGAACTGGGAGACAGAATAGAAATTACCCAGTATGAACAACACAGAGAAAACAGACTGAACAAAAAATGAACAGAGCCTCAGGGACCTGTGGGACTGTAACAAAAGATCTAACATTCCTGTCATCAGAGTTCCAGGAGAGGAGGAAGAGGGTAAGGCTGAAAAAGTATTTGAAATAATGGCTAAAAATTTCCTAAATTTAGCAACAGGCATAAATCCACAAAGTCAAGAAGGTAAGCAAACTGCAGACAGAATAAATCCAAATAAATCCACACCAAGACACATCATTGTCAAACTTCTAAAACTAGGACAAAGAAAAAATTTTAAAGATTTGAGAAAGAAATGACACTTTCCTTATAAGGGAAGAACAACTAGAATGGCTGCAGATTTCTCATTAGAAATCATAGTGGCCGGAAGGAAATGGCACACCATTTTTCAAGTGCTAAAAGAACTGTCAACCCAGAATCCTATGTCCAGTGAACTGTCCTTCAGGAATGAACAAGAAATAAAGACATTCTCAGATAAAGAAAAACTAAGAGAATGATGTGTCACCAGCAGACATACTCTAAAATAAAGGCTGAAAGGGAGTTCTCTAAACAGAAAAGAAATGATAAAAGAAGGAACTTTGAAACACTGGGAAGGAAGAAACAAACGGCAAGCAAAAATATAAGTAAATAAAATAGACTTTCCTCTCCTCTTGAAATTTTTAAATTATGTTTGATGGTACAAGCAAAAATTACAACACTTTCTGATATGGCTCTGTATATATGTAGAGGAAATATTTAAGACAATTATATTTATAAATGAGGGAGGGTAAAAGGATATAAAAGAGAGTAAGGGTTCTACACTTCACTTGAACTAGTAAAATGATGTTACCAGGAGACTGTTATAAGACACACACACACACAGAGACACACACACACACAGACACACACAATGTAATACCTAGAGCAACCTCTAAAAAAGCCATACAGAGAAATACACTCAAAAACACTTAGATAAGCTAAAAATGGAATTCTAACAAATGTTCAGGTAACTCACAGGAAGGCAGGAGAAAAAAACCCTAGAAAATAAAAAATAAAATGGCAGCTTTAAGCCCTAACATATCAATAATTACATTAAATACAAATGGTCTAAATATACCAACTAAAAGACAGAGATTGGCAGAGTAGATTTAAAAACATGATCTAACTATGTGCTGTCTACAAGAAACTTATTTCAAATATATTCTATAGGCAGGTTGAAAGTAAAAGTATGGAAAAAGATATTTCACGAAAACATTAATTAAAAGGAAGCAGGAGTAGCTATATTGATATGAGACAAAATAGACTTCAGAGCTAAGAAAATTACCAGACAGAAAGGCACATTATATAATGATAAAATGGTCAATATACCAAAAAGACATAGCAACCCTACATGTGTATGCACCAAACAACAGTGCTGAAAAATATATGTGAAGCAAGAACTGTTAGAACTGAAAGGAAAAAGGACAATTCCAAAATCACAGTTGAGACTTCCCTTTCTCAAAAATTAACAGAATAAGTTAACAGAAAATCTGCAAGGATACAGAGGAACGCAACAACACTACCAACCAAAAGGGTCTAATTGATATTTAAAGAAAATTCCACTCAGTAATAGCAGAATACACAGTCTTTTCAAGTAACCATGAATACATGCCAAAAGAGACCATTTCATGGGCTATGAAACAAACCTCAACAAATTTAAAAGAACTGAAATCATATAGAGTGTGTACTCCAATCACAATGGAATCAAACTAGAAATCAATAACAGAAAGATCACAGTGAAATCTCTAAATGTCTGGAAACTAAACAACACAATTCTAAATAATCCATGGGTCAAAGAAATCTAAAGAGAAATTTAAAAATACACTGGACAGAACGAAAACAAAAAGAAAAATAAAACACATGAAAATTTGTGGGACACAGCTAAAGCAGTGCTGAGAGGGAAATTTATAGCACTAAATGCATATATTAGAAATGAGGAAGACTCTCAAATCAATAATCTAAGCTCCTACCTCAAGAATCTAGAAGAAGAAAAATAAACTCAAAGCAGGCAGAAAAAAGAAAGATAAAAATAGAAATCAATGAAATTGAAAACACAATAATACAGAAAAATCAATGAAACAAAGTTTCTTAAAATGTTAATAAAATTGACAAACTTTTAGGAAGACTGATAAAGAAAAAAGAGAGAAGACACAAATTATCAATATCAGAAACAGAGTATTATTATAGACTTTACAGACATCACAAGGATAATAAAGGAATGCTACGAACAATTCTACACACATAAATTTGACAACTTAGTTGAAATGGATCAATTCCTTGAAAACCACAAACTATCAAAACTTACCCAACATGAAACAGATTATTTGAATAGCCCTATAACTACTAAGAAAATTGAATTCATCACTTTAAAACTTTCAAAAAATAAATCTCCAGGTCCAGATGATCTCACTAGAGAATTCTACCTAACGTTTATATCCTAGCTAACATTTTATTAACACCAACTCTACACAGTCTCTTCCAGAAAATGGAAGAGGGAACACTTTCCAATTCATTTTATGAATCTAATATTACCAAACCAGATTAAAATTGTACAAAAAAAGGAAAACTACAGATCAATATCCCTCATGAATACAGACTCAAAAATTCTTAAAAATATATTAGCAAAGAAAATTCAGCAATATATGAAAAATAATTATACACCATGACCAAGTAGGACTTATTCAAGGGATGCAAGGCTGGTTCATTACTCAAAAATCAATGTAATTCACCATGTTAACAGGCTAAAGAAAAAAAAAAAATCACATGATATATCAATCAATGCAGAAAAGGCATTTGATAAAATTCAATACCCATTCATAATAAAAATTCTTAGAAAAACAAAAACAAAGGAACTTTCTCAACTTGATAAAGAGCATCTATAAAGAAACATACAGCTAATGTTACACTGAATGGTGAAAGACTGAATGCTTTCCATCTATGATCAGGAATAAGGCAAGGATGTCTACTCTCACCACTCTTACACAACACAGTGCTAGAAGTTCTAGCCATTACAATAAGGCAAGAAAGGGAAATAAAAGGCATACAGGCCTGAAAAGAAGAAAGTATGACATGACAGTCTACATAGAAAATCCCAAGGAATATATACCAATAAGTGAGTTCAGCAAGGTCTCAAAATTCAGCAAAGATAAACATACAGAAGTGAGATCAGCAAAGATACACATACAAAAATCAGTCTTATTTCTATATATAATAGCAATAGACACACAGACATCAAAAGTAAAAATACAGGGCTTCCCTGGTGGCACAGTGGTTAAGAATCCGCCTGCTAATGCAGGGGACATGGGTTTGAGCCCTGGTCCGGGAAGGTCCCACACGCCGTGGAGCAACTAAGCCCGTGCACCACAACTACTGAGCCTGCGCTCTAGAGCCCGGGAGCCACAACTACTGAGCCTGTGTGACACAACTACTGAAGCCCACGTGCCTAGAGCCTGTGCTCCGCAACAAGAGAAGCCACCACAATGAGAAGCCTGCCCATCACAAGAGTAGCCCCCGCTCACCACAACTAGAGAAAGCTCGCGAGCAACAACAAAGAGCCAACGCAGCCAAAAGAATAAATTAATTAAATAAATTTTTTTAAAAAATTAAAAATACAATTCCATTTACAATTGCTCAAAATAAAAAATAAAGCATTCAGGCTTAAAGCAACCAAAACACGCATAAAGCTTGTCTGCTGAAACATACAAAATGCTGCTGAAAGTAATCAAAGAAGTACTAAATAAATGGAGAGACAGACTATGCTCATGAATCGGAAGACACAATGTAATAAACATGGGAATTCTCCTCAAATTGATGTACAATTTTAACATTGTGATAATATGATTTACAATAAGGAATACATATTTGGTCTTTACCCACAGTTCCTGGCTCACAGCTCCCAAAACCCTTGGAATCTCCTGAATGATAAGAGCAATGGGAGCATCTTTTGTCATATTTGGTCTCTTGTCCTTAGTTCCTGAAATCACTTCAGAGCCATAAAAGTGAAATGGGTGTCTTGTTATTCATAACAAGCCCCTTTCCACCACAACTGGGTTTATGTTAATGAGGTGACTTCTGGAAAGCACATAAGGATGGGGACTGGTTGCCAGGAGAACCAACCGTGAATAAAGGGTTGGAACTTTTAGTCCTATCCCTTAATTTCCAGGGAGGGGAGAGGGGCTGGAGATTGACTCAATTTCCCATGGCCAATAATTTAATCAATCATACCCATGTAATGAAGCATCCATAAAAACCCCAAAGGATGAAGTTTGGAGAGCTTCCAGGTTGATGAACACATGAGATCTGGGGAGAGTGGCATGCTGGGAGAGACAGCAAGGAAGCTCCTCACCCTTTCCATACACCTTGCTCTATAAATCTCTTCCATCTGGCTGTTCCCGAGTTATATCCTCTCATAATAAACCAAAGACCTAGTAAGTAAAATGTTCTCTGAGTTCTGTGAGCCACTCTAGCAAATTAACTGAACCTAAGGAGGGGGTCATTGGAACCCCCGAACTACAGCCAGTTGGTCAGACACACAGGTGACAACCTGGGCTGGTGATCAGTGTCTGAAGTTGGGAGGGGGCAGTCTTGTGGGACTGAGCCCTTAACCTATGGACTCTGACGCTACCTCCAGGTAGACAGTGTCATAACTGTTGAACTGTAGGACACCTACAGCTGGTGTCTGAGAACTGCTTGTTGTTGGTATAGGGAACCACCCCCACGCTGGTCCACAGTCCATTTATTTATTTATTTATTTATGGCTGCATTGGGTTTTCGTTGCTGTGTGCAGGCTTTCTCTAGTTGTGGCAAGCAGGGGCTACTCTTTGTTGCGGTGTGTGGGCTTCTCATCGCGGTGGCTTCTCTTGTTGCGGAGCACGGGCTCTAGGTGCGCGGGCTTTCAGTAGTTGTGGCATGTGGGCTCAGCAGTAGTGTCTCTTAGGCTCTAGAGTGCAGGCTCAGTAGCTGTAGCACACGGGCTTAGTTGCTCCACGGCATGTGGGATCTTCCCGGACCGGGGCTCAAACCCATGTCCCCTGCATTGGCAGGCGGATTCTTAACCACTGCGCCACCAGGGAAGTCCCACAGTCCCTTTTAAACATTACTTCCCATCTAAATTCCAATAAGATTATTCTAAAATTTACATGGAAAGACAAAGGAACTTGAATAGCTAAAACAATTTCTTAAATGAAGAATAAAGTCGGAGGAATCATTTAATCCAATTTCAAAACTTATTGTAAAGCTACAACAATCAATACTGTGTGGTATTGGCAGAGGGCTAGACACACAGAATAAAACTGAATAGAGAGTCACACATATAGGCCCTACTGATTTTTTACAAAGGTTACAACTTTCAACAAATGGTACTGGAGCAGCTGTTCATGCATAAGGGGAAAAAAATAACTCTGACCTAAATCCATACCTTGTACAAAAATTAAGTCAAGATGTATCACAGAGGTAAATGTGAAATGTAAAACTATAAAACTTGTAGGAAAAAAATAAGAGAAAATCTCCAGGATCTAGGGCTAGGCTAAGAGTTTTGGGGCTAGGCTAAGAGTTCTTGGACTTGACGCCAAAAACATGATTGATAAATAGAAAAACTGACAAATTGGACTTCATCAAAATTTAAAACTTCTGCTGTGTAAAGATCCTGCTAAGGTAAAAAGACAAGTACAGACTAGAAGAAAATGTTTCCAAACCACTTAACTAACAAGACTCACATCTATAATATACAAAGAACTCTTAAAACTCAACAATCCAGTTAGAAAATGAGCAAGACATGAAGCAACATTTCACCGAAGAAATAAAGATGGCAAATAAGCACATGAAAAGATGTTCAACATCATAAGCCACTAAAGGAATATAATTAAAGCCAAACGAGTTATTACTAAAACCCTATCAGCATGGCTAAAACAAGAAAGTGTTGACAATAACAGATGCTGGAAAAGATGCGGAGTAACTGGTGGAAATGTAAAATGTTACCAGCCACACAGGCTAGTAGTTTGGCATTTTCTTAAAAAACTAAATATGCAACTACCATATGACGGGCAACTGCACTCCTAGGCATTTATCCTGGAGGAATGAAAACTTATGTCAACACAAAACCTGTAAACGAGTATTTATAGCAGCTTTAATCATGATAGCTTCAAACTGGAAACAACCAAGATGTCCTTCAATGGGTAAATGGTTAAACAAATTGCGGTGCAGTAGTATCAATTAATACTATTCAGCAATAAAAAGGAACAAACTATTGATACATGCAATAGATTCTCTAGATGAATCTCCAGAGAATTATGCTGAGTTTTTGAAAATGAAAAAAACAATTCCAAAAGATTACATGCTATATGATTCCATCCATATAACACTCCTGAAAAGACAAAATTATATAAATGGAGAACAAATTAGCAGTTGTCAGTGGTTAAGGAGAAGGTTAGTTAATTCCTAGAGACAGAACACAATTTGCACACTTCTGATATGCAAACCAACCAATCCTGAGGCCATATGCCCACCTGCCCCCTTTCTCAGGCTCCTTCAGTCTGAAATACTATCCTCCTGCCCTAAATCATCCCAAGGCCAGGTATCTGACAACTAGAGGCCACCCTTGTAGCCCAGAGCACGCTGAAATTATTAGGACAATCCTAAATCTGCTTACCCTTCCTTGCTTTGTCTTTCCCACAGAAACCACAATAAAGGCTCTTGCCCACACTTTCCCCTTGCTCCCTCCGCCTGCTGACCAACGCTGGTGCGTCCCCATGTGGCCCTGCATAGCGTGGAAGCCCACTTCTCTTGGACTGTGAAAACAAACTCTCTTTTCAATGGCAGTTTTCTCCTGATCTGTAGGCCTCACCACACCCGAACAAAAATAAAATCCCAGGTACATTTTAAAAGTGAAATGTTCTATATCTTGACTGTATCCATGTCAATATCCTGGTTGTGATGCTGTACTAGAGTTTTTAAGATATTACCATTGGGGGGAAACAGGTACAAACAAGATCTCCCTGTATTATGTCTTACAACTGCATGTGAATCTATGATTATCTGAAAATTAAAAAGTTTAACTGAAAAAAATGGAAGGTTAAAGCAAGTCCCTCCTCTTCCCCATTAATCCACTACTTGAGGTTTTTTGTCAGGAGCCTTTCTCATAGTGAATGGGAGGTTGCAGCGAACAGGAGGGAGTGCCAGAATACTACAGTGCTCCCCAAGTCCTCTCCCCTTTGCAAATGAACCAACCATGGAACAAGTCATTAGGGAGAGTAAAGTCTTTGGGTCAAAATCAAAATTCATAGTTGGTGGGGCAGAGACACTTAGAAGGAGGCAATTTAAAGCCATGATCTCAGAGTCATCCTGACAGCAGCAATGTTTGCCTCATGCACCCCTCCGGGAAGCCAGGCATGTGCACGTGTAAGTGGTCCATGTGTGTCCTGCCCAGTGTGGCTCCACTGCCCGAGGCCAGGGCTCTGCAGGGCACAGGGGAAGGTGCAGGGACAATGCTGTTACCGACGCTTGCTAATCCAGGCCACAGGAAACAAAGGCCCAAGGGCTGGTCATAAAACCATTTTCCGTATTTTCAGTAAATCTCAGTTTCATGTATTTTCTCACAAAACAAAAGAGAGGAACACGTGGTGCCTTTTATCAAAATTAGCTCTGGTTCTGAAAATAAACCAGTGGGTGAGTTGGGACTCGGTCTGCAGTCATTTCCGCCCTTGGGAGCAGGCCCTGGACAGCGAAGCCACGTGGGGAGGGAGCCAGGGGCAGCGGGAAGAGGCTGCCACACCTGCTCCTGCATCTGCTTCATGGAACCAGAGCTTCAGGAGGGGCGGCTCTCCCGTCCTCCAGCAACAGGATCAGGGTGGTCTCCCTGCCCGGCTCGGGCCTCCCACACAACTTCAGCTTTCTGGAGACTCATGTGACAGCTGTGATCAGACCGGACAGATGGTTATGTCCTACAACTCCTGCTTGATATCTACCATATATTTTTAATAAGCTATCATTCCCATCTTCACATACTTTTCATTGATTTTTTTTTAATTTCTTGAGTTCTATACAAAAATACCAACTTGCTTGAATCAGCTTCAGCATTTAGTGGATTATTTTTTTCTTTCGCCACTTTGGTAGGCAGGACCTCATTTGCGGGTTTAGAATTTTAAACTTATCCTTCTCTATGCCCCTAGACACAGCCCACAGGCCCAGAGGGGAGCTGATCACTCCTAGCGCCCCCAAAGACCCTCTCATTTGGCAGTTCAAGCATGTGAAACTTGCAATTACTTAGGAAATCCCAAATATATGAACTACACAGGACCAGCAGTTTTTTTTGTTGTTTTTGGTTGTTTTTGTTTTTGCGGTAAGCAGGCCTCTCACCGTTGTGGCCTCTCCCGTTGCGGAGCACAGGCTCCGGACGCGCAGGCTCAGCGGCCATGGCTCACGGGCCCAGCCGCTCCGCAGCACATGGGATCTTCCCGGACCGGGGCACGAACCCGCGTCCCCTGCATCGGCAGGCGGACTCCCAACCACTGAGCCACCAGGGAAGCCCAGGGCCAGCAGTTTTTAAGAAATGTTTTGCTGTCTAATTAGTTTCAGAAATAAACAGGAGTGTTGAGAGAAACGAGGTGGGGGGAGAAGAAGCACAGAAGAAATGGGAAGTGGAGACTTAGGGGATGCCTGGTCCGTGCGTGGCCCTCGGAGGCCCACTTGCTGGTCAGAAGCCACGACCAAGCCTGGCTTTCCAGCACGCAGCGCCGGCAAGGAACAGGAGCAACACAAACACAACTTCCTGGGCTTTTCTCTGACCAGGCTCTGGACACCAAGTCCTCTACCCCCTCTGGGGCCTTGCTTCATCAGACAGCCCCTCTCTCTCCTGTATCGTCAACCCTCCTCACTGCTGGTTCCTCCCCATCAGCAACTAAACATACTCAACACCTGCCTACCTTTAACAAAGGAAAAAAGACTCCTGATCCCGTATCATCCTCCAGCTGCCACCCTCCCTCAAGGCCATCTGCACTCCCACCTCCCACTTCAGGTGGACCTTTCAAATCCACTCCAATCTTGCTTCTGAGCCTACCACCAAGTTCACAAGCACCTTCTTGTTACTGAACCCAAGAGTAAGCTTTCAGCCTCATTTTATTTACCCCTTAGTGAACTCTGACTATTACTGACCACCTCTTCTTCTAGGGATACTCATTTTCCTCCAGTTTCTTACTAATTTTCCATCTACCTTCTGGATGCTCAGCCCCAGCCCTCTTTTGAGTGTCTCCTTCCCAACCATCCCTCATCATTGATGCTCCAGGGGACTCTGGCGAGGAGTCTGATACGACAGGACCATCTCCATGACACCACGGTCTCTGCCATGTGATGGTAACACTCAGGCATCTCCCCAGACCTGCAGACACAGGGCCGCTCAATGTCCCCACCCAGACGTCACACAAGCACCTCAAACTCAGTGTGTCCAAAACCGAACCAACGGTCCTCCTCCACCCTCAACCCACCTAGCTGTCTATGTTCCTATCTCAACAGAAAGCATCAACATCCACCCAGCTGCCCGGTAAGACACCCTCGAGTCACTCTGGTCCTTCCCTTTCCTCACCTCTGCACCCGTCTCCCAACATTCAACCCATTTCTTTCCTGTGAAAGAATACGTATTCGGGTCCCCATGCCCCATGTTTCCATGTCCCTCAGATCGATCCACTGTTAATGGGTTAGGCTTCCACTCTCTCACTCGACACCAATACAGAGCCTCCAAACTCAGCCCTTTGCCTCAGTACCTACGCCCTCCAATGATTTCCCTTCCTGTACACACCAAGGAAACTTTTAAAAACACAAATCTAAGAACCTTTTTCTTAAAGTCCTTTCGTGACTCCTACCACCCTCAGCATGGCCAATGCCTTCGTGTAGCTTACAACATTCTGGGGTGATCCAGCCTCATCTACCCACCCTTCCTCATCTCTCGCCTTTCACCTGATGGAACCCCTCCCAGGGTACTGGAATTCCCAGGGCCTTGCACAATAGTAGGTGGTCAACAAAAATCTGCGAAGCCACTGTGTGAAGCAATAAATGAACGCATAACATCAGAAAAAGCTTCCCCAAGGAGTTTTCAAAGTGGGTTCTGAAAGATTAGGAAAATTATATCCAAAAAGCGGGCGAGGACAGGAATTTTGAAAATATGGGAAAAGTGGGTTCAAGGGTTTGATGGTACAAAGTTGCTCCTTATTCTGAATATGAGAAAGTAAGACGTTCAATGAGGCTGGAGGAGAAGTGAGTAGAAGAAAGTGAGACAGGAAGACACACTGAGAGCACGTGCGCCGAGTTCAAGGACTTGGATATCTGTCCTTTCTCTGTTTACCTAAGAGGAGGAAGCTCTTGGGGAGAAGATCCATGGCTACCACTGAAACAACATACCATCCAGGCCCTCACCCCTAGAGGTCTGCCTGGCCCAGAGGAGGGCCAGTGACAGGAAGCTGGGCGCTGAGCCTGGGGTGGGGGAGGGGGGCAACTTGGTCAATTCATCCTTCAGCCCCCAAATTTCACTTTACTGAACACTTGCTTGAGTGAGAATAGAAACTGACAAAACGTCACAACATTTCTAGAAGGCACTGGCAATACTTAGCAAGTTTAAAATGTGAACACTCTGACCCCGTAATTCCAACCTATGAAATTATTCTATGGCACTAACAGGGTGACCACACCAAAATACATACACAAGGATGTTGTTTATCACGTTAAAAACAAAAGATGGAAACAAACTCATGTCCTTCAATATGGGATTATTAGCCAAATTTTGGTACAGCCAGACAATAAAATATGCATTGTTAAGAGGATGTGATCTATCTCTATAGACTGATACAGAGCTATGCCCACAATATATTTTTTTAAGTTATGACAGTATAAATAGTACCATCCCATTTGTATTTTTAAAATATGTTTTTTAAAAAAAACTCACAAACGTAAGTTCCGGATTGTGACAACACGACATCCCCTGAGACTTTCTAAACTTTAAATCAGGAGAGCCCAAAGAATAACAGGAAAAGCTAGCACAGCACTTCCTGAGATAGACTTGTGGTGACCACGTGTACAGATTATTTAAGAATGACTTAACTTAGAGCAGGAGTTCTCAAAGTGTGGCCTCTGAGCCAGCAGCATCAACATCACCTGGCAACTGGTTACAAGGCAAACTCTCAGCCCCACCCCAGACCTACTGCAGCAGGAATCTGGGGCGTGGGGCCCCCCAGAGGAATGAGGCCCACGAAAGCTTGAGAATCCCCAACCTGGACATCTGGAAACAGTCCGTGAACGAGGGGATAATCTGTCACTTCAGAGTCACTGTGCCAAGACTCCTGTGTGTCAGGTGGGGTTTCTCAGGAAGGGAATGAAGGAGGTCTTAGATTGCAGTGAAGAAAAAGAAAAAAAAAAGCCTCCTAGGCTCTCTGAGGCCAAGACTCAATTTGGTGGGGCCCCTACACATGACACTTGTAAACGCTGTTAGGTAGAATTAAGGCAGCCAACAGCAAGGCAGAGGCCGGGCAGGGAGGGGTCAGAGGATGGACCTGGGTCTCAGCAGCAATATTCTCTGAGCCCCACTCTCTTGTTCCCATCATCCTCAGAGCTCCAGAAAAGTCTCATGAAAAGTAATTCTGGTCTCAGCTACTCTGTGGGAAACCTTGGAAGGTCACAGAACAAGGCAGTGGAAGGAAAAGCAGTGCCCATCCCCACTCAGGCCAGAAAGAGGGGAGCAGCCTTGCCAGGTTAGCAGGGGGAGATGCACCCAGACAAGGGCGACCTCACAGATGTCACCAACAAAAATGGTGCAGCGTGTGGTGGCAGGGGAGAAGGCCAGAGCCGAAGGACCCCAAGCGCACTGGAGCCGGTGCCCTGGGAAATGCTCAGGAAAAGCTGGAGGAGAGACACTGGGCAGGCCTCAAGGTATGGAAAAAAGGGAGCAACTTCTAGAAGTTAAGCTGGAGAGGGTCGTGTTGTCACAATCCGGGACTTAGCAAGAAAAATGGGGAGATCTGGAAAGCTAGATCTGAAAGATGGAACAGTCTCTTAGGACTTCCCTTCAAAGCACTTATCACAATTTTATCTTACATTTACTTGTATGATCACTTAATTGTCTTTCTCCCTATCTAGACTTTAAGCTTCATGAAGGCAGGAATGTGTTTTCATTCACCACTATACCCCCAGCTCCTAGATAGACTGCACATAGTAGGTACCCAAAAATATAGGTTGGACAAATAAACAACTTAAAATTAAAACACTCTGGAGTGTTTGATTATTCTTTCTCTGTATTGTTGACTTTTTGTTTTTGCCAAAAAAGTACATCACCATATGAAATCATGTCACCAAGAAGTATATTATCAAAGGAAGCTATTTCCTTTTTGGAAAGAAAGAGTCATCTCACAAATACAGTGTTGTGGCTTTAGTCTGTGAGTTGTAAACACTCACTGAGAAAGGCAAGAGAATGCAGGTGAAAAGTATGATGTATTTCACTGGAAATACACAGAAATACACCCAACAGTGGTCATCGGTGATGTCCAGCTTGATGCCCTTAGACACTGCAACATCCCAGAGGTACCTGGCAATCAAAGGTTAATTTTGTGCAGAGGAGTTTTAGCACGAGGTGCTCCCGTGGCATCACGATTCATTGAAAACTGCCCATCACATATGATAAAACAGCACGTGCTACCACGCATCTACAACACAGAGTCATCCTACCAGGGACCGTGGACACGTGAGACCCACCCGCCCTCTGAGGGCAGGGAACCCCAGTCACTCCCAGATCTGAGAGCGTGGCTGAGGGGCAGGAAGTGCAGGCTGTTTCAGAGGGGACTGCAGAAACAGGGACAACAAATTGAGAAGTTTAGCAGATAATCCCCAGCCCCCAGCCGAGGACGCTTCCCCTGACCTGCAGAGAAGTTACAAAATTAAATTTTTATAAACAAACACTTGGCATCTTTTACTTCAAGCAGCAACAGGGCCTCTGCTCATTTTAAAGTGGTTGTAGCCTCGAGGGTCAGCAGCCCATCTAGCGCCTAGCTCTTGGGGCTGCGTGTCACGGTACTTAACGCGCCCTGTGCACAGGGAGGGATTAATCCTCCAGCAGATGCGACAGAGAGAGGCCTGGCCACAGTCCGCAGCAGAGCTTCCTCAGCCACCGCACTTCTGTCTCAGTATCTCTGCAGCCCGGCCACCACCCAACGCCTCGCACTTCGGTTTGGATGTTGACCTCACACGAAACTCCTCCGGATAAAAGGAATGGGGAGTGCCTCCCTGCCTGCCCACCCCGTGCCTTCCCTCATTCCCCTCGAACTCAGGGTCAGACCTCTGAGGAAGCAGATGCTTATCTGGGAAGAGTCCAGCGGTCAGTCCAAAGAGAGGACTCCCGCCTCCCTCCCTGAAAGGGCTTTCGGAGGGAGCTCGGACGCTCTGCCTCGGCGTGCAGGGGCTGGGTAATTGCCGGGCTGACCCTCTGGAGCCGCCTGCCCTGCTCACCTTTCATGATAATGCCTGGTACAGCCTCATCATGAAATGTGCTTATTAATCTTACTCATTTGACACTGCGCTCTTCTGCCCTGAGCTAGATGTTAGGAGAAAATGATAGGGATAGATTCTGCTCCTGTCAGACTTACCAAGACTTTCAGAAAACCAGACTATCAAAGGCCATCTGTCGCCCACTAGCCAAGCATTCACGGTGACCCCGAAGGTACAAGCAGAATGTTAAAGACACAGATCCACAAGAGGGAACAGCGAGAAGACCTGGGCCACACCCCAGGCACCCCCCCGCCCCCAGAGAGCCGCCGCGGAGCCAGTCCTCCCAGAGATGGCATGTACCAAGCCCCCGACCTGATTCACGCCTCACTGCTTCATATCTAATTCATCAAAAGACACTTGGGCTTCTCAAATCAGGAACATTTTTATTAGCTTCCCCAGGAGTTTTATGGCACAAAGCCATACCTAATGATTCTATTTTATGGCAAGTTATACATTCAAACAGTGCTCTGAAGTCAGGCAGCAGGTAAGACTCAAATCTTTGTCAAAAAAGATTCCCCCGTTCTTTCACTTTTAAAATGTTTATAAGCTTTCAAACAGTTGGGAAAGTGATGTGGAGCATTTTAACAGGCTTCCCCTTCTCACACGGGGCCTGGCATGGGCTGACGCAAAACGCACCGCACTGTTCGCAACGGGAGCTGACTTCGCCTGCCCACCTCCTCCGCCTGGGGACATCTGGCAATGTCTGGACACGGTTCTGGTTGTCACAACTCGGGGGTTTGTGCTATGGGCATCTAGTAGGAAGAGGCCAGGGATGCTGCCCGACTACACACTATTTTCTGATCATCTGGCCCAAAATGTCAGCAGTGCCGAGGTTGAGAAACCCTGCCTTTGGGCTTCTTCTGGACTAGGCATGGCAGCCCTCCCACCCCTGGGACACCAGACACTGATCTGATCACTGTGCCAGGTTTTCAGTGCTGGCTAATGAGACTTGTATTCTTTTATGTATTCTTGGTGTACATTTTCAATGAGCAAGAATAAAACGTCATCATAAACAAAATGAGGAAAGTGAAAATAAGACCACCTCAGAAGCTCAGAACACATGACAACAGTCACTGTTAACTAAACCCTCCCAATAGTTCCTCTGCACTTTTTAAGCTTCACCCAAAACGGAATTTACCTACTGAAAAAACAAAATAACCAATTCCAGCCATCACAGATGCCTGCTGAAAAGCAAAGCAAGTTCTCTGCTATACTGCGGTGATGTGGTCAGTGAGAGCCCTGGACTTGGGAGGGGGTCTGGTCCTGATTCACCACTCCCAAGGGCTGGGGCTCCATCACTTCCCTTCTCAGAGCTTGAGTGCTCCTGATCAGCACAGTGGAGAGAAAGCAACTTCCCCTCCCAGCCTCCAGGGAATCATGAGAGCCAAATGAGTTCATGGGTAGGAAACTGCTTTGTAACCCGTAAGGGGCTATATAAACATACGTCAATACATTTATGACATTTATACATGTAGGACAATGTGTGACAGCAAACCAAGGGTCCTTCAGACTCGTGGATCCTTTTCATGAAATGTCACAGCTGGAAATGACTTTGGAAATCAACTAATCCAACCCTTTAATTTTACGGAATGTGAAGATGACCATCACAGAGGTCAAGGGACCCAGCTAAGGCCATGAAACAGCCCAGAAGGGCTCAGGTCATCTACTCCCAAAGCAGGACGCTCCCCACGCCTTCCCATTGGTGACGTCTTCCCTCCCTGTTTTAAGTTCCTAGAGAGAAGAAGCACATCTTACACACAGGGTTCAGAGGGCCTTGAACACAGGAGATAACTATTTGCCGAATCAGCGAATCTTGACTTACTACGTCGTAGCCTGTCGGGGCTCGGTTCCGAGAAGCCACCACCCCCACTCCCGTGATGGGATCCATTGACGTCTCTGGCAAGGCTTCTGAAAGGTCTTTGACTTCAGGCATGGCGGATTGCTCCTGGTTCCAAAAAGGAAAAAGAAAGCGTACAATTCAAACGGAGCATTTAAAGTGAACGATGTCAAGTCTCGCACAGACAGAACCAGCGTCTTGGGGCAAATATCCTGAACTAAGCTCCACGTACCTGGACTGGCTAAGGGAGCCCTGGACCCTTTCCTCCGATCAAGAATTCAAGTCATCTCCAGCCCCTGCTCTTCTCAAGTGAGCTTTGAACACTCTCCTGCCCAGCTGCCTGACTTCTGAACAGATACCACCAGCTTCTCTGAGGATGAATCAGACACGGCTAAATATAACAGTACCTTCCGTCTCTCTCCCTCACAATACCTCCCTGCAGAAGTGCAGCCTTCCAAATTCACAGCCTCTACCACATCCAAGGGAGGACTGTTCGGGCGGCAGAGCTCTGCAAACACACAGAAGAAAGTGCTCTGGGCATGGAGGCCAAGGCATGGCAGTGGAGTCCAGGCTCTGTGACTTACTAGCTGGTGACCGGGCAAGCAAGAGGTCAGGACACTGACAGTCGCAGAGCTGCTGTGAGAACTAAAGGAGTCACGTAAATCAAGGGCCTGGAGAGGTTCCCTGGCACATAGTAGGCGCTCAACAAAAAGCAGATGAGACTGGAGGGTTCGGGATACAAAGGTCCAGTGTGACTGGCCAGAAACATGGTTGGTGCTGCTCCCAAGAGGACCGGCGGGTCCCTTTGTTGTGTTTAATCCAGCAGGTCATGTGGGCACTTACTCAAAGCTAAACACTAACAATGACCATAATTCTTATTGGGCACTTTGGGAGAAAGGGAGGGAAATGCAATTATTATTCTGCTGCTGATTGCCTCTTGATGTGACCAGAGGAGACAAGCAGAATAGAGAGAGAGCACCGGGTCTGGGCAGCTCGAGTGGCAGCGCACCAGAAAGCAAATGAAAAACCTAACACCTTATGTAAATGGCTTTTAGTGCTTTTAAAAGGACAAGCTGTGAAAAAGAGCAAGTTAAATTCTACCTCCTTCTGCAGCAACTGAACTCCACTGGCTGTAGGTCTGCCAGACCTCTCAAGGCTGGGCACTGCTTCTAAAGTAAACCAAACGCCCTGCCTAACTAGGCAGGCAGGAGGAATATTCTTAGTTCTCAGCCTAGAATCAGGAAGGGCAGAGGCTATTAAAAATGACTACAGCCTCCTGAATAGAAACAACCAGAATGCTGTATGCAAGTTACCGTGTAATCAGCGTCCCCTGGAACCCACGAAAGGCTCCAGAAACAGACTTGTCAGTGCAACGGAGCCAAGTCTCGGGTTAAGGCTAGGAAGTGCCTGGCAGCAGCCACACTCTCAGCTTCTGTTTATGACAAAAGCCAAACTAAGTTATGCTTTACTTAATTCTACTGAAAACAAACTTCTAGAAGCACAGGGCAGGGGGGACAGGACAGCAAACCACATCACTGCATCATTTTCTGTTTTCAAATTTCACTTACCAGGCAGCTTTACCTGCATAAAGAACAGGGTTTAATGCTTCCTGCACACAGTAGGCACTAAATAAATATTTACTGACGGAATCTGCATACATGCCCCCAATAAAGGTTTAGAATTAAATATCTGCACCAGCCCAATCCAAAGCAAACACTGATCAAAAAGTACTTCACTTGGAAAACCCCATATTCCTGGTAACATGGAAATAACGTTGCTGCAGTTTGCAAAATATTGGTACCTGCTGTTGGTTACCAAAATGCTTGCAATTAACAACTCATTAATAGAATGTACAGTTCTGCCAGTGCTAAAATATCATGCTGTGAATTTAATAAAGAACATCAGAGGTAAGTGTTGTTTTTTAAGATAGTAGGGCTTCCACTATCTGAGAGAGAGAGAGAGAGGGGGGGGGAAGTGAGCATGCGAATAAATAAGAAACATTTTATTAGCTGAGAGATGCCCGTCCTCGGGTCACCACATCCTCAGCCACGTACTGATGACAATGGCCCTCCTCTGCTCTGCAGCGTGAGCAAGGGCAGGGGGCTGACGCCGCTGCTCCCACAATGCACCGGGCAGCCCAGCACCGGGCCCCAAGATGGCTGCGGGCGGCCTCCCCGAGCAGACAAAGAAGCCGGCGGCCGGACCCGCGTGCCTGGTCATGGCCCGGCCTGCAGGCTGGGAGGATGCGGCAGGCAGGGCATTAGCACTGAGCATCTCGGATGCACGCCTCCCTCTTTCCTCCCCCCCCACGCCCCCCCGCAGTGACTGTGCCCTGGGGATCCAGCAGCCTTTGTGAGATACAGACAAATGACTCCTCGCCACGCGGAGCTCCGCAGTGGAGGAAGCACCACCACCAGCAAAGGAAGCTTTTAATGAGAAACGCCCAAGATATCCACGGCAGAGGCAATCACTCAAAGCAGCCTGCCCTGAATTACATATTTTCTGACTGCAAATTACTCTTAACAGCGTCTCTACCGTCACTTCAATTGACCTTCCTAACAAAAGGCCATTTATTAACTAGCTCTCGGTGCTCCCGGGGCTGTGCGAAGCCTCCAGCCAGAAGGGATGGCACCACTGTGTCCGCGACTGCCCGGGTCACAGGCCAGGCCTCTGTGAGGGGGAGAAGAGGCCATTAATGCTGGGCTGCAGAGCAGACCTGCCGCGGGGGAGGCGGGGCGGCGGCAGGGTGTTTAAGGCCAACATTAACCTGTCTTGCAAGATGCGATGCTGGGCTACAGCAGAAAACGCGAAGGCCTACTTGCAACAGCTGGTGTCATCCTCAGCACTGCCCGCCCAGCACCCACCTCTATCTCCAAATCCTAGCTGCACACAAAACACACTAACACACCTCCCCACATGCGAACAGCACCCTGCAATTACCAAAAAGCTTTCTCGGGCTCCTTCTCAATCGATGCTCACACCAAACCTAGAAGGTGGCTGGGGCGTATTATCCCTATTTTAGAGGAGGAAAACGGAAGCCTGGAGTTCCCAGACACCAAGAGCTGGCAGAGGGCAGAGCCCAACGGGACCTCTGGCTCTCCTTCCCCAGCCTGGTCTGCTTTCCATACACTGTGTAGAGACAGACGGACTTACCATCCGATATCCCATCAAGAAAGCACTTGGAACACCAATTATATTTTAAAATGCCAACGCTCTTCTTTCTCTAGCTGTAGCCCAGTAACGGAAGCAAGGGGGAGAAAAGTACAGAAAGACAGAAGTAACATGGGATTAATTTTCCCCACACCTCAGTTTCAAGATTCAACATTTCCCTCATAAATAATTTACAACAATAAAAATGAGCTAAGGCCATGTTTGTGTACGACGGAGGTAAATTTAGACCTAATGAGGGAGATCTGAGCCCTGCACAGGAGCGAACAGGTTGATGTATAGCACGGTGCGAGTGCGATCCACGGCACACGGGGGCTCCATTACCAACTGGAAGTCACAGGGCCAACCGGGGTGGAGGTACAATTGGGGAAACTTCTACCGTCCCAGCTGTGGCTGCAAGGAGGGCTTCCACAGAAAAAGCCAAAAGTTGATGCAGTATTTTAGAGGCCAGGATAACAGATGCTGAGATTTCTGAGAACTACAGGATTGAGCCAACCTAAAGCTAAGTCGGTTCTCAGTAAACGCCAGGTAAGGAATGAAGACGGTGGCAGCACCTGGGAGTCACATCTGCCCTCGGGCACGGAGAGGGTACATTGGCGACACTGACCTTGACCTAGTCCTCCTAGCTTGACCTCGCAGGTCATTTGGTCCCTATCCCAACCTCTACCCCGAGTGTGCAGCCAGCCTCACTCAGATCACTGCCAAGGCTGGGGGCTACAGAGCCTCGCTCTGGACAGGCATGCCCGTGTCTGCCCCGAGAGGATTTCTCTGCAAGGTGGGGAGAGAGACAGAGAATGAGTGTATGAGTGTGTGGGTGTGTGTGTGTGTGTGTGTGTGTGTGTGTGTGTGTGTGTTGTACATACTGGGACTAGAGAGGCTGGATGGGGTCAGTTAGGGTGAGGTGTGATTTCCAGGCCAGCAGGATTTTTTCCATGCTGTGTTCAATGAGTTCTATCCAATAACACTGGGTAAGAGAACAGCTTCCTACGTGAGCCTGCAATGCTGCAAACAGTGCCTGGGGGAGGCCCCAGCTCCCAGCACTGCAGCACCTCACCAGTGCTGTCATCCCAGGTTCACAGAGAAATGAACTTTAACTATAAAGCCCCTTCCATACAGACAGCACACGGCTCCCTTGTAGCTGATCAAAGAATTACTACAACAGTGTACTTAATCCCTATAAGTCAGCAGTGCTGGGCTTAACTGATGCTGAACATTGTTTCAGAATCAAAGGCGTGCCTCCCGGCCCCAGTCTGGGAGAAAACTAAGCTACTGTATCACAGTTGAAAACTCAGGGGAACTTTGATATCATCTCTGTTTAATTTCCCCGGCCCTGTGAGCCTGGGGTTTATCTCGTTTTATCAGCTCCTGTACTGAAATCAAAACCCAACTAGCAGAGCTCAGACCTCTCTCCACGGAGGCCCTTCCAGCAGCAGGGTGGGGTGCAGGCCGAGGAGTTTAAAGCACTTTGCGCCCGGGGGCGGGGGGAGGCAACAACTGCCGGGGGGCAGGGGGTGCTGCCTTCAAAGGAGGCGCAGCAGGGACCCCGGGTGAGGAAGGAAGGCCGACTCAGAAGCGGAGCCCTCGCTGCCCACCAGAGCTGAAGGTGGGACTCGCACACAACTTCTGAGAAGAGTAATTTCAAAGTACTGCGGGGGGAGCAGGTTAAATTGGGCTACTGCAGTTGAAATGACAAAACCAGTGAGTTAATTAAGTCCCTCCAGAAGGATGAACTTGTGATCAGATTGTTTGAAATCCAAAGTCAAGGGCACAAAAGACAAACTGTCTGCCCACATCTAGCAGCTTGTGGGGCTGAGGAAAAGCAGTGGATAAATAGTTCACTCCCTGCGGGAAACGGCCGAAGAGCAGGGCCTCCACCGGGAACGGCCGTCCCCCAGGAAAAGCTCTGGCTCTGGCCGTCGTGGGGCAGCTCTCTGCCTGTTTCCCAGCAACAGCAGTGGTACCAGTGGGCTGCGGGGAACCCGTGCCCTCCTCTGTTGCTCCATGATTCCTGGCACCTTCCTGCTAACAAATCTTATGCAGGGGACAGAGGACAGGGGAGGCCAGGCTTCACCAATGTACCCACAACACATACACATACACAAACTGGGCCACCTCAGGCAGCCCTGGTGCAGAGCCCTACCTCCTAAGGAGACTGCAGGCTGAGGCCAGAGTCCCTGCGGCAAACAGGCACATGGCCAGCCGGCTCTGGGGGCTGCCCATGGGGGACCCAGGCTGAGAGGCGTCCACTACGGAACCTCAGGATAGCATCCTGGCGCCACCTGTACTACTTATCTAGTGACCAGTCAGAAACCAAATCGTTCTGACAAATGCTGTTGAGTACGACCTGGTGGCAACAGGCCACAGGCTGCTGGGAAGGCTGCTAAGATACTGGGGAACTAAAGCAAATATTTTCCTAAGCTCCCCTAGATCACAAAGAACTTTCCAGCTAGGGAACTAACAATGGCAAGCACTTCCTTTTTCTCCAGTGAAGGTCTGTTACTTCTAATAGGAGAATCTGGTGTACAAATGCATCCATTCCATCAGACCTATGTTTAGACTGATGTTAACCATTGGATTACCAAACCCATTTTCCATAAACCACGTGAGGCGGGCCTGCGGTTTGGGCTGCTGCAGCCCGTGCAGCGCAGTGCTAGATCCTGGAGTTCTCTCGCCCCAGATAAATCAGGATCAAGTTCTACAGCGCTGCCGTGGCCAAAGGCCTGCCCCTGCGGGCCCGAATGTGGCAAACCAGGGAGCCTGGTGCGCTCCAGGCGGGGGCGTTCTCCAGTACACTGTGAGCCCCACCGCAACCTGCAACTCGCTCACAATCACTGCAAATGGAGGTCGTCCCCACCCACTCCCATCAGGTCTAGTGTCATACTGTCGCCTGGAGAGAAGGAAGGACACTGACAGAAGGCAGATGCCCTACAAATGAACCCACCCCAGGAGGTCCCGAGAGCAACGTTCTCTTGATATTCGGTGACATAAAATGGTCACAGCCTTGGCTTGATGGCCACAGTGTCCAGAGCAAAAATGTCACCTCAATGCTGGGCAAATGGGCTCCCAGGCCAGAATCATGAGAACACCTGGCTTCAGGTCAGCAGACACCTCCCATCACGACCACCCACTCTGTGACTTGCACATGGGTCTTCAGAGTTTCTCTGGTCATACAATCATTCTGTGTGCTGATGACTTCCAAATTACCTCCACGGCCCGGACTTTTCTCCTGAGACTCAGACGAGTGTGTCTAGTACCCTGCTGGCTATTGTCACCCAAGTGTCCCATTAATACCTCAAACCTGGCTGACCTTGCCATCCTCCCACCTGAAGCATCTCCCACGTTCCTGGTACCTAACAGGACCTGGTGCGTAACAGTCAGCCCACAAATGTTTACAGAGAGCCCTTGTGCTGAGCGTGACACAATGGTGAAGATGGAAACCCCAACATTCTGGATGAGGAGTTCTCAAACTCTAGCATGCATGAGTCACCTAAAGAATTCCCTAAAACAGAGTCTTAAACCCACTCCCAGAGATACTGATTCAACTGGTCTAGGGTGGGGCCTGAGAAGCTGCATTTCTTTTCTTTTTTATAAATTTATTTTATTTAATTCATGTTTATTTTTGGCTGTGTTGGGTCTTCGTTGCTGTGCACGGGCTTTCTATAGTTGCAGTGAGCAGGGGATACTCTTTGTTGCAGTGCGCGGTCTTTTCATCGTGGTGGCTTCTCTTGTTCCGGACCACAGGCTCTAGGCGCATGGGCTTCAGTAGTTGTGGCACACAGGCTTAGTTGCTCCACGGCATGTAGGATCTTCCTGGACCAGGGATCGAACCCGTGTCCCCTGCATTGGCAGGGAGATTCTTAGCCACTGCACCACCAGGGAAGTCCCAGAAGCTACATTTCTAACAAGATCCAGGTGATGCTGAAACAGCAGGTCCATAGTCCAAACTTTGACTACAAGGCAGTAGGTACTCATTAGATGTTTGATGAAGAAGGAAGGGAGGGAGGGAGGAAGGAACCTGAAGGTCATCATCCATGGGGAACAGCCTCAGAGTAAGTCCCCCAGTCTTTCCCTCCCCAACACAGGTTGCCCAAGAGCACCCAGTTCCTCCCCTATGGCACCCATCCCACCATTCAAAATCTGGGTCACATCTCCCATTCACCCCAAACCTTCCCCACTGCCCAGCCAGACAGGTGCTGTCACTAAGAATCCTGATGTTGTCCAAGGACATGGCCTTAGCACATACATGTGCACACATGCACGCACGCACATACACACTTACACACAGTCTTGCCTCTCAGAAGGCTATAATACTTTCCCTAGCAGAACATCAGTTATGCAAAGGTATATGTCCACCACAGTGCCTAGCCCACAATGAGAACTCAATAAATGGATTACGGATAGATAGATGGTTGGATGGATGGATGGACGGGAGGATGGATGAATGAAGTTCCTGTCCTCCTCTCAAAATCGCCAATGTTTCATCGGATTAAGGGGGGCATATAAAGCACCAGAGGCAATGGTGAGAGTGCCACGCTGGGGTCACTGATGCTCCACGCAGGACAAACACCACGATCCCAGGGCTGGGCCATCTGCCGAGGAAGGGAGGTGGGACTGTGGCACTCCAGGGGGTTCCAGAAGTGGGTGTGACTCAGCTGGAGCAGGCTGGATGAGAGCCTGGCAGGAGGCTGCACGAAGACTCCCCTAAGGAGTTTGTAAAAACTACAGCTGCCTGTTCCAACCCCCAGGTTCTGATCTAATTGATCTGGGCTGGGTCAGAGACTGGAGAATGCAGAGCCCAGGTGCAGTGCCACTGTGCTGGGTGACACAGCGACGAATAAGTCATGGGTACTGCCTGCAGGGCTCACGGGCTGGAGGAAATGTCCCGAAAGAAAGGGACCGCAAATGAGGCGATGCTCCCTTTTGCTGGGCAGTCAGGGAGCTGGCCTTCCTGAAAGATGGCGGGTGCAGAGTACTGCAAGGAGTGCAGGCAAAAGACACGGCACCAACGGTGGCGTGAATAGTCCCAGACTGTCTGGGGAACTGTAAGTAGCAGATGGGCTCTGAAACAAGCTTATGAAACGCTTAAACAAACAAATAAACAAAACCGGTAAATACCTGTCTGCACTTCTCTGCTATTTCTGAGGTCTAAGTAATGATGTGGATCCTCAGGAAGGAGCGCCCCAGTGGTCAGAAGGAAGAGATTCCCAAGTCTTGCGTTCCTATTTCCTCTCCTGTAAATGAATGCTTCTCAAGCCAAGGCCACTTCCTGCAGACCCTATAGGGCCTCTTCATGCTATTAGCTCAGGGAAGGATTGGGAGGTAAAGCAGAGGAATGGAAAGGGTGCAGACTTGGGACTCAGAGGGACCAGGGCTTGAGTCGCAGCTCTGACACAGCTGTGTGACCCCAAGCAATTCAACTGAATTGGGCCTAAGTTTCCACGCCCCTCAAATTGGAATAATGGATGATAATATTTTCTTTACAAGGTTTTAATGTATATAAGGAACTTGCAGAACTTCCATCAAAAGATACAATCAACAGAGTGAAAAGACATCCAAAAGAATGGGAGAAAATATTTGCAAATCATATACCTGATAAGAGGTTAAAATCCAAATCTATTAAGAACTCCTACAACTTAGCAATAACAAAAAGCAAATAACTCGATGAAAAAATGGGGAAAGGACTTGAAAAAGGACATTTCTCCAAAGCTGATATACAAGTGGCCAACAAGCATCTGAAAAGATGTTCAACATCATTCCTCATTAGGGAAATGCAAACCAAAGCCACAGTGAGATATCATCTCATACCCATTAGGACGGCTGCTACCAAAACCCAGAAAATTAGTGTTGGTGAGGATGTGGAAAAATCGGAAACCTGGTGCACTGTTGGCGGTAATGGAAATGCAGCAGCTACGGAAAACACTGTGGTGATTCCTCAAAATATGAAAAATAGAATTACTATATGACCTGGCAATTCCACTTCTGGATATATACCCAAAAGAACTGAATACAGGGTCTCAAAGAGATATTTGTACATACATGCTCACAGCAGCATTATTTGCCATAGCCAAAAGGTGGAAGCAACCCAAGTCTCCACAGACAGGTAAATGCATAAGCAAAATGTGGTCATACATACAAGGTAGTATTATTCAGTCTTAAAAAAGGAAGGGAATTCTGACACTTGTTGCAGTGTGGGTGAACCTTGAAGACATTATGCTAAGTGACATAAGGCAGTCACAGAGAGACAAATACTCACAAATATGATTCCATTTATATGAGGTACTTGGAGTAGTCAAATTCCTAGAAAGTAGAATGGTAGTTGCCAGAGGCTGGGGAGGGGGAAACAGGAGTTTTATGAGTACAGTTGACCTTTGAACAATGAAGGGGTTAGGAGTGCCAAAACTTCCAGCAGTCGAAAATCCGAATATACCTTAGAGTTGGCCCTCCAAATTCGGAGTTCCTCTGTATCTGTGGTCCTGCATGGGGATTCAACCGACCGCGGATGGTGTAGTACTGCAGTAGTTACTATGGAAACAATTCCACGTATAAGTGGACCTGCGCAGTTCATACCCATGTTGTTCAAGAGTCAACTGTATAGAGTTTTAGTTTTGCAAGATGAAAACGTTCTGGAGATTCGCTGCACAACAGAATGAATGTACTTAATGCCACTGATGTATATACATTTAAAAACAATTAGGATGGTAAATTTTATTTTGTGTGTTTCACAATATTTTTAAAAAGCATCTATAATTGGGGTTCTCAAATTTCAGTAAGCATCAGTTCAACCCAAGATTCTTGTTAAACATGCAGATTCTGGGGCCCCTTCCCCAGATATTCTGATTCAAGATCTGGGTTTGAGGCCCTGGGTTCTGCATTTTAATATACATCCTAAGGGTTATTTCTTAGTTCATTAAGAATTCATCTATTTCTCTCTCCTAAAGGATATTTTTTTGAACATTTTGCTGTGCTGATCAGTATCTGTTTGAAAAAAAAAAAAAGTGTGTGTGTGTGTGTGTGTGTAGAACAATCCCGTGTTGATCCTAGCCACAGGCCCAGCAAGACGGCCCTCCAGTCTTCAGGGGAGTATGGGATGCTGCAAAGCTCTAGTATGTGACCCCTGGGCTCTAGGCCCACGGGCCTCTCACATTTCAGCCTAGACAAGCTCTGCATCCCGCCAGAAGTGTGTCAAGTAAACCAACGCTTGCCCACAGGATATCCCCAACAAGAAGGCAACGTCAAGCACACCCTGCCTCCCACGCAGCTGGAGAGAAGAGATGTGAGGTTGGCAACCCCGCTGCAAACAGTGCCGACAATTCAGGGAAACCACAATTCCCAAGGGCGGCCCAGCGAGCACAAAGCCAAGGAGAGCCAGTGGGGCCAGTGCAACGCTGATCAGGGAGGGCCTCAGAGAGAGCGAGAACAGCCTGGGGAGAGGCAGCTCATTCAAAGAACCCAGGCCTCCCCTCCCACAAGCCAACGCGCAACCGAGACCGCTCACTCAACCACAGCCAACTAAATACAGTGTTCTCAGCCCACCACATCCAACCATGTAGTCATTTGTTATTTTCACCATCATAATAGCACCTTTGACATTTCCCACTCTTGACTCCAACACCATCATGACTTTCCAGTGTGGCAAGGATGTCGCTCTTTGAGCACGAAGCATGGAGCAGTTCCAACCTGCTAAGGCAGCGGGGCCGGGGACACTTGGATTCTGATGCTTCCTCAAGCAAATCTGCTGTGAAACTGATAGAGATGAACCTTCAGCGCCCACTCCCCCCTTCCAAGGCCCTGAGAGGGGATCACAATGTGTTCACACGGTTGTACGGTTTTGTAAAGCACCAAGATATCCTGGTACACAAACAAGACATTCTTGCATTGTTTTTCTTATAGTCCTCCCCCACCACAACAAACTGTCAAAACAGCAGACCCACAAAACCGGGCTCTGACGTTAGATCCCACTTACATTTAGTGAGGACCCACCAACGCCCTCCACAGTGTCACACACATTCATACACATTAGCCCATTCAGCCTTACGGGGTAGCTTTTATTCCTAGGCCCCTTTAACAAATGAGGAAATGGGGATTCAGAAAGGTCCCATGAGGTTCCATGACTTGCCTAGGGTCTCCTGGGTTCCAGGAGGTAAACTGACATTCTAAGCCCAGTGTTCTTTCTACTCTACCATCCCTTCCTAGTGGCCCTAAATAATAACCACAAACAGAAAGGCACTCTAAAAAAACCTGAAGCTACTCTTCTCATTAACCAGTTAACAAACCCTTAATAATAACCACTAATTTTTAATTTTTTTAATTTTATTTTTTTAACCACGCCATGCAGCACGCAGGATCTTAGTTCCCCAACCAGGGATCAAACCTGTGCCCCCTGCAGTGGAAGCACAGAGTCTTAACCAGTGGACCGTCAGGGAAGTCCCAATAACCACTAATTTCTATTAACTACTTGCCCTGTGGCATGAATGGAGCTGAGCACTTCTAATATTTCATTTACTTCTTACTATAATTCTATGAGATAGATATTGTCATTAGCCTCACTCTACAGATGAGGAAACTGAGGCTCAGAAAAGTTCACTAATTTCCCTAAGAACACACAGTAAGTAGAAAAGCCAAGGCTTAAGCTGAGGCCTAATTATAAAGTCCTTGCATTTAATCATGGTGCACTGTTCCAGCTAAAAGTGGGGAAAAGCCCACCAGCGGGAAGGAGGCAGGGCAGGGAAATGCCTTCAGCATAAGTCAGGAGTGCGGCCTAAATGCTAAAAGGAAGGAATAAAAAACGTGGATTAAAGAAGATGATCCTAAGCTCAAATGAACCAGTAATTGCTGTGTCAACTGCTGCACATGGGTCTTGGTGCCCAGGTCCCAGAAGAGGCCCCATTTAAATATTCTATGCATGGCACAATATCTTGAAATACCTGGTTCAATTTTCCACAAGCAAGAAAGGTGTCACCTGTCTCCTGTACTAATCTTCTGAGTACACTGAGTTGTTGAGTTAGTCTAGGCTTCCACACAGCTTATCTCCTAACTTTTCTAAGGCTTTTCTGGTGCAGCTGATAAGATTTTCTTGCCCTGTTAAAATGAGATGAGATCCAGCCAGCTGTCCAGAAATGTACAATGAGATTATACTGAGAAGGAATCATGGAGACAAAGGCCCCTAAAGAGACTCTGGCCTGCTGTCTGCTTTGTGGCAGAAAACTGAGCGGGGGGCTGGTTCGTGGGTGGGGGCGGGGAGCAGAGAAGGAGCAACAGCCATTTGCCTTTGGCCCTCCTGTGGCCTTCCCCTGTGCCTTGCTGAAGAGGCTGCAGAGGGGCAGGGAATACAAGAGTCATTTTTAATGGCCGGAAAGGCTGATGATTCAGGAAGAGTTGTGTGTTGGTAACAAAGAGGACGAAGATGCTCAAGGGTCTGCCTTCTTCACCCGGCCCCTGCCCCTGAGCCTCACTTGCGCTGGAGTCCCCCGTGGGGTTACCATCAACAGGCGCACCACCCTTCGAGCCTGGGTACTCTGGGTCTTAGGTGCCCCAGCCGGCACCTCACCTTGCACACAGGTGCCCTGGAGTTTGGGTGTCCTCTCTGCTCTGCCCAGGTCACAGATGAGGCCGCACCCTAGATCATGCCCGAGGCTCAGGTGCAGTCAGCTCGGCACCCACGTGACTACAGAGAGTGGCCCCCGGGTCCGGCCAGTGAAACCACTGTCCGGGTCTGTGCAGGTGACCGCCGTGCCCCGGCACAGGTGGGCCGCTTCACCTCTCACTTGGGCGGACGTGGCTCTCGGGAGCCCTCACCAGCCCCGGCCCAGGTTACGCTGCTCGCACCCTGGTCCCCGAGCTCCCTCCGGCTCCGCCAAGACGCAAGGCCAAGCCGGGGACGGGAAGCCGCGGCGCGCGCAGGGCCGAGCAGAGGCCGCCGGGCCTGTCCCCGCGGCCGGCCGGGCACACAGCCCGCAGGCCTCGGTGCGGCCCGGCTCCGCCCGTCCACCCGCCCCTCGGCCCGGGGCCTGCGCCGGCCCGCCCGCCCGCCCGCGGGGGCAGCAAGGGCGGCTCGGCCGAGCCTCCGCGGCGCCCTGCCCGCCCTGCCTCACTTAACTGTTCCCCGCTGGGGCGGCGGTGGCGGCGGCTGCGGCGGCGGCGGGTCCCGGCTCCGTCTCACGCAGAAGCAGCTTCTCATCGCCCGGGCGGCGCGGAAGGGGCCGGGCCCGGGGCCCAGGCGGCGGGGCCGGCGCCGCAGGTCGAGCGCAAGCCTCACCGGGGAGCGGCAGCGGCAGGGGCGGGGCGCGGCCTGGCGGCGGCGGCGGCAGCAACAACAGCGGCGGCTCCTTCCGCGGGCCGCGGCGGCGGGCCGGGGCCTCCCGGCTCTGGCGCTGGCTCCGTGGGAGGCGCCGGGCGCCCGAGGCTGGCTCGGGCGGGAGGAGGGAGCGGGAGCCCTCGCGTCCGGAGCCCGCGCCGCCGCCTGGCCGGCACCCCGCCTCCCCGCGGCCCGGCCCGTTAGCCCCGGGCAGGGCCCCGGCGCCGCCGACCTGGCTTCTCCGAGTACGCAGGCGGCCCCCACCCCAGCCCAGACCCACGGGAGCCCCGGGCCTGTCGGAGCCTGGGCCCCCAATTGCCCCCCTCCCCCAAGTTGGCCTCTTCCAGGGACCCGCAGCCTCCTCATCTCTCCTAGGCCTCATTGTACCCTAGACTAATCCTTCAGCACAGCCTTAGATCCCTAGAAGCCCCCAGGCCACACACACACCACCCGCCCCCCGTCACTTGTAGGGACACCCAGCCCTACTGAACCCCAAGCCAATCCTTCAGTTCATTACAGTTCAGGAGACCCACTGGTCCAGCTGACCCCACATAAGCTTTGCTTGGCCCTAGTCCCCACTGCTAATACCAGGCCTTTCAAACTGACCCCGATCTCCTAGCAATTCTCTGCCTTCCCCTTATGCTGGGCAAATGATCTACCCACAGAGGTCTATAGCAAGAACTATTGAGGGCTGGCCTCCAGGAAGCATGTAGAAGTTTAAGCACACCTATCGCCCTACAGTACTTTAGAAAAGGTACAAGCCAGAGGATAAAATGGAACTGGATGAGGAAGGGGGTCCAGAGCTTGGCCCTCAGCGAGAGTGGCTACTATGAAAGGTGGGAGTCAACTCTGCACCCTTAACCAAAATTGCTGTACACAGCCCCAGCAAGGCACCCCGGAGCAGTAGCCAGCATGCTATTTGTTAGAGCTGAGGACCCTGCAGGACTGATCAGCCTCACTTCGCTAATGCCTCAAGTGTAATTTTCACACATTCTAGGCTTTTCTAAAATAGCTGTCTGATCCTAAAGGAAAGGGTGCCAGGAAGAATTGGCTGGTGGGAAAAAATGTCCTGTGGGGAAGCCTTGTTAGTGTGTGCATTCCTGAGCATCTGTATCACTCAGAAATGCCACTACTTCAGATGGTTTTACAGGCAAGTTCTATCAAACCATTAAGGGACAGATAATCCTTATGTTATTTAAACTGTTACACAGAAAAAAAAAGTTTTCCATTTCACTTCCGAAGTTTAGCATAACTCTGATAACAAAACTGACAGAGATAACACCAAAATGGAGAATTACAGATCAGTTATAGAACACTAGTCTCCAGAGAATTTAATGTGTTTTTTGAAAAAGAGGTTCTGCAGTCAAATAACTTGAGAAAGTGCTAGTGCTGGATGCCATTTCTAGTCTATATCTTTTGGAAAATCACAATAAGTATTATTAAGGTCTCTGTGAAGTCCAAGACTAAAGAAACCTGATTAACCTGGCATTTCCCAAACTCATATGAGCCAGGACCACCTGTTCAAAGTTCACCAATTAATCTCTAACATGTGAATCATTACTCTTATAGACCAATCTGCTTAACTATATAGTAGTTGCAAAATTTTAGCAATTTGAATCCAACTTGCTGTAAAACAAGTCAAAATCCACCATAATCAAGCAAGATTTATTCCAAAAGTACAAGGATGATTCAACATTAGGGAGTATGTAAATTCATTTCATTATTAAAGAAAAGTAAATCACAGGATATTATCAACAGGAGAAATACTTTTAAAATATTTGATAAATTCAACACCAATACCTTACAATTTTCTTAAAAAACTCTTAATGAACTAGGAAGAAAACTTAAGTTTCTTAACATGACAAAGTTTATTTATCAGAAGCCATCCACAAACATATTTAATGGTAAGACACTACGGGTATTCTCATTTAAGTCAGAAACAAAACAAGAATGCCCATTAAAATTGGTACAAACTAAAGCCAATGCAATAAGATAAGAAAAATAAATAAGAAATACAAATAATGGAAAGGAAGAGACAAAATTGTCATTTGTTCATGACGTAAATGCATGCCTAAAAATAAAAATTTAAGGGAATCAACTAAAAAGCTTAGAGACTTTGGTAAAGTGGCTAGTTATAAGATAAAAATGAAAATCAATGGCTTTCCTAAATGTTAAGGGAAAAGACTTCTTTTCCATATAGAGGGACTTCCATTAGAAAAAGACTCGTGACCTTTCTCTACCCTAGAGGACAATGAATGGTTTATCTCACTAGTGAGTGTGGGAGAAGGAACTAGACAAGAACAGGTGCTCTGAGTTCTCTTTTTTGGCTTTTGCTTACTGCAGAGAGCAAATATTTTCATGTGCTCTCCACCAGGTGGTAAGTGGACCTGTTTCTGGGGTAAAGATACTATTGTCCAGCACTACCTGCTTTTATGGAGGTAAATCTATCCAGTTCAGGGAGAAATACAGCAAGCCTACTTGCTTACAGATTAAAAGCTACATTTTTCCAGTCAACTTTATCAGTAATGTAGTATTTTTATCTCCTATGTCTCTTTTCTGTACCCATGCCTCAGTTTCTTCCAAATTCAGAAGAGGAAGAGAAGTTATTATTTAGAAGATTCCCTAATTACAACACTAAATATCTGTGATTTCCATTTAGAAAGTATGACTTTTTAAAAAGATTATATTCCATTAGCAATGAATACTTAAAATACCTAGGCATAAACTTAACAAGAAATGTCAAGGCCCATAGGAAAAAAACTATAAAACCTTACTGAAGGACATAAAAAATAAGTCCTTAGTAAAGGAAAAACATAACAAATCCCTGGGCAGGAAGTCTCAATATTGCAAAGATGTCATATCTCCCCAACTCAACTTATAAATTTAGTGGAATCCAAATCAAAGAGCCAATATAATTTGGCAGTGGGGTGCAATGGAACATGACAAAATTATTTTGAAACTTATCCCAATAAATAAATACGGGAAAATATCCAAGAAATTTTTTAAACTGAATAATAATATTAAATTATTATTATTATAAGAACATTATTAACAATAATGAATATACACTATAAAGTAACTTTTATATTATAGTGTAATATCTATTAGAGCAGTAATAATATTGTTCTAACATATTAATATATAATGTAAAACTTCAGTAAATAAAATTGTGGGCCACTAGTATAAGTTCCCTGTTTATAAATGCTTTGCTTCTATCCACTGACCTATTTGAATATTTCTAATATCCCACTCCAAACCATATTATCTCGCTTAGACCACTTCAATAAATTCCTTACTGATCTGGCTTTGCCTCCATCCAAACAATGGAAGATAGCAACAAGAATGGTCACTAAATAATAATAATAATAAAATGTAGCAAGTCACTCCCTTGCTTAAAGCTCTCCAGTGACTGTCCATAGGATAAATAAAATTCAAATGCTCCAACATGACCTACAAGATCTTGTCTTGTCTAGACCTTGCCTGCCCCTCCATCCACTTCTCAGCTGTTTCAGCCACACACTTGTTTCCTTTTAGATCCTTCAACATCAAAGCTCTTTCTTCCTTGGGGGATTTCACCCAGAGCACTCCTCTTCTCCATCTTTACAGGACCTGGGCTCTTCTCATCCTTAAACTCTGACCTTAAGTGTCACCTCCTTGGAGGCCTTCATGGTCATCTATTTAAGTATGTCCCCAGTGTTTACGTACCGTATCAGTTCATTTCCTGCTCATCACTCATCACAATTTGTACCTGTGTACTATTTGTTTACCTGTTCAACTGTCAGTCTCCCCACGAGACTAAAAGCTCCACCAAGGTATCTGTTCATCAAGCATAACTGTGCCACACATACTAGGCCCTCAAGAAACATTTGTTTAATAGATAGATGTGTCAACATTTAATATGTGCATATCCTTCGTCCATGTCTAATAATTATCAGGTAAGTGCACACAGATGTATGTTCAAGGATAATTATTTCAGCATTGCTTATAATGAGAAAATGCTGAATACATCCTAAATGTCTAGCAATACAAGATTAACTTGTTAAAAAAAAAAAGTTGTACTGACACAGAAATACACCATGGTATTTTGTTAAGTAAAAAAAGCAGTTTATAGAACAGAATGCATTTATTCTATGAGCCCATTAATTTTATATGTATTTGTGATTATTTATATGTATTAACATATGCATACAATACTTGGAAAAATGTATACCAAACATTAACAGTGGCTATATTTGGGGAAAGGGTAGAGACTTTTAGTGTATCTACAGACTTCATTGTCTTATGACGGGGTTACACCCTGATAATTCCGTCATAAGTTGAAAATATCATTAAGTCAAAAATGCATTTAATACACCACCGAACATCAAAGCTTAGCCCAGCCTACCTTAAAGTGCTCAGAACACTTCCATTAGCCTACAATTGGGCAAAATCATCTAGCACAAAGCCCATTTTATAATAAAGCATTGAACAGCTCATGTAATTTATTGAATGCTGTACTGAAAGTGAAAAACAGAATGGTTGTCTGGTTACAGTACGGTTGTAAGTATATTGGTAGTTTACCCTCGTAATCCTGTGGCTGACTAGGAGTGGCAGCTCCCTGCAACTGCCCAGCATCACAAGGGAGTATCCTACCGCACATCACTAGCCTCAGAAAAGAGCAAAATTCAAAATTCGAAGTAAGGTTTCTACTGAACGCGCATCGCTTTTGCATCATTGTAAAGTCAAAAATCGTTAAGTGGAACCATCATAAGTCAGGGACCGTCTGTATATCTATATTATAGCATATTTAGGAATATGGATGCAAATAACAGAACACCCAACCAACAGTAGCTTGAACAATAGGCATGTATTTGGCCAGGAGTCATCTACTTCCAGTCTTCTTGTTACAGGAAAATGAAGACATTAAGAATACATGTCCTTGCATCCTTTGTTGACCTCCTCAGGTGGTTGTCTCTTACACTCATGTTTGTTGCCTCACGGGCACAGGATGGCTCCTCCTGCTTCAGGTGTCATGGCCTCTTCTTTCATGGCAGGATGGGGGCTGGGGTGGGGAGCAAAATCTTTCCCAGAAACTGATCCCATGGCCAGAGATGGGTCACCTGGCCACACCTAACTGTGAAGGAGGCTAGGAAATTGGCTTTGGCAGTCATGGCCTGAGGCTGCCCATATCGCCAGGGCAATAAAAATCACTGTTCCCTTGGAAAACAGTATGGAGGTTCCTCAGAAAATGGAAAATAGAATTACAAGCAATCCTACTTCTGGATATATATCCAAAAGATACGAAAACAGGGTCTCAAAGAGGTATCTGCACTCTTATGTTCATTGCAGCATTGTTCACCAGAGCCAAGACATGGGAAAAACCTAAGTGTCTGTGATGGACGAATGGATAAAGGAAGTGTGAGACAAATATAGTTATAGATATGTAAAATGGAACATTATTCAGCCATAAAAAAAAGGAAATGCTACCACTTGTGACAACATGGATGAAACTTGAGGATATCACACTCAGTGAAGTAAGTCAGGGAGAGAAAGACAAATACTGTCTGAGCTCACCTATAGGTGGAATCTGAAAAGACTGAACTCAGGGGACTTCCCTCGTGGTCCAGCAGTAAGGACTCCACGTTCCCAATGCAGGGGGCCCAGGTTCGATCTCCAGTCACGGAACTAGATCCCGCATGCTGCAACTAAGACCTGGCGCAGCCAAATACATAAATATATATTAAAAAATAAAAAAAGACCGAACTCATAGACACAGAGAGTGAATTGGTGGTTGCCAGGGGCAGGGTGGGAGGATGGGTGAAGGGGGTCAAAGGGTTCAAACTTCCAGTTATGAGACCAATAAGTTCTAGGGATCTAATATACAGCATGGTGACTACAGTTAACCATACTGTGTTATACACTAAGAGAGCAGACCTTGCAAGTTCTCATCACAAACACACAAAATAACTGTGTAAGGTGATGGACGTGCTACTATGGTAATCGTGGTAATCACTGCACAATAGATACATCTATTGGATCATCATGTTTTACACCTTAAACACACACAGCGTTATATGTCAATTATATCTCAATAAAGCTGTGAAAAAAATAAAATAAAAATAATCACTGTTTCCTTATTAGGGAGGAAGGCCATTAAGATTTTTTAAAATTTTAATAATGAACGTATATAACCTTTATAGTCAGGGGAAAGAAAAGGTCAGTGTATTTCAGACATGATGAGATCCCAAAGGGTGGTCAATACCACAAAGAGGACTTGTTCTGAGAGAGGTGGGCAGAGTACGGGGAACAGCATGGAGCTCTCTGCTCGCCAGTCCAAGCCCACGCAGGTCAGGAAGCAAGTCCAGCAGCATCCTGAACCTGAGATCGCCACTGATCACTTCTATCCTTTTTGGCTCTCCTTAAGGGCTCTCTCAATAAATACATCATTGCCCCTAAGGCTGTTCTCTGGTATTGATCTGTAGGAACTAGATAGCAACAGACTGACTCTGCCTTGAGAGAGGGAGGGTAAACTCTCATCAGTTACCAGTCTTGCTGTCTAAACAGAACTTTACCCTGATCTGCACAGCTTTTAATCTGATCTGTGCTCTCAGATTGAACCCAGATGCTTGTGGGAGCAGAAGGCAGGCAGGTGGGACGAACACATTTGTGGGACAGGTGTATAAATGTGGCTGGCGCTCTTTCACAAGAGTTTGACTGGAAGGATGTGAAAAATAAACATGGCATAACCACAAATGGTGGTGTTGAAACTAAGAAACCATAACCACGTGCAGAACTGCTTTTATTACACAGAGGCACCACGTCATGACAGATCCAAAGTGTGATTCCTTCAATACCCTCCCTAACCAAGAGGAGCTTGACCCGGGGAGCCGGCACAGAGAAGGCAATCGAGAAAAGCCGCTTCCTTTTCTTTCGATTGTAACCTTCATGAGGGCAGGCACCAGCGGAGTCTTGTCTCTCTTTTCACCACTCCAGGGCACAGTAGATACTCAACAAATATTTTTTGAATGAATAATGGCAGCTCTCAGTAGCAGTTAGAAATCATGCTGATTTCCACTCACAGGGCATTTCCTCTGTGCCAGACACTGGGCTAGATCCTTCTGCAGAAATTATTTCACTCAATACTGACATTGACCCTGTGAAGCAGAAACTGGGACTCCCATGTTACAGCTATGGAATTGGGGCTTCCTAAGTCACACTGCAATAAGTGGGGGTCGGAGGCATCAAACTCCAAATCAAATGCTTATAACTTCACTGTACAAAACTCTGGAACAGGATTCCCAGAGTCCTGGAGAACATTCTGATGGACGGAGCCCTGCTACTCTATGGGTAACAGTTGTACCTTCAATCCCTCACTGGGAGTCCTGGCCAGCCTTCTGGATTTAGAGAGATGAACAGAGTCAGTTTTGCTCCCAAGATGCTCACAGTCTGGAGGGGATTCAGTTACTGTTGGTCAACAGCCATTTGATCATCAGGAACAGAAATGCACTCAAGTTAGCTTGGGCAAAAAAAGAGAAGCCATGGAACAAATGGGGATTTTCATGGGAGCCATCACAAGGCAGGAAAATTCCAGGGCTTTTCCAGAGTCACGTGTGTCTTCCTATTACTCCTTCTCCCTTGGTTGTGCCGGGTCTTAGTTGCGGCAGGTGGGCTCCTTGGTTGCAGCTTGAAGGCTCCTTAGCTGTGGCTCATTGGCTCCTTTAGTTGGGGCACGTGTGCTCCTTAGTTGTGACCGGTGGGCTCCTTAGTTGCGGCTCAAGGGCTCCTCAGTTGTGGCATGCGAACTCTTAGTTGCAGCATGCATGTGGGATCTAGTTCCCTGACCAAGGATCGAACACGCGTCCCCTGCATTGGGAGGCAGATTCTTAACCACTGTGCCACCAGGGAAGTCCCTGCTGCTGTTCTTCATCCTTTCTAACCCGCTACCTTTCTCTTCTCCCTGTTCGCAATCTACTGGGGCTGCTGTGATAGTACCGTTAGCCTGTCTATATCACATCAGTTCCAGAGAACTGCAGACACAGACAGGCATCTCTAAGCCCCAATTCCAGTCTTAGTGGGGGGAATCTGAAAGGTCTAGTAATGGTCAGGTGTACCCTGGACCCAATAACCTGGGGGTCAGGCACCGTTGCTCACAAATATTTTCTCCCAATCTACAGCTTCTCTTCTTATTCCCTTGATGCTATGGATTTTTAATAGTGAAATTTGAAAACTCAAAAAGAAGTTAATCCTTTGTTTTTGCTGTTTGTTGATTTTACTTTGTACTATTACTTCCCTGAGGTACTAAGCCTCACAGAAGAGGCTTTAGAGAGGGAAGAGCCTCAGGTTGAGATGCTAGAAGGAATTGCCAAGGAGAAAATGCACTGGGTAATATTTCAAAGTATTTACCAATGACACAGGTATTACAATATGGTGTGAAGTAATTTGCCCCAGGGTTTCAATACGTATAGTCAGAGTGCTGTTGTAATAGTGAGAATAGAAATATTCATTCTTCCAGAAAGAAGCTACAGAGAAAAAGGCCGGATACCCTGGTCTTTGAAGAATAAGGAGCAGTCAGCGACAGGTGAAGGAGGGAAGCTGTGGACACACGCAGAGTGCAGAGGAAGGGTGAGGGGCTGCTGGAGCTGCTGTGAAGGGCACACGGCTGGAGGGGAGACGGTGAGGTTAAGTGATGGCCAAGGCCAGCTAGAAGGCTCTGACGTCCCTGGCTGAAGGCCTTTGGGAGCCACATTCCACATAATCTCATCCCCCAAATGACCTTAAATACCAGCCTTATGCTGATGACTCTGAAATTTATGTTCCTAGCCTCGTCCTCCTCCTTGAACTCCACACACACATATCCAACAGCCTACCCGACTTGCCCATTTGAATGTCTAGCCAGTACCTCAAATGCATCACACGTAGAACTCGTTCCTGGTGGTCTCTTCCAAACCCGCCCCTCCCTCAGTCTTCCCCATCTCAACTGCTGGAAACTCCATCTTTCCAGGTGCTCAGAGAGAAACCCAGGAGCCATCTTTGCCCCCTCTTTCTCTCTTCTACTTCACATCTATTGTGTGAGCCTCAAGGCTCGGGGAACTAAAGGAGGTGCCTCTCCTGAATGCCAAGTTTATTTTTATAAGTGTGGGTTGGAGGCATAAAACTCCAAATCAAATGCTTTTTCGCTGAACAAAACTCTGGAACAGGATTCCCTGAGTCCTGGAGAACATTCTGACGGACAGAGGCCTGCTACTCTATGGATAACGGTTGCTCCTTCAATCCCTCACTGGGAGTCCTGGAACAAATGGGGATTCTCACGGGAGCCATCACAAGGCAGGAAAATTCCAGGGGTTTCCAGAGTCACGTGTGTCTTCCTATTACTCCTTCTCCCTGTGTCTGCCTCTGTGTTGTTTTTTTTTTTCGTGGAAGAAGACAGAGCATGTTCCATCTGAAGGGTGCATACAAGTTGGCCAGGCAGAAAATGGTGGGGTCGCAGCCCAGGAAGGTCAACCAGGCACAAAGGACAGAGGGCACAGGAATAGGAGAAGGAGGGAGGTCAGTCAGACCGCAAGCAGCCAGAGGAGGGAAGCCTGGAGAAGCACGTAAAGTCCTGCCAGCTCCTGCAGGGCCTGACAAGGCTTCTCTGGGTCCCCCAGCTCACCCTGCAGGCTTTCTGTGGCCTGTCGCCAATCACCAAGGTGTGTGCCTGCCCGTTCTGTATTCACCCAGACTCCCGCCCTTCGCCTACGTGGCCGCCCTCGGCTCTTGGCAACCTGGTTCCCAAACCTCTGTGTTTGGCTCTGGACCTTGGCCTCTGTTGTTCACCCAGCCTCCAAATACCAGTTCATGGGCCAGTGCCTGTCAATGGGACAGGAACTGAGAAAAGTAAGGACAATGTGGCATTATATAAGCAGAATTTCATCTCCTCGTTTGTCACCATATCACAGGAACATGGCTGGACGTAACGAATGTGAGTACAATGTCTGGAAGGCTCTGGCTTAAAAGTTAAGCTACGCAGTGAGCACAAAATGCACACTGGGAGCCCTAAGGGGAAAGATGCCTCTAACAGGCAGACCGTGATTACAACTAGAGGCCTGTCACGTGACCCATCAAGAGGCACACGATGTGAGGATTAAGGTATCACAGTAAAAGAAGACCTACAGTGACTCCAATTGTGACTCCCGAACTGAAAAGTTTTGAGGATGATCCTTTGAATGAAAAGTGGTAAATTGCCCCAAGCAGCTCCTCACGCAGGCAACTCCGAATAGCTCACTTATTTAATGATGATAAAATATTCTCACGGGCAATTCAGGAAGCACTAACGTACAGTGTCTGTGCGTATTCGGCTAGTGTGTCTATGCCTGTGCGTGACGCGTGTGCACGTATGATCTGTGTAAAGTTGTCAACTGTCTTTTCTAGGAATGTTCTATACTGTGCTATTATTTCCTTCCAACTTATGAATATTAAGATGCCCTTTTGAAAGTGAAATGATGGTGACAGTATGTACTTAGGAGGCAAAATAACTCTGTTGGTTTCCAAATTAGTTTTGGAATTCACCAATCCAGGATCCCAAGGTCTGGGAATCAGGGCCTCCCTAATTAAACGCTTGGAGTTTGTTTTGGTTTTTTATTGGAGTATAGTTGATTTACAATGTTGTGTTAGTTTCAGGTGTACAGCAAAGTGATTCAGTTTATATATATATATATATTTTTCAGATTCTTTTCCATTATAGGTTACTACAAGATATTGAATATAGTTCCCTGTGCTATACAGTAGGTCCTTGTTTTTACCTATTTTTTATACAGTACTGTGTATCTGTTAACCCTAAACTTCTAATGTATCCCTCCCCCCCGACCTTTCCCCTCTGGTAACCGTAAGTTTGTTTTCTATGTCTGTGAGTCTGTTTCTGTTATGTAAATAAGTGCATTTGTATTATTTTTTTAGGTTCCATGTATAAGTGATAACATATATTTGTCTTTCTCTTTTCTGACTTGCTTCACTTATAATCTCTAGGTCCATCCATGTTGCTGCAAATGACATTATTTCATTCTTCTTTATGGCTGAGTAATATTCCATTGTATACACATACCACATCTTCTTTATCCATTCATCTGTCATTGGACACTTAGGTTGTTTCTACATCTTGGCTAGTGTAACAGTGCTGCTGTGAACACTATGTATAATATATAGTGCTGTGTATAATATCTTTTCGAATTATAGTTTCCTCCAGATATAGGCCCAGGACTGGGATTACTGGATCATATGGTAGCTCTATTTTTAGTTTTTTAAGGAACCTCCATACTGTTCTCCATAGCGGCTGCACCAATTTACATTCCTACGAGCAGTGTAGGAATCCACACCCTCTCCAGCATTTGTTATTTGTAGGCATTCTGATGATGTCCATTCTGACTGGTGTGAGATAAACATTTGGTTTCGAAGTCTTGACTCCAGCTTTGACCTGAGCATCCCTTCAGGACACAACTTTCAGTGGATTTTGTTCCAGGAGGTAAAATTTGCCCAGCATTTAAGGCCACAAGTGACAAATTTAAAGGGAAAGAAGTTAGGCTACAATTTCAGAACCTAACCATAGCTCAGCTTCCCACTACTCATGATTCACTTTTTTTTTTTTTTTTTTTTTACAGTAACCAGAGTGCCAATTTGCAATATAAATCAGATTCTATTACTACCTGTGGTAGAGCCTGTTGGGAGCTCTCATATATCTGTGTACTCTTTCACGTTTCCCAGCCTCCCTGGTGGTTAGCTTGGCCATGCAACTAGTTCTGGCCAATGGGAGGATGTGAGCAAAGTGATTTGTACTATTTCCAGGTTAAGGTAGATAAGTAGCTGGTGAGCCTTCCCCACCCTCTCTTCTCCTTCTACCTGTCCCTAGGTAGATGACATCACAATGACCTTGAAGGTACAAGATGATGGAGCCACAAGATGGAGGCAGCCTGAGCTTCTGAGTTGCCAAATAGAGGAAATCCTGCAGACACACTGCAGGCTGTGATGTAAGAGGAAAATAAACTTCCATTGTTGGGGAAGCCACTGAGATTTGGGGGCTTATTTGTTACTGCAGCATAGCCTGTCCTACTCTTATTGACACACCGCCTTGCTAAAATACCTACCAGTACCTTCTTGGAAAAAATCTGCAATCTTTGCCTTGGCCTACAAAGCACTACACGCTGTGCCCCGTACCCCACTTGACATTCCTCTCCTGCTCCTATGTTCACTATGCTCTAACCATGCCAGCCTTCGAGTGATGCCCAAACACCCCAAGCTCACTCCCACCGTAGGGCAGTTCCACTGGCAATTCTTTCTGCCTGGAATATTCTGCTGCCAGCTCTTACTCCCTGCTGTCCATCATCTCAGGGAGGGGCTCCCTGGGGAGGGGGGGCCAGTGGGAACTTTGGGCCCTGTGAACACAATGGGCTGGAACTGAGCCATGTCCATAAAGCCAGGAGCCACAAGCAAGTATTTGCTAAGAGAAAGAGGCACCAGGACAACTCTGCCCAGGGCTCTCTGCCACCATATTCCTGATGAGCAGCCAGAGGCCCCGAGGCCTTTAGCGGAGCTGGATCACCCAACTGACATGACTAAGTCAGGCCTGGAGCTGGGGTTCAACCTGGCCACCAGATTCCCCTCCTGCGTACTGTCCCATCAGGCACTGTCAATTTATTTAAACATTCAACTTAAATAAACCATCTCTAGACACCTTTCAAGTTGTCCTAGTTAGTATCTACTCTAAAAGTCTGTTAGAACTGACAAAAGATAAAGAAGAAAAAAGAAACCTTGGGAAGTAAACAAAGCACTTATAAATCCAGGAAAGATCAAAGATGAAATTGCAATGGCCGTTAGAATACCTTGAGTTGGAGAACACTCCTTATCAAAACTCGCAGATTAGAGCCAAAGCCAAGGTTAGAAGGGAAATTTTACCCTCAAATCTGTGGTGGAAGAATCAGGCAACAAATAAAGCTACATAACATTACTAGGTAAGACAACAGTATAAACAAGGGAATTGGAAAGGAAGAAAGGAGCTAGTTGCAAAGACATTTCCAGATTATGATGTGGGTCCAAGACGATGTCGTCATGGAAATAAGAAAGTGCCACACTGGGGCTTCCCTGGTGGCGCAGTGGGTAAGACGCCGCACTCCCAATGCAGGGGGCCCAGGTTCGAGCCCTGTCGGGGAACTAGATCCCACATGCATGCCGCATGCTGCAACTAAGACCTGGCACAGCCTAAATAAATAAATATTAAAAATAATAATAATAAACAAGGACAGAAACTCTACCTATTAAAACTTACAGGTGCACCCCTACGTTCATAGCAGCACTATTTATAATAGCCAAGACACGGAAACAAACTAAATGTCCATTGCCAGATGAATGGATAAAGAAGATGTGGTACACGTATATATACACACAGACACACACAATGGAATATTACTCAGCCATTAAAAAGAATGAAATAATGCCATTTGCAGCAACATGGATGGACTTAGAGATTATCATACTAAGCAAAGAAGTCAAAAAGAGAAAGACAAATACCATATGATATCACTTATATGTGGAATCTAAAATATGACACAAATGAACATAGCTATGAAACAGAAACAGAGTCATAGATATAGAGAACAGACTGTGGTTGCCCGGGGGTAGGGGGGAGGATGGATTGGGAGTTTGGGATTAGCAGATACAAACTAGTATAAATAGGATGGATAAACAACAAGGTCCTACTGTATAGCACAGGGAACTATATGTAATATCCTGTAATAAACCATGATAGAAAAGAATATGAAAAAGAACACACATATCTATAACTGAGTCACTTTGCTGTATAGAAGAAATTAACACAACACTGTAAATCAAACTATACTTCAATAAAACTTTTTAAAAAACTTATAGGGGAAAATTTCCACCCACTGGTCTATGAAAGAGACAAAAAGCCTTACCATCCACCTGTGTCAGGAGTGGAAAAGGAAATGGGATTCCAGGGCCACAACATGCTCCCAGCCTGGAGCTGTGGAGACTCATCCTGGAAAATTAATAAGCAACCTCATCTAGGACCAGAGGAACAAACCTTGCGATCCCCAGTGGAGGCAAGCTTCAACTTGCTCTGTAGCTACAACCCGAGGCACACGAGACCCCCAAGGGAAACGAGCATAGTGTGTGAGATCACAGACAACAATTATAGAGCATACAAGGAAACAAGCCACCAAGAGGAAGACCCAGTGGGTCTATCCAGGGGGGACATTTGTACCTTAAGACCTGGAGATGAGAAAGCAACCTGAGAGCCCGGTGCATTAAGCCTGATCAGTGAAATAAAGCGAGGCATGAAAGCATAAGGCCAGAACAGGAGAGTAAGGAAAACGAAGAGGCTAGTTTGTGGTGGAGCTGGTATTCAAGCCCAGATCCACAGCTGAGTGGAACCAAGGCCGGCACTTAGTGTCTGTGTGTTGGGGAAGGGTGGGGAACAAAAGAATCTCTGTCCTGACCATCTCTTTCCTGTTTGTTTCCTAAGAAAAAGTCTGCTCCCTCAGTTAGAAGACACCTGTGTCCACTATCCCTTGACCGCTACTGATTCTTCAAAAAGAACAGATCGAAGTGCTTAACCTCATTTATTACAGGAACGATGGGTGTGGTGGAGAAAATAAGGGTTGGCTACTGCCCTTCAGGGTATTAACTAGTGCCTGGACATAGATTCCTTATCAATTCTTTCTTCCCTTCCTCCCTTCCTTCTTCCTTCCTCCCTCCCTCCCTCCTTTCTTTCCTTCTCTCTCTCAAGCATGTATTCATTCATTCATTCATTGTTTCTTAACCAAACATCATCCAGGAATCCTGAGAGCTATCAGACAGTCCTCAGTTCAAACCCTGGCTGCTAAAGCCTTGACCAAGGCGGTGCATCTCACTGGGTCTCCGTTTCCTCAACTCTTAGATGGAGATAATAAATACCCCCTTGCAGGCCAGTAGGGAGGAGGAGAGAACACAGCACTGATTAGGGGCTCTGGACGTGAGGGTCCCACCCGCCCCCACTGCCCCACTGCTCCAGGGCTCAGGGTGCAGACCTGTTTCACCTGGAAAGAAGGGGGTGGAGAGTGAGACCAAGTTCACCGTTGCCCGCGGGCCCCACGCCCCCTCCCCTCCCCCTGCTGTGTGCAGGCTGGCGCTGAGACAAAGCAGCCTCCACCACGACTCCGCCTCCCAGACACACCGCTTCCTCCTTTCCCCGCCCCCGCCGGATGAGTCCGCTCAGTCCCATTGTTTCCTTCTGTATCTGGTTTCGTGACAGTTTTAAAGACACCAGCATGCCAAAGAATTCACACCGGAGCCAGCCCGGCCTCAACTGCCGTCCTCTCACCGTCATCGCCAACATATGTTTAACCCGCTGTTCTCCCGCTGTTGTAAACACGCTGTCTTCTTTCAAATCTCAATATGCTCCTTCCCCTCTCCTTTCAAATCCTGCCTGCCAGCCACATGCCTGGTCAGATTTCAGAATCACAGACACACACAGGATAGGACTCACATGCACAAAGACCCAGAGGTGAGCAGATCCCATTCCCCAGGCCCCCCACCTCCCAGATTTACAACATCCTGGATTACAGACCGACTGAGGGACACACGACACAGGGAGGTTAACACAGAACACTGTCAGAGTCCACCAATTCGGGCACACCGAGAGACCCAGGAGCCTGGCCTCACAGACTCACAGTCTCTGAAGGTCAGACACTCAGACGGACACAGACACTGACAGAGAACCACAGGTGTGCAGTCATGCGACCAGAGGGACCCACAGAACAGCCATGCATTCACAGACATTATTCCCTGCTAATTGTGTTCCCCCGCAAATTCACATGTTGAAGTCCTAATTCCCAGTACCTCTGAACGGGACTGTATTTGGAGACTGGGCTTGAAGGGGATAATTAAGGTCAAATGAAGTCACTGGGTGAGCCCTAATCCAATATTGACTGGTGTCCTTATAAGAAGAGAAGATTTGAACACAGATGCACACAGAGGGAAGACCGCGTGAAGACACAGGGAGAAGACAGCCGTCTGCAAGCCAAGGGGAGAGGGCTCAGAAGGAACGGATCCTGCCAACACCTTGATCTCAGACATTCAGCCTCCAGACTATGAGAAAATAAATTTCTGCCATTTAAGCTACCCAGCCTGTAGTATTTCATTATGGCAGCCTTAGAAACAGACATGGAGACCACGTGACCGCCAACGTCCCCCAAACATCACCCCAGGCCCACTGCTGCCTTCACAGCCTTGCACAGAATCCCCAGTGAGCACATCACACACGCATAGACCAGAAGCCCACTTCCTGCGGGTGAGCCCCCTTCCTCCCAGCCCCTTCCTAAACACAGGGACTGAGTTTGGTCCCATCTTTCAGCATCACCAAGACGCAAGAGGAGAGGGCACCCAGGGACTTCCCTCGTGGGCCATGTGGATGATAGCTCACACATACTGAGTCCCAACTGTAGGTTCCAAGGGCTGTCCCAAACACTTTGCAGTTATTAACTGGCCTAACCGTCTCAACAATTCTTGGAGGTGAGCAGTGTTATCAAAATCCCCGCTCAAGAGATAGCAAAACTGGGGCTCAGAGACATCAGGTAACTTGCCTGAGATCACACAGCCAGCAAAAGCAGCAGAGCTAGGGCTTGAACCAGAGCAGACTGGCTCAAGCCTAGCTCTGAACCATGCGGCAATCTGCCACCACAATCAGAGACAGGCCCAAATTACAGAAGAACTCGACTGCCTGCTCAAGAAGCACGTGAGCCCAAACGCTCTCCCCAGAGCACAGACTTTCCCTGGGTCTTGAGGCCCTAAGCAAAACCCTGAGCTTAGGTCTGGCAAAATAATTTGCAGGGCCCACTGCAAAATGAAAACATGGGCCCCTTGTTCAAAAAGCAGGGGAAAAGTGCAATAAAAAAAATTAAAATACAAAGCTTTTTCCTTTCTTCAGTGGTATAGCTCTTGACTTTTAATATTTTTATTTGCTAGTTAATGCCACACTAGGTGAAGAAATAATATAATTTAAAATTATTAGCATGAATTGTATCCTATATTTTGTAATGCCAGTCTTAAGTGCATACATAAGAGCATTTAACTCATAGGCAGAATCACCAAAATTACATACATATTTGGTAGCTCACAGAGACCGATATATTTCTTCTTATCAGAATAACAGGAACACTGCACAAAACAAACTCAACTGTTTTTATTTCTTATTTACTTCTTGATGTGCACATTCTCTTAGCATTGTCTACCCTGAGCTTACTGAGGAGTAAGGAAGTATCAAGAAGAAAAGGAACTATGGTTGCTCTATCTTTCCTTTCCTTCGTGTCACCGTTTACAACCTAAGTGCTTGGCTAATACCGGAAAGGAACAAAGGATGTGATAGGGTTGTGCTTGGTAGTTCATATTTCTTAGAATACAATTGCCTTCTTTCTACGTTCCAAGCAAATTCTTATTTGAAGGGAACGTGTGACCACTTGGGGCTGTGGGCACCTTCTAGTTGCTTGAAGTCTCACTGGGCTCCCACACATGGTGGGTCCATCGGTATTCTGTGCCTGTGAGGCACTGCAAACACTATACATCAACAGGGAGGCAAGGAACAGTGGACGTAAATATTGTGCGTGTCTCCTCTGCTCATGTGTGCCCCATCATCCCACTGGACTAAAAATAGGACGGGCATTTGGACATGGGGGTGGGGAGGGATTTCTTCTGCTCTCCAGGGCCAAGACACTGAGGTGAGGGCAGAGGCTGGGTCTGATCTCAGCTGGCCTTGGCCTGCAGTGGCTTGAAGCAGGATTTTGTCTCCCCAGCTACAGACTGAAGTCAGGCCGAGGCAGTGAGCGCGCCGAATCCTAGCCACTAGACCAGTGGGCAGTGACAAGGCCCTGGCCCGTTGGCTTTGTGGAAGTGAATTCCCACAAAGAGACGGAAAGTAATGAAACGAAGTGTTTATTAGGAGGAAAAAGGGTACCTGTGAATAGACTCACACGGGTGGACTCAGAGAGAGAGTCACGCCCTCCTGGCAATTTGAATCACTTACATGGGGCATTTCTTCCAGGTTTCCTCTGGCCAATCATCTTGTTTGCCTGCTTCTGAGTCCATATTTAGTTCATCTCAGGGTCCTGCCATGTGTGCGCTTGCATCTCTTAGCCAAGATGGATTCTAGCAAACAGGCCTGTGGGTAGGTTGACATCACGTACTATGGAGTGACGCCCCTCCCTTCTGACCTCCTAGGAGCCTTTCTGCACATGTGTAGTTGGGAAGGTCTCCTTGACTTCGAGAATGAGGAATATGTGGTCTCTTTATCTTTTATCTGGGCAGGGCTCAGCTCCTCTCTGCTCCTGTCCCCCTACAAGGGACAAACTCTAGCTGCTCAGCCTGGGGCCCGTCTATCTCCTGCCTCAGGTCTAGGCTCAGAGGATGGTGAAAGTTGGAAACCCCTCCTAAGCTGACAGTGTGAAGTGCAGGGAGGTGGGGGAGGTGCTGCCAGAAGGTAGGCCAGGGCGTGTCCCAAAACATCTATAGAAATAGGAGCCGTTGTGAAGCAGAGACTGCTCTGTGGCCACCAAGCCAGTTCCTCTTCCCAAGCACACAGCTAGACAAGAGTTCCCAGCCTCCCTGGCAGTTAGGTGGGACCATGACTAAGTTCAGGCTAACAGCATGTGAGGTATGGTCACTTCCAAGCTTGGTCTCTACAAGTCTCTCAAGCAATCCTCCCTGCTGCCTCTGGTATCCTACTTACCAGCCAATTGCAGAGGAAGACAAGTCACCACAAGATGATACAACTGGAACATGAACGGGGCCTGGGCCTCTGAGTGACTGTGTGGAACAGAGCTCCCCTCCCCCACCACGCACGTTGAATTGTGACATGAGTGAGAAGTTAATTTTTGTTGTGTTAAGGCACTGAGATGGTGGTGTTGGTGTTAGTTACAGCAGTGACCTTCTCCCGACTGAGCCACAGTTCCTGCTTCTGCTCCACCCCTTGCGCCTAAAGAACAATTGCCCATCAGTAGTGGTGATGCCAGGGGGGAGGGGGTTCACAAGCCAGACACCCTGTTTTTCTCTTTATAAATAATTCCTTTTCAATCACACAAGCAGTCCATAAATACCTTCTTCTTTTTCTTGTCTGCAAAAAATACAGAAATATTGACAATACAGTACAAGTCCCCTTTGTTTTTATTTCTGTTTTTGTTAATGCTTACTTTGCACATTGTATTTCAGAACTCAAAAATGAGTCTTTTTTTTAAGATTTATTTCTTATTTATTTATTTATTTATTTATTTTATTTTTGTCTGCATTGGGTCTTAGTTGCAGCATGCAGGCTCCAGGGCACATGGGCTCTGTAGTTGTGGCACGCGGGCTCTCTAGTTGAGGCACGGTGAGCTCAGTAGTTGTGGCAGATGAGCTCGATAGTTGTGGCGCACAGGCTTAGTTGCCCCGCGGCACGTGGGATCTTAGTTCCCTGACCAGGGACGTTGCAGTAACAACTCCAAAATGCCAGGGTCTTATAATGGCCAAAGTCTATTTCCCACTCACGCTACCTGCATGAGGTACATTGGCTGTGGCTTGGAAGCATATTTTCTTTCTTCCAGGACCCAGGCTTCTGGAGCCTCTTCTATCTGGAACACTGCTGGCTGTGGTTGTCATTTCAGCAAGAAAGAGTGTGGCAAAGCACAAACGAGCTGGTAGAGTTTCTGCCTAGAGTGACGTGTCACTTTCACTCACATTTCATTAGCTAAAGTAAGCTGCATGGCCAAGACTGACTTCAAGGGGCTGGGACATCGGTAACCAACACAATAATCTACCCTAGCCTGCCCTTCTGGTCATCATATAGTCAATCTCCCCACCCCCACCCTATTTGTAGAACCTGCTCACCTGTAGGGAAGCAAGCCAAAGTTCCATCCAGACACTGGCTCAAGCTCAAAGTCCAAGATTGCTGTGTGATGCCTGGAATTCTCTTCATCAGGGAGAAGAGAGAACTGACTTGCTTTGGTTCAGAGATCTATGAACCAAAACGACCAGCTACCTGCCACCCACAGGCCCAATATGTTGTAGTGAAATGAGACGGGGAGTCACAGAGAAACACTTCCACTCTGAAGAGACAAGAAGGGGAGCACATGGCAGTCACAGCTCTGTAGATTCTGAAATCAGTCGGCACACATTTCCAGTGGTCTATTCCCTGGGCCTCGGGAATGTTCCTAGATTAGGCCCCAATTCCATCTCCTGGGAGGAATGCCCTGGTCCAGTATTCCCTGTGGCTCTTGGTTCTTGGGGAATCCTTTCTTTTCCGAAGTTGAACCATACGGAAATCCACTTTAATGGATCAAAATGTCTATAAAACACTGAACTGAATATTGACAATTTCATACGGCTCAACCTTGCCTCTTCCACATACGATGAGAGCATTAGAGAACACGCCCAGTTCGGGGATTGAGCAGATTTCTCCACCTTTTTTCTTTCCACGAAAGACTGGAGCCCAAAAGGTGGTTGCCTTTTTTTAAATATAAATTTATTTATTTATTCAGTTTTGGCTGTGTTGGGTCTTCGTTGCTGCGTGCGGGCTCTCTCTGGTTGCGGCGAGCGGGGGCTACTCTTCGTTGCGGTGCGCGGGCTTCTCATTGCAGTGGCTTCTCTCATTGTGGAGCATGGGCTCTAGGTGGGTGGGTTTCAGTAGTTACAGCATGCGGTAGTTGTGGCACAGGGCTTAGTTGCTCCACGGCATGTGGGATCTTCCCGGACCAGGGATCGAACCCATGTGACCAGGGATCGAACCCGTGTCTCCTGCATTAGCAAGCGGATTCTTAACCACTGCACCACCAGGGGAGTCTCTTTTTCAAGAATCTCTTTTACACCAGGCTGGTGTTCTTAATGAGGAGCGTATCAGTGAAGAGTAACACTATCTACTTCATTATTTCATTGAATCCATACCACAAGTTTCTGAGATAAATGCTTTTATGATCTCTATTTTACAGACACAGAAACTGAAGCTCAGAGAGGTTAAGTACTCTGTCCAAGGTCACACAGCTAATATGTCTTTCAGTGAGAAGTCAAATTTAATTGCACTGCTACAATGCCTCTTCAAACAGAAAAGAGAAAAAAAAACAAACAACTTCTATCATAAGGCTACAGATGGCTGGGAGCTGAGGCATCCGAGGCATCTTTCCAATTCCTTGTGCTTAGTTATAATTTTCACTTTGCTGTGCAATGATATTTTCATCATGGAACTCTCAGCTTTGGCTCTCCTGCCTATTCTTCCATGTCTCTTCAATCAAACACCCACGAGAGGAAATCTGTTTGGCCCAGCCATAGGTCTTAGGTCACTGGCCAGCCTATGACTGGCTCTTATTGGGTCAGACACTCTCCCCTGGTCAAGTAGCTCAGGCTAAGGTTATGAGATACAAAACATGGCTTCTGAAGCACAAGACGTCAAGGGGAATGGCTTTTATCCTTCAAAAATACCTTCACACATGCTGCTCCTTTTGCCTGGAATTACCAAGTTCTGGCTATATCCAGCAGTAATGTACCTTAAAGAACTCTCATTACATGAGCTGTGCTATAAATACAGTTAGCTTCACAACAAACACACGATGCAGTCACTACTGAAACCAAGCAGGGCTCTGTGGGGCGCCTGAGCATGGAAGCCTTTCTGTCCCACGTTTCTTGACTCCGACCTCTGTGACCTTCCCTGAGTTCCGAAGGGCAGATTCGAACAGCTGCTTATCCAGGAAGGGAAGCGATAGGATGCAAAGACAAGGGAGGGGCTGCCAAGAAACAATAGTGTAGTCTTGGGGCAGGGTCCTGGTTCCCCTCAAGGGATACACATAACTTTAAGCCCTTTATAGAATTAAAACCCAGCAAATGGAAGATGTCAGCATTCTTCATAGGAGAATACCATCTGAGGCCAGACTAAAGGAATAGGACAAGCTCGTTAAAATTACCTGAGATGAGATTAAAGGAATGCAGGCCCTGCACACACCCTAATCTTATAAGCAACCCCACCCTTGAACCATTGCCATGAAACTCCTCACCGAACTCTCCTGGGTTAGGACACATAGTTTTCCAGGGCAGGAGCCCGCTGTGTCCCCCTTTGCCTGGCAAAGCAATAAAGCTATTCTTTTCTACTTCACCCAAAACTCTGTGAGATTTGATGAGGCACCAGTGCAGAGATGCCAAGCTTTCCGCATCACTATCATTAGCCCCATTTTAAAGACCGGGAAGCTGAGGCTCAACGAGACTAAGAAACTAGCCCTCTGACTCACATCTTAAGCTTCACAGTTGGGACTTCTGAATGAAAGCACTTTACTATACCAGGAGGTCCCACTGCACCTCTTCCAGGAAGCCTTCCCTGATTTCCCCTTTGTCAAAGTGGTTTCTCTTTACTGAACCCTCACAAACCTTTCACCTGCTCTTAGGATCTGAGCACATTTTGCCTTGTGCTATGTCCGAGGGTCGTGTGTGATTCATCTCTGCCTCTTCATTTGTTCATTTATTCTTTCATTCATTCATTCAACATTTATTGAGTGTCAGGCCCTGTGCAAGGCACTAGGGATACATTCAAATACAGTCCCTGCTTTCACAGAGTTTATTGTCCAGTGGGGAAGACAGACATTACACAGATAATGACACCAATAATTAGTTAATTACAATTGTTATAAATGTTATGAAGAAGTCCAAGGGGGATGTGAGCATTTATAACACGGGACCTGATTCTAGAAAGCAGGGGCGATGCCTCTGAGAAAGGAATATTTCAGCTGAGTTCTGAAAGAGTAGGTAGGAACTGGCCAGGGCAAGAAAAGTTTGGGGGAGGGGGTGGGGAGGGAGCTTTCAAGGCAGAGAAAAGAGCTGGAGCCAGGCCCTGAGGCTAAAAGAACTTGGTGAGCTGAGCCTGGGCACAGTGGGTCAGGAGGACAGGGCAGAAGGAGGCCGGCATTCCTCGGGCACTGCTGTTCGGATGAGTCTCCCTGCATGCATGCTGCCAGCCCAGCCAGAGGCTCCTGGCCTGGGCGGCAGGGGCTTGAGCGAGAGTTTGCAGGCATTTGGTCTCTGGCAAGCCGGCGGCCAGGAACGATGCTATTCTCTGGCCATATCCCACGCTCCTGGGTCAGGAGGAAGGAGGTAGCAGAGAACGCGCACAGCACACTTTTTATATATGTGGGGCCATAATATTTAAGTGTCTTGGCTGTAAGCCTGCGACTAGGTCCCCCGACAGCCAAGCCTTGCCCCGCACGCTCTAACAGCTGTCTGTAAAACCCGTTTATGGAGCCGCCGTAAATTTCCCAGCTGCTGCAAACACAGGGCTGGGACACAGAGTCGCTGGGAGGGAGGCGCGGGAGAGCCGGGCTCCAGCGTCTCTGCTGGTTTGTCCTCTGGGCCCCGGCTTGGCCCCTGCCCACCGGGGGCTGCCTTACCCTAAATTCTTTTATTGAAGCTGATCTTAACGTCGACCCCGTGGGGCCTGGCTTGGGCAATCCAGCTCAGCACAGACGCAGGCACTTTCAAGATTGCAGCAAAAGGTACAGTAAATCAGAATTAAGTGTCATGATGGTGATTTGAACTGACACTGTTTTCACCTTGTCCATTTACTGGGAAATATATAACAGGGATAGATTGAGCCTGTCATATTGTACCTGAAAAATACAGCTGTTAGGCTAGGAAAGGCAGCTGGCACCGAGGCAGGGTCCCAGCGGACGGGGGGTGCATGGTGGGGTGGGGCTGGGTGTCAGCATCCCGTTGGGGTGAAAGCTTGTCCTGGAAACACTGAGGGCCTAACTGTGCTTTTCCAAGGGCCCATTTAAGGCAGAATCAGCCTAACCAGCCTTCTAGATGGTCATGTCCCAACAGCCACAGGGACCCTGCGGCCAGCTCCACTGCCCCGAGGGCCCAAAAGGCCCAGACCAGCTCCACTGCCCCGAGGGCCCAAAAGGCCCAGACCAGCTCCACTGCCCCGAGGGCCCAAAAGGCCCGGACTACAGTGCACTTAAAAGAAAACTTTCTGTTGAAGTAGAACACAGATACAGAAAAGGACACAAATCGTACTGCTTGATTTATCTTCACCAACTGAATGCACCTGTGTACCCAACGCCCAGATCAAGAAACAGAAGCCCCCAGATGGCCCCCGTGCCCTCCCTCTACCCTCTGCCCCCCATCTCCCACAAGGGGGACCACTATTCTGATGTCTCAAGCTGTGGGTTGATTTTATACATAGCATTTTAATGAGGTCATCTTGAAATTCCCACCGATTTTTGGCCCCCGAAGAAAACAGGGACCTCTCAGCTTTGAAATAATTTATTAGGAACATGAGCAACAGGTGCCCCCATCTCGCCTCCTGGAATCTCACGTGGGGTCTTGACCCCGTTCCAGAGGCAGGGTGGGTGGGAAGGATGGGGGAAGGATCTGGGATGGGTGTGAAATGGTGGGGGTGGAGCAGGAGTCAGAGATGGGGGAACCCAATGGGGCAGGGGCAGGGGAGCAGGGAGTGGAGAGACAGGACAGGGCAAGGGTCAAGGGTGAATTGAGGGTCAGGCTCAGGGCAGGTTCTGGCAACAGGGTGAAGCCTTGAGCAGGAGGGGCTCAGGGAGGGAGGGGGTGAAAGGCTCTGAGGGTCCCAAACTTTGCAATTCGAGAAGCTGAACCCCATGCCACAGGGCTGAAGCACTAACAACATGCAGACGGAGGACAAGCTCTTTGCAGCCCGACTGAGGCTGCCACCCTCCCAGCCCCTGGCAGCGCCAGGCCTGGGGTGGCTCAGCCTCCCTGCCTCTCCAGGTGGAGCCCTCTCCACCCCCCCCCACACTGTGACAGAGCAGAAAGCAGGTTGGTAGCCACAGCGCCACCAGCAGGTGGCCGCAGGTACTTGTCTTACGGCTCTGGATCGGCTCAGATCTGGCTTCCACCCTCGATCTCCGCTTTCCCGCTGGGCTTGGAACTCCGCCCTGAACCCACCCAAACCCACCCTGCTTGGCTGGGGCTTGAAACCCCTGCATAAACCATGCCGGCTCCCATCCCCCAAAGTCACAACAGCTCCCCAAGCTTCTGGCTGCTGGCTGGGGACCTCCCAAGAACTGATCCCTTTGGTGCTGCTGTGTATCTGACTCTAAGTATCTCCTGCTGCTGAAGGACACCCTTAGGAGGAGATATCCCTCTCAGGTGTGAAGAGCTGTCCTTCTCGACCTCCACCTTTAAGCAAGCCGAACACCACCCAGCCAGGGACCACACCGTTCAGAGCATGATGGCTGCTGCCTTCACACAGGGGACACCCCTGCTTCCTTCCGGTCATCCACGTCCTGACCCCACCTTCTGCTATCAGCCCCTTAGTGCCTGCTACACAGGAGGACCATTCTTTGCCCTGGCTTCGCCTTCAATGCTTTGACCTCCAGCCCTGGATTGTTTCCACCTCTGGCACCTCAAGGAGGACTTATCCTCGGGAGGTGGACTGGCTTCTCCTTGTCAGAGGGCAAGACAAGACACTGCCCCTTCTCTTAGTAAGACCTTCTGAGCACCCCGTCCCAGCCACATTCTCAGCCAAGCACCACAGTCACCTTGTCTGATGTTGGTTCTCACGGGACGGCAAGCTCCACGGGGACAGGGAGGGGGCCTGTCCTGTGTGTTCCCATCACCCACTCAATGCCTGACATGAAGGCGCCATTTCACAAATACCAGTTGAACAGCTGCATGATGAATGGCTAAACGCACAGGCTTCAAGGTAGGGAAATCTAAGGTTTAACCCTGACACCACTACTTAAGAGTATCACTTAACTGCCCTAGTCCTCACTTTTCTCATCTGTAAAATGGGATAATACCACCTTCTCCATGAGGCTCTGGGAGGACTGAACGCAATAACGCGCATCAACGTGTGGCTCCATGCCTGGCACACGGTAAGCACTCAATAAATGGTTATCGTTTCTATTTTCTCTTACTACAGCAACAAGCACTGGTATTTCTGCTCCTAGTATCACTTGGCTCCAACAGTGGGGGGGATGCTCCTTTCCGGTCCTAGGTTACCTTAAGGAGGCATTTGCTCATGGTCTTGGGCTCCAGGCTTATACCCTCCTTCGGGCTCCTTCGACCTTCAAAGTCAAGGCAAAATGTAGGCAGACCCTGCCACTTCCCTTTGATTCTCAAGGGCCCTGACTCCTGTGAAGGGCTGGAGAAGGCCTGTCCCTCTGTTCCCAAGGCGCTCCCTGCACATCTGCTGAGCACCGATCTTGCCTCCCCATCTCTGATGGGCAGTCCAGGGCCAGCCCCAGGGGAGCAGCAGGGTGAGGGGAACCAGGGCCCGCTGGCCAGCCAGGAGAGGCCACGGTTCTGCTGACAAAGGGTCTTTAACAACCTCCCTCTGCAGCCACAGGCCGCATCGCTCACAGGCCCCAGGGCAGCCCCTGGCGCGCTGTAAATGTCCCCCTGCCCTTTTCCTGCCCTGACCCACCCCTGCCCTTCCATGATGAGGCGACAGCCGTGCGCTGTATGAGGCGGCAAATCAGATCACACCAGTTCTGCTATAGGCCCATCTGTGGCTCCCTAGTACTTGGGGTTCAAACCCCCAATCCTTGTCTTGGGGCTGCAGGGTTTGGGCACCTCCTGCCCCTTGGCCTCCCGTCCCACCGCGCACTTCCTCACTCTCTCCCTCCCCGCTAGCCTGGGTTTCTCTCAAGCCTTGGGCACATCTCTCCTACCTCAGCCCCCCACTGCGCTGGCCCTTGTTCACAGCTATGTCACGGAGTCCCTGAACATCCTCTCCAGGTTCTAGGCTTTTGAACATATTGTCGGGAACCCTTGGGGAGTTGCCCTCTGCTTCCTGAGTCCAGCAGAGGGTGTCCCCCAAAGGTCCCATATGAATAGAAGCCGCAGAAGTTTCCCCAGGGTCTCCCACCCAGGTGTCTGGGGTAACAGAGATGTGCAGCCCCCTGAAGACTTCCTGAGCTCAGACTGGAGTCCTGGGCAGCCTGGGCTGCACCAGCTCCTGAGCCCTGGAGAGGGTATGCTACCCAGGTCCGGCATCGAGGGCACCTCAGGAGCTCCTGGCACCAGCAGAGCCTACCTGGGGGGGGGGCGCAGGTGCCATCTCAGCCCCTCCCCTGGTACCCGTAGCCCTCTCCACACCCCCAGCCCTGCCTGCTCCAGCTGCATGTGGGCAGAAAGTATTCCAGTTTGCCTGGAATTGCTAAGAACTGCTACCCTCTGCACCCCGCCACAGGGTCACCCCCCACCCAGCCACGTTAAGTGGACACCTCAGAGGCCTGAAGCCTTTCCCTGATGCCATGGTCTCCTGTGTGTGTGGCTATGAGAGGCCCCCGCCTCTGGCATTCGGGTCCTGCCCAGGGAAGCAGGCGACCACAGAGGCGAGTATGGCTGGAGCAGGGGGCGCCGAGCCAGGCGTGTTTTACAGCTCTGCCCAGACAGCTAACGGCCTCGGAGACACTGCCGCTGCAAATGGCGACCTTGGAGCAGCCACAAATCAGGAGGCGCCTGCCCAGTAGCCCCCGGCCCCTCCCAGATTGTCTGTCCTGGGAAGGGAGTGTCGCCAGGAGGTTTGGGACGCTCCCGGCCAAGGGCTGTAGAGTAGCCCAGCAACACCCACCCAAGCTGGGCTTAGCAAGATGTGAAAGGCCAGGTCGGGCTAAGGCGAGTGTGTGCGTGCACACTTACGTTTGGGAGTGTGTGTAGGTGCGCCTAGATGTCTGCATCTCTGTGCGTGCCTGTGATGGTGTGAGCATGTGTGTGCCTATGTAGGTCAATGTTTGAATGTATATGGACCAGTGGATAAATGTCTAAAGATAAGTGTGGGTTATTGCGTGAGTGTGTCTGTCTTTGAACGCTCTGTGTGTGTGTTTTCGTGTCTGTAGGAACTGTACAGCTGTCTGTCTGTTCATGGATGTTTATACGTGACTCTGTTTCTCTACACGTACCTCAGGAAGCATTTGTGTGAGCGTGCATTTGTGTGTGCAAGCAGATCTCTGGATATGTACCTGTATCAGTGAGTGACTACATCGTTTTGTTCAGGAAGTGCTTATTGTGCACCTACGATGTGCTAAGTTTTGTTCTCGGTACTAAGGATACAACGCGGAATAGACAAAGTCTCTGCTTTGGGAGCATGTTTCATTCCAGCTGGGGAGACAGACAACAAATAAGCAACAAGAAGGAAATTAAGCTGCGTCAAGGATAGAGTCTGGGTGGAAATGGAGAAGCTATTGAAGTAAGAGAGGGCAGACAGGACTTTTAGATGGAGGCGGCATTGAGCAAAAGTGCGAGTGATGAGAAAAAGAAAACGTCATGAAAATCTGTTCAGACAGAGGGAACAGCCTGTGTTAAGGACCCAGGGCTGGAGTAGAGTGAGTGGGCAACGCGTGGAAGTGAGGAAAGCAGGCAGGTAGGGTCAGACCTAGAAGGCCTTAGAGACCTCAGTGTGGAATTTAGATTTTATTTCAGGAGTCAAGGAGAGCTTCAGGCAAGGGAATGGCAAGTTTTGATTTAAGTCTTGAGACACTCACTTTGGCAGCTCCGTGAGAATGAACTCTGCAGGGAGGGGAGAAGCCGGGACCAATAAGGAGTGTAGGCGAGCCACCTTAGTGGTGAGAATCAGCTCGACAGCAGTGGCGGGAGTGACCAGTGACTGGATACAGAACCTATCTTTCCCACAACTTTTACTTTGAAAAAGTTCAACCCCACCAAAAAGCTGAAAGAAAGGTATAGTTTTAATATAAGCTAGCTTCACCGATGGTTAAATTTTTGCAACTTCTGTTTTCTTCCCTTCTTCCCTGCGTTTGAGAATTAGCTGCAGACATCACAACATTTCACCCTGAGAGACTTCAGAATATCTTCTAAGAGCGAGGACGTTCTCCTACATAACTACAATACCATGATCACACCTCAGAGTTTAACACTGATCATATCTAAGATAAGGTCTATGTTTAAATTTCTCCAATTATGCCTATTCTCTTGTGCCAGAAAACAAGAGTATCTTGAAAGAGTGGGGGGGACATGTCAAAAGGATACGGGAGACGGGCTGATGGAGATGGCCCAATTTTGAACAATTTGAGCATAAAGAAGAATGACAATAATGATTATAGCACATCAACCTGAACAAGAATCCATGCATTTATACTAGTACTCAACAATGTAGAACAAAAATAGAGGAAATAATAAAATTAGAAAAATCACTGTTTTGCAATCACCGATATAATAATTGATTCAAACAAGATTCACTAATGGATGCTAAAACCACTGGAGAAGATCTTGGGGACCCAGAACGTTCACATAATTTCAGAGTATCATCCAATGGATTAATTTTATATGTCAAGTAGGAAAAGTTTCCTTTACAAAGGCAGACGCCAGCAGACCCCGTTAACCAAGGGGTCAAACTTAGCACTGAGGATAGTAGGATGTAGGACATATTTTGAACATAGACCTGACAGGGGCTGCCCTTGGAGTGAATGTGGGATCAAAGAGAGAAGAATCAAGACTAACTTCCAGGGCTTCCCTGGTGGCGCAGTGGTTGAAAGTCCGCCTGCCGATGCAGGGGACACGGGTTCGTGCCCTGGTCAGGGAAGATCCCACATGCTGCGGAGCTGCTGGGCCCATGAGCCATGGCCGCTGAGCCTGCGCGTCCGGAGCCTGTGCTCCGCAACGGGAGAGGCCACAACAGTGAGAGGTCCACGTACCGCAAAAAAAAAAAAAAAAGACTAACTTCCAGATCTGGGCCTTGATCAACATGTTAAATGGTGTTAGCATTTACTGAGATGGAAAAGACTGGTGCAAGAGCCCGTTGGAAGGGAGGGAACAAAGCCATCCACGCTGGATCGCTCCAGCTTGAAATCCCCATACAGGTGGAACTGTTGAATAGGTATCCTGATCTATGAACTTGTAGCTCATGACCATGATTAGAGATGGAGATGAAAATTCAAAGTCATCAGTGTACAGGTAAGCCATGGGCTGGATAACATCACCTAAGGAAGAAATCAACTTCTGTAGTTTAAAAATCTTTGATTTGTGATCAAAATAGCTTTAATTTTTCTATTGTGTGATTAAAAGGTTTTTTAAAATGTAAGTGTATGAAGAACAAATTCATAATCCCTGAAACCTCATCATTCACATTTTGATGATTGTGCCTCGAACACCTTTCTGCTACTCTGCTTTTGTACGGGCTCCAGAGCGCAGGCCCAGCAGTTGCGGCGTACGGGCCTGGCCTCTCTGCGGCATGTGGGATCCTCCCGGACCATGGCTCGAACCCACATCCCCCTCATTGGCAGGCGGACTCTCAACCGCTGTGCCACCAGGGAAGCCCGATCATCTTTCTTTTAAATAGACTCTAGGTTTCCTGTCACAGATAAAAATGCACTCTTCACCCCTACTGGCCTACAGTACCTGAATTATACATATATTCATCTAAAATTCCTCCTAAGGCTTTTATATTTTATTTTTTCATTTAAGTCTTATTAATGCATTGGGTTTTAATTTATTATATGGTGTGAGGTGAGGATCCAACTTCATTTTCTTACAAATGGATAGGTGCTTTTTCCCAGCATTATTTACCAATTAACCTTATTTTTTCTTACTGAGAGTGAAACATTTATTAGGTATTAAATTCTTATATACACTGGGATATAGTTCTGGACTCTTTATTCTATTCTAAAGTTTTCTGTCAATCCAATAATCCTATGCCATTACCATACTGTCAGATTCTAGTAGCTTTACTGTATAGCTTAATATCTACAAGGCAATGTAAATCCTTTCCTTGTCTTTTCCAGCATCTATAAGCTGTCTGCATTCCTTGCCTCGTGGCCCACTTCCATCTTCAAAATCAATTATCACCTCACCTTGCCCTCTCCTTCTGTTGTCAATCTCCTTCTCTGACTCTCCTGCCTCCCTCTTTCCCTTGTAACTATTGTGTTACATTGGGCCCACCCAGCTCACCTCAAGATCCTTAGCCTGATCACACCTGCAATGGCCCTTTGCCATGTGAGGTAATATACCCACAGGTTTTGGATGTGGACATCTTTGGGGGACCATTTTTCTACCCACCACAGATGCCAGTTCCTGGCTGTGTGCTCAGGATGGGGCTGCCTTCTGACATTATGACATGGTCACGTTTCAGAGCCCAGTCCCAGTACCTTCAGGCTCACTAGCTCAGTTCTAGTTTCTGGACCAAGGAGATGCCTCTTCCCCAGGTGACGGCACCAGTCCAGGAATAGAACACTCCCTTAGGACAGCTCAATGACCCGAGTGGCAAAGGGCAGACCTGTGCACACACAGACACATGCACACACATAGAGGGTGGGGTTAACCTAAGGGAATGGTTCAGGATTGACCCTGGGTGTTGTTAAAAGCCTGCAAGTGAACCTAGGTGCCCATCAACAGATGAATGGATAAAAAAATATGTGGAATGGGCTTCACTGGTGGCGCAGTGATTGAGAGTCCGCCTGCCGATGCAGGGGACGCGGGTTCGTGCCCCGGTCCAGGAGGATCCCACTTGCCGCAGAGCGGCTAGGCCCGTGAGCCATGGCCGCTAAGCCTGCACGTCCGGAGCCTGTGCTCCGCAACAGGAGATGCCACAACAGTGAGAGGCTCGTGTACCGCAAAAAAAAAAAAAAAAAGTGATATATATATATATATATACACATACACACACACACACACACACACACACACACAATGGAATACTACTAAGCCATAAAAGAGAATGAAATTCTGCCATTTGCAGCAACATGGATGGACCTAGAAAATATTATGCTTAGTGAAATAAATCAGAGAAAGACAAATACTATATGATATCACTTATATGTGCAATCTAAAAAATAATACAAATGAATGTATATGCAAAATAAAAACAGACTCAGAGATATAGAATACAAACTTGTGGTTACCAAAGGGGAGAGGGAAGGGAGGAGAGACTAATTAGGGGTATTGGGTTAACAGATACAAACTACTATGTATAAAATTGATAAGCAACAAGGATATAACAGGAAATTATAACTGTTATCTCGTAATAACATATAATGTAGTATAATCTGCAAAAATACTGAAACACTATGCTGTACACCTGAAACTGATATAATATTGTAAATTAACTATACTTCAATTAAAAAAAGAATTTAAGAAGAATGTTAAAAATCCCATTGCTATTTTTTTTATACTGAGTACATGCTGAAATGATACTATTTTGGTTACACTGGATTAAATAAAGTACATTATTTAAAAAAAAAAAAAAGCCTGCAAGTGCATCTGCATGTGCAAGCATGTATGAATGTGTGTGCGCACACAGCGTGTACATGCAGTTGTGAGTGTGTGCTCACATCCACATATGAGTGTATGGTTGTCGGTGAGAGCATAAGCATCTGTGTACGTGAATGAATGTCATGGTCAGTGTGCGTGTCTGCACGTGAGTTCAAGCTTTTTAAAGAATGAACTGAAGGCAGCCAGTTTACCATTCTAGGTGATGAACGTAATTCATCCCAGGGGAGAAGGCTCTTTGTTTTGAAAAGTATATTGTTGGCCCCCTTGGGTGTTGTAAGTGGCTTCGCAAAAGGCCTGGAAGGCAAGGGATGCAACAAAGAGGCAGCTGGATTTCTCAACAGAATTTCTGGGGGCAGCCTGGGAGGTAGCAGGCGAGAGGCACAGATACAAGATGAAAGGAGGCGGGGGAAAGGCTGTGAGCAGGAAGAGGACCCCAATAGGGAACAAGGCAGGGATTCCACGGAAGGTCAAGGCCAGTGCAGGATTTTCTATGGTGAGGTATAGCTGCTAGTTTTCCAGGAACGGTGATGTCTGATCCTGAGTTTTAATTTGCTTCCTGCTGTGTGCTATAACTGTCCCCACTGCCCCAAACCTTCAGTAAGTCTGCTGACACAATAACCTTTGTTGATACTGTTTGGGGGAGAATAACGGGATAGAAGTGGGTGTGAACGGCCAAAGCTGGAGGTCAAAGCCACAGTTAGGGGCTGGGAATAGTGGCGAAGGTGGCTACAGTGCATATCGACCCTGGAGAGTCCGCCTGGACACCCATGGAGGGATCTTCCACAGCATGTCGGATGGAAGCTTCAACTATCTGATTTTAATGTGAAGTAAGGGGTAATTTTTGAACCTCTGGGTTATTATGAGACTGTAAGGACACTATGCCTGTGTGGATATATTTATATCTGTGTCATCTGGGTTGAATGTATCTAACATTCATGTTAAGAATGTTAAGAATGGAGACTTCATGTCAACCTTACACCATCAATTACTTCTCTCCAGTTTACTCAATCTTTCCAGTGCAACTGGATCTTATTGTCTCCCTAGGAGATCTCATCTGCATTAACAGCTTCAGTCACTACCTATCCCTGGGTATTTGATCTGAGCTCAGAGATGTATTTACAACTGTCTACCTAACATCTCTTCGATGTCCCCAAAGCACCTCGGATTCAACATGTGTCCAACTGAACTCACTACACTCTCCTAATGACCTGGTTCTTGGCCAGGATTCTCAGCAGATGGTTCCACTGTCCACTCAAATACAGACACATGCAACTAGATGTCATCCCTGGATCCCTGTCCTTCTCAATATCCCTTTATCCAACCCACTGCAAGTCCTGTCGATGTGACCTAATTGCGTTTTTGGGTTTTTTTTTTTTTGAATTTTATTTTTTTATACAGCAGGTCCTTATTAGTCATCAATTTTATACACATCAGTGTATACATGTCAATCCCAATCGCCCAATTCAGCACACCCCCACCGCTTTCCTCCCTTGGTGTCCATACGTTTGTTCTCTACATCTATGTCTCAATTTCTGCCCTGCAAACCGGTTCATCTGTACCATTTTTCTAGGCTCCACATATATGCGTTAATATACGATACTTGTTTTTCTCTTTCTGACTTACTTCACTCTGTATGACAGTCTCTAGATCCATCCACGTCTCTACAAATGACCCAATTTTGTTCCTTTTTATGGCTGAGTAATATTCCATTCTATATATGTACCACAGCTTCTTTATCCATTCATCTGTCAATGGGCATTTAGGTTGCTTCCATGACCTGGCTATTGTAAACAGTGCTGCAATGAACATTGGGGGGTGCATGTGTCTTTTTGAATTATGGTTTTCTCTGGGTATATGCCCACGAGTGGGATTGCTGGATCATATGGTAATTCTATTTTTAGTTTTCTAAGGAACCTCCATACTGTTCTCCATAGTGACTGTATCAATTTACATTCCCACCAACAGTGCAAGAGGGCTCCCTTTTCTCCACCCCCTCTCCAGCATTTGTTGTTTGCAGATTTTCTGATGATGCCCATTCTAACTGGTGTGAGGTGATAGCTCATTGTAGTTCTGATTTGCATTTCTCTAATAATTAGTGATGTTGAGCATCTTTGCATGTGCTTCTTGGCCATCTGTATGTCTTCTTTGGAGAAATGTCTATTTAGGTCTTCTGCCCATTTTTGGATTGGGTTGTTTGTTTTTTTAATATTGAGCCGCATGAGCTGTTTATATATTTTGGAGCTAATCGCGTTTTTTTATCCATCATCTTCTCCCCATCCCCACTGCCACCAATCTAGTCTAATAAACCTTTGTTTCTACCTGCACTGCTGCACTATTCTCCTAACTGGTCTCCCTGCGTCTGCTCTTGACCTCCTCCAATCAGATTTCCACACTGCAGCCAGAGTGAAAAAGCAATTTAAAAAATGATATCCAAGTATTGTATGCCATGGTTAAAAACAATGTATCACCACCCCCTATTTACCCCAATCCCCTAGCCCTCATCCTGGAGGAAACTTCCAGCTCCTTTAACTACTATTTACAGTAGCCCTGATGCCTTCCAATAATATGCTTCCGTTTCTGTTTCTTATGTATCTTAGACATTATTCATTGAATTCCTGCTGTGATAGGTAAAGGTTTATTAGCTCACAGAAAACACTGAAATGCTCTTCACTGCAGAGTCAAGTAGTGTATTATTCTTATATGCAGTTTCTTTTTTGAATACTGTTCCCCCACCAGAATTTCCACCTGCCCTTCCCACTAGTGCTGTCTGCCATGACCATATTTTCATTGTTTCCAGCCTCCCCATCCAGTTGTGTTTTGCTACATTCTCCCTCTCCAGGAGACTCCATCTCCAACATGGACTGTCCCTCCTTAGAGCTGCTGCATTGCTTCTCTTCTGGAATTTCTCCACTGTCTTTCTGAACTGGCCCAATGTTTCTTGGACACTATGTAATCCTTTTCCTTGATATATTCTGTTATTCTGCTGGAGCACCTTCCCAAGTAGTTTTTTTTTAAAAGGGTGCACTGCAGGGATATTGGCTCGGTGCTTTGTGACAGCCTGGAGGGGTGGGATGGGGAGGGTGGGAGGGAGGGAGACGCAACAGGGAAGACATATGGGAACATATGTTTATGTATGACTGATTCACTTTGTTATAAAGCAGAAACTAACACACCATTGTAAAGCAATTATACCCCAATAAAGATGTTAAAAAAAAAATTAAAAAAAAAAATAAAAAATAAAAAAAAAATAAAAGGGTGCACTGGAGGTAAATTTTCTGAGACTATCTTTCTTCTAGCTTCCCACTGATCAACAGTTTGGCTGGGCACATAAATAATAGCCAAAAATCATTTCCCTCAAAATTTTGAGGATATTGGAAACATTGCATCGAATGTTGCTAGGAGAAATCTGATGTCATTTTGGTACTCAGTCCTTTCTAGGTAGCATGTATTTTTCTTTCTTGGAGCTTTTAATAGCTTCTATTTGTGGTGTTATGACATTTCCAGACATCGTGTCTATATACGGATCTTTATGCATAATTTTTGTATTCAGTGGGCCTATTCTGGAAACCCATGTCCTTCATTTGTGGGAAAATTCCCTGTATTATTTCTTTGTTAATTCTTCCTCCCAACTCCTTTTCGTTAATTAATTTTTTCTGGAACCACCATTGGTCAGTTATTGAAAGCCTTAAACGAATCCTTTAATTTTCTTATTTCCTTCTCACATTTCTGCCTCTTTTTCTTTGGTCTTACGTTCTGGGAGATTTCATTGAATTCATCTTTTAATTCTATTGACTTTTTCATTTGAGCAATTCAATGTTTAATTTCTCAGAGTCTTTATTATTTGATGGTTCTATGCATTCTGTGTGTGCAGGAGTACTGCTGGAAGGTATAAAAATCGATGGCTTTTTCTGCCACCTTTCAATTAATTCTCTTGTTTTAAGCGTCCCGTGTCCCTCCCATCTGCCTCTGCACACATCATCTTGGAGCCCCTCCCCGGTGCTATGGGATCGAGTCCTTTTGGAAGGAGAGCCACTTGGACTACACTGAAACCGCAGTTCCTCCTGAGAGCTCCACCAGCACCTCTCTCCCACACCCACTTTTTGGCTTCCAGAAATCGGTGAAAGGTTTGGCCCATGATATATCTTCTCCTGGTTCCTTTCATCTCTGTAAGGGTGTTTCCTTTTTACTTCTTTCCACCCCTTTTGGTGGCATCTTAGGAGGAAAAGGAGATAAACGCACATGCTCAATCTGTCATCCAGGGTGAAATGTGTGAATGCAAAACAGACCACGCCCCCACCTTCCCACCCTCCACCTCCACCCTAACTTGTGTCTAAACCCCTTCGTGGATTCCCCACTGCTCCTTAGGAGGCCTGCCGGGCGCTGCTTGGCTTTCCCCTACTTATCTCTTCAGCCTCATCTTGCTTCTCTCCACCTGTTCAGCTCCACATCAGCTCCTTCCCCCTGCTTCCTTTTAACGCTTTATTGAAGTAAAGCATACACAGATAAAAATGCACATAAGTATATAAGTATACAGCTCCAAGAATTTTAACCAGATGAAAAGACCAATGTAACCAGGACACAGGGCATGAAACAGAAAAATCACAAACTCCAGAAGCTGCCTTTGTGTCCTTTCCAGGCACTACTTCCCCAAGGATAAACGTTCTCCTGACTTCTAACCCCATGGGTTAGTTTTGCCTGTCTTTGGACTTGACATAGATGTAATTATCTAGCATCTATGCTTTTGTTCTGTCTGCTTTCACCCATAAATATATCTGTGAGGTTCATCCACGCTGCAGTCACTTATTTATTTGCATTTCTGTAGAGTATCCCAATGTATAAATCTACCCCCATCTACCTATTCTGATAAATTTATCCATTCTGCTATTTATGGGCACGTAGGCAGTTTTGAGGCTTTGACTCTTACAGGTAGTGCGCCGATGAACATTGCAGTACCTGTCTTTGGGAAACATTTAGTGTGGTACACATCCATTCATCCCAGAGTGGAACTGCTGGGTCACTGGTGCACATATATTCCGTTTTTATTGGATAATAACAATTTGCCAAAGTACCAATCTATATTCCCATCTGCAGTGCGTGAAGTTCCTGTTCTCCACATCCTCTTCAATACTTAAGATTTTATCTTCTTAATTTTAGCCATTCTGGTGGGTGGGTAGTGGTACCTCGCTGTAATTTTAGCTCGTGTTTCCCTGATGACTAATGGAGCCCAACACCTTGTCATATATTCACTGGTCTCTTGAACATCTTCTTTTGCGAGGAATCTGTTAAAGTCGAAAAAAAAGTTGAACTGCCGGTTTTGTTTTCCTACTGATTTGTAGGCATTTAAAAATATATATTCTAGGGGCTTCCCTGGTGGCGCAGTGGTTGAGAGTCTGCCTGCCGATGCGGGGGACACGGGTTCATGCCCCAGTCTGGGAAGATCCCACATGCCGCGGAGCGGCTGGGCCCGTGAGCCATGGCCGCTGAGCCTGCGCGTCCGGAGCCTGTGCTCCGCAACGGGAGAGGCCGCAACAGTGAGAGGCCCGCGTACCAATAAAAAAAAAAAAATTTTTTTTAAATATATATATATTCTGAATCCAGGTTCTTCGTAAAACATGTGAATTGTGGATGTCTCCTCCCTCTCCTTCAGTTACAATGGCACTCTTGCTGGTATCTCTTAGAAACAGAATTTCTTGGTTTTAATATGTTCGATTTATAATTTGTCTTATTTAGTTAGGCTTTTTGTGTCCTGTTTAAGATATATTTGCCTATTCCAAGGTGTTCTTCTAAAAGTTGTATTGTTTTAACTTTCACATTTAGCTCTGCAAATTGTCTGGAATTGATTTTTGTGTATAATGTGAGGCTGCAGTCGAGATATACTTTTTCTCATATGGACATCGAATTGGCCCAGCACCATTTACTGAAAAGACTATCCCTTTCCCACTGGACTACAGTGTCATCTTTGTCAGAAATATGGTAATCCTGTATGTGCCGATCTGTTTCCAGACTCTCTCCTCTGTTCTGTTGGTCAATCTGTTTATCCTCGTGCTGACACCACAGTCCCTTAATTACTATAGTTTCATTAAAACTCTTGGCATCCAGTTTCGTTTCTCTTCTTCAAGTTGCCTTGGCTATTCTTGGGCACTGGCCTCCGTTTAGATGCATGTATTTGCCGTGGCCCTTCTAACCCCTGGGCCTTTGCATGTGTCCCTTCTGCTGAAACACCCTTCCCTCCTCTCATCACCTGGTTAGCTCTTCCTCTTCAGATCACACCTCAGTTGTCACTTCCTTGGAGAAGCTTTCCCTGGACTCCCTGACCAAGTCGAATGCCCTGGGGGAAGCCCTCATCATACCACCAGCCTCTGATGTGTAACATGGAATGCAATTCAATTCTACATTTATTCTTGTGGTTCTTGGATCAATGCTTATTCCTTTCCTAGTCTGTTGAGCCCCACAAGGAAGGGGACCACGTCTGCTTTACCAGTACAGGCCCAGGGCTTAGCCCAGCTAGCTGCTTGATCAAAATCTTTGAATAAATGAAGGAGAGAGTCCCGCATTTATGGCATTCTGAGTGCGTATTTGTGTCCGTGTGTGCCTTCAGGTGTACATACACAGGCAAAACTTTCAGTCTGTGTGGGGTGGGAGTAATAACAAAGAGGCCAACTTCAGAGCAGCAGATCAGGGGAGACGGAGCCCGCCTCGCCCCTCCAGGCTTCTCCCCCCTCCTCCCCCCCCCCCCCCCGCTCCACTGACCAGCACCCCCAGCAGCCTCCTCGCCTCCCTGAGTGGCTGGAGGAAGACACGGGTCTCCAGCTGCCTCCGCTCGGCTGCCCTTGCGCAGTTGTCTGCCAGTTGTGCACGCCTATTACTATGAATGCCACCATCTGGTACGCCACGTGGACATCATAATCTTTTCTTAATTACATGAGCAGCGCAATCAGTTACTGCATTACAAGGCCGGCGATGAGCTTTTAAATCTTGGTGGAAATCATAAATAATTGCACTAAGTACCAGGCGCCAGATGTGTGCCAACTTCGGTTGCACTAGATAAATAGTAACCTTACAAGAGTGTTAGACAGCAGGCGGTCCGGCCGGCCACCAGGCCACGCCACACCTGGGGTGCCACTGCAGGAAGGCCCCCGGCGACCAGGCGCCGGAAGAGGGGCAGGACAAGGACTCGAGTGTGTGGACGTCAGGGAGGAAGGCATTCTCAGAGCCGGAGCCAGAGGGGGCGCAGGAGGAATGTGGAGAAAGACAAAGGGAAAATGAGGTGGGTGGACAGAAAGAGAGAGAACAGGAAAAGAAAAGGCGGGATGGGCGAGGGGGAGGAGGAGAGAACAGTGGAGAGAGAACAGGGGCCAGAGAGAGAAAGGGAGAGAGACACTGCGACGGAGACCCAGAGAGAGTGACAGAGCAGAGAGAGAGCGTAGTAAAAAGTCCCTGATCACAGGGAGGCTGAGAGAACAAAGGGAAGCATGTGTCAGCTGACCTGCGCTCTTGGCTGGCAGCTGGGAGGGATCCCAGGGACCAGCTCAGCCACTTAGGGCAGCAGACATATGGTCAGAGGATGGATGAGGCTGTGGCCAGGCCGCAGGGGGCTCTGGGAAGGAAGCTCTCCTCCTTTCTTCTCTCCCTCTTTCTGAAAAGAGTCTGAGAGGGAGGAGGTCTGGGAAGACCCCGAGAAAGCAGCTGTGGTTTGTGCAGAGGTAGCCACTGGAGCTCCTTTAAGTAGACAGAAGGCCCAGGATTGGGGAAGTCCCTCTGCAGGGGTGACTTTTAAGTTGAGACATGTTTGATAAGCCACAGTTAGCCAGAGGACGAGCAGGAGAAAGAGCAGAGTGCTCCAGGAGGGAACAGCATGTGCAAAGGCCCAGACACAGAAGGGAACTTATTAGCACACTTAAGAATCAGAGAGAGAGACGGCTCAAGCAAAGAAAACTGTAACAGACAAAGATAGGTAAAATGGTTGGGTGAGGATGTGTTTATTTCCACTCACTCCTGAAATCTTACCAAAATGGACTTTAATGGACTTTAAAGATGTATGAATCCTCCGGAAAAAGAGAACAGGAGAGGAAACAAAAGCAGACAAGGGTTACTGACCAAATTTTGGAAGCTAGAAAGAAGACGGATGACAGTAATTGACTTGCAGAGCAGGGAAAGCTGAAATTGGAGCCTGTAGGAAGGGGCACCAACTAGGGGCAAACCCGTTAGTCCCACAGGCCACAGGGATGGGAAGCTGGGTGCTTCCAAAGGGCCTGGGAGGGAGTAACATGAGAGGGCAGGTGAAAGCCTCATTCAGCCGTAAGACCAACCATACCCCCCACCACAGCTGAAGATAAGAAGCTTACCCTCCGGAAGTTGACAGAGAATGCTCTGGACTTGGGGCATTAGCTAAGCAAAGAGTGAGGCCCAGACTAAAACTGGCACCTCTGTCCTCCCATGACAGGACGCTGGCAAGTGGGCTGAGGGCTATCTCCATGCCTCCTTCTCCCTTCAGGTCAGGCAGTTAGAAAACTTTTTTTCTGGGCAAAGTGCATGGCACAAGGGAATAGGTCTCTAGAGACCATTCAGGGCCCTCCAGTGAAATAGCCAGTGTCTGCCTAATGATCCTTGGGTGACCCTCACCTTGTGTAAAGAGCTCCCACTCGGCTCTTTATGCAACACTTTGAAATATGAATGACAGTCAACTATCATCAGATATTTGTAGAAAACTCTAGAATATAAGACAGAGATCAAAGATCCAGGGAAACAGGAAAAAGCAACTAGGAGAAAGAGAGATAGTACAGGCAGCAGGGAAACATTTAAATAAACACCTATAAATAATTTCCTCTGAAAGATAGAAGACGACATTGCAGCTATAAAGTAAGTTTAGAATGCTTTTTTTTTTTTTTTTTTTTTGGCAGTACACGGGCCTGTCGCTGCTGTGGCCTCTCCCGTTGCGGAGCACAGGCTCCGGACACGCATGTTGAGCGGCCATGGCTCACAGGCCCAGCCACTCCGCGGCATGTGGGATCCTCCCAGACCGGGGCACGAACCCGTGTCCCCTGCATCGGCAGGCGGACTCCCAACCACTGCGCCACCAGGGAAGCCCCTATGTACATATTTTTACAGGGAATGTTGCGAGAACATGAAAGGGTTAGAAGATAAACCCAGAAATTAGAATAAAAGATAAAGAGAGTTTCTTTCAAATAGAAAATACGATATGAGAAAATAAGAGGATCAACCCAGGGGATCCAACATACAACTAATCAGAGATCAAGAAAGAGAGAAATAGGGCTTCCATGGTGGCGCAGTGGTTGAGAGTCCGCCTGCTGATGCATGGGACACGGGTTCGTGCCCCGGTCCGGGAGGATCCCACATGCCGCGGAGCAGCTGGGCCCGTGAGCCATGGCTGCTGAGCCTGCGCGTCCAGAGCCTGTGCTCTGCAACAGGAGAGGCTACAACAGGGAGAGGCCCACGTACCACAAAAAAAAAAAAAAAAAAGAGAGAAATAAAATCAATGCAGGACATCTAGAATAATGCTAATAGGTGTTCTAGAAAAAGAGAAGAGAAACAGAAAAGAGAGCATTACCGAAGAAATAATACAAAAAAATTTCCCAGAATGAAGGACATGAATTTTCATATTGAAAGGGAACACTCCAGCCCAGTGAAAAAAGACACACAATTAGGCACGTTATTGTGAAATTTTAGAACACCAAAAATAAAGAGAGACCCTAGTAACTTTCAGAAAGGAAGAACATTGCATACAAAGAATTGGGAACCAGAATAGTATCAAACTTCCCAATAAACAACTCTGGAAGCTAAAAGAAATGGAACAAAGACTTACAAATTATAAGGGAAAATAATTTCCAACCAATAATTCTGAATCTCACCTAGTTATCAACTAACTGTGAAAGAAGAATAAATACATTTCCAAACATGCAAGATTTAAAAAAAATATTAGCTTCTCTGCGTTTCTTTTCAGGATGCTATTAGAAGACATGCTACAGCTAAATAAGGGAGAAAACCAAGAAAGACAAGAGCATGGGATACAGGAAATGAGATCCAACAGAAAGGCAAAAGGAAAACTTGGAATGATGGGAAGGAAATGTATCAGGATGACAGCTGTATACCAGGTAGGCCTAGAGAAAAGTCACCCTGGATTATAGTGGGAATATGGAAAGCCACAGGAGGACTGTGTCCAGTGAAGAAATAAAAGGTATATTACCTGATGAGTTTGACCATATTGGGAGGGTTTTTTTTTTTTTTTTTTACAGTTCATGGGCAAGTCTGAGGCTGAAGTGGTGAAGAATCATAGAAAACTAGGCAAATACAGCAAACAAAGAAATTATTAACTCCAGGAATAACAAAAGTTGTACAATAAAAGAATGTATTAATAGTACTATATGGCTCAACTGTGACCAATATTTACATAGTCCTAATTATATGAATATTGAATGTTCAATTGTCCAAAATTGTGCTATAGCTATGTTGGAAGGATGGGAGGAGGGGAAGTATGATCTAAGAGCACTAACTCTTCATCTTTCTTACTAGAAAGTCAATAGATTTTTCTTCAACAACGTGGAACTAGCAGTGTACACAGTTGCTTCGAAGTACAAAATCAAATAGCAAAAGAGATCGCCAGAAGTTGAAAGTTGTCTCTTGGGAAGGGGAAACTCAGGATGTAACAGGGACCATTGTTTTTTGTTATAAGCCTTATGTTGCTATTCAACTCTTTAAATCATGTCCATGAACTTTAATATAAATTTTTAAATTCAATTGAAAAGAAATCGGAAGGGGGCTTGAAATGAGGGGAATGGGCACCAGACCCAGCAAGGTCTCACAGACCACCTTCACAGTTGAAATTTTTCCCAAGAGCAATGGGGAGCCACAGAAGGATTTTCAGTGGGAGAGTCACAGTGTGAGATCTGTTTTTCTAAAACAAGACTTTGTTTGCAGTTGCAATGTTTAGGGCTGACCTTCATCCTGAATTATCCAAGATTCAAGTATGGAGAGATGGCTCGCTCTCAGATGAGCTCTCCCAGTCTGGGGCCCTCCTGCCTTACAAAGCGCCACACAGGCCATGATTCTGAAGGCAGATGGGAAATACAGAAAGAAAAGCTGCCCACCTCCCTACCCCCTACTCCAGTGCTCACTAGAGCTCAAACACAAAGCTGCCCTTGTTTCTGGAGGAGGGGTCATGTAGGGTCAACTCAAGAACACAGTGAACAGATTCCTGCTAAATGAGTTGGTTGGAAACACAGAATTATTTTAGTAGCTGCTGGTATACTTTACTGGTCTCATTTTTTAAAAAAGCATGAAGTATAAAGGTATTTTATCACTGTATATCTTACTATGAAGTTCTGAAAGGTAGGGGCTAATTCACAATATAACAACACAGACGTTTTGGCCACTGTTCTCTTTGGTGGCCACATGCCTGGTTTGTTTTTTCTTGCAGTCATTTTGCTTCCTCTTTTGGGGGGACTCTTTTAAATCCTGCAAAGTGTCAGACACTGATTATACTTCCACTAAACGAGAACACATCAGTGAATGGGTCTGGGCCAAGACCAAGTGCCTAGGCAGCATTTGGAAAATGACTGCTACCAGGAAGTCCTTCAGAGGGTGGGGCATGGCAAGAAGAGTCCATTTTTTGCTAAGTGCATTAAAAAACAGCCAAAATCTTGGCATAAAATCATATCCCATTTAATGCTCATTCACCCATAATGTTAACTGTCTATGAAACAGTTTTCTTTAAAAATATGCATGTATGTCACATATATAAGACAACCGACTACAATATACTATAAAAAGTTATTTTTTTCCCTTGCCCAAGGTTACTTTACAATTCAGCCAACCAGAGCTAAGAGGTAGGCTGCCTGTACCCTCTCAGGTTCACACACAGGACTAAACATGCTTTCAGTCAATCAGCATTCTCCTATGCTATATCTGGAAGCAATTTATTCTGCAAAGAACGTGGACTGCTCCGTTCCATCTGTTCCTTCTGCCATTTATTTTAGAGGCAGTGGTGAATACGGACATGGAATATGGAATCCCAGTTCTGTCACATTTTAGTTACGTGACCTTGGGCAAACTGAGCCTCAGTTTCCTCATCTGTAAAAGGAGGCTAATAATAGACTGTGACTCACTTGTGGTTCCTGTGAGGCTATACCTGGCTTATATATATATATATATATATATACACACACAATCGATATAGCCATATATTTTACACACACACACACACACACACACACACACACACACCAGGCTGTGGGGCTGCAGTGGATAGCCATAGCAGGGGAACACTTTGACTACAGAGGAGAAAAAGTGTATTTATCCATATATACACTGTATTAGTTTCTTATTGCTGTTCTAAGAAATTAACACAAACTTAATGTCTTAGGACAATACAAATCAATTGTCTTATAGTTCTGGAGATCAGAAGTCCAAAATGAGTTTCATTGGACCAAAACTTGAGGGGTTGGGAGGACTGTGCTCCCTCCAGAGGCTCTGGGAAGAATTTGCTTCCTTGCCTTTTCCAGCTTCTAGAAACCCTCTACATTCCTTGGCTCACTGACTCCTTCTTCCATCTTCAAAACCAGCAGCTTAGCATCTTCTTCAAAACCAGCAGCTTAGCATCTCTCTCCCTCTGTTTGCGTTGTTACATCAACTTTTCTTCACCCTGAATGTCCCTCTTATAAGGACCCTTGGGATTGCATTTAGGACCCACTGGGATAATCTAGTCTAATCTCCCCATCCCAAGATCCTTCACTTATTACGTCTGCAATGTCCCTTTTACCATGTAAGGTAACACAGTCACAGGTTCTGGAGACTAAGACATGAACATCTTGGGATAGCATTATTCAGCCTACCATGCTGACCTTTTTAGACAGTAAGGGGAGGAACAATTACTTTTTGCCTTTACTGTTTCTTAAATAAAATTTATCCTGCACCCGGGACTTCCCTGGTGGCGCAGTGGTTTAAGAATCCACCTGCCAATGCAGGGGACATGGGTTCGATTCCCTCGTCCGGGAAGATCCCACATGGCACGGAGCAACTAAGCCCTTGTGCCACAACTACTGAGCCTGCGCTCTAGAGCCCTCGAGCCCCAACTACTGAAGCCCGCATGCCTAGAGCCTGTGTTCTACAGCAAGAGAAGCCACCGTAATAAGACCATGCACCGCAACAAGGAGTAGCCCCCGCTCAATGCAACTAGAGAAAGCCCATGTGCAGCAATGAAGACCCAATGCAACCAAAACTAAATAAATATAAATTTTTAAAAAAAAATCCCATTTAAAAAATAAAAAGAAAAGAAAAATTTATCCTGCACCCGAGTTCCATGCATGCTACACAAACGTACACGTGTGAGCCCTCACTTTATATTGTTAGTATGAGGCTAACATAGACAGTATAGGTAGGCTGCCGAAACCCCAGGCCCTTTTATGTTGTCTTATGGTACCTTCAGGGCCAAAGCAAGTGCATTTATGTGGCTTCTCCACAGGCTCTTAGGGGTCACGTACCCCACCATGTAGTCTAGAGTTAGCTCTGAAATATCATGGCCTTGAATTTTAGAGATCCAAACTGAGGATTTATTCTCAGAAGAACAGCATATTTTATTAATGGACAAATAAAAAGGAAAAGGGAGTCTTATAAAGAGAGGTGTTATCTTCCTAGGTTCATAGAGAACAACTCAATAAAGTTAGTGCAAACCCAAAACCTACAGAAGGAGGTAAAGATGCCTATTCTTGGAGGACTCTGTCTCTAAGAATTAAGTTGTCCAGAAAATCAAGGTATACAGAGAAAAGTATCCCTCAGATGAATTACCAGATCAGGAGCAGTGGAAAAAAGGAAACAATTAAAAGGAGCTCCACTAAGCTGGAGGAAGAGAAAGATTAAGACCTTGGGACCAGACTGGATGGATATGAGATGGCAAACATGATCTTGAAGGCAGAATAGATGAGTATGAGAGGAAAAGGTAAACACAGCATTAGAGAAGGGGTCATGTCTTCACTGTTGCTACACCAGAAATGGTGCTTGAGGAAATTTACCAAAGGAAGAGAAGCAAGATCTCAGAGGGAGACTACGACGAGTCTCCCTAAGGGAATCACATCCAGGACACCACTGGGAGATGGCCTCTTATTCTCTCTCTCTCACACACACACACACACACACACACACACACACAGTATATCACTGGAGTAATTAAGACCTCTCCCCTTAGACACTGGGGCATCTAAACCAAGGAGTTACAGAGAATCCATGCAAATTGCAGAGGGAAGAGGAAGAATATCGGCACAAAATACTAGAAGCATCACAAGGTGAACTTCAAGGTCACAGGACCACTGTAGCTGGAGATCAAGTTATTACCCAGCCCCTGAGAGAATGGCCTGATAAATCTAAGGAATTAGGACTCCCCGAAGCAGGGTTCACAGTCCTGGCTGCACATTAGAGTCACCTGGGATTAGAATCACATAGTGAGGCTTGAGCGCCACCCCAGATGAAATAAATCAGTCAGCATAACACTGATGGTCTTGGGCAAGGGTTCTCAAGCTTGAGCAGACATAAGAATCCCCGCAGGGCTCGAAAAAACACTGGTTTCCGTGCCCCAGCCTCAGGGTGGAGCTGTTGTTCGAGAATTCTGAATTTCTAACCAATTCCCAGGTGATACCGAGGCTGCCACTGGGGACCTCACTTTGAGAACCACGTTTTCTAAGGGAAGGTACTGCAGAGATAAGGCAAACTAAAGGGGGCAGGTGGGACAATGACAGATGGAGGCAGGCCTAGGTTAGATGCTGCCTGGCGGAGAACATCTCCTGGGCAGGACTGCCCAATTTAGGAAGCAAGGACGGGGCAAGATTTGTTTGCTCAGTGGATGCTTTTAGCATAGCCAGAACTTTCTGATTTCATTATCTCTCACTCTGGGAGATTCCACAAGACAAAAACAGCGCCTTACTGAAAGGAGAAAGGAAACACACAGGAGCACGGAACTGTAGGGACAGACCTCCACAAGTGCAGAAAAAGATAAAGTAAAAAGTTTCCTCGAGGCCTGGGCCATCCCAAAGTGAAGGTTGTGCCCTGAAAAGCACAAGGGAGAGATCCTGGATCTCACTAGCACCCCAGGGGAACAGGTTACAGAAGCTTCAATCGCAGCTCCCGCTCAGGCATCTGCTGAGAGTAATTTTACAGGAAAAGCAAAGTGTGCAGGTGACGAAGAAAGCTTCTCTCGAACAGTGCTTCTCACACTTTGCTGAGTATTAGCATTACCTGGAGAGCTTTCAAACTGCCCCATGTACAGACCACAAACCAACCACTGAAATCAGAATTTCTGGGGGTGGTACCAAGGCATCCACATTTTATAAAACTCCCCAGGGGATTCCAAAGTGCAACCAAGTTTAATGATAGGGTCTTGCTACTCAAAGTGTGGCCTGTGAACCAATAGGGTGCTACCTGGGAGCCTGTTATAAATGCAGAGTCTCAGGTCTTCCCCTAGACCCACTGAATCAGAATCTGCTTTTTATCCGTATCTCTAGGGATCTGTGTGCACACAAATGACTGGGAAGCACCACTCTAGAAGGCAGCTATCCTAGGCCTAAGCAATTTCAAAGCAAGAGGCATTGGCAACAGGAGCTTGGGCACAGCTCTGAAAACACCTGCTCCAAGACACCATGGAGGCTGTGTCATTAGAGAGGGCCCACTTTCAGTTCATCACTGGGGATCCAGAAACACAAGGCTCTGTGGGACAATACTGGAGGGAAAGAAGGTGATCTCAGCGAAATCTCCCAAACTGTCAACACTGGCTCCCTTTGTGAGGAGGGATAGTGAAGCAGGAAACTTGAGTTTTTGTTTTCTGTACAATTTGAATTTCTTAACTGTGTGTGTGTGTGTGTGTGCGCGCGCGCGCGCGTGTGTGTGTTTTAGTGTGTTTTGGGAATTGTTAAGGATTATGTTGATGGTGGGGCTATGGGATATTCTTTAACATTTACTTTATTAAAAAATCTAATAAATGGTATTTTTTAAAAAGCAATATACATAGCAAAAGCAATTAGAAATACCAAGATGAATTTGGAAAAATCAGTCTTAATGGGATACCTTAATATTATTGCATCACTTTGTCTTTGTCAAATCAAGTAGGCAAAAAGAAATAAAAATATGGACGATATGAATAATTTCATTAATAAGGTTATTTACTAGATATATTTCAAATATGTAATCTACATATATGGAATACATAATTTTAACACATTCCACTTAGCATTTTTAAAAGTGAAGCATTTTTCTAGCCCACAAAGGAAATCTTAATACCTTTCAAAAGGTAGGAAGTTTAAGCCACATGAGGGTAGAGAACATGTAATGTCTTGTCTGCACTGATCCTCAGTGCCTGGCACAGTGGCTGCTATGATGTAGGTGCTCATTAAATATTTATTGTTGGAAGGCTACATTTTCTCACTTAAATGCAATAAAATAAAAAGTTTACAGTGAATGTTTGAACAAATAAAAAGCTCAAAGCATAAAAGAAATTCAAAATAAAAGAAATTCTCCCTCAATTTAAAGTCAATGTAATACTAATGTAAGGCCAGACACTATAAAACTCTTAGAGGAAAAGAGAGGCAGAACACTCTTTCTTTGACATAAATCGCAGCAATATCTTTTGGGATCCGCCTCCTAGAGTAATGAAAATAAAAACAAAAATCAACAAATGGGACCTAATTAAACTTAAAAGCTTCTGCACAGCAAAGAACACCATAAACAAAATGAAAAGGTAACTCACAGAATGGGAGAAAATATTTGCAAACAAAGCCATTAATCTCCAAAATATACAAACAGCTCATGCAGCTCTATGTCAAAAAACCAAACCACCCAATCAAAAAATGGGCAGAAGATCTAAATAGACATTTTTCCAAAGAAGACATACAGATGGCCAAAAAGCACATGAAAAGTTGCTCAACGTCACTATCAGAGAAATGCACATCAAAACTACAATGAGGTATCACCTCACACCAGTCAGAACGGTCATATCAAAATGTCTACATGGGGCTTCCCTGGTGGCGCAGTGGTTGAGAGTCTGCCTGCCGATGCAGGGGACGCAGGTTCGTGCCCCGGTCCGGGAAGATCCCACATGCTGCGGAGCGGCTGGGCCCGTGAGCCATGGCCGCTGAGCCTGCGCGTCCGGAGCCTGTGCTTCGCAACGGGAGAGGCCACAGCAGTGAGAGGCCCGCGTACAGCAAAAAAAAAAAAAAAAAAAAAAAGTCTACATGGGGCTTCCCTGGTGGCGCAGTGGTTGAGTGTCCATCTGCCGATGCAGGGGACACGGGTTCGTGCCCCAGTCCCGGAAGATCCCACATGCCGTGGAGCGGCTGGGCCCGTGAGTCATAGCCGCTGAGCCTGCCCGTCTGGAACCTGTGCTCTGCAACAGGAGAGGCCACAACAGTGAGAGGCCCGCGTACCGCAAAAAAAAAAAAAAAAAAAAAAAAGTCTACAAACAATATAAGCTGGAGAGGGTGTGGAAAAAAGGGAACCCTCCTACACTGTTTGAGGTAATATAAATTGGTACAAACACTATGGAGAACAGTATTGAAGTTCCTTTAAAAAAAAAAAAAAAAATCTAAAAATAGGGGACTTCCCTGATGGTACAGTGGTTAAGAATCTGCCTGTCAGTGCAGAGGACACTGGTTTGAGCCCTGGTCTGGGAAGATCCCACATGCCACAGAGCAACTAAGCCCGTGCTTCCCAACTACTGAGCCTGTGCTCTAGAGCCCGCAAGCCACAACTACTGAGCCCATGTGCCACAACTACTGAAGCCCGTGTGCCTAGAGCCCATGCTCCACAACAAGAGAAGCCACCGCAATGAGAAGCCTGTGCACGCAACGAAGAGTAGCCCCCGCTCGCTGCAACTAGAGAAAGCCCGCACACAGCAACGAAGACCCAAGGCAGCCATAAATAAATAAATAAATAAATAAATAAATAAATAAATAAATAAAAGTAGAGCTACCATATGATCCAGCAATCCCACTCCTGGGCATATATCCGGAGAAAACCTTAATTTGAAAAGATACATGCACCCCAACGTTCACTGCAGCACTATAATAATAGCCAAGACATGGAAGTAACCTAAATGTCCATCGACAGAGAAATGGATAAAGAAGATGTGGTATGTATAAACAATGGAATATTATTCAGCCATAAAAAAGAATGAAATAATGCCATTTGCAGCAACATGGATGGACCCAGAAATTATCATACTAAGTGAAGTAAGCCAGAGAAAGACAAATATCATATGGTATCACTCATATGTGGAATCTCATTTTAAAAAATGATACAAATGAACTTATTTACAAAACAGAAACAGACTTACAGATATGGAAACAAACTTGCAGTTAGCAAAGGGGAAACATGGAGGGGGGAGGGATAAATCAGGAATTTGGGATTAATATACACACACTACTATATAAGATAGATAACCAACAAGGACCTACTGTATAGCATAGGGAACCCTACTCAATATTCTGTGATAACCTATATAAGAAAATAATCTGAAAAAGAATGAATATATGTATATATATAACCGAATCACTTTGCTGTACACCTGAAACTAACACAACATTGTAAATCAACTATACTCCAATAAAATTTTTTAAAAGTCAATGTAATATCAATTGCAACTCAATAGGATTTTCATGGAATTTTATAAGCTGATTCTAAAATTAATATGGAAGAGCAAATGTATATGAATTGGCAAGGTAAATATTAAACATAATCTATTTTTTGTTCTACAAGATTCATAATTTTGTAAAATTATAGAAATTAAAATGGCATGACATTGGAGTAGGAAAAGAAAAATTGACAGATAACAGAACTGAGTAGAAAATTCAGGTATATCTTGTCCATTGGTTTATTAATCTAAATAAATAGATTTATTTAGATTAACGTCAAATGCATAAAGAAATTATGTGCCATTCAATAAATGATACTGGGAAAACTGCCTCACATTTGGAAAAAATAAAATTAGATCCTTACCTCACGCTATCCACAAGGAAAATGTTCCAATGGATTAAAGTCCTGAAAGATAAACACAAAACAACTGTATTAGAAGAAATATAGGAGAATGTATTATCAACTTGGGGTATGTGCTGCTTCTTAGATAAAGCACAAAACCTAAAGGCAAAGTTTAATAAATTGACTACATTATAAGCCATAATTCTGTGTGACAGATGACACCACAAAAGTTTTTGAACAGTGACAAATGTGTTAAAAATATTGATAACGTGGGACTTCCCTGGTGGCACAGTGGTTAAGAATCCGCCTGCCAATGTAGGGGACATGGGTTCGATCCCTGCTCTGGGAAGATCCCACATGCCGCGGAGCAACTGAGCCCGTGTACCACAATTACTGAGCCTGCGCTCTAGAGCCCGCGAGCCACAACTACTGAGCTCGCGTGCCACAACTACTGAAGCCTGCACACCTAGAGGCTGTGCTGTGCAACAAGAGAAGCCACCACAATGAGAAGCTCACACACCGCAAAGAAGAGTAGGCTCCGCTCACCACAACTAGAGAAAGCCCACATGCAGCAACGAACAAATAAATAAATAAATGCAGCCAAATAAATAATTTATTTATTTTAAAAAATACTGACAACCTATTTAAGAGACAAAGGACTAGGATAAGAATGAATAAAGAATTCTTACCAGTCATCAAGAAAAAAATGAACAATAGAAACTGGACAAAGGATATGAACAGGCAATTCACAGGAAAAAACATAAATCATCAGTAATCACATTTAAAAGGATGTTTCATTTCACTAGTAATCAAGGGATTAATTGCAAAGTAAAATAAAAAGATACTATTTTTCACTCATTAGTTTAGCAATTTTTTTTTTTTTTTTTTTTTTTTTTTTTTTTTTTTTTGCGGTACGAGGGCCTCTCATTGCTGTGGCCTCTCCTGTTGTGGAGCACAGGCTCCGGACACGCAGGCTCAGCGGCCATGGCTCACGGGCCCAGCCGCTCCGCGGCATGTGGGATCCTCCCGGACCGGGGCACAAACCCGTGTCCCCTGCATCGGCAGGCGGACTCTCAACCACTGCACCGCCAGGAAAGCCCCCTAGCAAATTTTTTAAAGTTAGAGTATAACAAGTGTTGGCAGGATGGGGATAATAAATTCATACCTTATGAGAGGAATATATAAATATATATGAAAATGTATATAAAATGCCATTCCCACTTTGAAGGGCATTTGCGCAGGACCAAAAATAAAAAATGTACCCTGTAACATGACAATTCCACATCTTTGCTTCTACCTTGGAGAAATATTGGCACACACTCCATGGGAGCCTGCAAGTGACTTTGACTGCAGCTTTCCCTATGAAAGCAAAACCTGGAAATAAGCTAATTGTCCATCAAACAGAATGTGGTTGAATAAACTATATTAAATCCATACTATACAATACACCACAATAGTTAAAATGAATCAGTTTGATGTAGAGATATTGATGGAAAAGATGCTCATAACCCACAGAAGAAAGATACAGTATTGTATATATAATATGATATTCTTTTTTTTTCATACTGCAGGTTCTTATTAGTCATCAATTTTATACACATCAGTGTATACATGTCAATCCCAATCGCCCAATTCAGCACACCACCATTCCCACCTTGCCGCAGTTTTCCCCCCGTGGTGTCCATACGTTTGTTCTCTACATCTGTGTCTCAACTTCTGCCCTGCAAACCGGCTCATCTGGACCATTTTTCTAGGTTCCACATACATGCGTTAATATACGATATTTGTTTTTCTCTTTCTGACTTACTTCACTCTGTATGACAGTCTCTAGATCCATCTACGTCTCAACAAATGACTCAATTTCGTTCCTTTTTATGGCTGAGTAATATTCCATTGTATATATGTACCACAACTTCTTTATCCATTCATTCGATGGGCATTTAGGTTGCTTCCATGACCTGGCTATTGTAAATAGTGCTGCAATGAACATTGAGAGGGTGCGGAGAAAAGGGAACCCTCTTGCACTGTTGGTGGGAATGTAAATTGATACAGCCACTATGGACAACAGTATGGAGGTTCCTTAAAAAACTAAAAATAGAACTACCATATGATCCAGCAATCCCACTACTGGGCATATACCCTGAGAAAACTATAATTCAAAAAGACACATGCACCGCAATGTTCATTATAATATGATATTCTTTGTGTTAAAAAAAAATCCACAAACTATATTTTCTCTAAGTTGACATATATAAATGCCAAAAAAATCTGGAGTGCCATTTAATATGGCAAACTGAGATGATGTGGTATCCCTTTCTGCTATCACCTAGAATCTTCCTAGAAATCCTATATAAAATATTCTACAATATTTCAAAATACAGACCTATTCATTCCCTGCCCATACACACAAATACACATAAATGACTGTCAAGTTGTGAAAAATAGAGCTATTTTCAAAAGCCAGGGCTGTACAAACTGAAGTTCAGTAGCCCTGAGGTGAGGAGTCTAGATATTAAATAGAGACTTAATTTGGAGAAGATTTAAAACAATGTGAAATTAATTAACTATATTTCAATTAAAAAATTAATTGGTAGCAATATATAATCCACTTTAGATTACCAAATAAATCTGTTTTAGCTTTCATTTTAGCTTAAAATGAAAAAAAAAATGGGGAATTAAATTTCTAGATAAGAATAACATGGACAATGTGTGATAGTGGGAGTGGTTATCAGATCCCTGAACAGTTTGGGACAAGGGTATAGATATTCATTAACTTTGGACTTTGGTAATTCAAGCATGCATCATAAAAACTTCAGCATAACTTCCGAGCAGAGAAACAGTGTTACAAACCATTGCAAAAAAGGAAGGGAGGGAATAAAGAAATCTCACCAATCAAATAGAGGGCAGAAAATTGGGGGGAAAAGAATAAATAAAGAAAAAATATGGCAAAGAGAGAGAACAAAATAAGATGGTAGAAATATATGTTAGTATTCAAAGTAAACAAAAATGGACTAACCCTGCCAGTTAAAAGACAAAGATGCTTAGATTGGGGCAGGGTGGGAGATGGAGAGAGCAGACAGCTATTCACAGTATAAGATTACATCTCAGAAAGGTTGAAAGTAAAAAAACAGGAAATGTTATGTTAGAGAAATATAATAAAAATAATTTAAGAGCTGGTGTAGCTTATATTAAGATCTGGCAAAATAGACTTTGAGGCAAAAGCACTAATAGTGATGTTGTATAGTGATAAGAAGCAATGAAGATTCAAGAATCCTAAACCTGTTTGCATCTAATAACAACCTCAAAATACATAAAGCAAAATACTGAAACTGCAGACACATCCACAATCAAACAGGGAGTTTTTTTTTTTTTTTTTTTTTTTGCGGTACGCGGGCCTCTCACCGCCGTGGCCCCTCCCGTCGCGGAGCACAGGCTCCGGATGTGCAGGCTCAGCGGCCATGGCTCACGGGCCCAGCCGCTCCGCGGCATGTGCGATCTTCCCGGACCGGGGCACGAACCCGCGTCCCCTGCATCAGCAGGCGAACCCTCAACCACTGCGCCACCAGGGAAGCCCAAACAGAGATAATGTACACTCTCTTATTTATATTTCAAGCAGATGAAAAATAAAATTAGTAATAAAGAAGATATGAACAACACAGTTAACAAGCTCAAACTTATAAAAGCTGTTTAGAACCCTGCACTCAAATTTTAGAGAATAATCAATTTTTAAAGCATCTATGGAACAGTTATAAAAATAGTCAACTTCTAGATCAGACTACTCTTAGAAACTCCAATATCATGCAGACAATATACTCTGATAACAATGAAATTAAAAAGACCATAAATTGGTTCTTTGCAAAATTTAATAAAATATATAAATTTCTAGCATGATTTATCAAGAAAAAAGAGAAAAAGCACAAATAAACAATATTAAGAATGAAAAGGAGGGAGACAATTTCAAATATAATAAATCATATGAAGATACTACAAAGAATTTTATAATATATTAAAAAATTGAATGATTTCATAGGTAAGTGTAATTTACAAAACTGATCCAGGAAGAGAGGATAAACCTGAACAGATCTTTGATCATTAATAAAATTATTTCAGTATTTTAGATTCTACCCACAAAAATAAAATAAAACAAAATTATTAGGCACAGATGATTTTATAAGCAGGAGTTATCAAAACTTCAAGGAATAGCAAATTTTAATTCTTTACAACATATTCTAATGAATACAAAAAGAGAGAAAGCTCCTTTACACATTTTAGGAACCTGGTACAACATTAATACTAAAACAAACAAGCAGGCTACAAGGACTGCATGTTAAAAGACAGTCTTACTTATGGGTATAGATGCAAAAATCCTAAGTAAAATATTAAATTGAATAATGAGTGAAAAACAAGGCAAAAACATAACAAGTAGAGATTATTTGAGGAATGAATGGATAGTTTAGCATTTAAAATATTAATATAATTAGCCCAGTAATATATTAAAGGAGAAAAACTGTATTATCATCTCAACAAATGTGGGGAAAAGCATGTGATAATACTGAATGCTAATCTAAGAAAAGTTATCTAGAGAACAAAGAGGAGCTTACCTGGTCTCAGAAGGGGTATTTATTGGTCAAAGGGTACAAACTTTCAGCTATAAGATGAATAAGATCTGGGGATCAAATGTACAACATGGTGACTATAGTTAACAACACTGTATGGTATATTTGAAAGTTGCTAAGAGAATTGATCTGAAATGTACTCATTACCACCACCACCACAACAAAAATGGTAATTGTGTGAGGTGATGTGTCAACTAATTTTACTGTGATAATCATTTTGCAATATATACATGCTTCAAATCATCACATTGTACGCCTTAAATTTACACAGTGTTACATATCAATTATATCTCAATAAAGCTGGACAAAAATAAAGCCCCCCCAGTAGAAAAGTTGTAATAGACATGATAATTAGTGCTGAATAGCAAAAAGCATTTCTATTAAATTCAGAAACAACTAAAAAATGACTGCTATCACCACTTATATTCAATGTTATACTAGACAAATACAATTAATAAGAGAAAAAAGGCATATGGATTGAAAATGATAGAATTGTCATTATTGCCAGATTTAAAAAATCATCAGCTACATTTGAAAAAATTCCAAGAAAATCTACCAACAAATTATCAGAATAGTTAGGCAAGCCTGATAAACACAAATTCCATATACAGAAGTCGACTGCATTCCTACACACCAGCAACAGAAAGCTAGAAAATGTAATTTTTAAAAAGATACCACTCACAATAACAAAATCTATAAGATTTGCAAGAACTTTAAAGAGAAAATTATAAAACTTCATTGAAGTATATAAAAAGCCTAAATAAATGGATAGAAAAGTCACATTAGTAGATGTTAAAACTCACTATCATACAGATGGAAATTCTCCCTAACTTTACGTATAGATTTGATGCAGTGCCATTCCAAAACAAGAGAGTTTTTCATGGAACTTGGTGAGCTGGTCCCAAAATATATATGGAATCATAAAGAGTCAAGAATAGCTCTTTTTTTGTTATGTGTGTATAAGCTGATTATTCAGTGATGTATTTTCCTGCCAGATATGAAGACTTATTATGAAGCTGAAGTAATTTAAATAATGTGACATTAGTGCCACGACAGACAAACAGATCAAAAGAACAGAAAAGAGAACCTGGAAACTGACCCACACATATAAGGGACTGGCACAGAAGAGGGGCCAAAGGATGGACTATTTAATAAATGATGCTATAATAAATGATAAAGGAGTGATGGAATTAGAATATTGCCATTTTTCAAGCCCTAATGAAATAACGGATCTAGGCACATCAGTGGTTGTTAACATCCCAAAAATCTGAAGTTAGACTTTATGTACCTGCTAGTGGAAGTACAAAGATCCTATATGAAGTATTCTTACCAAATGTCAAAACTGAATCTAATCGAGTCTCTAACTGTTTACAGGAAACACAGGGGCAGAAGAACATGCTAAATGAAACCACAAAGATGCAATCAGAAAAAGCCAGAATGTGGGAATCAGTACAGAACCAAGTCGAGTTTCTTTAATAAATAACTTTGAGGGGGAAGAAAAGAGGAAGGAGATACATATATATTAAAATAGAGTAAGGAAACATTCAACCAACTGTAATATTGATATATGGACTCTATTTGGATCCTGATTCAAATCAACTGCAAAAAGAAAACTGTGATATAATTTGTAGAAATTTGCTTACTGATGTTGAGGAAATTGGGTTTTTTTTAGATGTAATAATGTTATTGGGGTTAAAAAGAGACCTGATCTTGGGGCTTCCCTGGTGGCGCAGTGGCTGAGAGTCCGCCCGCCAATGCAGGGGACGCGGGTTCGTGCCCCGGTCCCGCGGAGCGGCTGGGCCCGTGGGCCATGGCTGCTGGGCCTCTATGTCCGGAGCCTGTGCTCCGCGACGGGAGAGGCCACAACAGTGAGAGGCCCGCGTAACGCAAAAAAAAAAAAAAGACATCTGATCTTTTAAAGATTCATGCTTAAATATTTACAGATGAAATTATATGACGTCTGGCTTTGCTTCAAAATAATTTAGGAGAGAGAATGATTGAAGGTATGGATGAAACAAGACTGGCCACGATTAGATTATTGTTGAAGCTGGGTGATGAGTACACGAGGTTTATTATCCTATTCTCTGTACTATTTTTTATGTTTGAAATTTTCTAAAATAAAGAGGAAAAACAACACTGGGATGATTTGTTATCCCTATGAAGAGATTATAAAATTAGATCCCTTCCTCACATCATATAAAAAAATAAATTCCAGGTGGATTAAAGACTACTTCTAAGTTGCAGAATCTTGAAACTTTTAGAAATAAATATAGGAACAAGTGTTTATGACATTGGGGTGGGAAGGATTTCCTAAGCAAGACAGAAAAAGTGCTAACCACAATGGCAAACATTAATAAATTTCAGTATACACAAATAAAATATTTGTATACAATAAAAGATATAATAAACAAAATGAAAGACAAACCACAGTCTGAGAGAAACTATCTGCAACAAAATATTAGTGTCCACAATATATAATGAACCTTTACAAATCAATGAGGGGAAAATGGGGAAATTGGCAAAGGCTAGAAACAGGCAATTCCAAGAGGAAACCCAAATAGTAAATAAGTACGTAAAAAGCTCTGTAACCTCACAGATAACCAGGAAAATGTAATTAAAGCAACAATGAGATATATTTCACATCCATTGAGCAGCAAAACTTAAAAATCAGATGATACCTGGTGATGGAGAGGATGCAAGGAAATAAGCACTCTTATACAGTGCTGGTGGGAGTGTAAACTGGTCCAGTCACATTGGAGATATTTTGATAATACTGGACCTAGTTGAGTTAAAGATGCCTTGTGACTCAGCAATTCCACTTCCATGTAGATACACGAGATAAATTTTTTCCCATGTATCTAAGAAGACGTGGGTAAGAATGTTTATCGTGCACTATATGTAATAGTTTAAAAATGGAAACAACTGTACCTTAGAAGGGAAATGAAAAAATATTCATACAATGAAATACTAGCAAGCAGATAAAATGAATAAACTAAACCTATAGGGCTTCCCTGGTGGCGCAGTGGTTGAGAGTCCGCCTGCCGATGCAGGGGACACGGCTTCGTGCCCTGGTCCGGGAAGATCCCACATGCCGCGGAGCAGCTGGGCCCGTGAGCCATGGCCGCTGAGCCTGGGCGTCCGGAGCCTGTGCTCCACAACGGGAGAGGCCACAACAGTGAGAGGCCCACGTACCGCAAACAAACAAAAAACAACTAAACCTATATACATCAACATGAGTAAATCTCAAACTAGGGCTTTAAAAAGATATGGACAATATGCTACTATTCATGTAAACTTAAAATACCCCAAAGAATTCTGTATATTATTTGTTGTAAACATATGGGAATGATGCCCACCGACTTAAGGAGAGTGATGTCCTTGGGGGAAGGAGGGTAAGAAAAGGATGCGCGGGACTCCAAAACTCTGATGATGGTAAAATGGATATCTGTTAGATCATTTCCTGTTATTTTTTGTGAATTTGAAATATCTCATAATTAAGACCTTTTTTTTTTTTAAAGAAAAAGCATTGGTTTAATATCCTCAAAACATTATCCTTATCACACATTAATTAAAGATGATATGATTTTTCTATCTGGGAAATCCTGGATAATTAACTGAAAAATTCTTAGGACTCAGAAGAAATTAATTGAAAAATACTTAGAACTAAGAAAAGTGGTTACTCCTAGGGGTAGAACTATTGAGGTACTTTCACTTTCTTTTAAATTGTCTGAATTTTTAAATGATGAACATGTATTACTTTTGTATTCAGAAAAAAATAATGATATTTACGTTTTGAAAATTTTTTAAAAACAGAGACGTTAAAAAACTAATAAAGTTCGGTAAGGTAGCAGCTTAAAAAATAAACGTGGCAGCAATAAAAATTTATAAAGCAATATTGGAATAAAAGTACAATTCAAAAAAGCAACCCAAATTATTAAACAACCAAAAAAATGTGCAGACATATGAAGAGAACCATAAAACTTTACATAAAAGGAGACCTGAATAAATGAGAAACGTATAAGAATAAATGAGAAATGTTCCAGATTGGGAAGAGCTGATATTCTGCAGATGCTAATTCTCCTCAATGCACGCATGCACACAACACAGAAATGAATTCATTCTAATCATTCTATCTTGAAGAACCAGCATTGTATACTTAATGACAATTAATAAATATATTTCCATATCACTAGATATTTTGCAGCAGAAGTTCTTAATCTGAGCCACCAGGACTCCTAGGGACTCTAGGGGGTCCTTAGACTCACTGAAATTAAATGCAAATTTTCCTGCACGTGTGAATTTTTCTGGAAGGGTATCCATAGCTTTTAAGAGATCCCAAAGTGGCCCATTCCAAAGAAAGACTAAGAACCACTACTACTGATCTATTTTTGGGGGCGGGGGGGGTAACAGGTTCAGTGGATATAATTCACATGCCATAAAATTCACCCATTAAAAGTGCCTTTTAGTATATTCACAGAGTTGTACAACCATTGCCACAATTTTAGAACATTCCATCACCCCAAGAAGAAACCCTGTATCCTTTAGCTATCATCTCCCAAAAACCCCATCACCCGCAACCCTAAACAACCACCAATGTACTTTCTGTCTCTATAGATTCGCCTTTTCTGGACAGTTCACATAAATAAAATCATGTAATATGTGGTCTGTTGTGACCAGCTTCTTACCCTTAGCATAGTGTTGTCAAGGTTCATCCATGATGTAGCATGTATCAGTACTTCCTTCCTTCCTTTTGTCTAATATTCCATTGCATGAATATATCATACTTTCTTTATTCATCCGTTGATGGACATTTGGGCTGTTTCAACCATCTGGCTATTATGAATAATGCTGCTTCGAACACTTCTGTAAAGTTTTAGTGTGAGCATATTTTTATGTGATCAACAACCATCTATATTTCCTTTTCTGCCAACTATTTGATTAAATTCATATTTCTTAACTGTTTTTCATTATCAACCTCATAAGGAGAAAACTTTAATTAATTTTATTAATTTAAAAATTATTTTAAGGAATAAGATTTATTCCTTAGAGTTGACTCTGGATGGCCACAAACCATTGTAATATCTAAGATATTTCACCCCCCAAGAATCGAATCAATTTTTGCCCCCTTGAAGGTCTATTACACTCCTTGAGAATGCATGCTTTAAAACCCTTGTACATTTTCCCCCTACGGGGTGGTTGTTCTTATTCTTTCCATTCCTTAGGAATGCTTTATATGTTAGAGAACCTGGCTCTCTGTGATATGAGTTAGAAATAATTCCCCCCACCACCGGTCTGTAGTTTCTTGAGATTTAGCTTCTGACGGTTTTTGCCTTACAGATTTTTTAAGAGGTAGTTGAATTTATCAATCTTCTTATGGCTTTTGGGTTTTTGTCATACTTACTAAGCCTTTGCCATTCCAAGATTATAAAAACATTCATCTGTGGCTTATGCTTTCAATTCCCATATTTAAATCTCTGACCCACCTAAAATTTATTTTGGTGTAAGGTACAAACTAGGTATCTAACTTTTTTCCCCAGGTAACTATCCAGTTATCTCAGGATTTATTACTGAATGATCAATCTTTCTCACACTGACTTGAAATGCCACCTCTATCATATACTAAACCACCGTGCATATCTGGGTCTAATTCTGAATTTTTAGTCTGTACCACTCATCTCTTTATACATGCAAGTACCATCACTGCACTGCTGTACTTAATGTATCCTCAAAATATATTTTATTATCTGGTGCCCTATTTCCCTCTAATTTTTGACACACAAAAAATTGGTTTCCTATTTTGGTTTGTTTTTATCTGAACTTTAAAATCATCTGGTTTCATTAAATAATACGGTTGGCATTTCAGTGGGATCCCATCACATGGTAAATTAATTTTAAAAGAACTGACATCTACATTTTGAGTGTTCTACCAATAACTTTCCATTTTTAAAGTAATCATCGGTATTTCAAAGTTTTATTTACACATATATCACGTATTTCTCATTATGATAAAATATTAAGCATTTGAAGTATCAAGAATGTACACAAACACACACACACACTCTTGACTCTTAATTTTGTACCCAACTATATTACTGAACTATATTATTTTTATAATAGTTTTTCAGTTTAGTCTCTTGGGTTTTACAGCTATACAGTCATATCACCTCATTGTATCATCTGCAAATAAAGATAATTTAATGTCCCATTTTCTTATTTTCATACCTCTAATATCTTTCTTTAATTACATTGGTTACTTCTTCCAGAACAATGCTAAATAATAGTTCAATATGACATTGAACATTTTTGTTTTATCCTGACTTTAATGGGAATGCTTTTAGTGTTTTTCCCATTAAGCGTAATGCCGGCTTATGGGGTGAAATGAGTCTATATGTTAAAGAAATAACTATCTTTTTCTACTTTATTAAATGTTTTAAAAATTAAGAATAGATATTGAATTTTGTCAAATGCCTTTCAGTGTTCATGGAGATAGTCTTATGATCTTTCTCCTTAGACCTATTAATATGATGAATTATATTAATAGATATTTTCCCAACATTTTATTACAAAATTTTTCAAACATATACCAAAGTTGAAAGAATCTTACAGTGTGAACAAGCATATATCTATCATTTACATTCTACCATGAACATATTACTACACTTGCTTTATTACATAATAGGTAATACATTTTTAAATATTGATTTTAATAGATTTCAAGTAATTCTATTAGATTTTACAATACTGAACCATTCTTACATTACTATACTAAACACCTGGTCATAGTGTATTAGTTTTGTTTTGAAGCACTGTTGTGTTTTGTTTTCTGCTATTTTAATTTGGACTTTATATCAATATTCATAGATGTATGTACATGTGATGAGTATGTACATCTGTGTATCTCTGCTTCACAAAAACAATTTGAACATTAAAAATATTTTTTTTAGGCACTGGAATAGTTTAAGTAGTATTAGAATTATCTGTCCCTTAAAACACTGGTAGAATTCCCCTGTAAAACTGTTTGGGATGGGTTATTTTTCAAGGAAGTGAGTAAATATTTAACAGCATTTTCTCTTTCCTCTATGGCAATTTGTCTGTTTATTCTTTCTTTCTCTTCTGGGGTCAGTTTTGATAAATTATTTTTTCCTAATAAAAGTATCCATTTCTTCTAGTTGTCAAATGTTTTTGCAAAAAGTTTAGCAAAGTGTCTCTTACAATGCTTATAATTGTTTATTTGTACTGATTTTCCACTTGTCATGATTATTTTGTGTATTTTTACTTTCTCATTTTTTGATTAGGTTACCAAACCGTTGATATATTATTGTTTTTGCCCTAAAGAACTAGCACCTGATTTAGTAGTGCTGTATTTTTTCCTCTTTTCTAATTCATTGGTGTCTTTTCTCTTGATGATTCCTTCCTTCTCATTTTTTTAGACTAAATTTTCTTCTGATCACTGTTCTATCTCTATTTCACAGGTCTAATACTTAGGATTTTCACTATCACAATTTTCTAAACACTTTAAAGTTTGGAGTTTGATTTCTCTCTGACCCAAGAATTGTTTGAAAGTTTTAAATTTCATAGGCAGAAAAATATTTTTTGCATTTGAGTACTGTTACTAATTTTTGTTTATACTGATTGTGATCAGAGAATGTTGTCTCACTATTCCTACCTTTGTTTTCTTTTTGAATTAATATATGGTCAATTTTGTAAACTGATAGGACCATTTGAAAGGAATGTGCAGTCACTGTTTTTAATGATTAGTCAGTGTGATTATGTTTTAGACTTACCTCATTAATTATGTTCTAGGTATTTTATATTATTACTTTTTAATGTAGATGTCATGAACTTAAAGAGGTGAATTAAAGCCTCCTACTACTAATTTGGCTGGCTTTGTCTCTTCTTGTATCTCCTGTTGCTAAGTGCACGGATATATATAACTGTGTTTTTCATTATAAATTGTAGCGTTTGACATTATTAATTGCTCACCTTTGTAAATCACCTATTTTTATGGCTGAGACTACCACTGAATCACGATTTATTTAGTTACATTGTATTGTCAGATATTGAGGTTTTCCTAATTTTTCTTTAATGTGAAAGAATCCTAGTAATCTGAAAAGTGCTAAATAGTATTGCTGTTTTGATTTGCCTTTCTCAGTTAGCATTAAGATTTAATAGTTTATGATCATTTGCAGTTATTTATTAATGAATTCTATATTAATGTTTATAATACAGAAAACCTAGATGTTCAACAATAGGAGGCTAGATAAATAAAATTTCACTATATTAACATGATGGAATGATAGTAATTATCATTTATCGTACTTTATATACATTATGTCATCTTATCTCTATAAGAGTCCTATAAAGTCATTATTACCATTTTCAATTGATTCTAAGATTAAATTTTTATATATCAACATTACCTAAAATTAATTGCTTATGTGTCATAGTTTAATTGGCAGTGTTTTTTTTCTTTCTTTCTTAGTGGCAAAAAACGTAATTCTTACAATTGATGTCATATTAGTGTCAATGAAATATGTTATTTCTCCCGTTTCATAGATTATGGTACTAAATCTCAAGGATGTTAAGTAATTTGCCCAAGGTCAGCCAACTTAAAAATGCCTAGAAGCATATAGATCAAAATGTTAAAATGGTTCTCTCTGGAAGGATTATAATTAGCTTTTTTCCCTTTTGCTCATCTATTCTGTTTCCTTCAATATGTACATATAACTTTTATAATAAGAAAAAGTGGAACTGCTTTTTTTTTTTTTTAAAGATTGGGAGCATTTTATTTATTTATTTATTTATTTATTTATTTATGGCTGCTTTTTTTAAAAAAGAAAAAATAAGGCTAGATTCCCCAATTCATGCTGTTCATCAAAATAAATCCCAGATAAATTAAATAATTAAATATAGAAAATAAGAGAATTCTAGTCATATGGAGATTGTGGTATCAGTGTAGTTTTTCAATAACCCCAAACATTCCCTGAAAATCAATGTAGCAGCAAAAGGAAAAAGATCCGTAGGCACTCCCTTCAACAAAACTAGGTGATAAGGAGATCCAACATATGCATAATTGAAGGCCCTAAAAGCAAAGCCTAAACAATGAAACAGAATATTTAAAAACTGAATTAAAATATTTCCTAAAATACAAGAGGACTGAATCTAAATATTGAAAGGGTACACTCTGTCCTATGAGAATTAATCTAGAATGGTCAACACCAACACTTAGCTCAGTGATATTATTGTTCCTTAAAGATAAAGTAAAAATCTTTTACATATTCAAGTTAGAGGTCCAAGTTACTTTTAAGGAAAAGAAAATCTGGATGGTAGCAAGATTCTAGATAGTAACATTTTATGTTTTAAAAATGGAGGAATATTTTTAAGATATTTAAGGGGAAAAATGGGCCAAAGACTTTAGATCTGGGTGAACTCTCCTTCAAATATAAAGACCACCAACCAAACAGTTATGAACGTGCAAGACCCCATGGATTGTGGGTCCACCAAGATTCTGTGCTCATAGGGCATCATAAGGATCTGTGGCAGACAGGTATACGGTGCAAATCTCCTTTGATCATGCACACGCTCGAGTCTCATCAGACCTGACTTACAAAACGCAAGTTCAAAGACAAAATTATTAAGAATCTCAGGATAGCAAAAGCAGAGCATTAAGCCAAATGTGGGCCTCTTTAGAGCGCAGGGCCCTGTGTGACTGCACAAGTTACACGCTCATGGAACCATCCCTGGGTGACCCCAGTGGCTGGTAAGGCCAGCTTTCTTCCAACTCATCTCCCTCCTCTGCTCTCTCTTCTGACATACTGGAGTGAATGGTATTCCTAAAACAGAGAATTAACCATGTCTGGCTCCTCCTTAACGCCCCCCTTCCCATCGCTCTCTTGGCACTCATGATTATATTCATAATAAGATGGGTTACCTGGGCCTGCCCACTTTTCTCCTCTCTCATCTCTTCCTCTCCTGCCCCACACCCATACTCCAGGCCCTGGCCAACCGGAACGGATCCCAGTTCTGCACTCACCTCCTCCTGCTCTCCCTTCTCAGGAACCAGTACTCCTATCTACCTGGTTGTAGAAAGCTGCGATCATCCTTGTCTCTGCTCCCTCAACCCCCACATTTAATTTGCTCTTTCATGAATCACCTCTTGAACCTTTTCTTGTCAGTGTCCTTGGCATTCTTGTCCATTTGTCCTTCCTTTCCATCTACCTTGCAGTCTTCCACCCTGGAAGCCACCTGCCGTCTTCCTGCTCACCCTCAACAAGAAAGCCTTTGGGGGAGGATGCCACAGCCACAAAGACTGTGCCCCTGATAAACCTCCAACCTCATATGGGTCCATAGTTTCTCTCTTCTGTCTTTCTCAAAGGAAGCAGGGAAGCGTCCCCCGTCTAAGATGACTATCTCACTAGAAATTAACAATTCAAGGAAGGCTAAAATGTCCATATGCTTGGAAACTTTAATAGCTGATACTTACACAGCACTTGCTATATGCAGGCATGTTCTATGGTGGCCTTTACATGAGCTAGTACTCACTTAAATATTACCATTATAGAAATGAAAAAGGTGAAGCACAGACAGGTTAAGTGATTTTCTCAAGGTCAAACAGCCAGTGAGTAGCGCAGGGGAGGGGGATTCAAACCCAGGCAGACAGGCTCCAGGGCCCCTGAACTTTACCAACTGTAACACAGTCCTAAAAGGATTGAAGAAGTGCTTAGAATTAAATGATAATGGAAACAGTGCTTGTCATAACTATGGACACAACTAACAACAACCGTTAGTGAGAAATTTATGGCATCAAATATATTTATTTATCAAGAAATAAGAAAATGAAAATGAACAAGGCAGCGCAAAGAAACAATAAAGATACTAATCAATGAAATAGTTAAAAAAATAGAGATTAACAAAACCAAAATGTGTGTTCTAGAAAAAACTAATTAAAATAGAGAAGTTAGTAATAATAAAAGAGTATTAGGAAGAGCTAGATGTTAACAAATACAAGAACCTATATAAATTACTTAAACATATAGGAAAACATAAAATGCCAAAATTTGTGCAAAAGGAAGCAAACCTGAACAGACACATAAATAAACCTGAACAAATACATATTAAGAAGATTGAACTGGTAGTCAGATATCTTCTCTTTCTACCCCTCCGCCCAACAAAAAACCTAAGCCCAGATGGTTTTAAATGGCTCTACATATGAATTCTCCTAAACTTCTAAGAAACTGATATCTTCTATTTTATTCAAGTTGTTCCAGAAGAAAGAAAAATAGAGAACTTGGCCCAGCTCATTTTGTGAGGTAATATAATCCTGCTTCCAAAATCAGATAGGAACAATGCAAAAAGGAAAATCACAGGCCTATTTCTCTTATAAGCAGATGCAAAAACCCAAACAAAATATTTGCTAACAGAATCCAGCAACTTATTAAAAATAATAATCATATTCAAGGAATACAAAGATAGTTCAGCACTAGAAAAAATTTCCATTTAATTCAACATTAATAGAAGGAGAAAAACAATACATGATAATCTCAAATGATACAGAAAAGACATTTGATAACTTACAATACCTTCTTATGATTAAAAAAAAACTCATAAAACTTGGAGTAGAGGGACTTCCCTGGTGGTGCACTGGTTAAGAATCCGCCTGCCAATGCAGGGGACACAGGTTTGAGCCCTGGTCCAGGAAGATCCCACGTGCCATGGAGCAACTAAGCCCGTGCGCCACAACTACTGAAGCCTGCGTGCCTAGAGCCCATGCTCCACGAGAGAAGCCACCGCAATGAGAAGTCCGTGCACCGCAACAAAAAGTAGCCCCTGCTCGCCGCAACTAGAGAAAGCCCGCGCGCAGCAACGAAGACCCAGCGCAGCCAAAAATAAATAAATAAATAAATTTATTTAAAAAAAAACACTTTGAAGTAGAAAAATATGTACTTAATTTGATAAAGTTTTTACATCCCCAAACAAGTAATATACATAAGAGAAACTTTAGACATAACATCTTTATGTCCTAGAAGAACAAGATGTCCCTAATAACTGATAGCATTTAACATAGTATTAAAAATTCTAATTAATACTATAAGGAACTAAGATTGTGAGGTTTGGAAGGGAAGCCATAAGACTGTCATTATTTGTAGATATAATTACCCATTTAAGGTACCAATAGAATTAACAGACCAATTATTAGAACTAATATGAAAATTCAGTTAAGGTTGCTCAGATACAAGATTTACCTACCAAAAAAAATCAACAGAATTTTCTACACCAGCAATTACCAACTAGAAAATGTAATATAAAAAATGAAATACAAAAAAAGTAATAAGTGTAATATGTAATGAAATCATAAATGTAAGAAAATGTAATATGAAATACATCACAACTGCAACAAAAATTATACAGTATCTGAGAATTAATCCAAGAACCTACAAGACCTCTATGAATTGAACTTTTTTTTAATATGAAAATTTCACTTTTTATTCTATTAATAGATTACCTTCTATGGAGTTACAGTAACAGATTTCCAGATAGTAAACCATTTAATTTCCAAACATTAAACCATCTTTAGAATACATTCTACTTGATCGTTTGTATTATTCTTCTGGTGAAATCGTCAGCTAATATAGTTTTTAGGATTTTTTAATAAGTGAGACTGGTTTGTAGGGTTGATGTGTGTGTGTGTGTGCATGTGTGTGTGTTGCTTTCTTTGACAGGCTTTGGTATCATTGCTATGTTCACTTCATAAAAAGAATTTTGAAGATTTCCTTCTATTTCTATGTTCTAGAAGAGTTAGATAACTGTTCCTTAAATGTTTGGTAGAATTCTTCTGCAGGACTATCTGGTGCTTCTTGAGGGAGCAATTCTTTGACATCTCCACTCTATTAAAATCAGTCTATTAGTATTTCTCTTCTGGGGTAAATTTGGTAATTTGTATAATAATAATAATAAACTGGGTTTCTGGATCCGCCAAGTCAAGGCCTCTAAGTGCAGTGACAGCATCAAGATCACAAGCGCCCAGGAATCATACAGTATGTATTTTTCGTGTCTTCCTTCTTTCTTATGAATTGAACTTTAAATCTTGAATAACTGCCAACTTGGATAGTAAGACTTAACATTATACTCAAGTCAACTTTCCCCAGATTAATTCATAAATTCACTACAATCCCAATCGTAAGTACAATTATATATATACATATGTATATGTGTATATGCGTGTGTATTTGCTTTGAAAACTTGGTAAATCCAGTCCAAAAATTACATGAAGTAATGGAAGGTACATGAAGAACTAGGTCAACTCTAAAAAGAAAAAAAAAGGGGGGAAACAGGGGGGTGACTTTCCTTCCAAATAGTAAGACCTACTATAAAGCCACCATAATAAAATAACTGTAGCGTTGGCACAAGAATAGGTAAGTGTATCAATGGAACTAAATGGAGACCTCAAAGACCTACCTCTGTACAATGGGAAGTTAATAGGGACAAAAGAGGTGGCACTGCACACTAGTGGGAAAAGGATGGATTGTTTTGCACACAGGGCAGTGAAAACCAGCTCAGTCGACTAAGAAAATTACAACTGGGTCCCTGTTTAGACTCACATGCAAAGAGGACTCTAGGTGAATTAAAGATCTCAGTGTGAAAGTTAAAAATCGTAGGGTTAATAGAAACAAATGTAGGAGGATACCTTTGGGGTTAGGGAAAGGCAAGGAGGATTATTTTCCAAAATTTTAAAAGCACAAACCATACTGCACAAATTTGCTGAATTTGATTACATCAAAATTAAGAGGTTGTGTTTAATAAAAAAATATATATAACATGGGCCAATTAAGAGTCAGATGATAGGACTGAGATTTTTTTCAAAGTCTGAAATTGACAAGGGATTAACATCTAGAATCTACAAGGAACTCTGTAAAGCAACAAGAAGAGGACATCAACTCCAATAGAAAAATGGGCAAATGATATGACAGGCAATTTACAGAAAAGGAAACCCCAAAAGCTAATAAGCACATGAAGCGATGCTCAAACTCATTAGTAGTCAAAGAAATGCAAATTAAAACGAGATAGCACTTTACACCTTTAGACTGGCAAAAACTACAAACCTGGGTAATACCAATTAATGGCAGAAATGTGGAAGATAGGACCCCTCACACATGGCTGATGGGAGTGTAAATTGGTAAAGGCTTTTTAGAAAGCAATCCCAAACTACTTACGCAAATTATGCGTGCACACGCATGCCCCCACACACACACACAAGGACCCAAAAAAATTCTAACAGGTGCACAATGGGAAATCTACAAGGATGTTTGCTGCAGGTTCCTTGGAAGAGAGATAATAGCAATCTGGGTTGGCCCTCACTATTATTAGGAAGCAAAGGAGCATATGTACAGATGACAACTTGGACAGATCTTAAAAAACAGTGCCAATTTGAAAAATAAGAGAATGGTAATATGATACAATACCACTTACATAAATTATAAATACCTGCACACACTCTGGTATGCACGCATCTTTCCAAAACCTCCAGTGAACTAGCCACTCTTTGATTGTCTGTATCATGATGTCATTAATGTAACAGATCAATGGGATGTTCTGTGCAATATGGAAGCAGGCTGGATCTCCTTGGACTATCTGATGATAGAGGATGGAAGATTTAATAGAGTCCTGGGGCAAAACTACAAATAACTACGGTTGTTCTGTTTCAGATCCTCTTTTCTGATCAGAATAGAAAGAATGAGTTCACCAAATCAATGGCCACACACCATACACCTGAGGCTTTATTAACCCACTCCAGCAATGATACCACCCCCACCCCCACCGCCCCCCCCCCCAGCAACATGGCAGCTGCAATTAGGGCCACAGTGATTGACAGGTGGAATGAGATTCTTTTGGGAGAGGCTGCCTCAGAGAAGAGAAGGGGGAGCTCCTGTGTTCAACCTGCTGGGAAAGAAGAGAGTACAGATCCTGTAGCCAAGATGTTGGGTGGCTGAGTTGAGGGACTATGCATCTGATGGCTTCTCTTTCCTTTGTGAAGAACTGCCTTTTATATTTATCATTATTGGAGGAGAATAATTACCTATTTCTTGAAGATGCCATTTTTGAAGGCAACCCATATTCCATCTCACCCCAATCAATTGGCCAAGCTCCTGCTGTTGACATGTGGGCACCGCCTGGTATAGCTGGTGCTCAGCCCACATCCATGGGAGGCCCACCACTTTCAGCATCTCCTTCTCCTTGCGATGCTGCATGAACGGGTTCTCTTTGCCCTGGAGTCTTGCTTCCATGAGCTTCTTGAACCCCCCCAACGCCCCCATCCCCCCCAGCCCAAGACAAGCCCTTTGGCAGGGGGCTGGCCTCCCCAGCACTATTCCTCCAAGGATGTGCACATACAGGTAGATACCCACTCAGGATCTTCTCAAGGACAAAAATGTTTATCCATAGACACAGAAAAGCACATCGACCCATTTGAACTCATAATGCGTCCAAATATATACACAGGCACTCACACAGACTTACTTATATACACTCACATACATACACGTTCACATGTAGCACTTGCACCTATACACATGCCCACACGGACATACCCCCTACACACATGCTTAGACTTTCAAGCCCTGCTCTAGGAACACCTATTCTGAGACACACTGGGATACATGCACACATTCAGTACATGCATGTGCCACAAACATACTATTCCGGTATCTATGGTTGCAGAGCAAACTACCCAAAACTTGGTGGCATGACGCAATAACCATTTTACTATGCTCACAGGGGGATGGCTTGTTTCTACTCCACCATGACCAGGGTCTCAGCTGGGAAGAATCCCATGACTGGAAGCATCTTCACTCACATCTCTGACACCTGAACTGGGATGACTTGAATGGCTGGGTGCTCATCAGGTATCTCTCTCTCTGCCTGAGGTTTCATGGCCTCTCCACGTGGTCTCTCCATGTGGCCTCTCTAGTGTGGTGGCCTGGGAATAGTTGGGGTTCTGAAATGGCAGCTCAGGACTCCAAGAGTGAGTGTTCAAGGTGAGCAAGGTGGATGCTGTATGGCCTTTTATGACCCAGCCTTGGAGTCACATAGCATTACCTCCCTCATCCTATTTAGTCAAGGCGGTCACAAGTCCACCCAGATTCATGGGGTGAGGACACAGACCCCCACCTCCCGATGGGAGAAATGTGAAAGAACTTGCAACCATTTTTTAAAATGGTCACACATCTGCACACATAGGAATGCCTGTACACACACACGCACAGATACGCATATGCATATACATATATATACACACAATACATATCTATACATAAACACACACACACACAGGCTTTGTCCTCAGAACCTCTATTCTGAGAGCAGACTTAGATAAACATACATGTGCATACGAGTACACATGTAGTACAGACACATTCACACAAGTACATCCACAGTCATACCTGGCACACCAATGCACACACACACATGCTCACAGCCGCAGGGCCTGCCCCGGAGATGCTCACTCCAACACCTGCTGCCCCACTTGCTTGCCCCCTGCCCCATGTCTGGCTGAGCTGGGGGCCAGGATGGACCGGGGTGGCTTGGCTGGAATGGGGTGGGCCCTCTCTCCTTACCACCCTTCCCTTGTGGCAGGGGCCTGGCAAGAAGGAAAACAAACAACCTTGCGGTGTTTAAATAAGCAAAGTTTTGTGCAAAGCAGAGGTTAATGTACTTTATTGTTCAATGTCATGTTTATAGTGGATTGGTGGAGGAAAAAATGTGATTAATTGCCCCGAAGCCCACGGATCTACAATTATTTGGTTGTTGTGAACAAATAAAAGACTACAGTATTCATCATATTCAAATGAGGCAGCAGAATAAATGATGGCGGGCCGGGTAGGAACAAAACCCAGGCATGTTCCCGCACAATCGGAAGGCGACTGGCGCCTTGTCAACCAGACACAGGGTGGTGGCGGGAGCCGAACCCGTTTGTCTCTGTACCGCCAGCAAGGGCTGGGCTGACCCTGCAGGTGCCGGCGTTAATTCATGTCACACCTCGCACCTCCATCCTTTCTGATATGAAAACCAGGCGCCAATTTCGTAATAGAGACTTGTTTCTGATGAGGCATAGTTTGGGGCGGGGGCACAGATCTTCATTAGAGCCCCTTTCCCGGGTGCGCTCGTTACAGAGCACAGGTACTGGCTAAATGTGTCCGATCATTCATCATGATTTTGCCCTCCACTTTGTCACAGCGTGGGGATTTAAGGAAGATAGATGGTACAAGATGTTGTCTCCTCCACAGACGCTTTCTGCTCTGGTAAGTGTGTCCGATGCAGAATTATTTTGCCACTTTATTATTTCCTAGTGAGTGTTTGTCAGAGCTTCGCCTCTTGGAAGGAGCGAGTTGTTTCCTGTCACTCAGGGATGTCGCGGGAGCTGTGATGCTTGGCTGGGCTCGCCAGCCAGCTGGAACCCAGGCAGGGTCCCCAGGCAGGACTGCGGGGGGTCCTGGGAGTCTGGGCCACAGGGCGAATGTCAAATCCAACAGAAATGGGGAGAGGCCGGCTTTGGGAGAAGGCAGGGCACGGGGGCTTTGGACATGCTGGGTTGGGGGAGTTAAGGGGGCATCTTTTAGGACCTGGACTGGCTGTAGGCCAGCTGGCTGCACAGGGAGCTGTTCAAACCAGTGTCCAAAAGGCTGTAAGAGCTTGGCCTTGAGCTGAGCCAGCTGGAGAGGGTATGGGCAAGGCTGGGGCCCCGTGGGGCTGCTGATGGCCTTAAGGCGGTGTGGCCAAATTCTCGTGCCCATGGCTGGCACCAGATGAGCTTCCGGACCTGATCAGGACGGCCGAGGGAGCATGGGGTGACCAACAGGGACACCGGATGGGTGAAGATGGGGATGAGTTCGGCTTGAAGCCCGAAGTCCAGCCCAGAGCCCTGGGAACTCCTGGGAACATGGGAACATCATTCCAGGCAGCGCTGGGCCCTGGAATCCAAAGGTGACTCTGACCTCGGGGAGAAGGTGGGGTATCCAGGAGTCACCAGCCTGTCCTGTGGTCCTTCCTCATTTGTGTCTGCTCTGCAGGGGTCTCTCCACTGGCCTCATCCTCCAGGGTACCTGCTTCCCACTGCCACAGCTGGCTGAGCCAGTGACACTCAGCTGTCCCAGCCTTTCGGGCACACAGAAGAGAAATCTACTTTCTCTTGGCTTTCCCCCTCAGTCTAGGCTGGCTGGAGTGGTGAATCCAACAGGAATACTCCTTGGAGGTTCAGGGGAAACTTATGGAGACCAGCTCAGGAGGAGCCCAAGCAGAGGTGCCTGTGGCACAGGGAACTAGGAGAGGGCACCTGGCCTTCCTCTGGCTCCAAGATGCCATTGCTGGGGTCCACCTTGCTAACCTGTCCATGCCTCCCTCCTCAACGTCTCTCCAGAGGCAGGGCATGTAGGATAAAGAGCACAGTTTTGTAATCACACAGGCCTGGGTTCGAAGCAGCTGTAATGTTTTTGAGCCTCTGTTTGCCCATCTGTAAAACGGGGACATGAGGTGGCAGACTCCTTGGAAGCTCTTAGCGTTGTAGTTCCTGGCACATCGTAGGCGTTCTGTCAACTCAGGTGTCCCCTCCCTGCCTCCTCTCTCTGGTTCCGGGCCGCTGGGAGTCCCTGATTCACCCCTCCCCCGAATCCCGTGGGCCTGGGTGGCTCTGCGGCGTGGTCTCCGTGGCCCCTGGCATCCAGAAGGGTCTGCATAAGATGGCGCTGCCTTTCTGCCCATGCACAACCCCGCCTTCCCTCCGTGGAAAGCCCAGTAGGGAATCTTAACAGTTCGCAGCAGCTAACTCCCCGGCCCTTCCCCAGCCCTCCTCCAGCCAGGCCCGGGCTGAGCCCTGGGACACAGGCCCCGCCCTTAGGAGTGGGGTGGTGGAAGAGAAGAAATGTGAGCAGACAGTCACTCCAAACACACGTTCAGGGGCTTCCCTGGTGGCGCAGTGGTTGAGAGTCCGCCTGCCGATGCAGGGGGCGCGGGTTCGTGCCCCGGTCCAAGAAGATCCCACATGCCGCGGAGCGGCTGGGCCCGTGCGCCATGGCCGCTGAGCCTGTGCGTCCGGAGCCTGTGCTCCGCAACGGGAGAGGCCACAACAGTGAGAGGCCCGCGTACCGCAAAAAACAAAACAAAAACAAAAAAACAAACACACGTTCACTCTGCGGGTGCAGGTCCCAGGCCCAAAGTCCCAGGTGATGGGTATTCACTTACCGAGCCCCTACGTCCAGCTGGACCCGGTTCTGGTGCTTTTCCCACAGCTGAGCCGGTGAAGCAACACCGGCCGAAAGGCGCCGCTCTCACTCCCACTTCGCAGCTGAGAAAACTGAATCTGCAGACGAACTAAAGCGCTGGAGATCTCGCGGTAAACAGTCGTGGAGGAGGGAGGGATTCGAACAGGAGAAGCTTCTGGTATTTTCACCTCGTCATTCTGGACCAGCTGATTGGCTCACTGACAGAGCAGCCGCGATTGACACCCACCGCATCCAATCAGAATTCAGCACCGTCCCTGCTCAGGATTTTCTGTTCTTGTTTTATTCCTTGTTCCACCCACTTCTGGAGGCCCCTCAAATTCCTCCTGGCTCACCATTCCTGCCAGGGTTTCTGCTTAGAAACCCCCAATACGCGATTATGTGCAGTTTTATGTTTAAGGTATATTTCCCCCTTTTTTAAAACTCAGTTTATTGGGACGTTTTCTTTTATGACTTGTCTCCCATTCATTCATTCACTCATTCATTTGTTCATTGAGCAAAACTAAGGACGCACTATGTGCAGTGAGATCAAATCAGCAGGTGGTGAGAGCCAGTGAGAGGGGTGGCAGGGCCCCAGCCAGAGGCCCTGAAGGCGGAGAGGCTGGCAGAGCCTCCTCTGGATACCTCCACAAGGTATCTTGTGAGGCAGTGGATCTTGGAGGAACCAGGGAAACACCTGGATCGTGGAAGGGTGGGACGGGCACTGTTCACCACCCAGAGGCTCTCCTGCAGAGGAGCAGCGGCTGGGCCCTTCATCCGCCAAGCTCTGCCCTGGGTTGGGCTGCCTCCACTCTCAGCAAGACTGTGGTCACCGCCTCCTCATAGCCTCTGAGCCGCCTCGTCCCTCCCTCTTTCTATTCTGCAGCCAGAACGATTTTCCTTAAGCACAAATCTAAGTTTAGGACAACTTGTTACACAGCAAAAGATAATGGAAACACAAATGTCACCCTCTGCTTCAAAAATTCAGTGGTTCCCCATTGCCCACCTACTTCAAACCTAAACCTTGAACTTGGCATTCAGCGCCTTTCACGATCCAGCACTAACCTACCCAATGCCACCATTCAGGAGGTTGATCTTGGCCTGTCACTTAAATTCTTTCTCTACCTGTGTTTCCTCAGCTGTAAAATGGGGATAATTATAGTACCTAGGTTACATTTTCCAAAGATATCAGCCACAACACATATCCCATCCAACAAGCTCTTTTTATAAGAACTATTGACTCTTCCCAGGGGATGGTAGGAATGATGTTCCCTTCCCTTGAACTTGAGTGTACTTTTATCACTACCTAGATGGATATGGCAAAAGTGATGCTACATGACTCCCAGGGCTAGGTCGTAAAAACACCAACTTCTTCTGTCTTGTTCTCTTGGGATGCTCACTCTCAGAATCTGGCCGCCATGCTGTGAGGAAGCCAAGGAGTCACCAGGAGAGGCCACTGGAGGTGTTCTGGTTGACAGTCAGCACTAAGCAACGAGCCATCCTGAAAGCCACCTGCCCCAGCTGATACCAGGTGGAGCTGAGTTGAGCTGACCCTGCCAAGCCCTAGAGCAAAGTAAATGATAAATGTTATTTTAAGCCACTAAGTTTTAGGACAACTTGTTACACAGCAAAAGATAATGGAAACACCTACCCCTGTAGGGTTGTTGTGGAGTAGATGAGTGTATTAGTTTGCTAGGGCTGCCATAACAAAACACCACGGACTGGGTGGCTTAAACAACAGAATTTGATTCTCCCCCAATTCTTGAGGCTGGAAATCTGAGATCAAGGTGTCAGTAGGGTTGGTTCCTTTTAAAACTTCTCTCGTTGGCTTGTAGATGGCCGTCTCCTCCTCCCCCCTGTGTAGTCCTGGGGTCTTCCTCTGTACGTCTGTGTCCTACTCTACCCTTCTTCTAAGGATACCAGTCATACTAGATTAGGGCCCACCCTAAGGACCTCATTTTATCAATTTAGCCTGTAACAATAAGTCAATACACAGGAAATACTTAGAAAAGGACCTCACACAGAATAAGCACTCAATTAGCGGTAGCTGTGTTGTTATTCCAACTACCATCCCTACAGCCACCACTGTCATCTGTGTGGCCTCAAGTCACACACACTCCTTCCCTCCAGCCCCAGGACTGCCAGGCCTCCTCTTAGGCTGTCTCCTCGGCCTGCTTCACGCAAAGCTGTCGCCCATCTACCCAAATCCTTTCTGTCTAGGCGGCTCAGCTCCTTCACCATCGCTGCCAGAGCCTCCCTGATTTCCCCTCTTTTTCCTTTGAGTTCCTACAGCTGGGGGCTCTGGTTCGCGGTTATCCTGGTCTGCCGTGTCTGAGAAGCCTTGGCGTTTTTGAGCTGTGCCTTTGTTCTGTTTTCTAATACAGAAATAATATATTTTTCCTGATTATAAAAATAAGTTGTGCTCAGTTTATAATGTTCAGACAGTACAGAAAGTTTAAAAAAGTAAGTGAAAATCACCTAGAGTTAATGACAACATTTTGGTTTATAGCTTTCTGGAATTTTTCATATGTGTATAGGTATGTGTGTGAATGTGTGTGTGTGTATTTTTCTTGATTCTAGCATTTAGTTACACAGCTTTTATGGAAAAAACTACTTCATTAAACATATATATTGTCATGCACACACTGATTTCAGAAATGTTAAAATGTGAAAAATACATACATCCTAGAGTCAAGAAAATATGATATAAGCATATACCTATGTTCTTCAAAAATGGGAATCTCTATGAATACTATTTTATGGCCTACTTTAAAAAACATCTGAGCACAAAATTGGGTCATTTGTAGAGACGTGGATGGATCTAGAGACTGTCATACAGAGTGAAGTAAGTCAGAAAGAGAAAAACAAATATCGTATATTAACGCATATATGTGGAACCTAGAAAAATGGTACAGATGAACCGGTTTGCAGGGCAGAAGTTAGACACAGATGTAGAGAACAAACGTATGGACACCAAGGGGGGAAAGCGGCGGGGGGGCGGGTGGGATGAATTGGGAGATTGGGATTGGGATGTATCCACTGATGTGTATAAAATGGATGACTAATAAGAACCTGCTGTATAAATAAAATTCAAAAATTAAAAAAATAAATCTGAACAACAAAGCTTGGCCAGCTCTTCACATCAATTAATTGATACCCATACAATTAGTTTTAATGGCTGCAGAGTATTCCATTAAATGATAATATATTTATTCCTCACCAAAGGGCATGAATTTTTTTTATTATTCTGACACATTTGTAGACCCTTGTTATTATTTGCCTTAAAGACAAATTCCTCCAATCAGCACTTCTGGGCAGGAGAGTTGAAGCTCTTTGCCCAGGACTTGGCTGCCACAAGCCGTGTGCTCCCCAAGGACAGGAACTGCCCCTGAACCACCCGTGGGTCCTCCAGCATGGGGTCTTGTCATAACGGGGCCCTGGGAATAGTCAACATATATCAATTTCCTAGTAATAACAGGTCAGGAGACAGACCTCACATGAATACCCTGCCTGGAATTGATAAGTGATTAACTCAACATTCTGCACCTGAGATTCAAAAAAATAAAAAGCATGGTTTTGGGGGTCAACCATGGTTTCAAACCCCAGCACGGCTACTAAGTGTAACTTCATCTGGGACCCTCAGTGTCCCCATCTGTACAAGGGAGATAATGCCACCTCCTTGAGGGCCTGCGTGGCTGGGTGTCTGCCCTAGCTCTGCACAGCAACTCAGAGGATGGAAAGCCTGTGCATGGCCCTCCCAGGCACTGCTCTCCAAGGGAGCCCACCCCTGGGGAGATCTAGAGCATTAGGTAGGGTAGGGAGGGGTGGTGCCTGAGGGTTCCAGGGCCTCTGAGAACCAGAGTGAGAACATCTGTGCCTCAGTGGGCGCTGGGTTCCATCAGTGAGCTTGGCCCCAAGTGGCACAGCCCACGGGACGCTGCAGTGGGGGTGGGGGGAGGGGTCCTTTGAGTTTCTAAGGAGAAGGTAAGGACTCGCAGCTGCTATCTGGAGACTACTCATTATGTGTCAAGCACCAACTACGTGCTTTATATTCATTTTCTTATTGCGTCCTTTTTGCAAGGTGGAAATTACAGCCCTACTTTACAGAGGACTTGGAGAGTGGCTGGACTAAACTCTCAACTCTGCCCACTTCTCCCACCAGCACCTCTCACCGCCACTCCCTGGCCCGCTGCTCAGTCCTTCTACGACGAGCTAATTGTGACATTCCTCTGCTTCTGAACTTCTTCAGTGAGTGTCTCCCAGGGCCCTTGGGAAAATGTCCAAAGTCCTAAACATGGCATGTCCAGGGTCCTGCATGGGAAGTCTGGTTCCCCAAACCCCTCCAGCTTCACTCACACCACCTGCCTCTTAGTTCTCGGCTCTAAGTGCTTGGTTTTCACAATATACAAGCTCTCTCCTACCTCAGGGGCTTTGTACAGCTCTTCCACTGCCTTTAGCTACTTAATATGCTCATCCTTTCAAGTTCAGCTTAGATTCACCTTCTCAAGGAAGCCTTCCATAACGTTCCCATTCTGTCCTATTTTGTAACACATATGCTTAGCATCTTTCGGGTGGATCATAGGAAATTGCCAATAGTTGACCATTTAGACCGACACTAATGGTAATTTCCTATGGTTCGACCTAATAAATATTTATTGTGTTATCTCTTCAATGTCAAGCTCCGTGGCATTTAGGAAATGCTCACCGTCGATACAGGGCTCACCATTTTATCACCCCAGCATTGTACTTGGACACAGAATAGAACCTCAATAAATTTTGGTAAATGAATGAATAATGAAGCTGCAGGAGGGGACTGAGCCGCAGTCTCTCTGGGAGAGTGTGAGTAACTTAGCATCCAGCCTACACTAGCATGGGGGCTGCCTGCCCACCGCCTGGCACTAGTCACAGGTCTCAGAGACACAGGCCAAGCAAGGGAAGCAGCCCAGGCCCCGCAGTAGCTGGCTCCAGCTGCCACACTATCTGACCCCAGTTCTCCAGGACCATGTCTGGTTTCACTGGGAAGTGGCCAAGATGGCAGTTGGGCTCATCTAGACGAAGAGGCCCAGGTTTGGGGGCAAGACTTCAGTGCTGTGCTTCCCCAGTCCCAGCCCCACCAGCCAGCCTTCCAGCCTTGTGGCCTGTGCACCGTGCCCCTGCAGCCACACGGTGGCAGTGTTGGCACCAACTGGGCTCCAGAGCCACGGGAGCCTCAGCCTGTCTCCTGCAAGATGCCCTTAGAGGCTGAGTCGCCCAAAGGCGGGGTGTGCAGGGTGGGCTGCTACTGTGCGCTTGTGTCAACGTGTCTGGAGGGTCTGGGTACATAGGTACAAACCTGTACTAGTATTCTTGTATGGGGGGCGTTTGTGCCTGTGAGCAGCCATGTTCATTGGGTGTCTTTGAGTCTCTGGCTTTGCACAGGTATCCCTGTGTGTGCATATCTTTGTACCTAACAGGGTGTGTGTCTGACTGTGTATGGTCTCTTTCTGCCTCTATGCACTTCTGTTTCTTAGTGTGTCTGTCTTTGCTTTGTGACTGTTTTGATCTGAGGGCTGTGTGTGTGTGTGTGTGTGTGTGTGTGTGTGTTTCCCTGGGCCTCTGGGCACAACGAGGAGAGAGCCAGCAGTTGAGGTGTGTGTGTGTGTCCGGGTGCCAGGATACACCAAGGTCATGTGCTCCTGGGACTCCGTCTCCCCCTCCTGTGGCCCCATGTCCTGTTTCCTGCATGGACAGCTGCTCTGATTCTGACCCCTCAGACCCTTGGGCACCGCCTTGAAGTGCCCTTCCCCTTCCCCACCCCCCCAACCCCAGCCCTTACAGCTTTCTCTTTGGAGCCTCCGCCACCAAACACCAGCTCCCGGAGGTTCAGATATCCATCCAGATGCACCAGCAGGGCCCAAATCGCCTCCTGACCCCCTTACCCCACTGGAACCAAATCCGGTCTGCCTGCAGCTGGGCAGGATGAGGTCCTGCCACAGCTACCCTCCCTGGGAAGCCACACCTCATCTCTAGGTCCCAGGTGGGTCCTAAAGGAACAGACTTCAGGGTACGGCGGGTCTCCATCCTCAGACGAGAGGCGCCTGGAGACGGGGCTCTGCCTCTCGCTCTGACCTCAGGGTGGACCACGTCGGATTCTCTAGCCCAGCCCTGGAGAGGATCTGGACACCCTGTCTCCTTCTCCGGGCCCCACCTCTTGCCCTGAGCAGGCATTTCGCGCTATGGGTGCCAGCTCCCTCCCAGGCCTCCCTTCCCCCTGCCAGGCAAGGGCCCAGGGTGCCACGTCTGGCCACCCTTCCCCCGTGGTTATTAATAATTGCGTATTAGGCGAGAGGCGACTATTGATTCTGGCGCAGGCGGCTCTGGGTCGGGGTAATTTATGGAAACACTGGCGTCCCTGGTGATAAATAATGAGGTGATCGCAGAGACGGGTCACTAGTGAGTGGCCTCCAGCCCGCTGCCCTGTGCACTAACACACAGGCTCATAAATGGAAGGAGAGAGCGAGAGAGACCCCGAGCTGGCCATAAAGACAAAGGACACGTTGGTGGTGAGAGGCGCCAGGAAGACAGGAGGAGCGGAAGCACAGGGCAGTGGGGGCCATGCAGTGGGGCTGGTGGGAAAGGGCCAGGATTCACAGAGAGAAGGACAGAATGACAGACAAGAACAGGGACACAGACTGAGAGACAAGGCAGAGGAGAGAGAAGGCGGATGTGAGGACACAGAGACAGGCAGGGAGAGAGGGGAAAAGACACACAAAGCCAGAGAGACTGAGAAATGGAGAGAACAGAGCCCGGCAGGGTAGGGACAGCAGCAGGGAGATACAGGGACGGTGACAAAGTGCCACGGCTGCAGTACGAAAAGCCAGCTGTGTTGAGTGCCTCCTACGTGCCGGCTCTGCTCTGGACTCTCGTCGCCTCGTCCTGGCAGCCCCAAGGAGTGATTCAGAGCAGGGGCTCCAGAGCCAGCCGGCCTGGGTTCAAATCCCAGCTCTCCCCCTGGCCTCAGCTGCATGACCCTGGGCAGGTCCCTTCACTCTCAGTGCCCAGTGCCCCCATCTGGAACATGGAGCCAACATGCCTATGCCAATGGTGGTGGAGAAAGGATGAAACAAGTCAACATCTGTGCCCTTGGGGACCAGTGCCTGGCACTAGTGGGCGCTCCAAAAGCATGTTTGTCCTGGCTCCTGTCACTTTCACGCAATTCCGTTTGATTTGATTCTCTTCCATTTTATGGGGTATCTAGTTTACAACGAGTAAATCAGGAAAAATGAGATTCAGTCTGACTGAGAAGCTTTGGCGAGACTTTCTGCAAGACGTAGGGTTTGATTTGGGCCTTGAGGTGGAATTAGAAGGCAAAGTATTCCAGGTGACAGTTTATGTAAAAACATCACAAATTTCAAGGTTGAAAGGACCCTTGATGGCCTAGAGCACCCTCTGACACGTGCATTCCCTCCAGAATATCTCCCTCAGTGTCACCACCCAGCTTTAACTTGGCTACCTCCAGGAACGGGGGACTCATTACCATCCCTGGGGAACTCTGAGAAGGTCCTTCTTCAAAATCAGCCTGCATGTGCTGCCCCCACTCTGCCTACCCCCTCGCCCACCCCAGTTCAGCTCCCCAGAGGTTTGTAGTCAGCAACTGGGAGCTATTCCCAGCACCCCACCCCACCCCACTTTCTGATCATCAGGTGCCAGCACTTTCAGCTACTCCAAATACTCCTCCTGGGCCGGCCAGCCAGTCCCCTCCTGGTGCCGGCTGCACTCCTGGGCGCTCCAGCCCAGCAGGCCTCTGGGGGCTGAGCCAAGCTCTGTGCTCAGCAGGACAGAGTGGTCTGGAATTTACCCTTGATGACAGTGTTCCGACCCTGCTCTGAGGTTTCTTGGAGAGGCGCCAGGGGCTGCCTCTCCTCTTCCACTTTCTCTGTGATTTGTCCCATGTGATACAAAGTGTGAAAAACCCTAAGCTACAGGCTGTTGAGGGTGCCGCCCCAACGGGAAGCAGTTAGAGCAGCGGGTGCTAATGCAGTGTGTCCTGCGTTTATGTCCTGGTCCTGCCACCCTGTGACCAGATGACCTTGCTAGGCCCTTTGAATTGCCGGAGCCCCAGTTTCCTCCAGTGTCACAGAGCCTGTGTATAAGAGATTTAATACCAGAGAAAAGCCCCGTTAGTGATCACTACTGTTATTATCATCCTCCCTCCCCCCCCCCGCCTCCACGCACAGTGCGTAGGCTGGGACTCTCTCCTTTAAGTCATTTCCAAATATAAGTGCTCCCATGGGATCCTGGCACATGCATCTTGACATGGCTTTGCCCTGGTTCTGGAGCCGGCATAGCTCTCTTCCCCCAGCAAAGCCACCTCTACCTTCACGCACAAGGGACTGAGACCACAGCTGAACAGGACTGAGCCCTGGGGCACGCCGCCAGAGACACCCTGTGTGGACATAGCCTGCCATATTGGCAGTCATTCACTTGGTTCTTGTCCATCCCATGTTTCCCCATCTCTTCTACAAGTATGTCCCAAGAGACCTCATCACCCACCTTCTAGGAATCTAGATGCATTCTCTCAGCCTCCCTTCTCTAACCTACTGGACCAGCTATCCTATAGACAAGAACGTGGGCCAATCAGATGTGGCCATTTCTTAGCAAACCCATCACTCTCCTGGGTTTACACACTTCCTCCTCTTAGGTCCTCACAGATCATCCCTTTATATTCCATTCTAGAATCTTAACTGAGACGTTGAAACTCATACGAAACTACTATTAATGGAATGAACTTATTTACAAAAAAGAAACAGACTCACAGACTTCAAAAACAAACTTATGGTTACCAAAGGGGAAACGTGGCGGGGAAGGATAAACAAGGAGGTTGGGATTAACATATACACACTGCTATATATGAAATAGATAATCATACAAAGACCAACTGTATAGCACAGGGAACTCTACTCAATATTCTATAATAACCTATATGGGAAAAGAATCTGAAAAAGAATAGATATATGTATATGTAAAACTGAACCACTTTGCTGTACACCTGAAACTAACACAACATTGTTAATCAACTATACCCCAATATAAAATAAAAATTAAATTAAAAATTTATATTCTTATCCACTGCACTGGTGGTGCAGTGGATAGGAATCCGCCTACCAATGCAGGGGACACGGGCTCGAGCCCTGGTCCAGGAAGATCCCACATGCTCCGGAGCAACAAAGCCCGTGCACCACAACTGCTGAGCCTGCGCTCTAGAGCCCATGAGCCACAACTACCGAGCCCAGGCGCCACAACTACTGAAGCCTGTGCACCTACAGCCCGTGCTCCGCACCAAGAGAAGCCACCGCAATGAGAAGCCCACGCACCGCAATGAAGAAGACTAGCCCCTGCTCACCGCAGATAGAGAAAGCCCGCGCACGGCAACGAGGACCCGAAGCAGCCAAAAAAGAAAAATGTTTTAAAAAAGAAAATAGCAGCTAGTTAATTAATTGTTGCTGTTTTCCCATTGTATAGATGAGGAAGCGCAGAAAGGTTAAACAACCCATTCCAAGAAATGCACTTTATTGGTCTGTACTCTTCTAATTCCACCTTCTTCTGCCTTAAAAAAATTATACTCATGGGACACAGCTGAAGATGGGTGACCAGGCCTGTGTGTGTGTGTGTGTGTGTGTGTGTGTGTGTGTGTGTGTGCGCGCGCGCGCGCGCACGCACGTGCACGGGCGCTCGGAGTGGGTGCAGAAGGAACTATCTTTAGAATAAAGGGTCAGGACCAGCTGTTGGGTGGGGAGGGCATTGAATGTCAAGTTACCGAGCCTGAGTTTTATTTAGTGGGCAATGGAGAGCCATGGAAGCCGTCTGTGGTTACACCTGAGTGGTTGGCAGATTAATCTCACGGTGGATGTAAGATGAATGAGGCTGGGACAGAGCAGACGCAGGAAGACCTGGGAAGGGTCTGGGGAAATAGGCCAAGTGACAGAGAGGAGAGGTCAATGCCAGGGCAGTGAGAGCAGGTGGAAAGGAGAGGAAAGATTTGAGAGCCAGGTCAGAGGCAGGACTGGCTGAATTTCAGCTGTGTGGATGGGGTTGGGGGGCGGGAGAGGGAGAAGTCACACGATCTGATCCCATCGATGGAGGGGTGATGCTGCCCAGCATAAGGAGAAAGCAGTTTGATTGAGACTAAAGGCCAAGGGGCAGGTGGGAAGTTCAATGCTGACCCTGTGGAGTTGAAGGGCCTGGGAGACGTCATGTCCGGGGGGCCCTTGGAGACGGGGTCTGATGCTCAGGGGAGTGGTCTGGGCTAGAAATATGGCGGAGAAGGGCTGGTGGTCCGAGCTGCTGGAGGGAATGAGATGCCGGCAGAACCTGTGCCCGCTCGGCATCCCCGGTGCCCTGTGCCTCCCCCACAAGACTGGGGAGCTCTTCAGGGCAGAGATCCTCGTCTCCACCCAGCCCAGAGCCCTGGAGCTCAGCACAGCCTGGCATCAGGTGGCGAGGCACGGAGGATGCAGCAATGGAGCTGAGGAGTCAGAGGGGCCAGAGAAGGGAGAGCTGCAGCCAGTGGTGCAGTTGGGGTGGGACACCCTAGACTGGTACCCAGTGGGCATCCATTGGAGCCTTGGGGTGGGTGGTGGGTGGGTGGAAGGGATGCACCAGAATACTGTGGTTGCAAGGGGAAGTGACGGGAGCAGACATTGATTAAGCTCCCACTGTGTAACTGTATCTCAGAATGTTCCCTCAACAACCCTGCGAGTTGTTGGAGACTGTGGACACAGTCTACGACTCTACGTTTATAGATGGGGGGTTTGAGTCCAGAACTTGGCTGAGAGAAAGGGATGGACACAGCTGGGCCCCTACCCCGGGCCTCAGTTCCACAGGTTCCTTGCCCTTTCTGCTCCTGGATGAGCCTTCTTGGTCCCCCACACTGCCCCCCCCTACCCTTCCTGCACAGAGAGCTCCTCTCCCGGCCTGTCCCTTGTCTTCTCCGGACCAGCGACAGCGAGGAAACAGCCCTAAGGTCATGTGGCTGGTGGCTGAGGTAGGTTTCACCAGGTCCGGCTGACCCTGGGGTGCCCTACGCCTACAGTCCCTTCTACCTGGAAGGGCTCGCCATGCTCATCCCCAGGGATGCAGGAGGACTTAGAGACAAGGTCTCTCCTGCGAAGCCTTCCCAGCCTCGCTCCTCCGAGCAGCTCGGCCCTTTATGCATCACTTTTTCCTGCACCGGTCACTCCCAAAGAAACCGGTTTGTTTAGGGGTCTGTCTCCCCCATCCCGTTCCCCGGGGGACCCTCAGGGCAGGAACAGGGTCCCACCAATCTCCGTGTCCCAGCGCGCAGGGCCCGGCTGGGGGAGGAACCCTGTGGACGCGTGCTGAAACAATGAACAAACGAGAGACGGACGGGTCCCCTCTAGGCCCTCTGGGGGGCGCGGGCTGAGCTCCTGCCGCCGGGTCCGCCCCCAGCTCCCCAGTCCCCGCCGCAGGCCCGGGAGAGGCGGCGCTTTGTTCCCAACCTCCAACCACAGGGAGAATAAAAGTTTGTGAAATATTAGTTTAATAAGACATGCGACTACTATTAAGGATCCGAGTGGTCCTTATTTATTATTAATGCGGCCGCGTGATTTAGGGGCGAGCTGTCTGCCGAGGCTCCAGCGTGGCCGCCTCTCCCCATCACGGATTCCCCTCCTTCTCGTGCCCCCCACCCCCGTGCTCCCCACTCTAGCCTTTACGCGCCTCCCCCCTCCCCAGCCCACACTGCGCAGGCGCATCCTCCGGCCCATGCAGGGGAGGGGGAGGGCTGAGACCACCGCCCTTCAGCCCCGTCTGGACTCCGAAGTCACCTTCGATTCTCTTTAATGGTAGGGGGAAGGTCCCAAGATGCCCAAGTCCAGCGTGCAGAGGCCTGTCTGCAGCTTTGTGGACAGCCATGCGGGATGGGGTAGGGGTAGGGGTAGGGGGTGGGGGTGGGTGTTGCTCTTTTACTGCATCCCTTCTTTCTGTCTTCCTCCCCTCTTCTCGTTCCCAGGTCGGGGACCTCTGAGGGTAGAGCAGTTGGACAGATTGGGAGGAGGCTGGGTTCTAGCTCTTCCTCCTGCCCCACCTTGCTGTGTGACCTTAGGCGGGTCCCTTGCCTTCTCTGGGTCTTGGGGATCCCTCTAAATCTGGAGGTTGGAATGAATATTCTGAAAGTTTCCCAGCTTTTGGGAGGAAGAGGTGATTACATACAGTGCACAGATCTTAAGTACAGTCCTTGTATACTGTACAATCCTTGAATATTGATAAATGTATATACCCATGAAATCACCACCTGCATGAAGATACAAAACACTTTCATTACCCGGGAAAATTTTTAAAATTTTCTGGCTCCTTTGCAGCCAGCTCCCTCCCTCTACTTTCAAAGGTAACCAATGCTCTGATTTCTTTTGCCACAAATTAGTTTTATTTCTTCTTGAACTTCGTATCAGTGGAATCCTATAGTATGGACTCTTGCGGTTTGTATCGGTAGTTTGTGCATTTTTATTGCTGAATAATACTCTGTTGTATGACTGGCTGTACCCTAGTTTGCGTCTCCATCTGTTCATCATTGGGGTTGTTTCCAGTGGCTTATATGAATAATAGCCTCTTTGAACATTTGTACACAAATCTTTTTGCAGAAATACATTTTAATTTCTCTTGAGTAAATACTTAGGAGCGAAATTGCTAAGTAGAATGATACGTGTATGTTTACCTTTTTAAGTAACTGTCAAACTGTTTTCCTAAGGTTATACTATTGTACACTCTCTCCAGCAAGGTTAGAGTTTTTGGTTGCTCCACATCCTTGCCACCTCTTGATATTGTCAGTCTTTCTAATTTTCACCATTCTGTTGGGTGTAGTAGCATCTCATTGTCATTTTAATTTGCATTTCCTTATGACTAATGCTATTATTGATCACATTTTCATGTGATTATTGGCCATTTATATATTTTCTTTTGTGAAGTGTTTAAATATTTTACTCAATTTTATTTAGTTTTTTATTATTATTGATTTGTAGGACACTTATATATTAAGGATACAAGTCCTCTGCTAGACATATGTATTGTTAATATTTTCTCCCAATCTGCTTTGACTTTTCATTTTCTTATCAGCGTCTCTTGATACATTTTTAACTTTGATAATATCCAATTTATCAACTTTTTCTTTTACAGTTCATGCTTTTTGTGTCTTCTCTAATAAATCTTTGCCTACCCTAAAGTTGTAAATGTATTTTCCCTATATTTTCTTTATAGTTGTAAGCTTTTATGATCTATCTTGAATTAATCTTTGTGTGTGATATGAGGTAGGGGTTGAGGGTTTTTTCCCTATACATTTGTCCAGTTGTTTCAGTGCTATGTGTTGAAAAGACTTTTCCTATTCACACTGAATAGCCTTGCTGCCTTTGTCAAAAAAAAAAAAAAATCAGGGCTTCCCTGGTGGCGCAGTGGTTGAGAGTCCGCCTGCCGATGCAGGGGACACGGGTTCGTGCCCCGGTCCAGGAAGATCCCACATGCCGTGGAGCGGCTGGGCCCGTGAGCCATGGCCACTGAGCCTGCGCGTCCGGAACCTGTGCTACGCAACGGGAGAGACCACAACAGTGAGAGGCCCGCGTACCACAAAAAAAAAAAAAAATCAATTGACTCTATAGGCGTGGGTCTGTTCCTGGACTCTGGTTCTACGGATCCATTTAATCTATCCTTTGCCAGCTCTCAGTGTCTTGATTACTAAACCTTCATAGTTAGTTTTAAAATCAGGTATAATAAATCCTCCCACTTGTCTTCCTTTTACAAGATTGTTTGGACTATTGTAGTTCCTTTGCTTTTCCGTAAATATTTTCGAATGCATTTGTCAGTTTCTAGTAGAAAGCCTGCTGGGATTTTGATTGGGATCTGAGTTTTTCTGTAAGTCACTTTGGAAAGGGTCTCAGGAGGCCACCTGGCCCCCCACTCCTGGCTTCTGTGTCCTACCCGGCTCGTTCAGCCCAAGCTCCAGGTGTGGCGTTCTGAAAGTCCCCGCCCCTGAGCAGTCACCCTCAGCTGCTCTCTTTGCCAGCCTCATTTTCTGAATGATTAGCATTCCACACAAGACCTTGCCTTTTATTGGAAACCCAGCCCAGAGGGTGAAGGCTGGGGTGTCCAAGGGCCCAGAACCCCAAACCCGGCCTGGTGCCTGGACTTGGAGCCCAGAGCCTGAAGCTTAGAGCCCACGCTGGCTCTGGGAGTAAAGAAACAAGAGTCATTGCCTAGTCCATGGGGGCAGCTCCGGATGAAATTGAAACCCAGTATGTCATTAAGATACTTAAAGTTAAAATGTTATTATGTCTGGGATTTGCTTCAAAATATTTGAAGGGGAGCGAAGAATGGTAACGTAGATGAAACAAAACTGGTCATGAGTCGATAACTGTTGAAACTGGGTGATCAGTACAGTGTGTTCATCATACTTCGCAATTTTGAATGTTTGCCACTTTTTATGGTAAAAATTTAAAAAATACACCCTCTCCAGTGAGGCAGCCCCTCCCCCATGGTTTTCCCCACACCAGGGCCTGGACCCTGCTGCTCTCTGGCTAATGACAGCCCCTCTGCCATCTGCAGCGTCCCCAGTGGCTGCCCCACTCCTGTACGGCCTGAGCATCGTGGCGCAGACGCTGGCCCGGTGGGAGCGTGACCTGGCTGTGCAGTTGGCCGTATCTGGGCCTCTCCTGATGTGGTGCTGGCAGGTGGGTTTCCACGTCCCCTCAAATGAGTTTTAAGATGATTGAACTACAACAGCTGCCACCCACAACCCAAAGCAGGGCCCCAGGCCAGCCCGAAGCGGTGACAGCCAGGGAGGCTGGGCAGCGTGAGCAGGGAGGCATGTCGGGGGCGGTGTTAGCGACGTGGGCAGGGACGGGCGTGGGGAGCAGATCGCGCAGGGCTTTCCAGGCCGGGGCCTGACTCTGAGGTGGGGCCCCTGGAGAAGGGCATGGAGCCAAGAAGGGACATTTTCTGGTCTTTGTTTTGAAAGGACGCCTCTGGCTGCTGAGTGAACTGTCTGGAGGAGCCCGATGGAAGCAGACAGACAGGTTAGGAAGCCACTGCAGTAATCCAGGTAGAGATGCTGTGCGCTCGCCCCAGGATGGAGGCCGTGAAGGTGGTCAAAAGTGGTCTGGTTCGGGGTATATTTTGAAAGTATTGCCGGCAAGTTTCCTCGTGGATTGCATGTGGGTGGAGAGAAAGAGGGAGGCGTCAGGAATGAGTCCAAGGGTTTCAGCCTGAGCAACTGGTACAGTGAAGTTGCCATGTATCACACGGGGAGACGGGGGAAGAGCGGGTTCGGGGCGGCCAAGTCAGGACCGTGGTTGAGGATGTTAGTTTTGCGGTGCCTGATATGCAATCACGTAGAGCTGATGGTCGGATACGTGAGCCCGGAGTGCAGGGAGAGGTCAGGACTGGGCTGCCTTCTGGGCATCATGCATACGGTGGGATTTAAAGCTCTAAGGCCAGAAGGTCACTTGGAGAATGAGTGTCCCTAGAGAAGGTATCTGAGTCCTGAGCCTGGACCACGCAAATGTTTTAGGATGAGAAGACGGGGAATCAGCAAAGGAGACCTAGGAGGAGTGGCCGGAGAGAAGAACCAAGAGCATCTTGGAAGCCAAGTGAAGAGAGTCAGATGCTGGCAAGAGCGTCTGAGAGGATGGAGAACTGGCTTTGGACTGGGCAACGTGGCGGTCCCTTTGTCAAGGCCACCTTGACAAAGCTGCTTTGGGGACATGGCGGAGTGAAAGCCCAGTAAGAGTGGGTCCAAGAGAGAACGTTGGACTCCTCGCCCACTCCCTCAGTACTTAGTCCAACTTTTAACTATGTCCTCAAGCCTCCTGCTTCCTCACCCCTCCACTCACTCCAGGAATCCATCCTGTCTCCCTCGCATCAGATCCCCACAGCTTCCATCTATCAAACCCGCACGATCTCTTGCCCTTACCTGCTCCTCCCTGTATCCCTCCTGCGAGGGCGGTGCCTGCACCTGTGACCCGGACCCTATTCCATCTCGCCTTCTCGAGGCCTCATTCCACGAACATCCCTCCTTTCCTAGTGTCCCCATCCACCCTCTCTGCTCACTGGCGTGTCCCAGCACTAAACATTACGCTCCAGTCTGTACTATCTTAAAAATGTTTCCCTTGAGCATATTTCTCTTTCCATCAAAGTTCTCAACTTCCTTTCTCTGTCAGTTTTCTTAAAATAGTCTACATAAGATACCCTTGTGGGCTCACCTCCTGGTCAGGGGTACGTGTGGGGTGCAGCAGGGGGTGCAGATGCTGCCCCTGAGTTCATTCTCACACAGGGGCACCTTTTAAGCCTTGAGATGCATAGACAAGGTGCCAAAGGGTGATGCCCACCTCAGTGGGGTCTGCTCCCCCAATTGTGGATCCTGGCACCCTGCTGTGTCTTTCGCCCACTGCAATCTGACTGTGATTTCCACTGCCACATGAAGACATCTAGAAAGCTGCCTCCTTGTTTCCCTTGTACCCCCTCAAGGAATGGCCAGAGATGGGGGGTGGGCCACTGCAGCAAAGAGAGAAGGCTGGACAAGATGAGGGGGGTGGCAGTGTTTACTTAGGATGCCCCGACAGAGACCAGAAGCCCACCACAGTTACAGCCAAAGCCTGGAGTCTGGCTAGAGTAAGTTGAAAAAAGGCCCGGGTCAAGGTTAGAGGTTCAGAAATAAGGCTGTCAGAGGGACAAAGGAGGTGGAGGCCTTTTATGTGGTACATGGATGAGGCTGAACGTCCAGGTTTAACTGAAGCACGTGCAGGACTGACAGTTTGTACCAAAGAAAGAAGCTGAGTGTCAGCCTTGGGCCACGTTCAGGGATTCAGAGCCAAGCCCTGAACCTGAGCCCCAGTGTCCCCGTCCCCAAATGCGCCACAGAGGAATCAGCTAGAGTTGCAAGTCCAGCGCCCTAGCCCCCAGCCCTCACTGCCCACAGCCACCAATTCGGGGCCTCCTTCCCCTGCTCGGGCTTCTCCCCTTCCTTGGACATTATCCCTGCACCCCCGGCTCCTCGGTCGGAGAGGGGAGCTGAATATTCAGTATCTGGGGAGACAATAAAAATCCCAGGAAGAACCTGGCTAAGGCAATTACCTCTGCATAAATGCATATATTATTCATCCGTGGCTTTGAATATATAAATAATACTGATACAATTTGCATGCGTTAAAAGGAGATGTAATTACCCACTGATGCCTGTGAGCGCCTGGTACCCACCAGCCACATCCGGAGCCGGCTGCCCCGCCCCCAGAACCCACCTTTGCCCTTTCTGGAAGGCAGAATATATCACACATGGGTTTTCTGCACTAGTAAGGAAGCCAATCTTTGATGTCCTTGGGCTTTGGTCAGAGTGTGCTTTTTTAATGATCCCGCGGTCTGCTGTGGCTACCCAACTCTATTCTTAAAACTCTGGGCAATTTTAATATTATTATTATAGTTGTTACTTTTTAAAATCACATTTTTTTGGTGCACAAATAATGCACGTTCCTTGTGTAAAGTTTGGAAAATTCAGAAAAGAAAGACTCAGCCTATCTGCTGCTCAGACATCAGCATAGCCCATATTTGTCTTATTTTCTGCCCGTCTTATTTTTCTATGCACAGATAATCTTTATTTTTACAAACTTAGGATCATATTATATATAATGTTTTGTAACCTGCTTTTATCTTTTGCAATATGTCATGAGCAGATGAAGAAATACAAAAGGCTAATAAATATGAAAAAACGCTCAACCTCAGTAGTAATTAAGGAAAATACAAATGACAATAACAGCGAGATATAAATGTTCACCTATCGCATTGTTAAAGAAAGGTGTAAAATGACAATACCCACCGCTGGTGTACGCACGTTGAAACCGGCTTTCCCAGACAATTGTTGCTGGGAGGAGGGTAAATTGGAATACGTTTTGGCAGGCTAATTTAGCAATATGCTTAAAAATATGCGTGCCTCTCGGCCTCTGAAAATCTAGTTTTTAGAATTTAAATAATCACACAGATGCGAGAAGATATAACCATGTGAACTGTAGTGTTTTATCATAACAAAAAATTAGAAACAACTTTAATAGTCCAGTATTGGGAATTAGTGTAATAAGTTATGGTCTGTCTATATGGCAAAATCCCACACAACCAGCCAATTACAGTGAGAGAAAACACACACACACACACACACACACACACACACTCACACACACACACACTCACACACACACACACACAGAGAGAGAGATGGACAAATACCCTATACAATCAAGGGTAAAGATTTGTTCCCAAAATATTATGTTGGGACTTCTGGCTAAATGTGGGAGGTTGAAAACAAATGTTTTTATTTCTACTTCCTCCTGAAACCCCACTAAAATAAAAGGCATGAAAATGACATAAACCGCGAGGACAAAGTAAATGTAAGAGAAGATGAGAGATGTCGGTACGCTTTTGGGAAATGGAGTGAGGATGAGGAATTAGAAAAGGTGGAAAAGATGAACATCATGAGTCAGCAGAGAGGATGCCAACAAAGAGCTCCCCAAAGCACAGCACAGCACCCCCAGAAAGATGCAGTGACTAGGGCTATCAGCCTTCAAGGAAGACAGAGCTGAGGTGCAGGGCTGAAGCAGGAGGGTCTGTTCAGGCACTCATTCAACAAATGCTGGGGGTTTGGTATACTAGATTTCCACTTTCATGGAGCCTGCATTCTGGTTGGGGAGATAGATAGACCATGAATCAGCGAAACGGGATATTAGACAGTGAAAAGAGCTCAGGAAAAAAAAAATGAGGGAGAGAAAATGATGGGACTATTACATGGGGAGGGGTGCAATTTTAGAGAGAGTGACCAGGAGACCACCCTGAGAAGGTTACGTGTGAGTAAAGACTTGTAGGAAGAAAGGGAGTGAGTCATTCAGAAAGCTGAGGAAAGAATGCTTCCATCAGAGGGAATAGCAAGTGCAAAGGCCCTGAGGCTGGACTGTGTCGGGTGGATTTGGTTGAGAGTCTGTAGAAGGAGCGGTTAGATCTCCCACCCCCTTCCTGGCCTATTTTTCCAACCCACACAGCAAGTATCCCTCCCCTACCCAGGAGGAGACAAGATGTTTGTTGTATGGACAAACCAGAAAAGCTCAGACCCAGGGACCCTGGCCAAGAGGAAGGTGAGAGAGAGGCCCTATGCTGAAAGTGGAACGAAACCAAAGCCTGCATGCTAAATGGTGAGCCTCCATCCCTACCCAGCCCCTCGTGCCACTTGCCTCCAAAGTCTCCAGCAGCCAGGAGTCTATGCCCAGGAGGAGACATGGAGGATTTTTGAGCTTGTTTTTGTTTTCCTTCATTTGTTTTGTTTTTGAGAAATGTAAGGTCCTAGAGAAAAGACTTATGGATACTAACATTTGGGAATCCCCAGTGAAATGGCCACAGCCCCAGCTGCTCACCGCCTGGTGAAGCCCACCGGTCGGCAGACCCCACTTACGCACACAGGGCTTCTAAATTGCTTTTTCAATCCCTACCCTTAAATATGAAAGAAAATGAAAAAGCTCACCACACATCGCCTTCTGGTATTTAATATGGTGTGGACAGTCCTCAAGGTGCAATACAGAGGCTCAAACCAACAGAAGCAAAGGGACCAGAGACAATGGAGGGAGCAGAAGAAAACCTGAAAAGCAATAATTAAATGCCTCAGAGGGATGAGAGAAGATACTGCAACCAGGAACTGCATGCTACATAGAGAAAAAAGGAAAAGACAGACTTCTGCCATACGTGCTAAAAGAAATTTAAAAATTAAATAGATGAATTCAGACATAAAATGGAAGAAATTTCCCAGGTAGGTGCTCATTTCCTCAAAGGAGCAGAAATGAAAAAAAGAGGGGGAAAAGATTAAAAACTTAGAGGATCAATTGAGGAAATTTAACATCTCACTAACAGGGGTTCCAAAAAAGGAAAACAGAGCACACAGCAGGGAGGAAATTACCAAGAAAACAATAGAGGAGCTTACAAACTGAAAGGTCCACTAAAGATGGAGAGCAGTGAATGAAAAAGCCCTACCGCCAGACCCATCCTTGTGAAATTTTAGAGCATTAAACCCCCCAAAATCAATCCAGAAACCAACCACACACAAAGAATGGCATCAAAGTTCTCAACAGTAACAGTGAAACCAGAAGACAACAGAGGAAATGTCATCATAGTTCTGAGGGGAAATGATTTTTAATCCAGAAGTCTATATGCAGTCCAAATAGTAACCAGTTGGGAGAGGAATAAAACGTGTTCAGAAAAGTAAAGTCTTCCCATACACAATTTTCAGGATATTACCGAAGGATGGACTTTATGAAACAGCAGAAGTAAAGAAGGAAGGAGGAAGCCTCAGTGTCTAGGACACAAGAGACGCTTGAGAGCAGCTGTTCCAACAGAGAATGGGCAGTACACCTGAAGTATCTGGCCATGTGAAAAAGAATATTCAAAAGGTCTTCTTTTGAATAGTGATAGAGACATAAAAGTCAGTGAATTTTAACAATCCAAAGTGAACTTTAACAACCATCTGCTGGTTCTTCTTAGTCTTAGCTGGACTCACTGAATTGTCTCTGGTCAGCTGTGGGTTGGGTAGGCAGCTCTGCGGATCAGGGCTATAGGCTGATCTTGGATGGCCTCAGCTGGGGTGACTGGGTTTTGCCTCATGTGGTCTCTCAGCCTCTAGCAGACAGGCCCCTGTTTGTTCATACGACAGCTGGACAGGGTTCTGAGAGAGAGTGGGAGCTGCTAGGCCTCTTGAGCTACTGGAACACCATTGCTTCTGCTGCATTCTGTTGACCAAAGCAAGTCAAAAGGCCCAGCCCAGACTCAAGGGGTGGAAAACAGACTTGTCCTCTTGATAGGAGTTTCTGCAAAGTCACATTGCAATGAGCATAGGCGCTGGAAAGTGGAAAAAACTGGGGCCATAATCAATCTTCCTCACTCTCTCATCCCTGAAAAAACCCTGCTTTGAATCGCGAGTCAACACAACACTAATCTACCCTCTGCCTCTGATTGTTGCTGCAATCTACTGATGCTGAGTCACTCCTCATTTCTCATTGATCGTAGCTCCAGGCTTACCGTGACTCTCTTCAGCATTACTTATGTCTTATTCTTGGTGGTGTCCATATGCCCAAAGATAATCCTTCTAACGTCTGGGCTCTCTGTGTCCAAGTTCTTTTCCTCCTGTGATCGCCTCCACCCTACCTCAGCCACTCTACCCTACGGTCATACTCCAGACTTTTCATTACCAGTAGCCCATCTGTAATTTCCATTTCATGAACCTCACTCCCTGAACATCAATTCTGACTCTGCAGCACATTCCTTCTAGTGCCTCATCTCCAACTACCCATTGACCCCAGAGAGACTACCAATCATTGCTAAACCCAGTGCCTGTCCTGCTTCCAATCAGCTCGATGTAACTGGAGAAAAACACACCACGATGACCACTGCTCTTACTTTACAATTATGAGTTGCAATGGTCCTTGATGTGGCCCAGCAATTGTACTATATTTCCCCCAGTCCATTCCTTTTCCCACCTCCTAGAACCTTTCAAACCTTCTCCAATTTCCACATCCCTCTAACACCTCATCTGCCATCCTCTCTCTCTCAGAACACACCATCACATCTATCCACCCCCCAGAATACGTACCCATCTACCCTCTGGCTTCCTTGCCATCACTCTAAATCAACTCTCCAACCCTCCACTTGAGCCTTAGACTCTACCCTTCTTGCTACTGAAGGGAATTGCCCAGTAATTCTCCCCCCTCTCTCCTACATCACCAAATTTCCCTCCCAGTCGATCATTCCCATCATCCCATGAACATGCTGACATTTCTCCCATCTTACAAAAAACTACTATTGATTCCATCCCCCACCCCAGCTACTGCCCTATTTCTCAACTCCCTTTTGCGGCAAAGTGCCCAAAAGTGTTGTCTATACCCACTTTCTCTGCTTTTCCCCTTCCAGTCTCTCCTAAACCCACCATTCCTTGGAAACCACTCACATACAAGCCATCAGTGACCTCCATGCTGCTAATTCTGGGGATCAGTTCTCGGTCCTCACTTTCCCTGGCCTCTCAGCAGTGTTCAGCACAGTTGTTCATCCCCTTGGAAACATGTTCTTCACTTGGCTCCAGGACAGCACACTCTCCTGGTTTTCCTCCCACTTCACAGCTGCTCACTGCTTTACTAAGACGTCTGCCTAACTGCTTTGTGCTTCCAGGCTTGTTCCCCCATCCTTTCTACTTTCACATCCAGAATGATCTTCCCAAAGCCCAAATCTCACTCCTGTCGATCTCAGTGAGTGCAAACCTTCTTCAACCAGTGCATGGTACAAATATTATCACCTTAGTTTTGTACCATCACAGGAAAAAGGTTAGGAAGAACTGAGCTGGAAATTTTCTTGAAGTATTTTTTTCAGGATGAGCCTAGGGGTATAGACTTGCCGGGTCTTTTCCTATCTGTGAAAGCACGTCAGCTTCTTTCATGCTGGAAAACACAGGTGTAAAATCCTTTGCCACAAAATCTTTTCTTCATAACTCTGCAGGCTTTGCTTCATTGTTCTGTCTTCAGCATTTTGGACCAGTCTGAGCAAGGCTAATTTTGGTTCCTCAGAGACAACTTTTTTATCTGCCAATATCCCTATGGGGTTTTATTCTTATAATAAAAAACATGGAACATGTCTACGTGTATTATCTCTAAAAACTAATTTGTGTGTTTTCATCTGTGAGTTTACCAATTTCTTCATTTTTGAAAAGTTTTCTTCCATTATATCTTTAATATTACTTCTGGTTCATTTTCTTCTCACTTATTCAAGAATATCAATTAATTCAGCAATACCTATTAAGTAATTATTGAGTATTGTTTAATGAGGTCTCTCTTCTCTGTCATTTCTATCAATCATTTTAAAAAAACTGTTTTCCTTTCCCTGGCTTTCAGAAAAGCTCCTCAGGTTTTCCTCTACAACACAGATTCCATTTTCTTCAGTGTTGTTTTTTTTTTAAATCACTATTTCTAACGTTGATATTAACTATGTGATTTTATTTTTATTTCCTTTTACAATATTTCTAGATCTGATGCTACTCTACTTTTATTTCTGCTAACCTCATTGTTAGATTCCTTCTCAACTCCATCCTTGGTCTTATCTTCTGTTTTTGTAATGTTCATGTTTTTCCTCACTTTTTTTTTTTTTTTTGAGAGAGCAAAACAAATACTTTGTAAAATTTACTTTTGCTTCGTATGGTAAAGTTTCTCTTAAAATGGGTGCTTCCCGTACAGACGCCACATGTCACAGTGCAGAGCCCTTTTATAACCCAGTGCAGCCCCCACTTTCCTTGGTTACTCAAGTTTACTGTTGACTTTACCGTGAACAAACAAGCTGGAGGAAGCTCCTTGCTTCCTGGCAGATCTCACACAGGAAGGCTGGTGCCTGGGAACGGGGATCATTCTGATGGATTCTTCTTTCTTAATTTCATTATCTAGTGTGGATGTTGTGACTTGAGAAGGACTCTCCTGGTGGAGCTGCCAGGTCATGAGGAGTACAGTGTATTCCTGGGTACTCTGAACCTCTGTAGTTCCTTCCTTGCAGGAAATAATTAATGAACAACTACAATCCCCAGAATGCACCTCTTCTCTCCTCTCCCTCTGTTCTGTTTCCTCAAGAGCCTCTCAACCCCACATCGGTAGCACCCAGCAGCACTTCACTGCTGGGAAACGTACTTTAGGGAGGTCTTAATTTTGGAGATGGGAGAATGATACAGGGGAAGGGGAGGATTCCTTGTATTGGCTACTGGAAATCTTGCCCGTGGGCTGGCAGATTTTTGAACAGGAGCCCTGGTCCCAAGCACTGTTGAAAGTTGCCTTTCTATTCTGTGTCAGATTTGGGATGGTAGGTGACTATAAGGCCTATCCAGAAAGTCCTCTGGCTTATGTTACAAACCGATAGAGTTTCTGTTATGCTTTAGGTACTCTTAAATCCATCTCATCATTTTATCCAGAACAATATGTTAGGTAAGTACTACTATTACCCTATTTTACAGACAGGAACAGTGAAACTCAGAGAGGTTATAAAAATGTTTCCAAGGTCACCCACCTAGTGAGTGACATCTGGGATTCAAGGGTAGGTACATAAAACAAAACGCCCATTCCTTCTCTAAGTTTCTCTTTCCCTCTCTTTGAATATAAGTGAAATCCACATAACATAAAACCAACCACTTAAAAGTACACAGTTCAGTGGCATTTAGTACATTCACAGTGCTGTACAACCACCAACTTTATCTAGTTCCCAAACATGTCATCACCCCAGAATAAAACCCCAAGTCCATTAAGCAGTCCCTCCGATTTCCCCCTGCCCATGCTCTTAATCACCCCCTCTCAGCCATGCTGGCAACTCCATCTTTGCTGGTGGCCCTGCTGCCATCGGGGTGAAGGCAGGAGGAACCCTGTCTCCACTGCCTGCCTCAGGCCCTTCTCTGATGCTCCCCAGCAGCCTTGCCCAGGCCGGTCACCTCACCAGTGGGGGGAAGAAGCCCTGCCCCGGCTCAGTCCTGCTTCCTGCGTGAGCCCTGTAGCTTGGAGCCCTTCCCTGCTGCCCTGTCCTGCTAGTTGCCTGCCTCAGTTTCCTACCCAGACCAACACTGCCCTTTCATGCAAGGAGTCTTGCCTAAGCAGATTCCAGGCTCTCTGCCCTTACTGCCACCTCCAGGTTAAAATGAGGAGTTGGAGGCTCCCTCAGGCCACACAGCTTGGAGCACAGAGGCCACTTTTCCCAGTCCTGGTCCCGCAGCCCAGCATCTAACCTCCCTTCTTGACCTGTGGTCCTGTGGTCCTGCACAGCCCCCCTCGGGGGTTCCACTGTGCGAGGGGACAGCTCTCAGCCCTGTGATATCCTCCTGTTACCCAGAGCTCCTCAGCATCAGTGGCTGCGGGTGGGCCCTGAGCCTTCTGCTGGGGCTCAGCACAAGTCCATCTACTTGACCATACACAAGGGGCCGCAATCCATGTGTCCCTTTAGAACCCTTTGCCTCCACAGAGAGAGGCTTCTGGAGCCGAATCATCTTCAGTCTGACCTTGCTGCAGCCAGACAGAAACGCTGTGTGACAACTCCCAGATGGGTCTCCTGCTCATGTCTGGATTTAATCCACATTAATGGCCACACAGCAGCCTGAAATCAACGATGAGGAGACCAGAGGACCTCTCCCACTTGCAGGCTTGATGACAGCATGGCTGACGGGGGTCTCTTTGCCCTTCCCTTCCCGGCTGAGGCAGCCAGGTCCGGCTTGTGTAGGGTCTGTGTCAACAAGGTCGCAGGTTGGGAGAGGAATGCCTGCCAGGATTTCTTTTTTTTTAATTTATTTATTTTATCTATTTATTTGGTTGCACCAGGTCTTAGTTGTGGCAGTCAGGCTCCCTAGTTGTGGCTCGAGGGCTCCTTAGCTGCGGCACATGGGCTCCTTAGATGTAGCATGTGAACTCTTAGTTGCGGCATGCATGTGAGATCTAGTTCCCTGACCAGGGATTGAACCCGGGCCCCCTGCATTGGAAGCATGGAGTCTTAACCACTGTGCCACCAGGGAAGTCCCATCTGCCCAGGATTTCTGATGCTTGGCGCTTAGTGACAGTTATCAGCATTACTGTGAATGCCCCATGCAGTAGGCAAGGCCCAGTCGGTGGCTAAGGGTGGGGCTTGGGCTCAGCCAGGTGTCTTCAGCTGTGTCACCTCGTGTGCCTTTCCTGATGCCTCTCCGTTCCCTCTGTGGAATGTCCGTGCTTTTCAGAGTTGTGAAGGCAAAACTGAGACGATGTGTGTGAGACATCTGGCAGAGTGCCTGGCTCATAATCAACTCAGTAAGTGCCAACTGCATCTATTTAGGGTGAGCTGGCCTTGGAGGCATTATTTATCATTATTATTGATTGTAGAACTCTATACACGCTGTCTGTGGGACTTCAGGGTATGAAAGTCCGCATACACACATCTGCAGGTTTATGTACCCATAGTGCACACTCACATCTACATCCACTTGCCCTCTCTCCCTCCCTAGGTCACCAGCCTATCACTGAGCATCTCCTTAGGGCTAGAGGTGTACTAGGGGAGATGCTGCCTGGGTCTAACGAGGTCAGTATGTCTCTGTGTACCTGTGTCTCAGGGTGTGTGAGAATGGGTATATGGCTGGGAGTGCATGTCTGCAGTGATGTCTCCATGTGTCTTTGTTTCTGTGCATGAGTGTGTCCATGTGTCTTTGAGTCTGCTTGGGCTGCCATAACAAAATTCCATGGGCTGAATGGATTAAACAGCAGACATTTATTTTCTCACAATTCTAGAGGCTAGAAGTCCGTGATTGAGGTGCTAGCAAATTTGGTTTCTGGTGAGAACACTCTTCCTGGCTTGTAGACGGCCACCTTCTCACTGTGTCCTCACGTGGCCTTTCCTCTGTGCATGCAGAGAGAGAGAGAGAGATCTGGTGTCTTCCTTTTCTTATAAGGGCACCAGTCCTATAAGATCAGGACCCCATCCTTATGACCTCATTTGACCTTAATTACCTCCCTAAAGGTGTTATGTCCAAATGTAGCTACATTGGGGGTTCAGACTTTAACATATGAATTTGAGGGGGGACACAATTCAGTCCATAGCAATGTGGGACTGGTTGTGTGTGTGTGTGTGTGTGTGTGTGTGTTTGCCTATGTGAATGTATATGCGTCTGTCCTGGGTTAATGCCCATGTGTCTGTCTGCACATGTGTTTGTGTCTCTTCATGCAGCCGTGGGGGGCAGTGGGGATGGTGAGGAGCCACACCTGCCAATCACCCCCTCCCACCTGAGGCCAGGGCGCCAACGGAATCAAGCGTGGGCTCCTCTCTGCCGATCAAGATCTATAAATAAAGTTGTCTCCCTGGCATGTTCCACACCACACGCAGCTCTTTAATAAAATTGGCTGAGATTTGTGGATAAGCCTGAAGCAAAGTCAATGCTTGGTGTCAATCCCACGCTAAGAGGGGCCTTCAGGGGTCAAGCTGCTTCCTGTATATGATTCCATATCAAAGATATGTCAGCCGGGTGCTAACTAGCTCCCTGAATGCAGGGAAAGACCAAGCCCTGACCAGGTTCACGCTGGTGTCCTCGGGCTGGGTTGCCAGTTGGTAAATGGGGAGCGGGTGAGGGGACACAGCCAGAGCTGGCTTCTGCATGGAACTCAGCTACTCCTCATGGGCTTTGGGACTAAGTCCATCTTTCCTGTCTGAGCTGCAGGAAGCGGGGCAGGCGGCAGCTTCTCCCCAGCTACTCCTCAACACCTCCATCTTCCCCGTCTGGAAGGGGCATGTTTTGAGGGTGCAGTCAGTGTCTTCCCAGATTGTTGCTACTCCCCAGAGGCTGCAAGGAGCCTCTGCCCTAAGCCCCATGCACAGTCTTCTGAGGTCGTGTAGGGGTCACCTGGCTGCCCCAAGCTCCCAGGTTGATGGCTGGAGGAACCGGGTGTGCAGAGTCCCGGGGGGTTCTGTCCACTCCAGGCCACTCGGGAAGGAAGGACATCTAACAGGCATGCTGGCCACACTCGGTGAGGCAGAAAGAGGGGAAATCAAAAGAAGTTTGGTTTAATTAAGTATCAGAGAAGATTTATGCAACTTCCTCTCCTTGTCATAAATATTAATGAAGGCAGCCAGCAGCCGGCTCCTGAAGCATCCGCAACCCACCAGCCGGCTGGGGAGAGCGGAGGGGGATGGGGCTGGAGGTGAAGAGGTCAGCAGCTGCCCCTCCACACACACACACACACACACACACACACACACACACACACGTGCACTCGGTGGGTCTAGCAGCTCTTCCCTGGGGCAGATGGTGGGGTGAGTCCCTTTGCAAGTGTTTGGCCACTTGGCCAGTAGGTCCAGGAAAGGGAGACAGCCCCTTCTTACTCCCTGGTCAGGCTGGAGTTTGGGGCAGGGCTCCCCTCAGCAGCCTTGCCCTTGCCCCTCTTGGGACCAGGTCAGCTCTGGCCTGAGGGGAGGCGTGAGTGTGACAGCGAGTGACGGGTGGGAGTGTTTGAGGGACCAAGAAGCAGCACGCCAGGGTCACGGGTCTGGGAGTGGAGTGGGGGTTAAGTGTGTGAGCCTGAAAGGGAGAGAGTAAGAAGGGGAAATGAGGATTCCCATGAAGGAGCTGCATTAGGATGGAAAATGGGGCACAGGACACAGTGAGGCAGGAAGGGAGGGGACCAAGCCAGCTGTGAGAGTGAGCAAAGTCCCACAGAGGGCAACTGCTAGTCAGGGCTCTGCAGAGAAACAGAAGCAACAGAGGCTGATTTTAAGGAATTGGCTCCCAGGATTCTGGAGGCTGACAAGGGCTGCTGTCAGGACTGGACGCTCCGGGAGCCCGTGTGCTGGGAGTGGTAAAGGAAGCTGAGGGGCTGGGGGCCCCGGCAGGTCTGCTCAGCTTGGCCCTGTCCCTGTGTGGGGTCAGGGTGGCATGGAGATCGAGAAGGAGGCCGAGGGGAACAAGAACTAGGCTCCCCTCTACTCGCTGGACAGGTGTGACAGAGCACCCACTTCGTACCAGGCACGAGTTCTGAGCCCCTTTGTGGCTGTGCTCTGTGCGCTCTGCAACACGGCCTTGGGAACCCACAACACCTCGCCAACAGAACTGCTACTGTTCTCCCTGCTACAGGTAAAGGGGGGAGGCCCAGAAGGGTTTCCAAACGTGCCCAAGAAGTGAGTAAGGGCTGGGACCAGAACCCAGGCCTGCCGGCTCTAGCAATGGAAGCAGCTGTTCCCTGGGGATGTGTGTGTCTCGTATGTGTCTCTCTAGCTTCTGTTGGTGGGAACTGGGAAGATGGGGCTTCTAGACTCCCTCCCCTGACTGCAGGGAGCTGGGGTTGGAAGATGGAATTCAAGACACAGCCACCAATCCATCCTTCCATCCCCATCCCCACCTCCAGGCCAGACCAATTATCTCCACTTCTGTCACCCCCCAAGGTCAGTCACGTCCAGACTAAAGCCTCCCCCATGGATGCCAAAGTCCCCGGAGATCGACAACAATCGCTCATAAACTTCTGAGGGCTCCCCAAATGCTAAGTACATGAAATGCATCCTCTCACATAATTCCCAGAATAAGTCTGAAAGGGAGATGATAACATCCCCATTCATTGATAAGAAAGTCAAGGCTTAGAGAGAGATGTTATATGACTTGCCCAGGGTCACACAGACATAAACGATGGATCAGATTAGCACTTTGGAGTCCGTGATGCCAAATCCCTTCAGTTAAGTCCTAGACTGAGGAATGGTGCCAGCTCAGCATCAGTGCCATCTGGGAACTTGGTAGAAATGCAAATGCTCACGTCCTTCTCCAGACCTCCTGCATCAGAACTCTGGGGGTGATTTTGGGACCCACTCAAGTTTGAGAACAATTGACCCAGGTTAAGCTAAGCCATCTTCTGGGCAAGGCTATCCAGGCCCCAGAGCTGGCAGGAGGGCTGTCGTCTCGGGGTCCTGAGCCGACAGGGAGGGCAGGGAAAGAGCAGAGCTGCACCGTCCACCAGATGGTGTCTTCTCCTAAGGTTTATTTACCCACATGCCCGCCCCCCTACAAGTCCCACCCAACTTTCTGCTCTATCCACATCCCTGTCTCTTTTTCTAGAAGGAAATGTCCTTGTCTCCCATCTTTCCTCCTTATCAACAGTCAGAGACAAAGGTAGCCTCGTTTCTGAGTCCTCTAGACCCATGCTTCACCCTGGGCTTGGGCCACCCACTCACAGCTCCCTCCGATTCCCCTGGTCAGTGGGCCTCACGTGCAGGCCCCATTCTGGTGAGTAGCCTCCTGCAGGTCAGCCCCAGAGCCAGCGGGGATCCAGGACTCGTTATACAGCAGCTCTGAACCGCAGACCATTCCCCCTTCCTGCCCCCGAGCCTCCTCCCGGCATCAAACATGAGCCAGCCTCTAGCAATACAGGGGGAAGGCAGCCTGAGGCACCCCTCGGCACCTCTGTGTATCAGTTAGCTATGCTATGTGACAAATCACCCCAAATCTTAGTCACTTAAAATACCACCATTTACCGTTGCATCGTCATCTACAGGTGGCCCAGGCTTGGCTGATCTAGGCTGGCTTCCTTCCCACATCTCCAATCAGAAGTGTGCAGGTTGGCTGGGGGGCTGAGGCAGCCTTGGACATGTCTGCTGCAGCTGCTGTCAACTGCTGTCAGTGGTGATGGGGAACTGGTACGGCACAGGTTCCCCTGCATTCTACTGGCTAAAGCAAGTCACAGTCCAGCCTGGATTCAATGAGCAGGCAAGTAGAGCCACCTCCTAATGCAAGGAGCTGCCAGGCCACACGCCAAAGGGTGTGGATACACTGAGAGGTGAAGGATAGAATTGGAGGCACTTTTGCAATCTCACTAAATCTCACCCTCTAAACTTCCAAACTTTCCAGACCCTGCTTTGGCCCTGCTTTACCCATCAGGTGTCATTCCAACAGAAAGTGACCAGGCCCCCAACATTTGGCCACATCACTGTATTGGAAGCTCCCGTGGTCCCGTCCCCCTCTCCCTTCCACCCTCACCCCCATTATCATTCCCCATTACTGCTCCCCCTCAGTGGACTCAGAGCTGCCATGACAACCATGGGGGAGGGGGAGGGGATTGATAAATACATGTCAAGGTCCAGTGCTGGGCGCGGCTAGGACACAGAGGTCAATATCTCCTTCCTGTAGCCCCTACCTACAGTGTTTGGGCAACCCTCCAAGGAATCACAACTTCTGTGCCAGAGTCACTTGGTATTTGGAGCAGGGGTAGGCAAGAGACCCATGCCAAGCCACCTGCTGAATGTGCCCTGGTACTGTCAGCCAGGGGTGGAGGGGACAGCCACTGCCCTGCCCCACCTGAGACACTGTGCGGTGGGCACCTGACCCCAGGCCTTCCTCGTGTGCCAGTGGTTGAAAAGCTTTTGCAAAGCGAAGGAAACTATAAACAAAACAAAAAGAAAAACTACGGAATGGGAGAAAATAGTTGCAAATGATGCAACTGACAAGGGATTAATTTCCAAAATAAACAAACAGCTCGATATCAAAAAAATCAAACAACCCAATCAAAATTAGACATTTCTCCAAAGAAGACATACAGATACCCAATAGGCATATGAAAAAATGCTCGACATTGCTAAATATTAGAGAAATGCAAATCAAAACTACAGTGAGGTGTCACCTCACAGTGGTCACAATGGCCATCAAAAGTCTACAAATAATAAATGCTGCAGAGGGTGTGGAGAAAAGGGAACCCTCCTACACAGTTCGTGGGAATGTAAATTGGTGCAGCCACTATGGAGAACACTATGGAGAGTCCATAACAAACTAAATTAGAATTACCATGTGATCCAGCAATCCCACTCCTGGGCAGATACCTGGAAAAGGTGAAAAGTCTAATTCAAAAAGATACATGCACCTCAATGTTCATAGCAGCATTATTTACAATTGCCAAGATATGGAAGCAACCTAAGTGTCCATCAACAAATGAATGCATAAAGAATATGTGGTACATATATACAACGGAATACTACTCAGGCATAAAAAAGAATGAAATATTGCCATTTGCAGCAACATAGATTGACCTAGACATGATCATATTGAGTGAAGTAAGTCAGACAGCAAATGACCAATATTATATGATATCACTTATAGTGGAATCTAAAAAATAATACAAATGAATTTACTTACAAAACAGAAAGAGACTCACAGACATAAAAAACAAACTTATGGTTACCAAAGGGGAAAGGGTGGGGGAGGGATAAATTAGGAGTATGGGATTAACAAATACACTGGTATATATAAAAAAGATAAACAACAAGGATTTACTGTATATCACAGGAAACTACTGATATATTCAATATTTTGTCTAACATAATGGAAAAGAATCTGAAAAAAAGACATATATAACTAAATTAGTTTGCTGTACACCTGAAACTAACACAATATTGTAAATCAACTACACTTGAAGAAAGAAGAAAAAAGAAGTAGCTTGGTTTAGCTGTGTTTCTCCTTTTGGGAATATTTTTGGGGTGGGGGAAGGGAGAGAAGCCACAGATAAACATGAACATTTTTCCTCATGTACCTATTACATACTTAAAGATTTTCAGGGAAAAAAAGTTTTAATTTAATTGGTAAGTCATGAAGTAATTTCTAAAACATTGCTTTTATATTAAACATATGTATGTGTGTGTTTAAACAGAGAGACAGATGAAATAGAATGCAAAACGTGAGCGACTTTTTAGAAACAAATAGTCAATATTCCCTTGCTTGCAATAGGCCACTGGAGGCTGTGCTCCCAGACCTTTTGGAAATATTCTCTATTCTTTTGTGCTTGAGGGCCACTTGGGTAGAAATGTTTGATCCATACACCTAGTGTTTCATTAGAGCCAAGCAAGGTCAAGTTCCCGTTCACCTCTCTGAACCTCACTGTTCTCACCTATTGAATGAAGTACTTCAATTTCAACTCAAGCCATAAGATTATAAGGTGACTTTATGATGGGGCTGTGTTCCATTCATCTCTGTATCCTTTGTGCCTATTACGGTGCCTGGACAATAGTAGATGCTCTATCAATAACTGTTGAATAAAACTATGTTAAAGGGCTTCCCTGGTGGCTCAGTGGTTAAGAATCCGCCTGCCAATGCAGGGGACACGGGTTCAAGCCCTGGTCCAGGAAGATCCCACGTGCTGTGGAGCAACTAAGCCACAACTTAGTTTGGCTTAGTGCACCACAACTACTGAGCCTAAACTCTAGAGTCCGCAAGCCACAACTACTGAAGCCTGCGCACCTAGAGCCTGTGCTCTGCAACAAGAGAAGCCACCGCAATGAGAAGCCTGCGCACCAAAACGAAGAGTAGCCCCTGCTCGCCGCAACTAGAGAAAGCCCACGTGCAGCAACAAAGACCCAAGTCAGCCAAAAATAAATAAATAAGTTTACTTTAAGTTGAAATTTGGCTAGTAGTTCTGTAGAATAAACTCCTAAAAGTTAAGTTTCTAGGTCAAAGGGTATGTACTTTTTTTAAAAAAACGAATTATTTCTTAGAGCAGTTATAAAATGGAGAGGAAGGTACAGAGATTTCCCACATACCCCTGCCCTCACACATGTGTAGCCTGCCCCATTATCAACCTTCTCCACCAGAGTGGTCCATTTGTTACCACTGATGAACCTACGCTGATACATTACAATCACCCAAACTCCATGGTTTACATTAGGGTTCAATCTTGGTGTTGTACATTCTGTGGGTTTGGACAAATGTATAATGACATGTGTCCACTGTTATAGTATCATACAGAGTATGCCCTAGAATTCCTCTGCACTCTGCCCATTTATCCATCCCCCAACTCCTACCCCTGGCAACCACTGATCTTTTTACAGTCTCTATAAATTTTGCCTTTTCCACATGTCGTATAGTTGGAATCATACAGATGTGGCTTTTTAGATTGGCCTCTTTCACTTAGTCACATGCATTTAATATTCCTTCAAGTCTTTGCATGGCTTGATACCTCATTTCTTTTTATTACTGAATAGTACTCCATTGTCTGGATATACCACAGTTTATTTAGCCATTCACCTGCTGAAGGACATCATAGTTGCTTCCATGTTTTGGCAATTATGATTAAAGCTGCTGTAAACATCCATGTGCAGGTTTTTGTGTGGACATAAAGTTTCAGCTCCTTTGAGTAAATACTGAGGAGTGTGATTGCTGGATCGTATGGTAAGAGTACGTTTATTTTTATAAGAAACCACCAAACTGTCTTACAAAGTGGCTGTAGCATTTTGCATTCCTACCAGCAATGAATGAGAGTTCCTGTTGCTCCAGATCACTGCCAGCATTTGGTGTTGTCAGTGTCCCAGATTTTGGCCATTCTAATAGGTGTATGGTGGTATTTCACTGTTTTTAATTTGTATTTCCCTGACAATGTATGAGCAGGTATGTACATTTTTAACTTTGACAGATTTTGCCAAATTACTTCCCATAGATATTTTATTCATTTACATGTTTTCTTGCACCTGTGTCAACACTGTATGCTATTAAGATTTTGATGTTAGACAATCCGAAACATGAAAAAGGGTATTTTGCCATAGATTCTATTTCTGTTATTATGAATAGGATTGAGTATCTTTTCATTTGTTTAAGAGGCATTTGAATTTGTCTTTTTAGAAAACTGCCTCTTAAAGCCTTTTGCCCTTAGCTCTTCTAGTTAGTTGTTGGGTTTTTTAAATTTTATTTTTAGGCTTTCTTTATACTGAAAATTAGTCATTTATCGATCAATATGTTACAAATACTTCTAGTATGTTATTTGTCTTCCCACACTATTTTTTCCTTGTACATTGAAATTTTTTTCTTTATTTTAACCTAATAATCTCTTGTATGGCTTCTGGGTTTTGTGTATTGTTTAGAAAGCTCTCTTAAGATAAGACTATTCTTTTGAAGTCACTTTTCATAATAACTTTTATATTTTTCAATTTTTTATATTTAAACGTTTGAGATGTGTGGAATTTATTTTGATGTAAGGAGTAAGGTAGGGATCCAAGCTAACTTTTTTCCAGATGGTTGCCCAGTTGTCTCAATGCCATTTATTAAATACTCGTTTTCCCTCTTTGATAAGAAATGCTGCCTTTATCATACGTTAAAGTCTCATTTCTTACAGGATAAATTGCTGGACTCTACTTGATTAATCAGCCAGTTTTTCTGTTCTTGCCCCATGGCCAGTTGCCACCATGTCCTAACGACAAGCAAAAAAGCTGAACATACTGAAAAATCAACAACTTTCCTTGGATCTGTAAGTGGGTGAGGATACAGGGGAAACCACTGCCCCTAAGATTAGAGGGAGAGAGAGGTGGATGTAGGGAGCCACAGCTTACCAGAGCAGAGATCCACGTGGAAGCCACTGCAGGAACCAGTGCCGAGGAGGAAATCCTGGACTGTAATTGATGAATTGCTGGAGACTCCATGTGGACAAGTCTTAGGGACGAAACCTCCAGGGGGACCCAGTCATGGGGGACCCCCACAGTTCTGTAGACTCCACAAGGTCGACCAGGTTCTCACAGTCAAGAACAGGGACGAATCCCCTCTTCCTTCTGGCAGGGGAAAGAGAAGAGGAACCATTTTGAAACACGCCGGAGTTCTCTGATCTTCTTAACAAGGCCTGCCCTTCCTCAGGAGCAAGTAGTTAACCAGAGCCTAACTGGTCCAGTGGAAGGGAAATACCCAATTCCAGCCCACTCCAGCTACTCTGTCTCACCTAAGCAGGAGAAAGAAATTGAGAAACACTCATGAAACTCACAAACCAGAAGCACAGGCTCAGTAAAAGACTGAGACCTGATGGTAGGACTAAAGAACACTTCCCCTCCCCCAACTCCTCACCACCACATCACTAAAGGTCTATTTACAGCAGTTTCTTTTACCCAGTACATGATGTCTGGCTATCAAGAAAAAAAAAATCACCAGGCATACTAAAAGACCAAAAACACAGTTTGAAGAGACAGAGTGAACATCAGAACCAGACATTACAAGAAGGTTGAGATGGTCAGACCAGCAATTTAAAACAACTCTGATTAATATGCTCAGGGCTCTAATGGATAAACTCAACAGCATTCAATAACAGACAGGCAACGTAAGCAGAGAGATGAAAATTCTAACAAAGAACCAAAAAGAAATGCTAGAGATCAAAAACACTATAACTGAAATAAAGAATACCTTTGATGGGCTTATAAGTAGAGCAGACGCAGCTGAGGAAAGAATCTCTGAGCTTGAGGATATATAAATAGAAACCTCTGAAACTGAAAAGCAAAGAGAACAAAGATTGAAAAAAAGCAGAAGAGAATATCCAAGGAATGTGGGATGACTACAAGAGGTATAACGTACACACAATGGGAATACCAGACAGAAAAGAAAGAGAGAAAGGACCAGAAGAAATATTTGAAATAATAATGACTAAGACTTTCCTTAATGTCAGGCACCAAACCACAGATCCAGGAAGCTCAGAGAACACCAAGTGTGATAAATGCCAAAAAGACTATATGTAGGCATACCACTTTCAAACTACGGAGAATCAAAGATAAAAAGAAAGCCTGACAAAGACACATATTAATAAAACAAAACAAAAATTAAATTCAAAGAAAAAATATTAAAAGCAGCAAGGGCAAAACAAAAAGTAACATACAAAGGAATCCCCATAAGGTTATCAGCTGATTTTTCAGTAGAAACTCTGCAGACCAGAAGGGAGTGGCAGGATATACTTAAAGTGATGAAAGAGAAAAACCTACAACCACGATGACTCTACCCAGCAAGGATCTCATTCAGATTCGATGGAGAAATCAAAAGCTTTTCAGACAAGCAAAATCTAAGAGAATTCAGCACCACCAAAACCAGCTTTACAACAAATGCTAAAGAAACTTCTCTAGGCGGGAAACACAAGAGAAGAAAAAGACCCACAAAAACAAACCCAAAACAATTAAGAAAATGGTAACAGGAACATACATACTGATAATAACCTTGTAAATGGATTAAATGCCCCAACCATAAAAACACAGACTGGCTGAATGGATACAAAAACAAGACCCATATATATGCTGTCTAAAAGAGACCCACTTCAGACTGAGGGATACATACAGACTGAAAGTGAAGGGTTGAAAAAAGATATTCCATGCAAATGGAAATCAAAAGAAAGCTGGAGTAGCAATACTCACATCAGATAAAATAGACTTTAAAATAAAGACTGTAACAAGAGATAAGGAGAGACACTACATAATGATCCAAGGATCAATCCAAGAAGAAGATATAACAATTATAAATGTTTATGCACCCAATGTAGGAGCACCTCAGTATATAAGGCAAATACTAACAACCATGAAAGGAGAAATTGACAGTAACACAGGACTTTAACACCCCACTTACACCAATGGACAGATCATCCAAACAGAAAATAAATAAGGAAACACAAGCTTTAAATGACACAATAGACCAGATAGATTTAATTGATATTTATAGAACATTCCACCCAAAAGTGGCAGAATACACTTTCTTCTCAAGTGCACATGGAACATTCTCCAGTATAGATCACATCTTGGGTCACAAATCAAGCCTCGGAAAACTTAAGAAAATTGAAATCATATCAAGCATCTTTTCTGACCACAACACTATGGGACTGGAAATCAATTACAGGAAAAAAACTGTAAAAAACACAAATACATGGAAGTTAAACAGTGTGCTACTAAATAACCAAGAGATCACTGAAGAAATCAAAGAAGAAATTAAAACATACATAGAAACAAATGACAATGAAAACAGGATGATCCAAAACCTATGTTATGCAGCAAAAGCAGTTCTAAGAGGGAAGTTTATAGCAATTCCATCTCACCACAAGAAACAAGAAAAATCTCAAATAAGCAAACTAACCCTACACTTAAAACAACTACAGAAAGAAGAAGAAAGAAACCCCAAAGTCAGTAGAAGGAAAGAGATCATAAATATCAGAGCAAAAATAAATGAAATAAAAACGAAGAAAACAATAGCAAAGATCAATATAACTAAAAACTGGTTCTTTGAGAAGATAAACAAAACTGATAAACACTTAGCCAGATTCATCAAGAAAAGAAGGGAGAGGACGCAAATCAATAAAATTAGAAATGAAAAAGGAGAGATCACAACTGACACCGCAAAATACAAAGGATTATAAGAGACTACTACAAGCAACTATATGCTAATAAAATGGACAACCACAAAGAAATGGACAAATTCTTGGAAAGGTACAATTTTCCAAGACTGAACCAGGAAGAATTAGAAAATATTAATAGACCTATCACAAGTAATGAAATTGAAACCATAATTAAAAATCTTCCAACAAACAAAAGTCCAGGACCAGATGGCTTCACAGGCAAATTGAATCAACCATTTAAAGAAGAGCTAACACTGATCCTTCTCAAACTCTTCCAAAAAATTGTAGTGGGAGAAACACTCCCAAATTCATTCTATGAAGCCACCATCACCCCGATACCAAAATCAGAAAAAGATATCACAGAAAAAGAAAATTATAGACCAGTATCACTGATGAACATAGATGCAAAAATCCTGAACTAAATTCTAGCATCCAACAACACATTAAAAGGATCATACACCATGATCAAGTGGGATTTATCCCAGGGATGCAAGGATTCTTCAATATACACAAATCAATCAATGTGATGCACCACATTAACAAATTAAAGAAGAAAAATCATATGATTATCTCAATAGATGCAGAAAAAGCTTTTGACAAAATTCAACACTAATTTATGATAAAAACTCTCCAGAAAATGGGCATAGAGGGAACCTACCTCAATATAATAAAGACTGTATATGACAAACCCACAGCAAGCATCATACTCAATGGTGAAAAACTGAAAGCATTTTCACTAAGATCAGGAAAAAGACAAGGATGTCTGCTCTCATCACTCTTATTCAACATAATTTTAGAAGCCCTAGCCACAGCAATCAGAGAAGAAAAGGAAATAAAAGGAATACAAATTGGAAAAGAAGAAGGAAAACTGTCACTGTTTGCTGCTAACATGATGCTATACATAGAAAATCCTAAAGATGCCACCAGAAAACTCCTAGAAACTAATCAATGAATTTGGTAAGGTTGCAGGATACAAAATTAATGCACAGAAATCTCTGCCCTTCCTATACACTAATGATGAAATATCTGAAACAGAAATTAAGAAAACACTCCCATTTACCACTGAAACAAACAAACAAAAATACCTAGGAATAAACCTGCCTAAGGAGGTGAAAAACTTGTACTCAGAAAACTATAAAACACTGATGAAAGAAATCAAAGATGACACAAAGATGACACAAACAAACAGGTATACCATGTTCTTGGATTGGATGAATCAATATTGTGAAAATGACTATACTACCCAAAGCAATCTGCAGATTTAATGCAATCCCTATCAAACTACCAATAGCATTCTTCACAAAATCGGAACAATAAATTTTACAATTCATATGGAAACACAAAAGACCCCGAATAGCCAAAGCAATCTTGAGAAAGAAAAATGGGGTTGGAGGAATCAGGCTCCCCGACTTCAAACTATAGCACAAAGCTACAATAATCAAGACAGTATGGTACTGGCACAAAAAGAGAAATATAGATCAATGGTACGGGACAGAATGCTCAGAGATAAACCCACACACATATGGGCACGTAATTTATGACAAAGGAGGCATACAATGGAGAAAAGACAGCCTCTTCAATAAGTGGTGCTGGGAAAACTGGACAGCTACATGTAAAAGAATGAAATTAGAACATTCCCTAACACCATACACAAAAATAAACTCCAAATGGATTAAAGACCTAAATGTAAGACCAGACACTATAAAACCCTTAGAGGAAAACATAGGCAGAACACTCTATGACATAAACCACAGCAAGATCTTTTTTGACTCACTTCCTAGAGTAATGGAAATAAAAACAAAAATAAACAAATGGGACTTATAAACTTAAAAGCTTCTGCACAGCAAAGGAAACCATAAACAAGACAAAAAGTTAACCCTCAGAATGGGAGAAAACTATTTGCAAATGAAACAATAGACGAAGGATTAATCTCCAAAATATACGAACAACCCATGGAGCTCAATATAGAAAAAACAAACAATCCAATTAAAAAATGGGCAGAAGACCTAAATAGACATTTCCCCAAGGAAGACATACAGATGGGCAAGAAGCACATGAAAAGTTGCTCAACATCACTAATTATTAGAGAAATGCAAATCAAAACTACAATGAGGTATCACCTCATGCCAGTCAGCATGGCCATCAACAAAAAATCTAGAAACAGTAAATGCTGGAAAGGGTGTGGTGGAAAGGGAACCCTCCTGCACTGTTGGTGGGAATGTAAACTGATACAATCACTATGGAAAACAGTACGGAGGTTCCTTAAAAACTAAAAATAGAATGACCATATGACCCAGCAATCCCACTACTGGGCATATACCCTGAGAAAACCATAATTCAAAAAGAGTCATGTACCACAATGTTCTTTGCAGCACTATTTACAATAACCAAGACATGGAACCAACCTAAATGTCCATCGACAGATGAATGGATAAAGAAGATGTGGCACATATATACAATGGAATATTACTCAGCCATAAAAAGAAACGAAATTGAGTTATTTGTAGTGAGGTGGATGGACCTAGAGTCTGTCGTACAGAGAGAAGTAAGTCAGAAAGAGAAAAATAAATACCGTATGCTAATGCACATACATGGAATCTAAAAAAAAAAAAAAATGGTACTGATGAACCTAGTTGCAGGGCAGGAATAAAGATGTAGACATAGAGAATGGACTTGAGGACACAGGGTGGGAGGGGGAAGCTGGGACGAAGTGAGAGTAGCATCGACATATATACACTATGGAATGTAAAATAGTTGGCTGGTGGGAAGCAGCAGCATAGCACAGGGAGATCAGCTCGGTGCTTTGCAATGACCTAGAGGGCTGGGATAGGGAGGATGGAAGGGAGGCTCAAGAGGGAGGGAATATGGAGACATATCTATGCATATGGCTGATTCACTTTGGTGTATAACAGAAACTAACACAGTATTGTGAAGCAATTATACTCTAACAAAGATCTATTAAAAAAAAAAAAGCCTGAAAGAAGCCAGAGGGAGAAAACACCTTACAAAAATAATTATATCCAATTTCTCTCAGAAATCATGCCAGCAAGAAGAGAAAGCTGTGAAATATTTAAAGTGTTAAGAGAAAAAATAATCACCAATATAGAATTACATACCCTTTGAAATTGTCCTTTAAAAGTGAAGGAGAAATAGTGGGGTTTTTTTTTGTTTTTTGGATATATACCGTATATACCCAGGAATGGAAATGCTGGGTCATATGGCAGTTCTAGTTTTAGATTTTTGAGAAACCTCCATACTGTTTTCCACAGTGGCGGCACCAATTCACATTCCCACCAACAGTGTATGAGGGAGGCTTCCCTTTTCTCCACATCCTCGCCAACATTTGTTACTTGTATTCTTTTTGATGATAGTCATTCTGGCAGGTGTGAGGTGATATCTATTGTGGTTTTGATTTGCAGACTCACAGATATAGAGAACAAACTAGTGGTTACCAGTGGGGTGAGGGGAAGGAGAAGGGGCAACACAGGGGTAAGGGATTAAGAGGTACAAACTACTAGGTATAAAATAAGCTACAAGGATATATTGTACAACACAGGAAATATAGCCAATATTTTATAATAACTATAAATGGAGTATAACCTTTAAAAATTGTGAATCACTATACTGTATACATGTAACTTATATAATATTGTACAGCAACTATACTTCAATTAAAAAATTGTTTTTAAAGTGAAGGAGAAATAAAGAATTTCTCAGACAACCAAAAATTGAGGGAATTTGTTGCCAGTGACCTGCCTTGCAAGAAAGGTTAAAAGAAGTTCTTTAGCAAGAAGGAAAATAATATAAGCTGGAAAAGGTGGGAAGTAGCACATCAGCCAGCTATTGTCTCAATAATCTTATGTAACAAACCACCCCCAAACTACATGGTTTAAAACAACAATCATCCATTCTTGCTTACATGTCTGTAGGTCACCTGGGCATCAAGTGATCTCATCTTGGCTTGGATGAGCTTGGGTCCAAGCTGCAACTAGGGCCCAGGTGTGTTCCCTGTGTCTCTCATCTTTTGGACCAGCAGACTAACTGGGGTGTGTTTTTGTCATGGCAATGTCAGAATCATGTGAGGCAAGCACACTGCACAGCACATTTCACGCTTCTGCTCTTAAAACACCCACTCACATTCCATTGGCCAAAGCAAGTCAAATGGCTGAACCCAATGCCAAAGAGCAAGAACTAAATTCTGCCCACGACAAGGACACGTCTAACAGTACCACAGATGAGTAAAGATTTGGGTCCAAAATTCAATCTAATTCAAGTTACCTTACCTATTTCATTTTATAGAGCTAGTGAAACCTGAAGCCAACACTGAAGATGAATCTAGTTATGAATTTAGACGTGAAAAATCCTTTAAAATTAGTAAATTAAAACCAGCAATGATATCCCTAAAATCATCTTTCACAACCAAGTCTGATTTATCCCAGAATTTCAAAGATTACTTGTATGTAAGGAACCCAATAACATAATGCACTCTATCAGAAGGAACAATTAAAGAAAAGAGAGAGATAACCTCAATCAATGCAGAAAAGACAATAAAATTTGACACTCATTACTAATTTATATAAACTCTTTAAAAATCAGGAATAGGAGAATATTCATTGACTTGAAGAATACTTATTTTAAAACAATAGAATTGTATTTATGGGGACACAATAGATGTCCTATAAAATTAAGAGCAACATAAGCATTTTTATTCAGTATCTTTCTGCTCCAGGCAATAAAATATGTAAACAGAGATAAGAGGTCTAACTATTAGAAAGGAGAAGATGAAATCATCATTATTTACAGATGATACAATTATATACCTAGAAAACAAAAAAGCATCAACTGAAAAGCTCTTAGGATAAATGAGCAGTCAAATACAAGATAAATATTTGAAAATCAATTTCTCCCATATGCTAGCAATAACCAGTTATAAGATATAATAGAAAATTCTATTTACAATAGCAGTAAAAGCATAAAGTATTTAGCAGTAACCATAAAAAGAATTATACAGAAAGTATATGTGAAGAACGCTACGAACTTTTATTCACAGATACAGAGCATTGGAGAAACAGAAAGTTATACCATGCCCAAGAATGGGAAGGTGAAATGTTGTGAAGATATGAATTCTTCCCAAATTACTATATGGGTTTAATACAGTTCCATTCAAAAGACAAAATGGGTTCGACCAACTTGAGAAGTAATTCTAGAGTTCATCAGAAAGAATAAAATTTTGAGTATAGATAGGATATTTTGGAAAAAGTGAGGTAATGAAGGGGCCCTAGCCCCATCCAATAACAAAACTTATTGCACAGTAATAATTTAAAAAGTGTCACTGTTACTGTATTTGACAGACACCTCAAATGAACATGATAAACAACTCGGAAACAGACTTTAATTATAAGAACTTACATATAAGATGTTGCATTAACATATAAGTCCCATTAACATGTAAGTTGCATTTGGCTGCATATAAGAGAAACCTGACTCTTGGTGTTTAACTGCTGCCTGAGAGCATTGTTTCTCTTATGAAACAAGCTGGCCAGAGGTGGACAGGTCAAGGATGATGCACCTACATCAGGAGTAGAGTTTCTTCCTTCTTCCCCTGCCCTGCCTGGCGTGATCTTGTACCCTGAGGTTGTAAAAATGGCCGCTCCACCTTGAGATATCCCATCCACATTACAGACAGAGTAAAGAAGGAAGAAAGGAAAGGAGGGAGGGAAGGGGGGCGAAGGGAAGGAGGGAAGGAGAGAAGAAAGAAGGAAGGAACAATACCTATATCAGTATCTGTACCGAGAAACAGAATTCCCCCTAGAAGTTTCCAGCAGACATCCACTTATATCCCATTGACAAATAGAGTCATGCTGTTGCCCTGAACTGTGAGGGAAGCTGAGAGAAATACTTTTAAAAAATAGGTGGGCACAATACTTTCCCAAATAAAATTAAGATTCTGTTGATAAGAAATGTTGTGTTGCTATTTACAATTGCCAAGACATGTAAGCAACCTAAGCGTCCATCGATAGGTGAATGGATAAAGAAGATGTGGTACATACATACAATGGAATATTACTCAGTCATAAAAAAGAACAAAACAATGCCCTTTGCGGCAACACGGATGGAACTAGAGATTATCATATTAAGCAAAGTAAGTCAGAAAGAGAAAGACAAATATCACATGGTATCACTTATATGTGGAATCTAAAATACGACACAAATGAACTTATCTATGAAACAGAAAAAAACTCACAGACGTAGAGAACAGACCTGTGGTTGCCAAAGGGGAGAGCCGTGGGAGAGGGTTGGACTGGGAATTTTGGATTGGTATATGCAAACTATTATATATGTGCTAGATAAACAACAAGGTTCTACTTGTACAGCACAGGGAACTATATTCAATATCCTGTGATAAACCATAATGGAAAACACTATGAAAAAGTATATCTATCTATCTATATATATCTGAATCACTTTGCTGTACAGCAGAAATTAACACAACATTGTAAATCCACTAGACTTCAGTAAAATTTAAAAAAAAAATATTGTGTTGTAGATAAGCAGCAATGTCTGCCACAGAAAACATCCAGATGGTTGTGAGATGGAAGGATAGGAAGGAACAAGTATTTGGCTAATGAGGTTAGAGAAATTGTCTAATATGTTTTCATTAAAAAAAAAAAGAATACTCCACTTAAATGTTTATCTTATACCAAATACCAATATAATGTCCATGATTTATAGAATTAAAAGTCCAGTAGGAAAACTAGAATATATATGCAAATAAAGAGCATACTTAACCTCACTGAAAGGACTTTCCAAGCATAAGCAAAGGAATAAGTATCAAAGGAACATATTGATAAATTTCACTAGAGTCAAATAATTCAATTCTATAAGTTAAAAATCCCATTGACAAAATTAAAAGGCAAACAACAAACTAAGGAAAGAATCAGAAAGGCTTACTATCCTTATGATATGTTATGATATGGATTCATTAGGGGAAAATTAAGACCCCCAATAAAAAAAACTGGACCTGAGCCCATAATTCATGAATGACGAGACACTTCATAAGATCACAGGAAACAACGTGCTATTTTGAATAAACTGGTAACAATTCTGAAGTACCCCAGTCATTTATTTTTTTCTAGCAAAAATATAATCACACTTGTAGAACACTAGGAAAATGCAGAATAGTATGAAGAGGAAAACAAAAATCACTAAGCTTTAACAACTGAGAGGTGATAGCTTTTTGGTACGTGTCATTACACAGTTCTTTTTCCCTCACAAATACCTCTTCATTAGTTCACTTTTCTCTATTGTCTTGTCTTGTGTTTATCTTTCTTTTTCTGATTGCCTCACAGGTCACTATACTTTTGTCAGTTATTCCCCTAGTTACTGCTCCCCTCAAAATTAGCCTTCCACAGGGGAGGCTGGATATTGGGTAGGCAAGAGCCATGTTGTCCACAGGAAGCACCACGTGGCTCCAACCTGACTGTGAAGGAGGGTATAGAAATATAGAGACGCCCATGACATTGATATGCGCTTACTGCCACTATGCCGTAAGTATGTTGAAATCTAGCACTTTACTGTTTTAATTTTATAGTTTCCATTCATTATGAATGGGAAATGGTAAAAGTAAAACCCTGGAGAGTTTCACTCCTACTGGACTTGCCCATACACAGGTAATAATGATAAATTTGGTACAAAAATCAACGTCCTAAGCACTGGAAAGTGAATAAACGGCTGGCTAATTGTCCCAATGCCACTTGTTGAATCATTTTTGAACTATTTGGGTCCATTTTTAGACTCTAGTCTCTTCTATTATTTTGTGTGTCTCTTTATGCATTGACCCCAAACTGCTTTAAGACTGTAGCTTTAAAATGCATTTTTAATGTAAGGTAGGACAAATGTATCAGTTATATACTGGTGTATAATAAACAACCCAGAAACTAATGGCTTCAAACAAACACCAACTTATTTCTTCACGACTATTAAAATTAACAGGCATATTTTGCTGAATAGATTCTGAAATTAATCAATATCTTTACCCTACTCCCAAACAATACAAGGAACTTAAAATACTAACTCAGATAACCCCTCCTGACTCACATGTTACTTTTATCCAGCATTTTCTTCTATCCTTTTGTAATCCTCCCACATCTGATATTATTCTTTCTATTGTTTTATATAATAAATGTTTATTTAGATATACCCATATGTTCACCATTTCCTTTGCTCATACTTCCTACCTACATCTCAAACTTTTCTCTTACAGTCATTTTTCTTCTTTTTGGAATACTTTTTTTTTTTTTTTTTTTGCGGTACGCGGGCCTCTCACTGTTGTGGCCTCTCCCGTTGCGGAGCACAGGCTCTGGATGCGCAGGCTCAGCGGCCATGGCTCACGGGCCCAGCCGCTCCGCGGCATGTGGGATCTTCCCGGACCGGGGCACGAACCCGTGTCCCCTGCATCGGCAGGTGGACTCTCAACCACTGCGCCACCAGGGAAGCCCACAGGTAATGTCTTTTAAGGTAGATAATACAAAATACCTATAGAGGTTTATTGTTTTGCTTTTAACAGTAGATTTACCTGCCTCTATATTTGGCTTAAGCCCAAAGAGTCTTTCATAGTGACTAGAGGGATTGTCTCAGGATTAAAAACTGGCATTAAAGACTCATACAGACAATCAGGTGTTGACTCAACTAAGTCACAGTGTCTATGGAATTTAAGATGTGAATTGCATTGGCATTGAGACTAAGTTAATAGGAGAGAGTTCTCTTAACCTGCACAGTTGTTCTCTTCTCTCTAAAACATTTCCTCTCACACCTCCAACTGCTAAATGTATTTCTAGAATTCCAGGACTAATTGTCAAGAATGTACAATTTACTCTTGCTTCACCTTTTTATATGCATAAACCATCATGCTAACTTTGACCAGTACACAACCTCCTTTTATATCATCAATTTATTCATGAATTCATTAAACATTTACTGAGCAAAGGCAGTGCCGGGCAATGTTCTAGACACCGGGGCTGTGGTGACAACCACCACAGACCCTGCCCCTGCCCTCGTGGAATTTACGATCTCACAGGAAAAAGAGAACTTGACCGTGTTACTGCAATTTTTGGTAGGTGCTTGGCAGTCAAAGTCCCGGGCGCTGGGGTTGGGGGGCAGGTCAAGGAAGGCCTCCTTAAGAATATAACATTTATGCTGAAACTTAAGGATGGGCAGGAGCTGACCAAGCTGGGTTATGTGTATGAAGGTTATTGCAAGGAGAAACAAGAACTCGGTGGTGTGTGTGTGTGTGTGTGTGTGTGTGTGTGTGTAGGTGGATGTTAAATGGAGTCCCGGTTTCCTCGCTGCAAGCCCTCTGTATTAAAATGTTTTTTAAAATGAAAAACATCTTCTTAAGGGAGAAGACTAGGAAGGAAGGAAAGGAAAGGAGAGAGTGAAGGGTGAAGGGAGGTAGGAAGACAGAAAGAGGAAGGAGGGAAGGAAAGAAGGAAGGAAGAAGAGCAAGAGAGAGAGAGAGAGGGAAAAAGAAGGGTAAATGCCAACAACACCCTCCCTTCCTTAGTGTTCTTGCCATCAGTTTTTTTTTTTTTTTTTTTTTTTGCGGTACGCGGGCCTCTCACTGTTGTGGCCTCTCCCGTTGCGGAGCACAGGCTCCGGACGCGCAGGCTCAGCGGCCACGGCTCACGGGCGCAGCTCACGGGCGCAGCCGCTCCGCAGCATGTGGTATCCTCCCGGACCGGGGCACGAACCCGTGTCCCCTGCATCGGCAGGCGGACTCTCAACCACTGCGCCACCAGGGAAGCCCTTGCCATCAGATTTAACTGTGTGCCTTTGGCCAGGGGACCAGACTTCTCCGAGCCTCAATTTTCCTCTCAAAATATCGGAGCAGCTCATGTTACACCCTGCAGGGCTGTCATGAGCATGCAACATGAGCGAGTCTGTGAAAGCATCTTGTAGCTGAGGCTGGATCACCTCCACGTGCAGGAGTGTTTTTATTTTATGGCTGTTTACATTGTTAACCCGATGTCCATGAAGAACTACTTGGGAACTACAGCCAGAGAGTTGGTGATCTAAGGCTCCCAGAGGCCAAAAATCCCGGGATCTGGGCCCAGCTGAGGGAGACACCCTGCCCAGGGCCCCCTGTCCCCCCCACCCCACCCACGGCATTTGTGGGCTTTCCTCCGCTCCTGTATATGAATGAGGTGACCTTTCAGCTGCCCTTTGTCTTGGAAAAAAATTAATTCTCATTTGCATTACCTCATCTAAATGTCACCCACCGATATTTTGTTAGACATTAGCAGCACTGGCAGGGAGGGCCGCGGGGTAATTGTGTTCTGCCTGGTGCTGGGATTTACATAATTTCAGACAGCAATTAAAGAATCCTGGGGAATTTTTTTTCTCTCCTCCAACCTCTCCTACAAAGAAAGTGTTCGTTTACATTAAGCACTCAGCTCCTCGCTGTTCATTTGCATAAAATTAAAGGTTTTTGTGTTCCCGAACAGCAGGGTAACATTTAAAATTCCGTTTTAGAAAGCTCACCTTACAATAATAAAATGTTAATATCATTTCATAGGCAATGCAAGGTTGCCAGATGCCTTTCACTTCCAACTTGGATCCATTGCTAACTGCTTTTCCCTCCCTTTCTCTCTCTCCTCCTCTCTTAGGCTTTGTCCATCCTTATCCTTCCCCCAAGTCTTCTCCTCGGCCTGACCCGACCTCCCTATCTTTTCGATCTCTCCCTTTTCTCTTTCCCCCTTGTTCATTTTCTAAATGGAGTCCAAATGTCCTCAACGCTCACCAGCCCAAAGCCATGAAACAAAGTCAAGTTTCCCCATCATCTCGTGAATAATAACTCTAAGCTCAGCTGCCAGGTCCCCAAGAGGTCCTGTTTCTACATTGACCTCCTAGTCACCACCCACCCAGTTCCACATCCCATACGTCCCCTAGTCCCCGAAGCCAGAGTCAGTTCTGGTTACTCTCGCCTCCTCCGGGAAGCCCATGTGCTGCCCCGGTCACCATGGATGTCCGCATGCCTCATGAATGGTCACTCCTCACCATCGCCGCAGCACCCAGATGTGGCCCGGGCCCCAAGTCCACTCATTCTTTCTCCATGGCAAATGGCATTGAGGTGGTTGTGTGAGAAGATGCTGTCAGCAAGGACCCCTGCCCAGAACCCCTCTCCCCTCTCACTGCCCAGTCCTGGGGCTGAATCTAGGCTACCAGACAGGCTCCCTGACCCTGTTCCCAGGAAAAGCCTCCCCTCAGGTCCTGTTGGCTTTGTCTGCCACCTGGACCCCTTCAGTCCACCCCAGTCCATCAGACATAGTTTAAGAACCTCAAAATTCCAAGGGGAGAGATAAGAGGTATCCCTGATTCTTCTTTCCTGTGAGTATCCAGGAACAGTGTCAATTTTGTTTACTTGGAGGGACAATGTCTTCATCTCCTTCGCCAGTTGTCTAACCCCAGCTGGTATTGGTTGTCAGGTGTAGGCATAAGGCATAGACAAAGGGTCTTGGCCAGAAATATGAACAGAGAACCAGTTTTCTCACATGAAGAAGAGATTACCAGCTGGAGGGAGGAGAGAAGAGAGAGGGACAGAGGCCTATGGGCCAGAGTGGAAGGGGATGGGCTTCATCAATAGTGGAAAGAAAAAGGGAGCCCAGCAAGGCAGCTGTGTGGGGTAAGGTGAGGTTTCTCATACTCTAGGCACCATCCAGAAGGAGGCAAGGGTGGGAGTGAAAACCATGGGATTTTCCTTTTCCTTTCACATAGCCCATGGATTGAGAGGTCAGGATCAGGAATGACCCAGACATACAGAAAAAAGCAAAGAAAGAAAGAAAAAAGACAGTTTTGTTTATTGAATACTACCATTTTAGAACTGATATATGCACAACAAATAGATAAGCTTTTAATGTGAAAGAGGCTCTAAGGGATAAGGAGGCATTGAGTGGTGGTGGGTTCATTCATCCCAGCAGAGGGATAAGCATGTGAAAGGTTCTGAGGAGGGAAGAAGTGTAGTTTGCTGAAGGTTGGGCAAATTGAGCACAGAAAGCAAAGGAAGAGGCATGCAAAAAACCAAGAAAGTAGGGCCCATACACAGGGAGAAAAAGCAATTAACAGAAACTGTCCCTGTGGAAACCCAGACATTGGACTTACTACACAAAGAATTCCAATCAGCTATTTTAGATATGGCCAAACGAGCTCAAGGAAACCATGTCCAAAGAACTAAAGGAAATCATGAGAATATCTTACCAAATGGAAAATACCAGTGAAGACACAAAAAGGAATCAAATAGAAATTCTGGAGTTGAAAAGTATTATAACTGAAATGAAAAACTCAGTACAGGGGATCAATAGCAGATCTGAGCAGGCAAAAGCAAGAATAAGCAAATTTGAAGATAGGTCAATTGAGATTATTCATTCTGAGGAAAAGAAAGAAAAGAGAATGAAGATAAATGACAAGAGCCTAGGAGATGTGTGAGACACCATCAAGAATACCCACATATGCATGAAGGAGTCCAGAAGGAGAGGAGAGAGACATAAGGGCAGAAAAAGTATTTGAAGAAATAATGGCTAAAAACTTCCTCAATCTATTGAAAAACATGAATCTACACATCCAAGAAATCACAAAACTTCAATTTGGATAAATCCAAAGAGATCCACACATGCATATATATATATATATACACACACACACACACATATACACACAATGGAATACTACTCAGCCATAAAAAAGAACGAAATAATGCCATTTGCAGCAACATGGTTGGAATTAGACATTATCGTACTAACTAACTACTAACTACTAACTATCATACATACTAACTGAACTAGACATTATCATACTAACTGAAGTTCCCTATTGTATAGCATAGGGAACTATATTCAATATCCTGTGATAAACCATAATGGAAAAGAATATTAAAAAAGAATATATATATATATATCTGAATCACTTTGCTGTACAGCAGAAATTAACACAACACTGTAAATCAACTACACTTAAAAAAACCAACAACGAAGAGATCCACACAGAGACACAAAATCAAACTGTAGAAAGACAAAGACAAAGGGATAATCCTGAGAGCAGCAAGAGAGAAGTGACTACTCACATACACAGGATCCTCAATAACATTAACAGTCATTTCTCATTAGAAACCATGGAAGTCAGAAGGCAGTGGGATGAAGTATTTAAAGTTCTGAGGAAACAAATATCAGCCAAGAGTTCTATATTCAGCAAAACTACGCTTCAAACCTGAAGGAGAAGTTAAGAACATCAAGGCCGTCCAATGGGTGAGAGAATGATTCCTCCAACAAATGGTATTGGGACAACAGCAAAAGAATGAAATTAGGCCCTTAATTCACACTACACAGGCATACCTCATTTCATTGCACTTTGCTTTATTGGGCTTCACAGATATTGGGCTTTTTACAAATTGAGGGTTTGTGGCAAGCCTGCACCAATCAAGTCTACTGGCACCATCTTTTTCCACAGCATTTGTACACTTCGTGTCTCTGTGTCACATCTTGGTGATTCTTGCAATATTTCAAACTTTTTCATTATTATTGTATGTTATGGTGATCAATGATGAGTGATCTTTGATGTTACTGTTGCAAAAAGATTATGATTTGCTGAAGGCTCAGATGATAATATTTTTTAGCTACAAAGTATTTCAAGTTATGGTATGCACATTGTTTTTTTAGACACAATGCTATTAACACACTTAATAGACTGTAAGTATAGTGTAAATATAACTTTTACATGCACTGGAAAACCATAAAATTCATATGACTTGCTTTACTGTGATATTTGCTTCATTATTGTGGTCTGCAATATCTTTGAGGTATGCCTGTATATGAAAATTAACTGAAAATACGTTAAAGATCTAAATGTAATAGCTAAAGCGACAAAAGTCTTAGAAGAAAATATTGATGTAAATCATCAAGACTTCATGGATTAGGCAATGGTTTCTTAAATATGACACAAAAGCACACACAAAAGAAAAAATAGATAACCTGGACCTCACCAAAATTAAAAATTTTTGTGCATCAAAGGACATTATCAAGAAAGTGAAAAGAAAACCCACAGAATGGGGGAAAATATTTACACATCATATATCTGAAAGAGGTTTAGTGTCCAGAATACATAAAGAACTCTCATAATTCAACAAACAAAAAGATGAAAATCCAATTAAAAAATAGGCAAAGGACTTGAAGAGATATTTCTCCAAAAAAGATAAACAAATGGCCAATAAGCCCAGGAAAAGATACTCAACATCATTAATCACTGGGGAGATGAAAATCAAAACTCCAGTGAGGGGTTCCCAGGTGGTGCAGTGGTTGGGAATCCCCCTGCCAATGCAGGGAACACGGGTTCGAGCCCTGGTCTGGGAAGATCCCACATGCCAAGGAGCTACTGGGCCCGTGCGCCACAACTACTGAGCCTGCGCTCTAGAGCCCATGCTCCACAACAAGAGAGGCCACCTCAATGAGAAACCCACTCGCCGCAACTAGAGAAAGCCCACTCGCAGTAACGAAGACCCACCGCAGCCAAAAATAAAAAATATATATAAATAAATAATTTAAAAAAAAAACAAACTCCAGTGAGATACCACTTCACACTCACTGGGATGGCTATAATGATATTTTTTTTTAACAGAAAATAACAAGTGCTGGCAAGGACGTGGAGTAAGTAGAACTCTATTACATTGCCAGTGGGAATGAAAAATGGTAGAGCCACTGTGGAAAAAAGTTTGTCAGTTCTTAAAAAAATTAAGCATAGAGTTACCATGTGACCCAGCAGTTCCACTTTTAGATGTGAGCCAAAGAGAACTGAAAACGTATGTTCACACACAAATGTATACACAAATGTTCACGGTAGCAATATTCATAATGGCCAAAGGTAAAAACAACCAAATATCCATCAACTGACATTCAGATAAACAAATTGTGGTGCATCCATACAACAGAATGTTATCCAGCCAGAAAAAGGAACGCAGGGCTTCCCTGGTGGCGCAGTGGTTGGGAGCCCGCCTGCCGATGCAGGGGACGCGGGTTCGTGCCCCGGTCTGGGAGGATCCCACGTGCCGCAGAGCGGCTGGGCCCGTGAGCCATGGCTGCTGAGCCTGCGCGTCCGGAGCCTGTGCTCCGCAGCGGGAGAGGCCACAACAGTGAGAGGCCCGCGTACCGCAAAAAAAAATAAAAATAAAAAAAAAGGAATGGAATACTGATACATGCTACAACTGGGATGAACCTTGAAAACATTATGCTATGTGTAAGAACCCAGAACCAAAAAACCACGTATTGTATGATTCCATTTATATGAAATGTTCAGAAAAGAAAATCCATATAGACAGTAAACAGAATAGTGGTTGCCAGGATCTGGGGAGAGGGAGAATAGGGAGTGACTGCTTAATGGATACAGGGTTTCTTTTGGAGGTGATGAAACTGTTCTGGAACTAGATAGAGGGGATGGTTCTACAACATGGTGAATATACTTAAAACCCCTTTAAAATGGTTTAAACCATTTAGAGAAACAGAGAGCACAATGATAATAAGGGAAATGAGGCAAAATAAGAATGGGTAAATCAGAGCAAAAGGTATATAGGTATTCTTTGTATTATTCTTGCAATTTTTCTATAAATATGAAATTATGTATATATTTTTAAATAAATTTATTTATTTATTTTTGGCTGCGTTGGGTCTTTGCTGCTGCGCGCAGGCTTTCTCTAGTTACAGCGAGCGGGGGCTACTGTTCGTTGCGGTGCTCGGGCTTCTCATTGTGTTGGCTTGTCTCTGTTGTGGAGCACAGGCTCTAGGCGTGCAGGCTTCAGTAGTTGTGGCACACAGGCTCAGTAGTTGTGGCGCGTGGGCTTAGTTGCTCTGCGGCATGTGGGATATTCCGGACCAGGGCTCGAACCCTGCATTGGCAGGCAGATTCTTAACCACTGCACCACCAGGGAAGTCCAAAATTATATTTTAAAATAAAGGGTTGAAGTGATAAACAAATGTACAACTAAATAAATGAAATGACCATCAGGAGGGGTCTGGGGCCTGGGAGAAATATGTGGCTCTGTGTATCTGGGCAGAAAGAAATCAGAATGAAATGCAGAAGAGAGAATGGGGTGAGTGAGGCAGGAGACCCTGGTGAGCCTGGGCCCAGTTACTACCCTGTGAAATGGGTACAGTAGTACAAACATCCCAGAGTTTGTGAGAGGATTCAGTGAGATACAGCAGATGCAGTGCTAGACCTGGGGCCCGGCAAGTGGTCAAGAGCTCAATAAATAAAGATAGTCATTATCACAGTTACGTAATTCTTATACAGCATTTAGACATGTCCAGCACTATTCTGAGCATTTTACAAGTACCAGTTCATTTAACCATCATCAAAAAACCTCATGAGGAAGGAACTACTATTATAAACATTCCCATTTTATGTTGAGGAAACATAGACACAGAGAAATTAACAACTTGTCCAAGGTTGCAGAGCTTGTAAGTGGTAGGACCAGGATTTGAGTCCAGCCAGTATGGTTCAAGAGGCGTTTATACAATGTACTGATGCTTCCCTAAATGACTGTACAGGCTTGAGGGTTATTATAGCTTTATAGTCAGAACTACGTTCGGCTAGCCACCCAAACTCCTCAAATCTTCAATTTCACAGTCCCATGCTATAGTCTCTGAGCTCTCATGTCTCTGTTCAGGGGGGACAAGAGTACTGAGCAGGGAAACTGAAGCAGAGGGCATCTCATGGTGATGGAGCCTAGATGGGCTGAAGGCTGAGACCCTGCTGGGAATGTGCAGGCCAGCGCATCTCACCAGATGCACTGGGAGCTTGAAGGGTGATCATTGTTGCCCAGACTGGTTAGGGTAAGATAAGGGGTGGGGAAAGGCAGGATAGTGCTATGGCTGGCCTGGGTGGGCTGCACTAGCTGGGTGCGATGGTCTGAACGTATGTGTCCCTGCAAAATTCATATGTTGAAACCTAGCCCCCAAGGTGATGGCATTAGGAGGTGGAGCCTTTGGGAGGTGATTAGGTCATGAGGATAGTGCCCTCATGAATGGGATTAGTGCCCTTATATCAATAAAAGCAGCCCAAGAAATTCCCCTTGCTTCTTCTACCATGTGAGAACCCGTGGAGGGGCTGGCAGTCTACAGCCCGGAAGAGGGCCTTCTGCAGAGCCCGACCATGCCGGCACCCTGACCTTGGACTTCAGCCTCTAGAACTGTCTGCTGTTTACGAGCCACCCAGTCTATACTGTTCTGTCAGAGCTGCCGGAAGGGACGAAGACAGTGGGCTAGCCTGAGTCGGGCTGGGCTGGCTAAGCTGGTGGGCTGGGAGGTCAAGGGCTGACACAACCTGAACACAACAGTCACCGTTTTTTGAGCATTTACTCAATTCCCAGATCCACATTAAGAGCTTTGGCCGCATCGTCTCATTTAATCTCTCAACAGCCCTTTGGGGAGGCATTATGATGCCCATCTTACAACTGAGAAAGCTGAGGCTCAGGCTGATTACCTGGCTCGCCCAGAGTCCCCAGGTGCACAATAGGCCAACTGGGACGGACTCAGGCTCCTTCCTGCTCCCCTGCCCAGGCCAGCACAGAGCCAACACATGGCTGGCTAATCCACTAACCACGAGCTGATGGAGTGTTTGACGGGAGGTTACTCAGGGCATCAGATCTCCTGGCCTCAGCCCAGGGCTCTCCTCTGGAAGTCCCCATGGAGGTTGGCAAGGCCTGAGGCTGACACAAAGGCCAGGGAACCCTGCAGAAACTGCCCCTTCGCCCTGGCATGGCTGCAGAATGGCGAGGCGGGGGTGGGGTGGGGGGACTTCTCCGCCCCTCGGTGGAGGGCGGCAGCCTCGCTTCTGCTCTCACCTAGCTAACGCTGGGGCTGGCTGGGGCCTGCCCCTGATCAGCTGCCTGTGCACCTGCTCTTGGTGGCCCCTCACACCTTCTGGCTCAGAGCAAACGGTCCCCTCATTAGCCTATTAAGTGCTCCTTTTAGCCACATGGTTCTGGGGAGCAAGTGTGCATGTGGAATGCACAGGGGTTTATTACGTTTGCAGCAATAAGTCTTAGGTAGACAAAAGAGGCGAGCAGCCCAGGGAAGGGACTTGAAGGCCCAGGGAGGGCTGTCAGCAGCCCGGCCCGCCCAGCCCCTTCCCGGCCCCGGCAAGCCTGCCTCCTACCCACGGCTAAGCTCTCGCCCAGGGACATTGCCTTTGCACGAAGACCTTTCCCGTTCTCTCTCCTAGATGTCCCTGCCTTTGCTGGCCTCTGCCAAACACTGCCCCCGAGGCCCCAGCCCTGAGGGGTCAGTCATGCTAGCCGAGGCCAAGGTCCAGGGCCGTGCACCCCCAGCAAGGGCATAATGGTGCTGCTCCAGGGGCAGCATTCAGCCTGCAGAGCGCTGGGCACCCCCAGGCCCTACTTCCCATCACATCAGCCGATTCTCAGACTTGAAACCTGCCTGTGAGGCCCACTGACATGTGTGCGGGGTCAGGCTCACATCTTTCAAGCAAGACACTTTGTCTTCCTCCAAACACAGCCCAGGCAACAGCGCCGCAAACCTGGTTTTCACTGGTCCTCAGTCAGGTAGCCTCCACCGACCCCTCAGTGATCCTCACCCAGAAGCCACAGAATCCTTCCCTCCTCTCTTCCATCAAGACCCCAAAACCAAGGGACTGGATGTCACATTCACTGATGGTCGAGTTTCACAAAAGCCTCTCCAAAATTGCCTCCTAGACCACCTGAAAGAGAGCTCCCCAGGGCCAAAGCTGGACGAATCTGAGCAACAAAATGAAGTAGTATTGGATTATAACCCAAAGTGTACAGTAAATATCCATGAGCCCATTCTGATATAAATAAATGATTGAATTAATAAATAAATGGGGGAGCAGAGACAAATCTCCCGTAGAGAAGAATTCCAAACAATTTTTGTAGATACCCCGCCCTCAAGGAGGTGGAGCAAAACTCTCCCCTCCTTAGGTGTGGGCTGTGCAGAGTGACTTTCTTCCCAAGGTGACAGTGTGGGAAGGGGGAAGAAGGGTAACTGCAATGGAGAAACCTGACAGTCGCCCCCCAGCCAGGTGACCAAGGTCAACATCAACATTGATCAGTCATGTTGACAGTATGTGCCCTCGATAGGATGTGATGCAAAAATGGCGCTTGACCTCCAAGCTCTTCCTCTCCAAAACCCATAAGCCCAGTCTAACCATGAGGAAAACACCCGACAAATCCCGAGAGGGACGTTCTGCACAATACCTGAGCAGCACTTCTCCAGACTGTCACGGTCATCAGAACCAAGGAAAATCCGAGAAACTGTCAAAGCCGAAAGAAACCTAAAGAGACCCAACAACTAAATGTAATGTGGGATCCTGGAACAGGCAAAAGGGCATCATGTACAAACCAAGAAGTCTGAACGAAGCATGGACTTCAGTTAGTAATTATGGATCAATATTGGTTCGTTAATTGTGACAAATATACCATATTAATGTAGGATGCTGATAATAGGGGGAACTGGGTATGCGGTATGTGGGAACTCTCAGTACTCTCTCCTCAATTTTTCTGTGAATCTAAGACTATTCTAAATAAAACATTTACTAGAAACATGATTGGAGGCCTCTGGGCCCTCTGTGAGCTGGTTCCTCTCCCGCCTCCACCCCTGCTTCTCAGCTCCATTGAAAGCGCTCATAACTCCCCACCGACACCTTCCTTGCCAGTCCGTGGAGCCCTTCTGTTCACCTTCATGATCTTCTGTGTTTGGCTCTGCTCCCAGCTCGTGCCTTTCTGACTTCCCTCCTCTAGATTCGGCCATGTCACGGACTGCTCCCGGGCCGCTTACTACTATTATGGCCATCACTCCTGTGCATCCTTTTCTGGCCTCCACGCCGCACCTGTCCCATAGTCCTCCAGGGATACCTCCCGGCCCCTCTTCTCCCACATTCTCCCTGGTGAGTCAGGTGACTAAGGTCAGCATCAACAGTGATCAGTCATTGGAGGCTGGGGTCCTAGGTGTGCCTCTCCAGCAGACATGGCTTCAGGGCGACTCAGAGCTGTGTGTCCTTCTACTTCTTCTGGGCATCTCCATGTGCAGGTCAGCTGTGCATCTCATCAACTGTTCCAAACTTATGTGTTCACCTTCCCCTAAGCCCTTGTCCCTCTTCCTCCGCCTCAGTGAGTGGCATCACCAACTGCCTGGAGGCATGAGGCTGAATCCTGTAGGTGGCCCTGGGCCCTTTCCACCCTTCATCTGTGACACCCCATCTGCTCCTGGATCCTTGGAAGCTAGCTCCCCAGTGCTGGCTTCAGGTGCTTTATCTACCTCTGTGTCACCACCCTGATGTTGCCACTTCCATCATCTGCCTGGGTGTCTGCTCCAGCCTCCCCACTGTCTCCTTGACCTGACCTTCTTCCATTCAAACCATTCTCTACACAGCAGCCAGGGTGGTGATTGTAAACTGCCCACCTGACCCCGTGGCCACCTGCCTGCAATGCTAGCGGATCTCAAACGCCTCAATTTGGCACTGTTGCTTTCTCCTTTCTCTCCATCCTCACCTCCTACCTCTACCTTAACACCATCTCCACTCCTGCACAACTGACCCACTCATCACTGGCCCACACTGTGCCCCTGGTCTGGAACACCCTTCGCTCCCTTGTTCTCTGGCTAATGACTGACAATCCTTCAGAACTCAGGGTGGGGATGGGGCAGCTTTGCCGGGAAACTTCTCTTACCTGCTGGCTGGCCTGGTGCCTCCTCTGTCCCCAGAACGCCATGTACTTCCCCTGCTAGAGAACCTACCCCACTAAGCAGATATCATCTGCTCACAGCCAGCGACCACCTCTCCCTCATTCCCTCCCAGCCCGCGAGCACCTCCAAGGCAAAGACGGTATCCCATGAATCACTTTACCTCCAGGGCTCGCTGGAGATGCTCAGTAAAAGTTATGATAACAGCGAACATTTATGAAGCACCTACTATGCACCAGACACAATGCCAAGCACTTGACATGCATTTTCTCATATTTATCTTTCACAATGACGAATGAGGGTAGGTGCTTTTATTATTGCTCTTTATCAAAGAGGAAACTGAGATACAGATGACACACAGCTTAGGGTCACACAGCTAAAGTCACAGAGCTGAACTGGGAATCAAATAACCACACTGTTAGTTTGTTTCCTTTCTCTTCTACCCGCAGCAATTAAGTGACCCACGCCAACAGGTAGTATCCATAACATTGTTTTATGTGTTCACAGCATTCCATCAGATTGATGCAACGTAATTTGCTTAACTGATCCTGTTATTAGTATATGTCCAATTGTCTGAGTCTATTTTTTCAAATAGTTAACCAATTATCCCAGCACTATTTTAAAATAATTCATGTTTTTTTCTTCTAATTCAAAAATGCCATCTTTAGCATATAATAAATAGTCATATATACTTGAGTTATTCTCCTACGTTGGCTCATTTATTTGTGCTAATTCGTACAGTTGTGAATGGTTATACCTTTACAATACATTTTCATTCATGCACTCAGTCACTTACTTATTCAACAAATATGTATCGAGTAGTTCTGTGGACCACGTGCTGTTCTAGAAGCAATAGTGGACAATTGTGGAAGCAGTGGGCAACATTACCCCCACGGTACTTGCATTTTAATACCTGACCTTGGAAGTGGTTCCCACCTCCATCAATTTTATTTACTAAGTTGTTCTTAGGCATTCTTGCTTATTTATAACTCCCAGTGAACTGATGCTGGCAAGTAATAAAATACATTTGGGGTTTAACTGGCACTGAATTAAACGTATGGATTAATCTTAATGGAATTGACAATTTTTAATCTTCTTTTCCATGAACACAGCAGGAGTTTCCATACAGTCAATTCTTATTTTTATGTTAAGTTTAGTCTCACACATTTATTGCTAAGTTTGTTGCTAAGTATTTTATATTTTTGTCGCCATTGTGAATGTCATCTTTTTTCCATCATATATTCTAGATGATTAATGCTGCTACATAGGAAAGGTATTGATTTTTTGAATATTTCTTTTAAGTCAGCATCTTACTGAATTCCCTGATTAATTGTAATGGCTTTTAGTTGATCTTTTGGATTTCCTAGGTAAATAAGCATATAATACATGAAAAATATAATAATTTCTCTCCCTTCTTTCTTGCAGTTTTACCGTTCGTTTGTTTTTCTTTTATTTTCTTTCGTATGGACGAGTGTAAGATTTCCAACGTGAGCTAGTAAATGTTTAACAACCAGCTGTCCACGGAAAATAACACTGTGATTTGTACCATTTGCCAATTTCCATGGTGTAAATATTCCCACCATGGGCAATTTCAAGCTACCAATGTGATGTCATTGGACATGTCGGGAAGGGATGCACACCTCCCTTGAGGCCATGATGAATTCCTGGCCTCCAATCACAGACGGTTGCACATCAATTCTTCCCTGTTTCCCTGGCCAGAACTCTCTGAGTCTCCACTCTTGCCAACCTTCTCCACTTTCCTCAAACTGCTCACTCACCTCATCACCCTCCCCTCCCCCTTACCTGGTGATGTATCAGCTTCTCCCCATTGAATCTACTCGCTGATCTCCATCAGCATCTGTCATTGCCTCCTTCCCTCCTGGATGACGGAGGGGCCCGAGGTTTCCTCCTACAGAAACTCATCCCACGCCAGTACCGGTGCTCTAGCCCCTGGCCGCTTCCATCTCTGAGGGTCCAGCCCACTGATTACCCCATTCCTTCCCCCTCAACTAGAGCTTTTTCATCAACATTTAAACATGCTCAAGTCTCCCTAATCCTAAAAGACAAGCAAACGCCTTCAACACCTCTGTATCTCTCTTCTGTACTTCACGGACAATATTCCCCAGAGAACTGTCTGCTCTGCTCTCTCTTTTCTCCCACTGATTTCTTGACCACTGGCTTCTTCTCCCGCCTCTCTACAGAAACAACCCCCATCAGCGTCACCAATGATGCTACTGCTGTTAAATCCAATACATGCCTCTTTGCCCTCATCTTCCTGACATCGTGGCAGCTTTTGACTCCACTCACGGCTCCCTCCCCTGTGAAACGGTGCTGCTGTGGGTGGTGATTTCGCACTCCTGGATTTCTTCCCATCTCTCACACCACTGGGCTCTTTTGCTGGTTCTTTTTCCAGCCCTCTGGACATCCCTCAGGATCCCGCCTGGTCTCCCTTCCCCATTGACCTACACTTCGTCTTCCTTAACATCCATCTCCACCTCTATGCTCTGGACTCCAAGCCCAGGCCAGATACTTGAAAATGGCACTTGGTGGGCCTCTGGGGAGAAATAATTGTGATAATAATGGTGGCACGGTCACTGGGACGGTCAGCCAAAGTCTAAAACAATGAGATTATGGTTCTGGAACAAGAGCAGGGCCCCCGCCACCCACAGCCTTCACCCTAAGACTGCGGGTTGGTGGAAAGAGTTTCTCTGGGGTGTGATCCAAAGATGACACTCCACTGTTCTCTGACTCATCACCCGGGAACTGACCCCATTTCACTGCTGCCCGCAGGCCACATTTTAGGGTCCTGATGGGAGAAGCCTCTTGCCGCCACATCAGTGACAGCAGTCGAGAGAGGAACGACATGGTGGAGAAGCTGCAGGATCAGCGCTGGGGGCAGCAGGGGCCTCAGCAAACCATGCAATGGCAGCTATGCCCTGGGCCTGCTCTCACACCCCAAACTGGCTCCCTGAGGACACTGCTGTGGGCAAGGTGGACCCTGTGCTCAAACTCCCTCCTGGGCAAGCTCTGATAAGGGTCGTGTTGGAGAATGGGGAGTCCCAGCATTTCCACTGGGTTAAGAGCTCAGAGAAAAAAAAGGATTTCATTTTCTGTTGTAATTGACATCCCTCATTGTTAACTGATGTCCTTGAGTAAGTTAGCTAACCTCTGGGAAGCTCCATTTTCTAACCTGTGAAACGGGAATACGAATCTGAGTACCTTACCGGTTGTTATTAGGAGTCAGTGACACTGTGGGGACAGAGGCTCCCTGCACAGTGCCTGACAGGCTGAAAGAACTCAGTACATGGCAGCAGGTTCTTAGCATCATTATTGGTTGCCTGGAGAAGCCAGAGAAAAGGGGTCTCGAGAAGAGACAGACAGAGAAGCCTGCAAGTGTGTGCAAGTTTGTGGACCCGATGAAAGCTGCCCCCTTGTCTATGACTGGGGGAGGGAGGGTCCCCGTACTCACGAGTGGGGTTGAAGCGCTCCCTCCCCGGCAGTGTGGGAACTCTGTGCCCCCTTTCCTCTGTCACCAAGGCCTATATTAAGAACGTTAAATGTCAGTGCAGACACTTTAACTGCTAATGTGAGGGTGAAAGGCAGGTGGAGCGCAGGTGTGTTGGAGGGAAGAGAGCAGTGAGGAGGCAGAAGAAAGCAAGGAAGAGGCAGAGCAGGGTTGGGCGGGGGGAGAGAGAAAAGCAAGATTAGATTAATTCGGATTTGCAGCGGGAGGCAGCAGGAAGCTGGGGGAATGGGAGGACCAGTCACCGGGACATTCGTGAACAGTCCAAGAAAGCTGCGCGGTCTGGGGGCAGCCTGACTCCCCAAGGGTGAGGAAGACTGCTGCAAGGCCTGGCTTCAACCCCCTGCAAAGATCTCCACCTGAAGCATGGATGGGGCTGGGGAAGGAGCCTCCCGGAAAGCAGACAGTCTCTGACGTTGGCTGTCAAAGCAAGCGCTGTTGCTAAGGGAACCGCCTGGGAAGAGCCTCTTGTGGAGGTGAAGTCAGCCCACCTCCAGCAGCCACGGGCTTTGGGAGGGGCCCAGTGATTCATCCAGTCTCCCCAGTCAGGCTTTGGTCCCTGGAGGAAAGAGACCCGGCCTCCGCTGACCATGCCCAGGTCAGGGTACTCAGTAGCAGGACGGGGCCATGTTGATGACTATTACCAACAGTAATGACCAGAGAAATGTCCCTCAGATAAAGGATCCCTGGAGCAAAAGAGCTTGGAAGGAAACAGGGGAAGAGAAACGCTGCCTTCCAAGGGTCCTCTGGTGCCAAAGGGGTTCCAGAACCCCAGGCCATAACCCTACAGGAAGACATGTGTGATGCCACAAGGGTTAAAGTGACCCATAGGGTTATCAATTAAATCGGGATGAGCATTTCAGCTAAACGGGGGAGGAGGGTAGCGCAAAAGTGTGCACAGACCCTTTGAGGCCTGGGCTTGGAACCAGCACGGGATCTCTTCCATCACATTCCACTGCACAAGTCACAAGGCCAGGCCAGACTCGAGGGGTGGAGACTGGACCCTACACTCTGGGACACAGGGAGGCATGAAGAATTGGGGCCATTTTTGCCACCAATCTACCGTGGTGGCAATTAAGAACATGGGTTGGACTCAAATTCTCACTCACCACCACTCGCTGGGTGATCCTGGGCAAGTTACTTTCCTTCTCTTACTCTCTATTTCTTCACCCCCCAAAACTGCTCAAAGCAAATTACTCCTCCCCCAAGAGTTTAGTGACAATTCAGAGACATCATTCATTAGAATTGCCTGGCATGGTGCCTGGGACCTAGGGGGCGCCAGCAAGTGTGACTCCCTCCCTTTACTCCAGGAGACTGGGGACTTCATTGACCCGGGCAGTGCACGAGGATCTGATTGCTTCCCGCTGTGCAAGAAACGGCTGGGAGCCCAGCTTGGGGTCCGTTCCACCTCTACGCCCTCCCCACCCTTCATCTTGCCCCCTCTGGAGCCCTCCTGCTGAGAACTGAAAGCACCCGGGGTCTTAAGGATAGTTAAGTAGCAAACTGTGTGTTCATAATAAAATTTGCCTGCTTCTCACAGGCATCCAATTTGCTTACCATCCAAAGAGAAGAACTGGGTGCCTGCTTCCGAAATTGTTCTAATCTCTGCCACAGAATGCTTCTGGCAGGGTTTTTCAACTGGAAAATAGGAAATGAGTTAGAAACAATGGAGGAACGTGAATAATCTCACTTAAGATGTTTGATCTTGAGATGAGATGAAGTTGAAATCGATTTCCCAGTTCACAGCCAGACAACAGCGGGTGGGAGGGGAGAGGGCTGGGGGTGGCAGGTCGCCCAGGCCTGGCTGGGCCCCAGATCTGGCCAAGACATCCACCTGGCATCCACCTGGCCTCGTGGTCCTTGCATAACGCTGGCAAACTATATTCTGGGTGCGAGACAACCTCCACCCCATAACCTGAAAAGTAGGCATGAAGAAAGCCTTTGGTTTCTCCATGTACCCGTATCTTATGTTACAGAATGAACAGACACATCTATTTAGCAGACGTTTGCTGTGTACCTACTATGTGTCCTGGCTTGTCCTAGTCACCAGACGTCCAGACTTGAATGAAACCCGTTCCCTGTCCTCAAGGAACTCGTGAGAGTTGGCTGGGACCAGGAGGGAGAGTTAGGAGCTAACGTTGATGGAGGCCTGGACCAAAGATGCTGCCTTTATAAACCTACTACATCCTCACAGAACTTGTGAATTGGGGATTCTTATGCCCTCCTTCCAGATGGGAATATGGGCTCAGAGATGAATGACTCTTCCAAGGATGGGATTCAGATGTGCCTGTGGGCTCTGTGCCCTTTGCCAGGGGAAATATTCCACCCAGGCAGGTGGCCTGGGCAGGGGCGGGGCAGTGGGGTACAAAAGGCGGGGCTCAGGGAATGGTGAGGAGGGGTGGGCAGTCGGGACCCTCGGGAGGCAGATTCTGGGCAGCAAAGAGGACACACTGGCCCTGGTCCCACTCAATGTGGAGAAGCAGCCCTGCCCTTCGGCCAGGGAAGAGACACACCCTCAAAACCAAGTGAGGCAGGGTACCTACAGGTACCTACACCCTAATCATCAGGCAGACACACTCACACGTCACCCAAACATGTAGACCTAGACTGACACGCACATTTATACATACACAGACACAACGCACACAACCTAGATGCGTGTGCCAGCACCCACGCTCACATGTGCCCTAAGACACTGAAAACTCCGCGGGGACAGGGACCACGTGGGGCTTGCTCACCACTCTGTCCCCAGTACTCTGTCCTGGCTCATAGCGGGACCCTATAGATAATGATGAAGTTGACCGCAATTCCCACGCACGTGCACATAGACAGACACACGTACACGTGATCTGTGCGCATGGCAGCTGAGGCAGGCAGAGGGGTGGGTAAGTTGCTGCAGCCCCTAATGGGCTTGGACCTTTGCTGGTGGAAACTGGAGGGCAGGCTGGGTCTTGGGGGGGCTCGTGCCTCTCTGTCACTGCTTCTCCTGCCTGGCTAGGCTTAGGGACCCAAGCCGTCCAAAGGTCTCTGCCCAGCCTCCCTGCTCTCAAGGCTCCATGGGGTGACCCAGCCCCCAACACCCCATAACAGCTTCACCCAGGCCTGGCCTCTCAGGGTCCTGGGTTGGGGGTTGAATGCATTATTGATTTCCCCAAGAAGGGAAAGTGCTGCAGCCATGGGTCCAGGTAGCTTATTTTGTACGTCGATGACATTCAGGTACTAGTGAAAAATTATACCAATTATTAAATCAGCCATTATTACTTCAAAGTGCAATCAGTTGTCACAGCGGAGAGAGCTTGCACGGCGCATTATTAGTCGGGCTGTGTGCACAGGGAAAGTGCTGAGAGGGGAGACTTTAACCAAAGGGCAAATGCATGAAATTTACTTAGAAATAGCGATTTATCACCCCTGGGTTTCCTACTGCTCAAATGCAGGCAGACACTTCGCTGGCAGGAGACAGGCTCCGCGGCAGCCCCTGCCTCCTGCGGCCCCCGCCCTGACAGGAAATGAAAAATTGAGAAGTCGTTGTAACAGCTTAAAGATGCATTATCCTTTTTGATGTGCAATTTGAGCTTCATATCTAAAGGCAGATGAAATCACCGGCACCCACGCCAGGCAGAGCGGAGAGAACCACCTTTCTGAGTTCCCGGAGGGGGAGGGTGGGGTGAGGCCCCCCCGCCGCCCCACAGCCTGGTCCCCACCAGCCCCGCCGCCTCTCCACGCCCAGGAGACGGGGGCAGGGACGGGTGCGGGGGTGGGGCGTGGCCAGGACCGGTCAAGGAGGAGAGATCTCAGGCTGGGGTGGGAGGGGGAGACAGAAGAAAGAAATGTAGAGCAAAGAGAGGAGAACGGAAGGAGACAGAGAAACGGAGAGAAAGAGGGAGAAAGGGACACGGGAGGGAGGAAGGGAAAGAGAGGAAGAAATAAAGAGAAATAAAAGATGAGGGGAGGCGAGAGCCGAAGACCCAGAGAGAAGAGAGATGGGCAAACAGAAACAAGCAACAGAAAGCAAGTGTGAGCAAAGGCCACTCACTGTACGGGAAGGGGGTATGTGTGTGAGACTATGGCCGCTGGCGAGGCAGGACCACGCCAAGGGCTCCCCGTCTCCAGTCCAGGCACATGCAGGAGGAAGTAGAAACCTTTTTTGATTTTTATGGTTACTGTGAATCCATCCTCCATTAGCACACAGGGCAGTGAAGCCCCAGAAAGACCCCCATCACCACCATTTGCCAAGCACCCCCCATTTACAGCATCGTGCCTGGCATGGCCCCCCTCACCTCCCGACACACCCAGGTTAAGGATCACCTACAGCTGAGGGTCGACTAAAGCCCCCACCTGAGCTGCCAGTGGAGACTCTCGCCTCCATGGCTGTGTGACCTTGAGCAAGTGACGGCATCTCTCTGAGCCGCTTTCCTTATTTGGCAGACAGGCTCACAGAGTTGTGAGGAGAGCCGAGATCCTGTGTGGGCACTGCACCTGAAAGAATGAGCCCGTCCTGGGCTCCTAGGGCTCTGGCCAACCTCAGAGGGCTTGGTCACAGGGCAGCCACAGCACGTTGGGGCCCCAAGACGGACCCCTGTGCTTCCATTCACCAAGAAGTCTTCAGACTACCTGACACACTGCTCCATGACCTTAAAAGCGACCTCCTTATTTGAGAATATTGGATGGCAGGGCAGAGCTCACAGGAAAGCATCTACAGGATGATACATCCAAGCCCCCGCTGCGTGCACACACTTAAAAAGGTGCCTGCAAATCTCCCAGAGACGCATAGGGCGTAGCAGAGAACACTAGGTCTGGGTCTGACAGATCTGGGTGACATCGTCCACCTGAACATAAGCTCCCCGAGGGCAGAGATTTCTGTTCATCTTGCCCGTCACGCTAGTACTTGTTGAATGGATAAATCATTTGCCATTCAAGCTGAGTGACCTTGGCAATGTACTTCATCTCTCTGACCCTGCGCTTTATGCTAGCAAGAGAGTTCCTGTTTCAGGGACCAGATAAGGCAGGTGTGATCATCTGATGAGAAAGAAAGGAGAGTGGCTATTTTTATTATTATCAGTTAGAAGAAAGAAAGGAAAGAAGGATTTATGTTAAGTGCAGTTATCTCTAGGTGATGGGATTGAGGAAGATTTTTGTTTTCCTCTTGTTCTTTTTGGTATTTGTCAAGCCCAATACCAGAAAAAAAGCAACAAATTTGCTTTAAAATAAATAAGAAAAAATTGCATCCTAAAATTCTCAGAGAGGTTGGGTGCGTGACCATTGAGCCTGGGGGCTCCCCCCTCCTCAGTTTGCGTCCCAGGGGCTCAAGGCTGTCCTTAGGTTCAGGGATACATGTGGAGCCCCAGAGGCCCTGACCCCATCTCGGTGGTGGAGGGTGTCCCTGGCATGTGTACAAATTAGATCCACCTGTTCCGGCCAAGCAGGCTCCCAAAGCGTCTGAAGCCAAGTTCAAGGCCGTTTCTAGGTACACTGACACCAACGTGGGGCAGAATGGCACGGGTTCTTTTGCTGCCTTCCCCGGAGCTGGAAAAACAGACATTGCGAAAACAGACAGGCCTCACCCAAGACCACCTTGCCTTTACTGCACCCACCTTCCTGGCTCTTCCAATCCCCACCAACTCTTATAGCAGACCCATGAGTATCACCCCCATTTTAAAGGTGAGAAAGACGAGGTCCAGAGGGGGGATGAGATTTGCTCCAAGTGCCTGCCCGACCCCAGGCCTGTGCCCTTTCCGTGACACCATCTCCTGCTAACGGACGGCGGAGAGAATGCAGAACTAATCAACTCCTCTATTGATTCCACCTCCTCCAACGAGGAGATCGATCCTCCCATTAGAAAGGGGCGGGCGGACGGTGTTAGAGGGAACTGGGGGTCCAGCTCAGCGAGGCAGCTGGCAGCACTGTGAACACTGCCCTGAGCTCAGGCTGCCAAAGCTCTGGACCAGCAGACTACAGAGCACCTCGGAGGTGCCTGATGCCTGGCCGGGGAGAAGGTGGGCTCTGCGATCCACTGCAGTCATGACGGGCCACAGCGCCCTGGCCTAGTTCATCTGTCAGTCCATCCGTCCATCCATCCTTCTATCCATCCTTTCACCTCTTTAGTCCCCTAAATTTTTATGAGTTCCTCCTCCCTGCCAAGCGCCGTGCAAAAAGCAAGTGTTCCCAAGGGGTCTCAGCACACCCACAGGCCAATCGAGGATGGGGGACAGGTTGCAATGTATCCTGTTCATGTCTTTATCAGTGAACTGGCTGTCCTTCAGGGCACTGGCAGATCACTGAACCGACGAGCTAATCCCCAGGCCACAGAGCAGACCAGTCCTGGGAGTTGGTCCTTTTCCTGTCAGAAGGCTCGTTAGGCTTTATTGTTTTTCCTCCCTTAGAATGGAAACGTGACAAGGGCAGGGACCGTGGCTGTATTCCTCACCATTTTTCCTCCAGCACTTGACATGGTGTCTTGCACGTGGCTGGGGCTCAGTAACTAGTTGTGGGAATGGATGGATGGATGATGGATGGATGGATGGATGACTGACATGTCTGTAGCTCAGAGAGGCTCCTAGTCTCACATCTGAAAGAGTTTAGAAGTTTATCTCTTCTGTACAGTTATTTCTGCTGCATGGAGGCCCCCATTTCTTTTTTTTAATAAAGAAGAAATTTTTAAATTTATTTTTTAAATTTTTATCGGCATATAGTTGCTTTAAAATATTCCGTTAGTTTCTGCTGTACAGCAAAGTGAATCAGTTATATATATACATATACCAACTCTTTCTAGATTCTTTTCCTGGATATTCCATTTTGATCTGCTCACCTCGGGTGATGGGAACTCACTACCTAGCCAGGCAGCCCATTCCATGGCTGGATGGCTCTCACTGGTGAGTCCCTGCTTCCCTAGGGAGGTGCCCACCATGAAGTTTAATCCTTCATGAAATAAGTTAGATAATACAGCTAAAGGCAGTTACTTATCCACAGATAATGTGTCCTACAGCCTGTTCTCCTCATTACATGGAGCCTCTCTGCATCTGGGTGGTTCTGAGCCCACTCAGAATTATCAAGATATTTCTCATAGTGGGACTCCCTGAGCAGGAATCACTCTGGGAACACTCTGGGTAAATTCCCACTACTGCAGGAATGACCCGCTTCCTTTATTCTAGACTCTATACATCTATTAATACAACCTGACATCAGAGGTCAAATGATCTAACATATGTGGAGGTGCTCCGTAATGTGTCTGCCACCATGTTATGCAAGATTGTACTGGAGGTTTCAAGATTCGCTCAGACACATTCAGAGCCAACCGAGATTCAAAGCCCAAACAAGCATGGGACGTTCATGCTGCAGAAACAACTGCTGATAAAATAAACGCGATAGTGCAGAGGCGCCCAGCTCAGTGCCTGGCACGTATTAGGGAGCGCCCTTCTCAGGGTGTGTCACACTTCAGGCACGTACTGGATTTGAGCTCCACTTAAACACCCAGATCTTTATCTCATGAACTGGATCAGACTCACCCTTGCGCTGCCCTCCTGGTGCTGTTAATGACCCTCTCGTTTACAGACCCCCTCCTGCGCGCTCAGAATCCAGCTTGGTGCCTTACCAACATGATCTCTTGCTAAATTTCATCTCAGCATCGGGAGCGTTTCACTCCTTTTATTCACCAGCGTTTACTGGGACCCACCGTGTGCCCGGCCATGAGCTAAGGATGGGAAGACAACGGTGAGCCGACGGCCTCGGCTCCGCCCCCACAAAGCGCGCAGCTCAGCTGAAATTGGCAGGGGGAGGAGCTGGAAGTCTTCGCTGGGCTGTGTCCAGGCTAGTTCTTCGCCCAGAGATGGGGAGGGGCTCTTGTCCCCGAGTGAGGAGAGTGAGGCACCTAAGTTAAGGAGGTGTTCATTCTCGGGGGCATGCAGGTGCACCATCAGCACTGAGGAGTGAGTGCCCTCTTAAATTCTGCACCTTCGGCACCACTAGCCTCACCCTAGTCCCAGCCCAGGGCTGGGGATGCCGCCCACGGAAGGAGGAATTGGCTCTCCTGGGGACGGCCTGGCGGCAGGGGCCAAGCCCTGGCAGGCGTGCTCAGCTGGCTGCAGCAGGGAGGTGGAGATGAGGTCAGGGGTAGAGAGGCAGCTGGGCAGGCAGCGGGGTGGAGAGGGGGACAAAGCGCTTATCTTTCAAACAGACACAAGTCGCTCAGTCATTCAGCAGCAAAAACTACTATTACTCGTAATCATGCAGGACCAGATGTGCCTTCCCTGGAGGGAGCGAGTTCTCATGGGCTCCCTGGCACTGGGGCATCTCAGAGATCCTCCCCCCACCTCCCAGCCCACCCTCTCCCCATCCTGTCAGTGGTGGCAGAGGGAGGCCCAGAGCAGGCAAAGGCTAGGAGGTGGGAGAGGGAAGGGGCAGCCTGACTCCTAGGGCTCAGGAGATGGCCCCAGAAGGCCCCTGGGGCCAGGGGAGGGGGCTCCCAATTACAACCTCAATCAGGGCTTGGAAGGCTGCAGCGAGAAATGAGAGCCTGAGCGCTGGAGCAGGCCGTCGCCTCTGGCACACGGAAAACTCCAGATCTATAACTTCCTGGAACATAATTAGCTGCTAACTTCAAAGATGCATTGGGGTTTGTGTAATAGGCACCGGGGCACTCAAGAACTGCAGGAACTGGGAGAAAAATGGGGCCATCTGGCTTGGAAATGGAACGAGACAAAGGGCTTTCAATTCAGGGCTTCCTTCAACAGAGACCTGAGGAGAAGAATAATCATTATAACTCCCTTTCAGGGAGTGTTTACTGGGTGCCAAGCGCTCTGCTAAGCGCTTCACCTCCAGCTCTCTGAGTGATCACACAGCTCCACGACAGAGGCTTTATTATCAGAAATGACAATGACCATCCAGAGGTCACAGACACACACAGCTGCGCATCTTCAGAGTCCCAACTCCTATGCACTGTCTCTACTGCGTGGTCACTGCTCCAGAACCTCCGGGTCCTCAGGTCACTCGCACCTTCCCAAGAGAGGGCGGGTCTAGGGAGCTAATGCTTGAACACAGCCTCCTGCCTCTTCCCCCAGACACTGCTCTAGCCCATTCTAATGGAGGGTGGCAACCAGACAGAGACTCTGAAAGCAGAGACAGGATCCGACCTGGTTCCTCTGGGGCCTCCATCACAGGGGATATATTAGCAAGGGTAAGTCACACTCACTGCTGTAACAAGCATCTCAGCGGCTTCACACAGTACAGGTGTATTTCCTATTTCCCACTTGGGTAAAGCGATCAAGACCACTGGCATGGGAGGGCTACGTGCTGCCCCACACCGTCATTCAGTGAGCCAGGAACCTTGCATCTGGGGCTCTGCTGTCCCCTAGGGCCTCAAAGTTCTCTGTGGGATCTTCTACACCTGGCAGCAGATGGAGGAGGAACACAGAAGGCTGTGCAGATTAGCCCTGGAAGAACCTCACTTCCAGGCGTACCTACCTCGCTTCCAGCCACATTTGGCCAGACTCAGTTACCTGGCCGTGTCTGCTTGCAAGGGAGACTGGGAATGTGGAGGAAAGGGAAGTGGCTCTTGTTAAGTGCCACAAGCAGTGAAGCCGATCCCATCCAACCACCCATCCATTCATTTATCCATTGAAAATGTAATGAAATCTGCAGTCTGATGCATACTGTGTAGTCTTTTGGACAGAGAAGTGAATGAAACAGACCATGACATTGTCCCTGTAGAGTTTAGAACCCAGAGGGAAAGAGAAGCATAAAGTCACAGTAACGACATACGTTTATTCTCAGTAAAATTGTAATAAGTGCTACTAAGAAGCACAGGGGGCCATGGCAGCATTTGACACTTGGGGCGTTAGAAAGACTGAGGAATCCAGGAGGACTTCCCCGAAGAAGTGACTTTTACACTGAGTTCTGAAGGATGAGTAGGAGTTAGTTGAATGGGTTGCATGAGAGTTTTCTAGGCAAAGAAAATGGCACATGTGAAGGCTCTGAGACGCTTTGTTCCTGCTCATGGTGGGGATCATTGCTTTCCCAGGCCTGCCTAGGTGTGATGCTATAGGAGGTTCCTCCCCAGAACCCCAGGGAGGGCTCTCCCTGCAGCCTCCATACCTCACTCCTCCTGGACACTGCTCCCACTCCATAGGCTTGCCCCTCTGAGGTCACCATTGGACAGGATGCTACCCTGGACCAGCTCCATTCTCGACTCCATCCAGACTGCAAGCCTGTGGAGCTGGGATTCAGGCCACTCTTGGTAGTTGGATCTCAGGTCAGCCATAGCCTTCAACCCTGAAGATTTAAACAGATCTCCTAAGGAACTGGGTCCTGCTGACCTGCCTTGGGCCAAGGCCTGACCACAGTACCACCTGGCTAGTGCCCCTCACCCCACATCACACCAGCATGGTTGGGATGGGGGATTCTTGACCAAAACCTCCACAACCTTTGGGGCCCAGAGGGCTGTCTATGCCACTAATGGAAATAACTCCATCTCCCTAGAATGTGGTGCATTGACTATAACCACCTGGATGAGCCCTTTGGAGTGGGGGTGATCAGCAAAAAGAAGGTCGTGCTAATTTTGCCTTCTAAAGAGGCTGGGCGCTGCTAACCAGAGGGCCCTCGGCTCTTTCGAGCACAGGGTGAGTGTGAAAATAACAAGGCCGGAGAGAGAAACTGGGCGAGCTGAACTATGCTATGTCCTAGAGGGCAGAGAAGCCTGAAGTTCGCGGTGAGGTGGAATTGACTGAGAGAACGACACCAAGCTGGCCGCTGGGAGAAGGAAGAAGAACAGGGATCCCCCAGCAGGGGACTTCCCTGGTGGCGCAGTGCTTAAGAATCTGCCTGCCAATGCAGCGGACACGGGTCCGAGCCCTGGTCCGGGAAGATCTCACATGCCGCAGAGCAACTAAGCCCGTGCACCGCAACTACCGAGCCTGTGCTCTAGAGCCCTCGAGACACAACTACTGAGCCCGTGCACCTAGAGTCCGTGCTCTGCAACAAGAGAAGCCACCACAATTGGAAGCCCACGCGCTGCAACGAAAAGTAGACCCTGCTCACCGCAACTAGAGAAAGCGCGTGCACAGCAACGAATTCCCAATGCAGCCATAAATAAATAAATTTTTAAAAAATTTTTAAGAAAAATAAAATAAAATCTCCATAATAGGGGTTAGCTTTAAAAAAAAAAAAAGGATTCCGCCAGTGAGGAACCACTGAGGAGGGGCTTGGGGTTCACCACGGAGAATACGGTGTATCATCCTCCTCCACAGTCCCGAAAGATGGACAGTAAACATTATTGACTAGTGCTTTTATCTGGGGGCTCACGGAGGAGGTGAATTCAGCAACGAGGTCGGCATGGGGCACAAAGCAGAGACGCAGCATGTGTCCACAGGGGCTCAGAATGAAGGGATGGCCACACCTGGGCTGCCGGCTTGATGGGCAGTCCCTTCAATGCAGTACCTGATTGGCTCCCGTGACTTGAACGGCAGGCATCTTCTCAGTGGGTTTAGGTTGGCAAATGTGGTAGGCGTGCCAGTGCCTCACCCGCATGCCCGCGGCATTCACGCTAGTGCTGAAGCAAGTGGTTACCACCTGGCAAGGTGTGCCTTCCCAGGTCCCCTGCAAGTCAACAGGGTGCCATGCGGCCGGTGGAAAAGCACAGATCTGCCCAATTCCCATCTCCCTTTCTGCGCCTGCATCCTGAGGTCTGGACTTCTCTGCAAAGGAACATCTGTTCTGCAGAGCAGCCGAGACACCCCTCCCTGCTCCCCACAGAGGAAGTGGTTCTAAGTTAGCTTTCTCATAAACGGTTCTCAGATGGAAGAAAAGCAGCTGTCGCTGAAGCCACGTCAATCTGAGCGGTAAAAGGTTTGGGCAAAAACATATTTTATTGTTCTTGCTGTCAGAAACATAAAGATTTAAGGGGCATGTGACTCAGTAATTGCTGTGGACTTTTTTTCCCCTTGACAATAAATATAAAACTTAAAACTGTATTAAAATCATTTGACAATTTTTATGCTCAAAGAGCCCAGAATGAATAATGGGGTTTTTTTTTGCATCTAAAATGCACTCTCTCGTCAACCTATAAAACTGTCAGAAATAAATTCATCAAAAGCAGATTATATAATTAAAAGTCGCTATTTGTGTCTCTGCCCGGTTGGGATTGGATTTGTTTGTCTCTCTCTCTTTCTCACCCTCCTTTTTAAATTTTTAATTTTTTTAAAGTTCTAGATGATGGCAAACTCAGGCTGGGCTACTCTGAGGGAGACGATAAAATCAGGGCTTCCCGCAACAAAGCCCAATTTCCTGCTGCACGCAGTCCCTCCAAATCCTATCTCATCAGGTATATGACTTCTCCCAACCAGTGCAGTTTTGGGGTGAGTATGAGAGGGAACATCCCACACTGGGATGTTTCTTGACAGGGAAACACAGAAGAGAGGTGTGGCAGAGGTTTCTAGAGTGCACTCTTCTATTTTGTCCTTTTACACACCCTGGAGGATTCCACCCCCTAGCCCCCTGCAGTCGGCGGGCCTGTGACATCACTTGTTCTGCCCAGAGGGTTGTGAGCATAAGGGGGTGTGTGTTACTTCAGGGCTGAAGCATTTAAGTGCTGGTTTTCTGCCGCACTTTCCTGCCCTCCACAGTGACCGCAGATGCGTGTCCCCCAAATGAGCAGCTACAGGAGGCTAGAGCCTCGGGCAGCCTGGATCACAAGTCAATGCACGGAGGACAGTGCCCTGGAGAGTCGCCTAGACCAACAACAAGCTTTGTGGGTAAAGCCACTGACTTGGAGGTCTGTCTGTTTTCTCAGCATAACCAAGCCTACCCTCACTGTTTTAAAATGTAGGTTTATTATTATTCAGGTAAGGTGAGGCCAACAGATCAGGAGACGATTGCTGCTAAAAAGACAGTCTGTTATATTCACAGATCCCAAGAGGAGGCGGTGCATCACACCATGAGGGGCCACACAGGAAAGCACCAGCGTCGGTCAGGAGGTAGAAGGAGCAAGTAGAAATGTGGACCCAAGTCTTCATTGGCTTCCACGAGAAGAAGAAAGGGCAAGGCAGGGTAAGCAGGTTTAAGACAGGCTGGCTTGACTATTCCAGCAGGCCCTGAGGCCTAGGGGTTCTCCCTATGTCTGGTACCTGCCCTGGGGTGATTAGGGCAGGCAGATGGTGGTCCAGAGGATCAGAGCCCCATAAAGGAGGCAGCTAGGGTGTGGGCTCTGGATTGGTTGGTTTGCATTTGAAAGGCGTGCTCCCTGGCAAGTCACTGACTGCCTCTAGGAATTAGCTAACCCTGGGAGGGGGGCAGTCCCTCCAGAGCCAGCAAGGCCCCAAGATGTCAAAGCATCAGGATATAGAAAATAACAGCCATGGTTAATACACTGACTAATACAGGGGATTATTGTGATGTTCTAGCAGGGAAAGGACTAAATGCTAACTCTGATGGGCACAGCGTGGGCAGAGGTGTGAAGGAGGGGGAGGCATAAGGTGGCGAAGAGAGCAGAATGATGGAGCTTAGGGTCCCGGTGGAAAACAAGGCAGGGTGTAGCGGCGGGGACCTGAGGGTGGAGGCCTGGAGGCCAAGATCCGGCTTTGTTCTTCCTCTGAGAGGCTATGGGACAGCAACTCCAGACTGTGTCCCCGAGGGAGGAACCCAGAAGGAAGAAGAAATTAGCAGGAGGCTGATTTCCCGGAGAAGCACAGAGTTCTCTTCTCCAAGCTGGTGTCTGCTCACCCTGGGCCACCCCCACCCCCGTGTTAGGCCAGAGTATGGAAACCTCCCAAAATGAGACAAGCTGTCCAGATGGACCTCATGGCTTCCAGAGCTCCAGGACTCACTGACCTCTGGGAGTCCCCCAAGCCAGCACCCAGTCAGGCCCCATGCAGCTACTTTCCTGTCCTTGGGTGCTAACTCTGGGGTCTCCCCAAATTCCTCTACCTAGTGGCCTTAGTTGGGGTAAGGAGACTAAGCAGGCCAGACGTGGGAGTATGGAGGGATGAAAAAGGAGGGGAGATTCAGGGATGGGAAGATGAGGAGAAAGAACAAAGGGAGAGCTGGGGAGGAGGGAAGTGCTTAGTAAGAAATATTCTTTGAGATCCACGCACCCCAACGTTCATGGCAGCATGATTTACAATAGCCGAGACATATATATACGTATATATATATATATACGTATATATATATATATATATACACACAATGGAATACTACTCAGCCATAAAAAAGAATGAAATAATGCCATTTGCAGCAACATGGATGGATCTAGATATTATCATACTAAGTGAAGTAAGTCAAAGAAAGACAAATACCATATGCTATCACTTATATGTGGAATCTAAAAAAATGATACAAATGAACTTATTTACAAAACAGAAATACACTCACAGACATAACAAACATATGGTCACCAAAGGGGAAAGGGGAGGAGGGATAAATTAGCAGTTTGGGATTAGCAGATACAAACTACTATATATAAAAGAGATAAATAATGAGGTCTTACTGTATAGCACAGGGACTATCTTCAATATCTTGTAATAACCTATAATGGAAAATAATTATATATATGAATAACTGAATCACTTTGCTGTATACCAGAAACTAACACAACATTGTAAATCAACTATATTTCAATTTAAAAAAGAAATACACTTCGAGCCTTTGCTGTGTTCGCATGGAACAGAGAATCTTAACCCCATTTCACAGATGAGAAAATTGAGGATCAGAGAAGCTCAGCAAGTGGCAGCAGCCTGTCCAACACAATACAACCATCCTAGTCTATCTGGGTCCAAAGTGTGAGCTTGGAAAGCAAAATATCTAGGGCTTCTCAGGGTGAGTGGAATGTTTTCCCTCAACTCAGTCAGAGAAGTAGGGACATGGGGATTTACTCTCAACTTGGGGCAGAAGAGACAGTTGACTGGAGGGGACACTTTCTGACTCCAGAAGGTCCCCAGGCTGTGCTGCCTTCCCCTTGAAGGATGGGAGGTTTCTGTAAGCCTTTCTTACCATGTTAAAGATGAATCCTTCCATTTTTATTTTGCCAAGAGAGGTTTTTCTATAAAATGGATGCTGAATGTTATCAAATGCCTTTTTATCATCCTTGGTTTTTCCCTTTTGGCCTATTAATATGATGAATTATATTAATAGAGTTCCTAAAATAGAACTGTCCTTGCTTTCCAATAATATACCCTACCTGGTCATTGTGGAATATTCATTTTATATATTGCTAGATTCAATTTGCTAATATTTCATTTAAGATGTTTGCATCTATGTTTGTAAATGAGATTAGCCTGCAGCCTTCTTCTTTGTGCTATCTTTTGTCGGGTTTATTTAGCTTTGTAAATGAGTTGGAAGGGCTTCTCGTTCTGGGAATACTGTGGACCAGATATCCCCCAAAGCTTCCTGCCATAAACACCTAGAAATGCTCAGTACAATGTAACAAACAGTTGAGCTTACAGAAACATGGAGGACTTTTCCAGTAGCAAGAAATAAAGTGGGAACTGAAAACCAGAGAGGTAAGCACAGGAGCTGTCACAGCAGGTGGCCAGGGAGAGGGGCGAGAGGAGGTGATGCTCACATGGGGACAGGAGACAAGGCTTTGGGTCTGAGTTGGGAGAGAAGTTTGGACCTACCAACCGCAGGGGCTGTGCTCCCAGGGAAGGGTGAACTTGAAAAAGAAAATCTGCGCTCTGGAACAGGCAGGGGAAAGAGGGAATAAAGAGAATGAGACAAATATCATTCAAGGAGAGAATGACTGAGATTAAAAATACTCAAAAGTCACTAATAAGCACATGAAAAGATGCTCAACATCACTGATCATTAGAGAAATGCAAATCAAAATCACATTGTGACACCAACTCACACCTATTAAGATGGCTTACTAGCAAAACAAACAAACAAAAAAAACAAGCATTGGCAAGGATGTGATAAAACTGGAACCCTGTGCCCCGTCAATGGGAATGTAAAATAGTGCAGCCATTATGGAAAACAGTATGGCAATTCCTCAAAAAATTAAAAACAGAATTACCACATGATCCAGCTATCCCACTTCTGGGTATACATCCAAAATAACTAAAAACGGGATCTCAAAGAGATATTTGCATACCCCCTGCTTACTGCAGCATTATTCACAATAGCCAAGAGGTGGAAGCAATCCAAATGTTCATTGACAGATAAAATGAATGAACAAAATGTGGCAAATATATACAATGGAATACTATTCAGCTTTAAAAAGGAAGGAAATTCTGACACATGCCACAACATGGATGAGCTCTGAGGATATTATGCTAAGTGAAATAAGCCAGACACAAAAAGACAAATATTGTATGATTCCACTTATATAAGATGCCTAAAGTCGTCGAATTCACAGAGAAAAAGTAGATTCTCCGCCTTCAGAAAAGTGGAGTATAACTCCTCATTCCTTAAAATGTGGGCTGAACATAGTGAATTTGTTCACATAACGAATCTCTTCCAAAGAGCAGATGAAATATGGAGATGGAGAAAAAGAGTAACTTTACACAGGAGAAACTTGACGAATGCTACCTCAGCCAGGTGATCAAGATTAACACCAATGGGGATAAGTCACGTTGATACCCTTGATGAGATGCAAAGCAAAAAGGGCTCATTAAGTCTGTGATTTTCTCCTCCAAATCCATAACCTGAGTCTAATCATGAAAAACAAACCAAGAAAACAAACACCAGACAAATCCCAGTTGGATTTTCTACAAAATAACTGCCCAGTACTCCTTAAAATTGTCACTGAAACCAAGGAAATTCTGAGAAACTGCCACAGCCAAGAGGAACCTAAGGAGACATAAATGGAATATGGTAACTTGAATGAGATTCTGGGATAAAGAATTCTGGGTAAAATCTAAGGCAATATGAATACAATATATACTTCAGGTAATAACAATGTACTGATATTGGTTCATTCACTGTAACAAACAAATCATACTAACATAAGGTGTTAAAAATAGGGAGAATTGAGTGTGAGGCATATAAGAACCTCTGTTCTATCGTCACAACTTTTCTGTAAATTTAAAACTATTCTAAAATTAAAAGTTTATTTTTGGGCTTCCCTGGTGGCGCAGTGGTTGAGAGTCCGCCTGCCGATGCAGGGGACACGGGTTCGTGCCCCGGTCCGGGAAGATCCCACATGCCGCGGAGTGGCCGGGCCCGTGAGCCATGGCCGCTGAGCCTGCGCGTCCAGAGCCTGTGCTCCGCAACGGGAGAGGCCACAACGGTGAGAGGCCCGCGTACCGCAAAAACAAACAAACAAACAAACAAAGTTTATTTTTAAAAAAATGTACAGGTAACCACTCTAAGACTAGAAATAGAATGTAGAAAGAAGAAAATGAGTATAAATTCAACCAATCCAAAAGATAAGAAAATAAGCAAATAAAATTATGGTAAAAATAAAAGTGCAAAATAATTGTACTAGAACTAAATACGGACCAATTGGCAGCTTATAATAAATGTAAATGGACTAAACTGTATCCAGTTAAAAATCAGATTTTCAGATTGAATTTTAAAAATCAAAGTCTAGTAATTTGTGGACAAAAAATTGAAAGTATAGAGATAGAATAATTATATCAACTAAATATTAAATAAATGTTGGGGTAGCTATATTAATATCAGGGGAAAAAAACTAGACTCTAAGACAGAAAACACCATTAGGTATAAAGAATATCAACAGTACATAATGATAATGGACCACCTCACCTTATATATAATAATTGTGTTATATATGCACCTAACACCATGGTCACATAAAATATATAAAGCAAATATGTAATAGATTATTTTTTAATTGAAAAAACCCACTATATCATAATGGAAAATGTTAAACAGACTCAGTAATTTATAGATGAAGCAGACAAAAATTTTGTAAGGGACTAGGTCATTTGAATAAGACAATTAACTTGCTTGATATAATGAACAAACATAGAACCTGGCAACAAACAATTATAGAAAAACTATTTTTTCAAGCACATAATAGATGTTTGCAGAAATGACAGATACCAGGCCATAAAGCAAAATCTCAACAAATTCCAGAGAGTTGCTAGCATACAAATCATATTTTCTGACCACAATGCAATTAAATTAAAACTAATAAGAAGATTAGCAATGACACTCCATGTCACAGCACAGTTGTAAATAACTTATGGAACAAAGAAAGAACTGGATATTTCAAATAGTACATATCAAAACTTCTGGGATGCAGCTAAAGTAGTACTTGGAGGGCCAGGTTTAGATTTATATTAGGCGAGAAGAGAGAATGAAACTTAATAAACTAAGCACACACCTTAAGAAATTAGATAAAGAATAACAGAGTAAACTAAAGAAAGAAAAATGAAGGAGATAATAATGAGCAGAAAATAATTAAATTTAAAACCGAGCAACAATAAAATCATAAAATTAAAAACTAGTTAAGAAAAAGAGAAGGCACAAATAAGTGATATTAAAAATTAAAGAAAAGAAACACAGAGAAAATAGTAATTCTAAAAATCATGTTTTGAACAAATTTATGCCAATAAAATTTAAAGCCTAGTCACAGATAGCCAATTTCCAAGAAAATATAACTTATCAAAATTGTCCTAAGAAGAATTAGAAACTCTAAAGAGACCTATAATCATTAAAGAATTGAATCATTAATGTAAAATCTACCACTCTTCCATCCAAAAAGCCCACCAGGCCCAGATGGTAATAGTCAACTTCTACCAAACATTCAATGAACAGATAATCAAAGTTGTATTAGTCAGGGTTCACCAGAGAAACAGAAACAATAGGAAATATGTATATGTGTGCGTATGTTGGCAAGCTGAGATTCAGGAGAGGTGATGGTGTAATTCTAATCCAAATGCTGGCAGGCTTGAGACCTGGAAAGAGGTAATGTTTAAGTCTGAGACCAAAGGCGGGAAAAAAACAATATCCCAGTTAAAGGCAGTCAGGCAAAAGCAGCTCCCTCTTACTTGAAGAAAGGTAAGCCTTTTTGTTCTATTCAGGCCTTCAGCTGATTGGATGAGGCCCACCTGCATCAGGGAGAGCAATCTGGTTTATTCAGTCTACCAGTTCAAATGTTAATCTCATCCAAAATACCCCCCACAGATACACCTAGAATAATGCTTGACCACACCATGGCCCAGTCAAGTTGACACATAAAATTAACAATCAATTGAAGGAGAAAAACCATATGATCATCTCAATAGACGCAGAGAAAGCTTTCGACAAAATTCAACACCCATTTATGATAAAAACCCTGAAGAAAGTAGGCATAGAGGGAACTTTCCTCAACAAAATAAAGGCCATATATGACAAACCCACAGCCAACATCATCCTCAATGGTGAAAAACTGAAAGCATTTCCACTAAGATCAGGAAGAAGACAAGGTTGCCCACTCTCACCACTCCTATTCAACATAGTTTTGGAAGTTTTAGCCACAGAAATCAGAGAAGAAAAGGAAATAAAAGGAATCCAAATTGGAAAAGAAGAAGTAAAGCTGTCACTGTTGGCAGATGACATGATACTATAAATACAGAATCCTAAAGATGCTACCAGAAAACTACTAGAGCTAATCAATGAATGTGGTAAAGTAGCAGGATACAAAATTAATGCACAGAAATCCCTGGCATTCCTATACACTAATGATGAAAAATCTGAAAGAGAAATTAAGGGAACACTCCCATTTACCACTGCAACAAAAAGAATAAAATACCTAGGAATAAACCTACCTAAGGAGACAAAAGACCTGTATGCAGAAAACTATAAGACACTGATGAAAGAAATTAAAGATGATACAAATAGATGGAGAGATATACCACGTTCTTGGATTGGAAGAATCAACATTGTGAAAATGACTCTACTACCCAAAGCAATCTACAGATTCAATGCAATCCCTATCAAACTACCACTGGCATTTTTCACAGAACTAGAACAAAAAATTTCCCAATTTGTATGGAAACACAAAAGACCCTGAAGAGCCAAAGCAATCTTGAGAACGAAAAACGGAGCTGCAGGAATCAGGCTCCCTGACTTCAGACTATACTACAAAGCTACAGTAATCAAGACAGTATGGTCCTGGCACAAAAACAGAAAGAAAGATCAATGGAACAGGATAGAAAGCCCAGAGATAAACCCACGCACATACGGTCACCTTATCTTTGATAAAGGAGGCAGGAATGTACAGTGGAGAAAGGACAGCCTCTTCAATAAGTGGTGCTGGGAAAACTGGACAGGTACATGTAAAAGTATGACATTAGATCATTCCCTAACACCATACACAAAAATAAGCTCAAAATGGATTAAAGACCTAAATTTAAGGCCAGAAACTATCAAACTCTTAGAGGAAAATATAGGCAGAACACTCTATGACATAAATCACAGCAAGATCCTTTTTGACCCACCTCCTAGAGAAATGGAAATAAAAACAAAAATAAACAAATGGGACCTAATGTAACTTCAAAGCTTTTGCACAGCAAAGGAAACCATAAACAAGACGAAAAGACAACCCTCAGAATGGGAGAAAGTATTTGCAAATGAAGCAACTGACAAAGGATTAATCTCCAAAATTTACAAGCAGCTCATGCAGCTCAATAACAAAAAAACCAAACAATCCAATCCAAAAATGGGCAGAAGACTTAAATAGACATTTCTCCAAAGAAGATATACAGACTGTCAACAAACACATGAAAGAATGCTCAACATCATTAATCATTAGAGAAATGCAAATCAAAACTACAATGAGATATCATCTCACACCAGTCAGAATGGCCATCATCAAAAAATCTACAAACAATAAATGCTGGAGAGGGTGTGGAGAAAAGGGAACACTCTTGCACTGCTGGTGGGAATGTGAACTGGTACAGCCACTATGGAGAACAGTATGGAGGTTCCTTAAAAAACTACAAATAGAACTACCATATGACCCAGCAATCCCACTACTGGGCATATACCCTGAGAAAACCAAAATTCAAAAAGAGTCATGTCCCAAAATGTTCATTGCAGCTCTATTTACAATAGCCAGGAGATGGAAACAACCTAAGTGTCCATCATCGGATGAATGGATAAAGAAGATGTGGCACATATATACAATGGAATATTACTCAGCCATAAAAAGAAGCGAAATTGAGCTATTTGTAATGAGGTGGATGGACCTAGAGTCTGTCATACAGAGTGAAGTAAGTCAGAAAGAGAAAGACAAATACCGTATGCTAACACATGGAATTTAAGGGAAAAAATGTCATGAAGAACCTAGGGGTAAGACAGGAATAAAGACACAGACCCTCTAGAGAATGGACTTGAGGATATGGGGACGGGGAAGGGAAAGCTGTGACAAAGCGAGAGAGTGGCATGGACATATATACACTACCTAACGTAAAATAGATAGCTAGTGGGAAGCAGCCGCATAGCACAGGGAGATCAGCTCGGTGCTTTGTGACCACCTAGAGGGATGGGATAGGGAGGGTGGGAGGGAGGGAGATGCAAGAGGGAAGAGATATGGGAACATATGTATATGTATAACTGATTCACTCTGTTATAAAGCAGAAACTAACACACCATTGTAAAGCAATTATACTCCAATAAAGATGAAAAAAAAATTAACAATCACACTAGTCTTAAACAAACTACTCAAAGAACAGAAGAGATACTGTTTTCCAACTCTTTCAAGGAGGCTGGCAATGTCTTAATAAAAAACAAACAAAAAATGGTAGTATGATAAAAGAAAAGAGGACTTTATCTCATGAACATAGAAGCAAAAATCCCAAATGAAATATTAAGACAAAATCCAGCACTGTATAAAAAATGACAAAGTTGGATTTAAACTTTAATTTACGATGAGAAAATCTATGTAATTTACTACGTTAACAAATGAACAGAGAAAAACCATAAAGTGATTTTAATATATCTATAAAAAAGCATTTGATAAAGTTCAATACCATTCATGAGGGGAAATACTCTTTACAAAAAAGGAATAGAGAAGATATAGAGGGGGTACCAAAAACCTATGGCAAACACTCTACTTAATGGTGAAATGTTAGAAGCATTTCCTTCAAAATCAGGTATGGGGCAAAGATAACCTTTATCACAATTTTATTTAACAATGTATTAGAAGTTATGGATCACACAAGACAAGAAACAAAATAAAGATTGAAAGAAAAAAAATTGTAGGTGATATGATTATCTACATTAAAAATATCCAATAGAGTCTATACACAAACTATATAGAAGTATATAGAAGGATTAAGCAAAATTGCTTAATACAAGATTAATGTACTAAAGTGATCTTAAATATATTTTATATATTTATATATATTTTATATATTTTATTGCTATGCTCCATTAACAATTCAAAATTTTTTATCATTTTAAGAAACATATAGTAAACATATAGTAAAACATATAGAAACATATAGTAAAAACATGATTAAAAAAAAAACCTTAACCCTTTTTATATGCACAATTCAGTATGCTGAGTATATTCACATTGTTGTGCAAAAGATCTCCAGAACTTTTCCATCATGCAAAACTGAAACTCTGTATCCATTAAACAACAACTTCTCATTTACCCCTTCCCCTCCAGGCCCTGGCAACTACCATTCTACTTTGTGTCTCTATGAATTTGAGTACTCTAGGTACCTTATATAAGTTGAATTATATGGTATTTGTCTTTTTGTGACTGGCTTATTTCATTTAGCATAATGTCCTCAAGGCTCATCCATGTTGTGGCATGTGTCAGAATTTCCTTCCTTTTTATGGTTGAATAGTATTCCACTGTATGTATTTGCCACACTTTGTTTATCACTCACATGTCAATAGACATTTAGGTTGCTTCCACCTCTTGGCTATTGTCAATAATGTTGTTATGAACAAGGGTGCAAATATCTCTTCAAGATCCTGTTTTCAATTCTTTTGGATATACACCCAGAAGTGGGATTGCTGGATCATATGGTAATTCTGTTTTTAATTTTTTGAGGAACTGCCATACTGTTTTACATAACGGCCGCACTATTTTACATTCCTAACCAACGGGGCACAAGGGTTCCAATTTTATCACATCCTTGCCCATGCTTGTTCTTTTCTGGGCTTTTTTTTTTTTTCCTGTCAATTTGAGAAGTAAAATACTGAGAGTGGTTTGATGAAGTCTCCTACTAGGGCTGTGTTTATCAGTTTAACTTCACACATCCCTACCAGAGATGGCTCCTTTAACTTGTACTAACATACTGTATTCTAGAGTTTGTTTTCTCATCTATTGTCCTGCCTATCTCTTCAGGTACCAGAATAGCTTTGTTTTAGTTGTGGGGGACTTTAACTGATATAGGGTTACTACCCCCTCATTATTCTTACTTTTGTTTTTCATGTGAATTTTAAAATCAGCTTGTCTAGTTTTTCTTTTTTAAACCACACTGACATTTTAATTAGGCTTGCCTTAAATTTATAAATTAACTTGGGGAGGGCTTCCCTGGTGGCACAGTGGATAAGAATCTGCCTGCCAATGCAGGGGACACGGGTTCAAGCCCTGGTCCGGGAAGATCCCACATGCCTCGGAGCAACTAAGCCCGTGTGCCACAACTACTGAGCCTGAGCTCTAGAGCCCGCAAGCCACAACTACTGGGCCCACATGCCACAACTACTGAAGCCTGTGCACCTAGAGCCCACGCTCCGCAACAAAGAGAAGCCACTGCAATGAGAAGCCCGCACACCGCAACGAAGAGTAGCCCCCGCTCGCCGCAACTAGAGAAAGGCTGCGCGCAGCAACAAAGACCCAACACAACCAAAAATAAATAAATTTATAAATTAACTTGGGGAGAAATTACTTTTTTTATGATGCTCTGTCTTCCTATCCAAGAACACTATATATTTTTTCCACTAGTTCAAGTCTTCTTTAGGTCCTTCAGAAGTGTTTTCTCACAGGTTGTATAAATTTCTTGATAAATTTATTGCTGAATTTTTTTCTGCTGTTATAAATGAGGACTTTTTTCCATTATATCTTCTAACTTGTTTTTATATATAAAAAGTTAACTTTCACATATCAAATTGCACCCCACTACCTTGTTGAATTCTCCTGCTGTTTATAGTAGTTTTAAATTTGATTCCCTTGTGTTTTCTGGATAGACAAACATATCATCTGCAAATAGTGTTTGACTTCCATGTCCCATTTCTTGAAATCCCTTTAATCTCTTTCTATTGGCTGGTACCTTTAGCTCAACATTTAATAACAGTATGACGGCAGATATTTTTGTCTTGCTCCTGATTTTAGCGGGGATATTTCAGTGTTTCCTCATTAAGCTTGATGCTGACTTTTGTGCCAAGACAGATGTTCTTTATCATGTTAAGGAAGAATCTACCCATCCCTTTTTCATGAAGTATTTCTATCAAAAATGAATGCCGAGGGCTTCCCTGGTGGCGCAGTGGTTGAGAGTCCGCCTGCCGATGCAGAAGACACAGGTTCGTGCCCCGGTCCGGGAAGATCCCACATGCCACGGAGTGGCTGGGCCCGTGAGCCACGGCCGCTGAGCCTGCGCGTCCGGGGCCTGTGCTCCGCAACGGGAGAAGCCACAACAGTGAGAGGCCCGCATACCGCAAAAAAAAAAAAAAAAAAATGAATGCCGAGTCTTTTCAAATGCCTTTTGGTGTCTATGAAGACGTTAACATAAGTTTTCTCCTTTCTAACATTTGGGTATTAATGTTCTACTTGCTTTATTAAAATAATTAGAAAAAAATCCCCTTTTTAAAAAGTCTGAAACAGTCTAAATAATATTGGACTTATCTGCTCATTAGAGGTTTGGAAGAATTTCTCTGCAAGACCATCTGGGCCTGGTACTTTTTAAGGAGATAACTCCTTACCTACTTTAACAATTTCTATATGAAAATGTTTAGATTTTCTATCTCTTCCTGAATTGGGTTTGGTCATTTATATTTTGGTAAAAAGTTATCAAATTCATCCAGGTTTTTAAGTGTATTTACATAAAGTTGAACAAAGCAGTTTCATGACTCTTTACTGTCCTCTCTCTCTCTGTGGTTATTTTTCCTTTATCGTTTCTCCTTTTGTGTATTCAGGCCTTCTTGCCCTTTATCTCAATTAGATTTATCTTGTGGTTTATCTGTTTTACTGGTTTCCTCATAAAATGACTTCTATTTTTCTTCTTATTAACTCATAATTTCTCCTTTTATCTTTCCAAGTTTCCTGCTCTTTTCCTAACTTCTTAGATCAGATGTTTAATTTTCTCATTTTCATCTTTCTTGTTTATTGATATCAATATTCAAGGCTTCTCCTCTGAGTATTACTATAACCATTTCCCACAGATTGTGTTTTGTAGTTTATTTTCTTTGTTTTCTAGGTTTTCTGCAGTGTCTGCTTATACCCTCTTTGACCCAAGTGCTAGTTAATAGGGAATTTAAAAAATTTCTAGGTGGTAGAGAATTACTGAGTTTGTTTTTTTTTCTCATTTTATCTTTAATTTCCAGTTTTAGTGCATTGGGGTAGAAGTTCTCCAATAACCATTCTCTTCTTTTTTGTAATAACAAAACCCTAACATTTAGCCAGGCACATAGCTTCTCAGAATAAAAACTACATTTCCCAGCCACGCTTGCAGCTAGGAGCAGTCATGTAACTAAGTTCTGGCCAATGGGATGGGAATAGTATTATGTGCAGAACCTCTGGGTGGTGATTTTAAAAGGGGGAGGGGAAGTGTGCCCGGCTTTTATTATTATTACTTGATTCTGCTGCTTGTAACAAGGATCCTTGCAGATGAAGTTAACACCCTAAGAATGGCAGAGCAACAAGACAGAAGTCTATGTTCTACTACTTCAGAGCACTGGGAAACCTCACAGGGCAGTCCCCATGCAAAGCTTGAATCACGTACTTTTGTACCGAAACAGAAATATTTCACACTGTTCTGCCATTGTTACTTTGGCACTCTGTACACACTGCCAAATCTATTCTACAGCTAATACAGTTGGAAACATTTTTCTCCTGCCTGTATATTTATAGGATTTTTCCCCTTTAATCCTTGAAATTCGATTATTTCACCTGGCTATAGGTCACTTTTCATTAGCTGTACCTAATGTTCAAAGGGCAGGTTTGTTTCATTATTCCTTTGATTATCGCTCATTTTATTCTATTTGTAGGGCCTTTCTTCAAGGTGTCTTTCCACTAATCACGTCCATTCCTTTATTCCTTTATTCTGAATTATGGAAAGGTTTTTTTTGAGGCCCATCTTTTAAACCATGGGTTCTGTTTTACTGCAGTGTTCAATCTGCTACTTCCTTCCTCCATTGCCTTTATAAATGCAGCAATTGCACTTTTTAGCTGAAAACAATCTTTTCTAGTCTCGGAGTGTACTTTTTTCAGCTATACAATGGCCCTTTGAATCTCCTTGGGCGTACAAATTGGAGATTTTCTAAAGACTTCTGCTGATTCTGGCAGGAAGTTTATCTCAGAGGGAAACATCTGCATTGATCCTTTCCTTGTCTTTTCACATGGCCAGTGGTCTTCCTTTGGTCATCCTCACAGTGAGCGTTTCTCACTGTGAGAAAGAAACCCCGTGCTAATCTTCCCGTCCCAGATGAGGAAACATTTGGGTTTGCTGAAGGTTTAGTTTGCTACGTCTGGGTTTCATTCTCTGAGGGGAGTAAGAAAGGTAAGATACTAATGCACGTACATCATGGGAACATCTGTGCTCTGCCAGTGAGCCTCAGCTCTGAAGCTGGGCATGCAGCTCCAAGTTGCTTGGGTGCTGCCCTCTGTCTCTATCGGGCATGGCCGTCCACACCAGGACCCAGCAGTGGTTGCAACTCACTCTTCCCAGCCGGCCTCCGGAGAAAGCTGCAAGCTGGCACCTTGGTTCGCTGCACGAGGCACTCACAGAAACTGCTCCCACCTACTGCCCCCAGCCGCCTCATCTTCAGGCTCTGCCTCCCTGCGCTTAGGTGAGTTATGGGGTTCTGATAGGGATCCCTTACATGTAGGGAGGCCACCTAGCCTGGGAGTTAAGACCATGGGCTCAGGAGTTAGATGGGCATGGCTTCAAGTCCCAGTTTGGCCACTTATTAGCTGTGCAACTATGAACAAGGGACAGACTCTCGGGGTCTCAGTTCCCTCTTGTACAAAATGAGGTCAGTGATAGCACCTCATCCCTGTGCTCTGATGACGATTCACCATGTGTGTGACTTTCTCGGCCCAGGGTCTGGCGCACAGTAGGTGCACCATCACTGGAAACTCTAATTACTCCCGAGAGGACTTCTTCCCACACAGTGTGTCCCACAAATGTGTGAGAGCCCTTTCCCCAGGCAGGTTCCTCCAGTATTGGTAGAAATTCTTCCCGTTTCTAATGCATCAGTGTCACTCTCCTTCGTGTGCCCGGTGGTACCTGTTCTCTGTGCTCCCCTATTTTTACATCCCTATATAAATAAGTATCCCTACATAGTAATTTCAAAAGGAACGGGAGGAGGGGAGGAAGCAGTTAAACAAAAAGTCTCGGTTCGCCATCTGATTCCAATCTTTCTGAGCCACAGGACTTGGCTTCTCAACTACCTTGTGCCATGGGCTCCTCTGGTTTTGTTTTTTTTAAATATCTTATTTATTTATTTGGTGGCACTGGGTCTTAGTTGTGGCAGGTGGGCTCCTTAGTTGCGGCTCGTGGGCTCCTCAGTTGTGGCATGCAAACTCTTAGTTGTGGCATGCATGTGGGATCTAGTTCCCTGACCAGGGATCAAACCCAGGCCCCCTGCATTGGGAGCATGGAGTCTTAACCACTGCGCCACCAGGGAAGTCCCACTCCTCAGGTTTGAGACCACACAGCTTAGGGGAGAAAGTCACCCTCCTGCCGCCCTGGCCCTATGGTACCCCACCAGCTGGGCCATCCCTGCCCTCCTTCCTTCCATCCCAGCCAAGTCAAGGACTAGAGAGGATTCCCAGTCAGTCTTTAGGATTTTGCTTCACAGACCAGGAAGATATTTTGGACAGAGGCTAAGCAAAGAGGTGATGGGCAAAGACTTAACTCACTACCTTCTTTGTGTGGGCAGCAATGAGAAAAAGCATAAAGGTAAGAGGCACAGGGGCATAGAGAGATTAGACCCACAGCAAATCACCCAGAAGAAAAACAGCAAATAACAATCAACTACCAGGATTTGTTGAGTGCACACCATGGGCTAAGCACATACATTCCAACCACTTATTCTCAGTCCTGTGAAATAGGACTTTTATTATACCCATTTTACAGATGAAAGACCTGAGACTCAGAGAGGAGAAGTACCTCGTCTGGGGTCACACAAACAGCAAGTGGCTGATCTGGGGCTTTCCCCTGCATTTGTTGGATTCCCAAGTCCATGCATGGAACCACTGCTCCTGACCAACTCATTCTAATCACAGAACTTTAGCCAAATCTGTCTCACATTTGCCCCAATCTCCTGTGGGGCACTGAGAGGCTCAGCAAGCCACCCCAGACCTCCAGCACTGCCAGCACCTCTAGCCCCTTCCCTTTCTCCCTGCAACCATATCTGGAATTCAGGGGGTGGCCAGACCAGGACCACCTACACACTCTTTGGGCTATTCTGCTCCAGCCACAGCTGCAAGGGGTAACACTTCCCAGAGTTGGAGCATATACCGGTGGGTTTTCCAATAACATCTGACTTGGCTTTTAATTATTGGGAAGTGATCGTTGATTTACACAGCACTATTTATCCAGCAAATTGCTAATTAATGCACTGAAAAATGCTAAGTGGTGTCAAATATTTGCTTTTTATTTGCAGTACCAAAATATTTTTATTTTCCGTGAGGAGCAGAATCGATGCAAAGGTACTGAAATGTTTAAACAGGGTACGTAAAGTTTAAGCAGAATATTAAACAGGGAGGAAAGCTGGGCTTCATGGCTGGGGCTCTGGGGTGTTCTGTAGACTGGGGGATGTTCAGAGATAGTCCCGAGAGCAGTGAACCCCAAATCTCTTCTCAGAATGTGCCCTTGACATGCAAAGGGCACCAGCTAGCCACAGACAAGGACATCTGAGTGACCAGGATCATCCTCACTAATCCCCCCTCCCCACTTCTTCTCAGCATCATGGTCACCTCCATCACGTCTCTCTGCTGCCATCACCACCACCACTCTGTCCATCTCTGTCCATTCATTCCTTATATTTTACATATTGAATACGTGCTATGTGCTGGACACTATTCTGTTGCTGGGGAGATAAGTCCCTCTGCTCATGGAGCTTGAACTGGATTTCGACACCCATTAGGCAAGAAAATAAATAAATGAATAAAAAATTTTCAGAGGGCGATAAGTGCTACAAGAAATAAATCTAGGGAATCAATAAGGAGTTGTTACTTTAGATTGGTTGGTCAGGGTAGGTCTTTGTTGGGAGAAAAAAAGGCATTTTAACTAAAAGAGCTAAACCAACCCTATAAAGATATGGGGACAGAACTTTCCAGGAGCATGAACAGAAAATGCAAAGGCCCTGAGACAGAAAGGGACCTGGGGCAGGAGAACCAACATGCGTGGAGCAGAGTGGCTGGGAGCAAGGTAAGAGGTGACATTGGCAGGCCGGTGATGCCCCACTGCCCCACTGCCCGCCCAGGAGTGAAGGAGTTGGGGTTTTATTCTAATCTCAATGGAAAGCCACCAGGGAGCCCTGAGGGAAGAGTGATGGGCTCTGGTGTACTTGTCAGAGCTCATTCTGACTGTAGAGTGGAGAACTAGTCGGGGCCAAGCGTGGAAGCAGCACGACCCTGGCAGCTGTGATTCCTCAAGCAGGATCCAGGTGAGAAACAGGGAGCTCAGAGCAGGGTGGGCACGTGGAGATGGAGAGAAGGCGGAGTCAGGGTGGGGGTGGGGTGGGGCCTACAGTCTCGCGATGGGATGGGATATGAGGATGCTTGGTGCCCGGAAGGAGGAGTCACGGCCTCACCATCCCCCCTACACCTCCTTCACAGCCGTTTTATCATCCGAAACCACAGCAGCTACAGTTTACTAAGGATTTACACGGGGATACTTACTTTATGAACTGGTCTGTCTCCAAATGATCAACAACGCCATGAGGGAGGTATTATTAGGCCTCGTGTGATTTACCTGGCCTTGCCAATCCCCTGAAAAGACTGAACGTGGAGGCGGAAATGACCGCTAGTCACTCATTTAATCAAGAGCACGTGTTAGGTGCCTACAGGGCGGGATCTGCTGGCCCCGCCTCCCTGCTTCCCCCCAACCCTTCAATCAGGAACACCACCACCTGAACAGGAACAGAGCGCTAACACCTTTGTTCCGCCTCCGTGAGGTCGGCGTTATTACCCCATTTTACAGATGAGTAAATGACCTCCCTGCATTTAACTTTGTCCAACCCATTATTCACCAACGAGAACGGTCCTTCCGAAGCACGGGTCTGACTTCGTCCTGCCCCTGCCCCACCTCCCACAGCTCCCCCTTCTCCCAGTGCCCAGAGCCTGCCCTACACGAACTCCAGGACCTTGCGTGGAACCTTCTTCTTCCCTCCATCCCACCTCGCCCCGCTGCTCCTTCTTCTGGCCAGCTCCCAGCCCGCCTCAGGTCTCGGCTCCAAGTGCCTTCCCCAGGGGGTCCACCTCACCGCAGACACCAGTTTGATACAGCCCTTCTTTGTGACACTCGTGGGCACTTGTAAGTACCCAGCTGCGTTGTGCTGAGTGATGATACGCGTAAGCCCTGGGAGGGCTGGGAAGGCTCCTGTCTGCCACCCTTCCCTCCACCTTCACTGTGAGGGAGCTTTGGGGGGTGGGGGGGAGAGCTCTGCCAGGCCACACACCTGCATTGTGGCTTCCCTTCCTTCATCTGTTAGCCCATTGTGCCCCCAGACCCCGGACCAGTTACAGTACCCGCTCCCAAACCAGGCTCTAGGGCTAAGGGGGAAGAACTGGGGCATTCTGGAGTTCTGATCTTTGGCCTGGTGGGTGCCACATGTCTGCTAAAGCCTGGATGCTGAAGATCATTAAATGCCACACGACAGTTAACGTCTTGGGAGGGGTCTCCAAGACCAAGGGCAGAGGTAGGAAGTAACAAGTTCTCCTGCTGATGGGCCCTCTCTCCTTCTTCCTTTATCAGGGAGGAGTGGAAAGTCACTGTGGTTTTGGGGGTGGTTGTCTAAGATGGTGATAAAAGACTCTCTCCATTACGCCATACCCTTGGACCAATAACATGAACAAAATGTGGTATCATCACACAGTGGAATAGTACACAGCCATGAAAAATGAACTGCCAGTACACACTGCCCTATGGATCAAGCCTACAGACAATGTAATGCCATAGAAGCCAGACGCAAAAGAGTACAGGGTGTGTATGATTCCATTTATGCGAAGTTCAAGAACAGGCAAGATGAACCTAATTTATGTGGAAACCAGGCAAGGTGGGCTACAAGCCAGAGGGAAACTTCTGGGTGCCAGAGATGCTCTTCATCTTTATGGGTGGTGACATGAGTGCTCACTGTGCACTTAAGACTGTGCACTTTTCTACAAGTTTTACTCAATTAAAAAAAAATTATTTGGGGGGCTTCCCTGGTGGTGCAGCGGTTAAGAATCCACCTGCCAATGCAGGGGACATGGGTTCAAACCCTGGTCTGGGAAGATCCCACATGCCGCGGAGCAACTAAGCCCATGTGCCACAACTACTGAGCCTGTGTGCCACAACTACTGAAGCCCACGTGCCTAGAGACCGTGCTCCGCAACAAGAGAAGCCACCACAATGAGAAGCCCACGCACCACAACGAAGAGTAGCCCCCGCTCGATGCAACTAGAGAAAACCCGCGCAGCAAAATAAATAAACAAAATAAATAAGAAGACCCAATGCAGCCAAAATAAATAAATAAATAAATTTAAAAAAAAATACAATCGTGCCAGCAAAACCAATAGAAAGAATTCACTTAAAAAAAAAAACCAAAAAACTGTTTTTAAATTTAGGGTGAGTTGACATAGCCCTTGACTCCAGCCTGAGGGATACCAAACTGAAATAAAGCGGGAACTCATAGAACTTAAAGAATTAGTGAGAACATTTATCAGCAGCTCCTCATAAGAGATCATACCTAGGAGATTACATTGTCTTGAATGGTTTTCTAAACTCTTTATATTAAAGTCAGAGGAGCAATAGTAGATAAAGGGATTATGTGTTCATACATATTTAAGATTTTATAATATTTAATCATCTAAAAACAATTTATGGATGTTTTACTCGATTTTTATTTGCTGAAAAAAATATTAAAACAAAAAGGAAAAGCATCTCCCTGAGCGTGTTATTACCCTCATGGTTCTTGCTCCCGTGCAAATATTTCACTTAGTCATCATATCTATACACAATTTTTATTGTATGTGTGTATCTTATATTTTATATCATTTATTATGTGGTCTCTTTAAAATCAGTCTTCCCAAGATCTAATAAGTACCCAAATCCATTCTCTGCTAGATTTTTTCAGTATTTGGTCTTTTTCTGAATTTAATTTTTTATGCAGGTAGAGTCGTATAAGGTATATCTAAATTACAAGCTATTTTTTCAAGTTGCTAATCAGTTTTTTCAGCAGCATTTACTAAATAATTCGTCACCCACTCATTGCTTTGGAGTGATTTCTTTATCGTAGCTATTTTTTACGTGTGATCTCATCTATTTCCAGGTGTTCTATTCTAATCCATTAAAATCTATTTCTTTTTTTCCATCAGTATTCTCACTGTTCTAATTATTGCTACTTTATGTTTTAATATTCAGTAAGGCTCTACATCAGTGTTCTCCTTTTTCAGAATATTCTTTGATATTCTGACCAATGTTTTTTCCAGATGAATTTTAGAATCATTTTATCAAGTTCCTTTTGCAGGATTGTTTGGTATGGCATTAAATCTGCAAATTAACATGGAGGTGGTTTGACATTTTTACAGTATTTGGTCTTCCCATGCAGAAACACAGTATGCGTCTTCATTTATTCTGGCCTTCTTTTATTTCACCAATAAAATTTTGTAGTTTTCTTTATATAGGTCACACGCATTTCTCATTAAGTTTATTCCTAAGTATTTTTCCATTGCTTCTGGGAATGGCATCTCCTTTTTTCATTACAGTTTCTTGGCAGACTGTGGCTGGTACACAGGAGAGCACTGATTGGGGTAAACAGATCTTGTCTCTGGCCACTTTAGCAAATGGTTATTTGCTTATATACATTTGAGTTGCTTCCTTTGGATTTCTAGCCCCAAGTCACATTGACAGTGAATACTGTTTGTCACGTAGATGGGGCTTCAGCCTGGCATCTGAATAGGCCTGGGGGAGCCGGCCGCAGCCTGGCCACTGAGCCACAGCCTCACCCCCGGCTGGGACTAGAACCAGCTCTGAACCCCAAGCCCTTGTGGAAGGCCCTGACACCCTCCCATTCATCCTTCTCCTCCATCTGGTGGCGCTCTATCCCAGTTCTCCCAAGGGTCTCCTCTCAACTCTAATGGACTCCCCACGGGCCCAAGGTGCGGCCACCATATTAATCAAAGCCATAGCTACCGGATGTGTCCAGCCCCTTGGTCAAGCCTTCCATAATGTCTTTATTTTCTTAATTCCTGAAGGGTATATATGATTAACCAGAGAGGTTAAAGGGCTTTCTGAGATCACACAGCTATTAAGTGGCAGATCTGGGGTTCAAACCTGCGCTCCTTCTACTCTGCCGTATTGCTCCCCTCTGCAGTGCCCCACACACTCACCCAGTAGACAGGCCCTTGAGGATTAATGCCTTGCCAGCCTGGACTCCCCAGAATTCACCAGACCATGCTGGGCACTGCAATGTGAATGCCAGGAGCCCAACCCGCTCTATGACTTCAACCTGGTCTCACTTGCTCCAGAATCAGGCCCAAGTCTCTTGGGTTATAAGAGTTTGATGACCTCGTGGCAACTTTCCCTATTAAAGAATGTGGTCATTACAGGCACGCAAGTCCCAGGATCATTTGAGCTAATGTTACCTGAATATTTATCGTATCAAAGGGCAATTTTGATAGTAGTCGTAGTGGCAACAGTAGCAGCTAACATTTACTTGGCTCTCACCATGGATCAGACACTATTTAGTATATTATGTACATGATCTCATTTATCTTCAGCAGGACGCTGTGAGTTAGAAACTTTGGTATCCATTTTACAGATGAGAAAACTGATGCTCAGAGAGATAAAGTTACTTGTCCAAGAACACTCTACTTATAAAGGGCAGTGCCAGAATTTGAAACTTGAGAGCTTGCTCAGAAGTCTCATTTTGTTCCAATGCTTTATTTCTGCACCTGGAACTTCCCATATTGTTCAGACAAATGGTGTTATAAGCAGTGATCCCCCCAAGCTGCTCCACAAACTGGTGTGTCTTCAGCACGAGCAGAGGGGCTTTATACAATGCAGAGGCCCAGGCCCCATCACACTGAGGAATCAGGCAACCCCAGAGCCTGTGTTTTTTGCAAGACCCTCACTGGATCTGTTGGCCAGCCAGGTTTGAGAATGACTGTCCCAAGAAGCCCTCCTTTGCCATCTAATGATGTGGACGTTGGTTTATTTTGTAATGAATCTTAATAGTAATAAATATTATTACAAAAGAAGCAAATGGGGCTTCCCTGGTGGCGCAGTGGTTGGGAGTCCGCCTGCCGATGCAGGGGACACGGGTTCGTGCCCCGGTCCGGGAAGATCCCACATGCCGCGGAGCAGCTGGACCCGTGAGCCATGGCCGCTGAGCCTGCGCATCTGGAGCCTGTGCTCCACAACGGGAGAGGCCACAGTGGTAAGAGGCCCACGTAGCGCAAAAAAAAAAAAAAAAAAAAAAAAAAGAGCAGCAAATGATTCAGCCATAATCGCTGAAGTATTTGTTTGGCAAATGGAGAGGAATTTCCAAACGAAGTTGCCAAAATCACAGTCACTGCTTGGAAAGCAGTAAATATATGTATGGTATAAAGAGTCAGGACAAACTATAAGAAAAACATCACATGCTAATAGATTTCATGAAGAACAGGCACCAAGTCCAAGAATCTGAACAGGTCACTCGCCCAGAAGGCAAAGCCATTAGTAAATCAGAGCGCGGGAAAATACTCCACTGCATATATGAGTTTTTTAAAGATTAAATAGTGAGACGCCCTTTAAAGTCTGCTAGATTATAAAATAACATTTTAAATATCACCGAAGAACTAAAACGCATGGGCTTTGGAATGAGCCCTACCTGGGTTTGATCCTGACCTCCAAACCCCCACCCCCCAGCCCCCTCACTTCTGTCCTTGCTGCTGCCGCTCTGGTTGCCATTCCTGGTGCTCCCTTCAAAACAGGACTCCTCAACCTGGGTGGGAAATTGACTCTGCTGTAGCTGAAATCTAGCCTTTTCTTCCATTAGAAATGTAGCGTTACCAATACTCATGACTGTGTCACTGACGGAAATCACAGGTGTTTTCATATCACATCACAGTTGCTGCCAATTTCTCAGAATATCCTTTACACGTATCGCCGCCTTGAAATCGGGACAGTAATTAGACCTGCCACCAGAACCTGCTATTTAATGTGTTAATAAAGAAGCAGGCATATTGCTGTACCACACGTTTTTATATTTTCATAATTATATTTTAATAAATTGGTTTCTTTTGTAATTCTGTATATATGATTTCATGCCTTTAAAAACAATTGTCCTGGGAAGGGACCCACCGGCTTCCCCAGACTGCTAAAGGTGTCCATGGCATATAAAGGGTTAAGAGCCCCTGCCTTAGGACCTCTGCAGTGGCTTCCATCATTCTCTCCGTTTTGCAGATGAGAAAACCAAAACTTGGAGAGGTTAAGTCACTTGTCCAAGGGCGCCCGACTAGTGAATGAAGAAGCAGCAATTTGAGCTTGGCATTCCCAGGAGCCAGTGCCTAACCCTTGTACCACCCACTTCCTCTGCATCCTTGTTCTGGGGGCTGAGAACACAGATATGGCTCTGGCGTGGCCCCTGCACCCCAGGAGGGCCCAAAGCATTGGGCAGACAGATCCCCCTGTAATTCTAACCCAGGATGGTAAGCCTTTTCCCTTATAGGCTCCAGGAGATGCCCTGATCTGATTCCTCTTTGGGGAATGGGGTACCCAGAGTGAGCCAAAGCTGGGTGGGGTGGACCCGAGGACTCAGTTGGGGTGTCCTGACTTTGGTGACTGACAGTGGGTGGAGCTGGGGACGAGTCCCTGAAAGCAGGCCCAAGAGAAGGCCCCAACTGTCCAGTCAGAAAAGGCAAGGCTGTGTCCAGGCCTGAGGGCAGAGGGACCAGGGAGAGAATGGGGGTGACAAGCTCCTAGCCCAGTGCCTTCAAGCCATTCCATACAGCTGTTAGAGATTCAGGACACATTCACTGATGGGCTGAATGAGTGAGTAAATGAACAGATGAACAGGTTCGGCCTGCACCAAGCAAAGGCTGGATTAGCCAGGGGTGTCCTGTGGGAGCAGAGCGACAGCCTCCCTCCCAGCCAGTCATGACACCTTTTTTGTGTCCCTTGGGGCAGGGCCTGGCCCCACTCACCCCTGCAGAAAAGCTGCTTCTCTTGCCCTCAGAAAGCCTGACCCCTGGAGACTTTCCCTGGGGGGACCGGAAACCAGAACTGGAGGAGACAAGCCACTCAGGTTGGGGTGACAGGGTGAGGAAAGAAATGTGAGCCCCTTTGCACCCCAAGAACTGACTACTTGCCTCCCCAAGAGAACATTCCTTATATGCAAGCCACTCCTAGGTTCTGAGCTCCAGACTGCCCCATGACCCCATTATTCATTCATTCATTCATTCATTCCACAAATGTTGGTAAAGAGCTTACTTCATGCCAAAGCGTTCTAGCACTGGGGATACAGCAGTGAACAAAAGAGACGTGGTCTCCATTCTCATAGGTTTTGGGGGGATCTGGGCGACAGGGCGGGAGCAGTCAAAAGATAAGTGAACAAATGAAAGAAGAGAGTTTTTTAGATGGCGGTAAGTTCTGAGAAGCCAGTTCACTCAGGGTGGTGAGATCCCGTGATCCCTGCACTATTGTTCACTTCTCTATTAGAAGGTACACAGTTCTGCAAGACATTTAAATCACACCTGAGGCTATTTCTCCCAAAGTTTGCAGGGGTTAATCGCATTAAATTCCTCACCTTTCAGTAATGCAAACAACCATTCTCTGCCTGGATAATCTTAGCAGAGAAGGAAACTAAAAACGATATCCAGGTCAGACCCAAAAAAGGAAAGACCTTGAATTGCACTGTTCTTAAAAGCACTTAAAAGGGATTGAATTAGAACTGAGACAAAAAAAAAAAAATTGGCCCCTGAATCCAACTCCCGCTGACACCGAGTTAGAAAAATAGCTGAAGGAAAAGGATGTAGCATGTCAATCAAGTTATGATCATTTTATTTTTAAAAAATGAGAAGCCTTTTGTTTTAAGAGGAGCAGGCTGGTAATTTGGAGGTGCGGGGGCAGCGTCAGAGTGAAAAGCTTTCACATTTCCAGACAGAAAGGGTTTGGCTGCTAATAGAGAAGTGGAGGGTTGCATAATGAGATCCAACGCTGTTGAGGTTCCCCTTCCCAAAGAGAAGAGGGGATCTCAGCTGTCTGGCTGATTGATAGAAATCCAGGTAGGGCACACCGAAACAGGTACGTACACTCTCTCCTTTGTTGGTAATCAGAGTGAGCTGAGTGGGACTCCATCCTTTCTTTCTTATTCCTATGTACCAATGTGGGAGGCTCAGATGAAACGTGCCGCATTACACCAGCACCAATAAGTCACACCATCTACGTTGTGACACACCGAGTATTACTAATTGTCAATCACAAACCACAAGTCTTGTCAAGACGTTCCCTTCTCGATGGGCTGGTTCAAACCTGAAGTGATTTTTAATCAAGTGTTAATAACACAGCATCTGTCAGTGGACGGTGGGTATCAGGCAATCGGAAAAGTGCACCTATGACACGGCAAATTTTAATGTTTTCATTTTCCATTCTTCCCAATTATCGGTGGGATTTCTGTCAGCCTGAAAAGCACGCTGACATTATTGCAGGCGAACTTCACCGTGAAGAGGGGGAAGGCACTTGTGGGGGCTCCCGTGGCAGGGTGTCCCGCCCTGCCCTGCAGGAGAGGGTCTCCGCACCCTTCAGGAAACCCAAGGGGGCCTGTGCTGGCCCCGGGGGAGAGGGAGGCTCTGGGTCTGGGGCAGTGGAGCCCCCACTATTGCAAGCACACCTGGATATCAGGAACGGTGGTGCTTCCTCCCATCACGGGGATAGAAGCGGTCTGAGGAAGGCAGCTAGGTGGAGCCCCCCATAGACCCACACCGACAGGGCACATACACACTCCACCGCCTCATCGGGGAGCCTGAAACTCCAGTGCCCGGGCATGGACTGGATCACCATGCTCAGACATGAACAAGAACTGACCAGAGCTCTGATTTGCTTTTCCTTTTTCCCAGGTTTCCTAAGACATGTGCTGGGGACTGTGATTCCACTGAACACTGAAGGAAAGGGCAAGGGAATAGGGGAGAGTGTGTGAGGCACCTTATGCCTCACCAAGGTGGGCGTGACCCTGCTCCTTCGCTCCTTAAGTCCTGTCTGGGACGCTCTGTGTGCTCGTAGCAGAGGTCTGAGGATTTCCTGTTCTTTGTGCTGGCTTGTGACTTCCTTCCTTTCATGCTCTAGAGCTCGGAGCCAGAAGGGACATTGGTGGATGTCAAATCCATTTCCTACCCACTGCCTGGAATTCTGACATTTAGCTATGCAACTTCTTCTTGCATGCCCCCAGCAATGGGACACTCATTACTCAGCAGAGAGCCCACTCCACTGTTACTCAGCTTTGGTTATTAGGACCTTGGCTGTAACTTCCTCCCAACTCCGAGTGGTCCATGTGTGGACAGTGCTTTTGTCCCCTAGATGAGCTGACTTGCTGTCCTGTGATGGGTTTGGGAGGTAACTCGTGGGCCTGGAGCTGTTGCTGAGTCAGCCTGCTGGACATGCCCGTCCAGCAGGGCTCCATCCCTCCCACCCACACTGGATTTCTCCCCAGCATCTTGTCCATTTGAAGCTTCCTCCATGCCTGGCCTCCACGGTGCCACAGGTAACTGGCGCTGGCTGAGTCTTCTCAGTCTCCATTTCTGCCCATCTCTTTAATGTCAGAGTTCTTCCAGGCCTGGCTCACTTCTCTCCTGACATCACATACATTCTGGGCAATGGTATCCACTCCCGCGACCTCTCTGTTTTTTAACATTCACAAGTTGAAGGCCTAGCCCAGAGTTTTCCTCTGATCACCAGGACATTGCCACCTGGACACCCCATAGGCACCTAAAATTCGATTTCAATAGAACTCCTTTGGGGGGCATCCCAGCTTGGTGAAAAACACTGCCATTGTATCCCCCATCCCCACATCAGGGAACTGTGAGACATCCTGGAGTCTTCCCTCTCCCCCACCCCCATGCCCAGACTGGCCAGTGCTCCATCCCTGTTGCCTTCCTAGCTTCACCCCTCACCATTCCCATGGCCCTGCCTCAGCTCGGGGCTCAGGGCTATTCTCCTGGGTCAAAAGAGTCCCCATCTCCTGCCATTTCCCTCCGGCCCATCCTCTACCCAGATGGCTGGAGTCATCTTTCCAAAACCCAGCTCAATACACTTCCAGGGGCCCCTCATGCCTGTAGGATAGAGTTCAAACTCCTGAGCAGGTGAGGATAGTAAAGGCCACTCCACAGGGCTGGGGAAAGTAAATAAGGCGATGGACGTGCAGAGGATGGAGGGCACTGGACAGGCACCAGTTTCCTTCCTTGACCATCCAGGGCGACAGTTCTTCCATGCTGAAGACAATGCATTTGTTTTCCTATTTTGCCAATAGATGGTAAGAACTTGTCATCTCTGTGTGTCCTGATCCAGCCCAGCACAAATCTTAAGGTCTGACCCCACAGGTCCTCTCGACCAGGACTGGGTAAACCTTGTCCTTCAATCTGTGGCATTTCTGAATCATTTCAGCTTTTGCCTTCTTTCCCCAAAGTCTGGGGAATCTGAGGCCAATGGAACTTTCCAGCCTCATTTTATTAAACAACAAAACAATCTATTAGTTATCTATTATTGTGTATCAAGAGACTCTAAAAATTAGTGACTTAAAACAATAAACATTTGTTATCCCTCCGTTTCTGAGGGTCAGGAATCCGGGCACGGCTCAGCTGGGTGTTTGTGGCTCAGGGTCGGGCTGCCGTCTGGGGCTGCGGTCAGCTGGAGGCGCTCGTGTAGTTGCTTCGCTCGTGTAGCTCCTTGCCCCTGGGCCTCTCCATATGCTGCCTAAATGTCCATGTGACATGGCAGCTGGCTTCTCCCAGCGTGAGAGATGAGAGAGAGAGACACCTAGACGGAAGTCACAGTCTTTCAGAACTTACTCTTGGAAGTGACAAACCATCATTTCCACCATCACCTATTGGTCACAAAGACTGGTATCATGTGGGTGGGCACTACCCAGCACAGTGAATAACAGGAGAGAGAGAGAGGTCACTGGGGGCCACCTTGGAGGCTGGGTACCATATCCAGCTTGATCCCCAAATCTGCTTCAAGTGATGCTCGACTATTTGCAAAATTCAGATAAATATAGCCTGGAGAGAAAGGCATTTGCACCACTCAGAAAATAAGGCCAAAGGAGGGAGAAACTCACAGAACCGGGAGGCCAGAAATCCAGATGAGAATGTGTCCAACTCAGTGCGCAGCCCAGGGCAAGTCACAGCTTCTGCCAGGCCTCAGTGGTCCTAAGTTGGACAATGGGGGTGAACTAGATGATGCTGTGTTCCCCTGTGTCTGAGCTCTGGGATGGTGCTTCCCAAGGCCTTAAATGTGCTCTGGGTGTTGGCAACATCATTAGAAGAAACTCTCCCACAGGGAACCACTTTGCAGGGATCAGAACTACCCAGTCTGGCCTGCTGGTCGTCCTCTATCACTTTGTTTTGGAGCCCCTAGGACTACACGTTTCACATCTCTTTCCCACACATGACCTGCTGAGCAGGGGCTGGAGAGGTGAACAAAGGGTCCTGGGGCTTGGGGAGGAGACTAGAAAGTCATTCCTGCTTGTCTGCCCGACCCCTCCCAGTTAGGTCTGCCAAGTCCTTTGAGAGGATCTGCCCCTCTGAACCGTGGCCTGAATAGCACAGGGGTCCCCAGAAGCGGGTGTAGAGAAAGCCCTACCGTCACAACCCCGCCTGCTTGTCTGCTGGGTCAGATCATGTTGCTGAGTATTGGTCTTGGCTGCCCAACTGCAGCTGCCTCTCTGTGCTCCAACCCTCACCCTGCAAGTCCTCCCCTAACGCCAGACACAGACAGACAAACAAAGAGCTCCACTTTAGGGAGAGCCCATTGTCCCTCCACAGGCTCTGGCCACCCCAGCTGGTTTCCTGCACACACAGACACACAAGTCCATGAGCACAAGTGGACACAGACACACACATGCAGGACACACTCCTGCCTATCCACCCCCAGACCCACAGGGGGACCCCATGCTCCAGGAAGGCCTGTGGGTGGGTGAGAGGTAAATTCAAGCTTAGTGGTCCACCAAAGGAGACATACTTTAAACTAAGAGGGGAAAAAATAAAAGAATTTTTAATAAAAGTAAATAAATAAGCCACCATGGGGAAAATCAGAGCTTGGTTGGACCTGTTACACTAGTCTTATACTTTAGTATTGTTTTTATTTTAAATCTTACATGCACCCTCCCTCCACCCTTTTTGGTCCTCAGGGCCTCTATATGTCCTAATCAGGTCTGGAGTGCGGGGTGAAGGGGGGCAATACCTCACCCCACTGTGGGGCCCCAGCCTGCTGCCCTCCCCATCCTCAAATCCCACACTGCCCCGGCTCAGCCAGGGGGACTCTAGCTGCAGAATGGTTTCATGCTGCGCTCCCAGGGTTCCTCCCTCCGCAGTGGTCACCTGATCTAACGGCGTAGCTGCCACCTCTGAAGAGAGTGCAAGTGGACTTATTTTATTATATTGCAATTTTACCACCTGACCTTGGAGGTGACCCATTATTACTTACTAAGTCAGACCCAGATACCCCATCCTTCTGCTTATTTGAATGAACCCTATTGGCCTTGAGTCTGTTGGTTGAGTTGGGAGAAGGGGATTCCTTAAAGCACAGAACCCTTCCAGGCATAGATGGAGATGACCTCACCTGGTTGGGATGGGCGCCAAACTAAGTACCCCAGTTATGTTCTCAAGGTCCTCTAAGTCCATTACCATCATCACTGGGGTTGTCCTTCCTTTAATGCGCTGGCCTTCTGAAGTCCCACCCTTCCCTCTAGTTCCCGTAGCAGAGCTGAGCCAGGCATCTCTAAAGAGACTTGGAGGCATAATGACTAAGAAATAAGTACAGGTGGCAAAGAGCCGGAAAAGAACAATGTTTCTGAAGATTAGCTTTCTGGTCCTAAACTAAACTCATCAGCCGCTCAAGGCCCTTCCTCTCGCTGCCTGTCCCCCAGGGCCAGCTCCATCTGCTGCATACCATACCCTCCAGAACAAGTCCCTACACGCTGAGCATTCAACTTCTCAGGCCCAGTGAGGTCTCTGTCCTCTGTTCTGATCCAAGGTCCCGGACAGCCATCAGCCCTCCCTTGTCACGTCACCGGCTCCACCCTGCTTGTGCTGGCTCTGAGGTTTTGCTCAGGCAAGTGACTCCCACGTTCAAGGAAGCTGTACCGGTTGGGTCTTTTTGGTTAAAATTCTGTAACAGAAACATACTGAAATGTGGGCTGAAGTAGGAAAAGGAGATAGAGTTTTAGGATGGGATATCTCACAGAACGCAAGGGTGTCCAGGAGGATCTGGAACTGGGCTTTCTCTGCCTCCTATCCCTGCTTCTTCATTCTCCCTCCCTGTATAGCAGCCTTGCCCCTTCTCCAGGCCACAGGGGAGAAGATGGCTGCCCCACTGTTCTTGAGTTCCACACTGTAGATCCAGTTATCCTCCACCACTATCTGACCTTCCCTTAGTCCAATTCCAGATTCACAGAGGGCAGACTCTGACCTGCTGAGCTGTGGTCCAATCGGTTTTGGCCAGAGGGTGGGCCCAAGTAGCATCAATATAGCTCTGGGGACCCAACCTTGTGCCTCAGGGAGCAGGTGTCCAAGAAGAGTGACCACTGTGATCTGAGCAAAAGATTCTGCTGACATTACCCCAGCCAGCACAGAGCCCAGGACACCACACTGTTGCCACCCCCATGAACATCCCACACTTACAGCGAGAGAAATACACTTAAGGTAATAAGAAGACTATTCTTTTGTGAGCTCTGATCACGTTGCCACCTTGAGACACAGGGCAACCATCTCTACCATTATCTAGAGGATGGAAGGAGGGCGCTTCAATAGATATCATCACAAAAGTCCAAGCTGGAGAAAACCTTAAAAAGTTATACGGATAGTGCCAGAAAATTGTGACTTGCCCAAGGTCACAGAATGAGAAAGTGACTAAGGTAGGACTAGGGCTTGTCTTTGCCTCTCCTTCTAGTACTCTGTCCACTATGAGATGAGCTACCCCATCAAGAAGGATTCTCTGTGAAAGCAGTGAGCCCGTCAGAGGCCGCCAAGGATCACTGGAGGCAAAATAATAGTCGTGCATCTCTGGTGATGGAAACATGTAAGGACATTTTCATGGGCTGTTGAAGGAATTTAGCAGGGAAAAGGGGTGTACCTGAGCCTTGATTCCAGGATGAGCCCTGTCTTGCCCCTGTGAGCCATGCAGTAAAAAGACCTATTGTACACACACACACACACACACACACACACGCACGCACAGCCTCTCTCTCTCTCTCTCTCACACACACACACACACACACACACACGCACAGCCTCTCTCTCTCTCTCTCTCTCTCTCTCTCTCACACACACACACACACACACACACACACACACACACACACACCAGTTAATCTGGTCTATAAGCCCACTAAAGTTCAAAGCACCCTATGGATACTCCAGTTGGAATAGAAAACTTAGCGTTCTCCTCTGAAATAAAAACCCATGAAAAAGTGACCATGACTCTCTGTATTCAGAGAAATCAGTCTGGCTCCCAAGAGTCAGTAATTTCCAAAGCAACATAGACCATGAAAATAGACCTAAACCCTCAGAACCCTCCCAGGCTTTCTCCGTGAAGGCCGCGTGCTGGGAGCTGTCCACAGTGCTGACCAGGCTGGCACTCTCCCTAAACAACCCCCTGCGCCTCTCACCACCTGCCCGGAAATTTGCCCTGTGAACTCGACCAGAGGAGTCTTGGCTCAGCAGTAACACTCCAGGGTGTTGAATGGTGTAGAACAATGAGCACAGGATGCCCCTAGTCACCCACGACCAGGCTCTAGGCCAACAGGACCCTCTCACCCCTGACTCCTTCCAGGGTTCCTCCCAGAACAATCCCCAACCTCACCAGAACAATGTCATGAATTTTTCCTCCCTGATGAACTTCAAAGTCTTTTAATGACTCTTCATAAAGGAACAGTGGGGCCAAAAGTTGAGCAAAGGAGATGATTAAAGTACCTTATTAAAAGCAGCCTTGTAGAATTCTCCACATGAAAGCAAGCACCATTATGAGGGCTTATCCTTATAAATGACGCTTCGCTTTTGCGAACATGCTGAAACCTGATTAGAGTGACAAGCACTGACTGATACTGCAAACCTGTTAATAACATGAAAATTAGAAGAGGCTCATGCAAAGAAGGGAGATTAATTTAGCCGGAGTACATCTCGCGCAAATTGCAAAGTTGTGAATATGTTCTCAGATAATGAGCCTTCCCAGTCATCAGCTCACTTGTCATTTTCTGTAATTAATGTTAAGGAAGACGCCTTCCTGATGGTTCGTATTACTCATATACCAAGAAAATTTCTTCAGAGAAATAATTTACATTTATTATCATCGGTCTGTTTGTGTGGTTTATTTCGTGCCGGAGTAATTTATTGCAGGACCGTTTGCCATGCCTTGATTAGTCGCTCGTCAGGACGGGATGTAATTTTTTTTGCTTGATGGCGAGGTCTAAAACTTGACAGTGGTGTAACACTTCTTCTCGTCTCCGGGTGGGTTTTTTCACTTAAATAAACTTTGGGGCTGAGTGCCCCAGGCTGTCTTCCCACCGGCTGAGGCCTCAGCACACATCTTGCCTGCCTGCTTCTGGAAACAGCAGGGGATTCAACACTGGGACCCTCCAGAATGTTCTAGGGCACCTGCCTCATCTATGGCCCTGGTTAGAGCTTAAATCCAAGAGCTAATTTCACCGTTTTTCATCCTACTCCTTTTCAGCATGAAGAGAGGTTTGCTCTCTGCTCTCAACTCCACACTCGCCCTTCTATTTCTCTTCTCCCTCAGGCTACATTCTATTGGAGATTTCTCTGCAATTGCTTTTTTTCCCCATACCTGGTTGTATATTTCTTTCAAATGGCTGAATGTAAGAGGAAATACTGCAGACAAAGTTTTGTTTCCAAGGCCAGGCAAATCTTTAATTCCACCTTGAATTTCATTCCCTGGCAACATAGCACCAAGGAATATGTCTAGCAAACTCAGCTACTCCACCCCGATCCCTTTTTCAGGTCCCACAAGACCCAGAATGCTCAGGAGGAGAGGATCAGAAAAGAGATCCTTATAGAACAGATCTGAGTTCATCTCAGCATGACACCTTGAGCCACCTTTTGCTCCAGACTCACCCTCTATGCATTCTGAGCCCTCGCAGAGCAAGGACGTTGGAGACACGGCTACCTGGGATAAATCCTTCTCTGTTCTCTCTGTCTGGCTTTCATTGAGCTTAAACAAAATGGCCCTCATGGGTGCTCAGGGTGTACATCTAATGTGCTGAGCTCTTGGGATGCATTAGCTCATTGGATCTTTACAACCACTGGATGAAGGTATTATTGAGACTGTTCTACAAGTGGAGAAACTGGGGTTCAGAGAGGTCGAGCAATTTGCTTAAGGGCTCGAGGCTATCGCAAAGAACATCATCATCACACTAACCTTGACTGTGTGCTGAAGTGTCTTATAGAGAGTTATGGTAGTCATTCCCATTTCACCTATGAGAAAATCGAGACTCAGAGAGTTTAACTCACTTGCCCAAGGTCTTCTAGCCAGGAAGTAGTGGAACTGGGTCTGATCCAAAACTCATAGTCATGCCCACTCCACCTCACTGCCTCTCCACAAACACAGCCCTCTCGATGTGATCTTTTCTTCCCTTCCCCCAATCGCCTCATTTCCTTCCCCAGGTCCAAACTTGAGAAGCATCCTGCCAATCTCCCCAGCAGGGGTGGCCAGGCCGTGAAATGCACAAACAGAGGCAGTTAGCGTGAGTTACTGACCCCTGCACTGCAAATGAGGCAAACGATACAGATCAGGGTTTGCAGACAGAGATAATGATTTTTTTTTATTGGACGTCTTCATCCCAAACCAGTGGCGTGGCGCTGGGTCGACCAGCAGCGCACCGCCGGTGTCGGTTAATGATAATCTATATTTATAAAACGATAGTCCATCAAAGCGGGATGAATATTTTAGAAGCCGCGGACAAATCAAATTGTCTTTGTCAAATGGGTGCGTGCTCTGGCACTGAGCGTGTTTTATGGCTCTTTCTGGGGTGAGAAGTAAAGTGCTCTTCTCGCTGGCTGGAGTACAGGCTGCCTCTCTCATTGTGGCTGGGAGATGAGGGCTGTGTTTCTACTATTTGAAAAAACCCAATGAGCTGTGGAGATTGACATTAGTGCCAGAGAACTGTACTTTGTTTGATGAAGTTAACAAATAAGGAATGAAACGACATACGTGGTGTCTTTGTGGGAAAGAGTCCATTTATACTCGGAGAAAGAAATTAGTTCCTTTGGAAGTCTGAATAGGGAGGGAGGGAAGGAGACAGGAGACAGGCTAAAGGCCCTGGACTTCAGAGAGGAGATGGAGCAGGTGGCAGGGCCGGGGGAGGTCAAGAGGAAGAGGAGAAAGGAGGCTTGTGCTGGGGGCTGCACATCACCTCCAGGGCAAACAGAGATACTGGGGCAGGACCCCAATCGCCCGAGTCAAGAACTCCCGCTCTGTCACAAAACCAGCTGGGCAAGTCACCTCACCTTTCTGAGCTTCAGTTTCCCCATCTGCCCAATGGGGAGAATAATAGCTCCTCCTCAAGCCATTAAATGAATGGCCCGGCCTGAGAAAAACCCCCTCCCATTCGCCAGCACACAGTTGCCTAAATGAATGTGAGTTCCCTTCCTCTGCCCATAAAGTGGGGCCCAACCTGCAGGAACCCAGACACCCGCCTCCACCTACTCAAGACAATATTTACAAAAGTAATAGATACCATTTACTGAGGGTTTCTCATGTGCCAGGTGCTGCGCTAAGCACTTTACACACATTTAATTTTCTGAAGACTCTGCATCAGCTCGGTCCAATAAAATATAATGTGAGCCACATACATAATTTTTTAAGTAAAAGTAGGGAAAATTAACTTGAATGATATTTAACCCAAATAATACAAAATATTGCTTCAGTATGTAATCAATAGTTAAAGGACTGATGAGATAGTTCACATTCTTTTCTTCACACAAATGTGTGCATTTTATGCTTATAGCACCTCTTGATTCGGGCTCACCACATTTCACGTGTCAACAGCCTCCCATGAGTGGTGACTACTGAATCTGACAGCACAGAGATAGAGTTTCCATCGTTATCAAAAAGTTCTATTGGAGAGCGCCGCTCTAGAAGAGATACACAATTATGATCCCCATCTTCAGTTGAGGAAAGAAACTCAGCCATGCCCAAGGTCACACAGCTGGTAAGTGGCAGAGCCAGGAAGTTGAGTCTGTCACCAGAGCCCAGGCTCTGCTTAGCTACACCATCTCCAGAAACGCTGGCCTCTGTCTGCCTCCCTCAGGGTTCCGCGTGCTGGCCAGCTGACCTCTGACCTCAACTGCTTAGGACATCCTAACACTCAGGACGCCTGGAGACAGAGCAGGAAATGTATGTATCTCGATCATTTATTGCTACATATCAAGCCACCCAAAACTTAGTGGCTTAAACCAGCCACCGCTTCATTTCTCATGATTCTGTGGGTCAGGAATTAGGGCAGGAGTACAGCCCATCCCTGCCCCACACGGTGTTGCTCAGGGTGGTGTGACGGGGGCAGGAAGGTCCAAGATGGTCTCACTCACACAGCCGGCGCCTTGGCTGGCCGTCCCAAATGTCTGGGGGCTGGCTGGGGGCTGGCTAGGACAGCTGGGCCGCTCTCCTCACACTGTGGGCTGGGGCCTCAGTTTTAATTCCATGTGGTGGTTCATCCCCCAGCAGGATGGCCTGCACTTATTTCCATGGCAGCTGGTTCTTCTCTGAGAGTCTGTGGATGCTGTGAGGCCTCTTCCCTTCTGACATATTCTACTGGTCAAATCAAATCAGGCAGCCCAGCTTCAAGGGATGGAGAACCAGATTCCATCTCTTGCTGGGATGAGGGCACGTGCATGCAGGGTTGGGAGGAATTGCCGATGGCCATCTTTGCAGGCAAACTCTCACAGTGTGCTTCTGGGCCGTGGGCACAGGAGCTGAATTTGGGGCACCTTGGCCCAGCCTCACCCCTGTGAACCCTCTGAGTGCCATGCCCTGTGTGGAACAATTTCCTGACATGTTGAGTGGAGAAGCATTCTTGGAGGAAAAGAGCCATAAACACCCAAAGAAAAGGTTGGGGTGGGGATGTGGAGGATGCGGTGGTTTGCTAAGCTCCTCCCCCGGGGACGCCAGAGGTGAGCAGGAGTCTGGGGACCACCTCAGAGAAGGAAAAGAGGAACCGCACACAGAAGGTTCTAGAGGATTCTGGAAACTTAATGTCTCCACAAAGATAAACAATAAAATCTTCAGCATCAAAACAGTCTAGAAGTTTCTTTTGGGAGCAGTTAAGAAAGGGACAGATGGAGGTAAGACAACCCAGTTCTGGAAGAGAGAGTATAGGTTTGAAAGTAGAAAGCAAAGCAAGGATTGGGGTCCGTGAGAAGAAAGTTGAGGGTGCCTAGAAACTGGATCTTGGCCTGGGAAGTGGACCCCAGGACACAGCCATTAGAATGTCCATTATGTACCCTGGTCTTAAGAGCAAAACATTCTTTTTTTTTTTAACATCTTTTTGGAGTATAATTGCTTTACAATGGTGGGTTAGTTTCTGCTGTATAACAAAGTGAATCAGCTATATGTACACATATATCCCCATATCCCCTCCCTCTTGTGTCTCCCTCCCACGCTCCCTATGCCACCCTTCTAGGTGGTCACAAAGCACCGAGCTGATCTCCCTGTGCTATGCGGCTGTTTCCCACTGGCTATTTTACATTTGTAGTGTATATATGTCAATGCAAATGATAAGTGAGAGCATCCACCTCTCACTTCGTCCCTGCTTACCCTTCCCCCTCCCCGTGTCCTCAAGTCCATTCTCAATAAAGACGTCTGCGTCTTTATTCCTGTCCTACCCCTAGTTTCATCAGAACCATTTTTTTTTAGATTCCATATATATGTGTTAGCATACGGTATTTTTTTTTCTCTTTCTGACTTACGTCACTCTGTATGACAGATTCTAGGTCCATCCACCTCACTACAAATAACTCAATTTCATTTCTTTTTATGGCTGAGTATATATGTGTCACATCTTCTTTATCCATTCATCTGTCGATGGACACTTAGGTTGCTTCCATCTCCTGGCTATTGTAAATACTGCTGCAATGAACATTGTGGTACATGATTCTTTTTGAATTACGATTCTCTCAGGGTATATGCCCAGTAGTGGGATTGCTGGGTCATACGGTAGTTCTATTTGTAGTTTTTTAAGGAACTTCCATACTGTTCTCCATAGTGGCTGTACCAATTCACATTCCCACCATCAGTGCAAGAGGGTTCCCTTTTCTCCACACCTTCTCCAGCATTTATTGTTTTTAGATTTTTTGTTGATGGCCATTCTGACCGGTGCGAGATGATACCTCATTGCACTTTTGATTTGCATTTCTCTAATGATTAGTGATGTTGAGCATCCTTTCATGTGTTTGTTGGCAATCCGTATATCTTCTTTGGAGAAATGTCTGTTTAGGTCTTCTGCACATTTTTGGATTGGGTTGTTTGTTTTTTTGATATTGAGCTGCATGAGCTGCTTGTATATTTTGGAGATTAATCCTTTGTCAGTTGCTTCATTTGCAAATATTTTCTCCCATTCTGAGGGTTGTTCTTTTGTCTTGTTTATGGTTTCCTTTGCTGTGCAAAAGTTTTTAAGTTTCATTAGGTCTCATTTGTTTATTTTTGTTTTTATTTCCATCTCTCTAGGAGGTGGGTCAATAAGGATCTTGCTGTGATTTATGTCATAGAGTGTTCTGCCTATGCTTTCCTCTAAGGGTTTTATAGTGTCTGGACTTACATTTAGGCCTTTAATCCATTTTGAGTTTATTTTTATGTATGGTGTTAGGGAGTGTTCTAATTTCATTCTTTTACATGTAGCTGTCCAGTTTTCCCAGCACCACTTATTGAAGAGGCTGTCTTTTCTCCATTGTAAATTCTTGCCTCTGTTATCAAAGATAAGGTGACTATATGTGCTTGACTTTATCTCTGGGCTTTCTATCCTCTTCCATTGATCTATATGTCTGTTTTTGTGCCAGTACCATACTGTCTTGATTACTGTAGCTTTGTAGTATAGTCTGAAGTCAGGGAGTCTGATTCCTCCAGCTCTGTTTTTCTTTCTCAAGATTGCTTTGGCTATTCAGGGTCTTTTGTGCTTCTATACACATTGTGAAATTTTTTGTTTCACAATTTAGTTCTGTGAAAAATGCCATTGGTAGTTTGATAGGGATTGCATTGAATCTGTAGATTGCTTTGGGTAGTATAGTCATTTTCACAATGTTGATTCTTCCAATCCAGGAACATGGTATATCTCTCCATCTGTTTGTATCATCTTTGATTTCTTTCATCAGTGTCTTAGAGTTTTCTGCATACAGGTCTTTTGTCTCCCTAGGTAGGTTTGTTCCTAGGTTTTTTATTCTTTTTGTTACAGTGGTAAATGGGAGTGTCTCCATAATTTCTCTTTCAGATTTTTCATCATTAGTGTATAGGAATGCAAGAGATTTCGGTGCATTAATTTTGTATCCTGCAACTTTACCAAATTCATTGATTAGCTCTAGTAGTTTTCTGGTGGCATTTTTAGGATTCTCTATGTATAGTATCATGTCATCTGCAAACAGTGACAGTTTTACTTCCTCTTTTCCAATTTGGATTCCTTTTATTTCTTTTCCTTCTCTGATTGCCATGGCTAGGACTTCCAAAACTCTGTTGAATAATAGTGGTGAGAGTGGACATCCTTGTCATGTTCCTGATCTTAGAGGAAATGTTTTCAGTTTTTCACCATTGAGAATGCTGTTTGCTGTGGGTTTGTCGTATATGGCCTTTATTGTTTTGAGGTAGGTTCCCACTATGCTCACTTTCTGGAGAGTTTTTATCATAAATGGGTGTTGAATTTTATCAAAAGCTTTTTCTGCATCTATTGAGATGATCATATGGTTTTTATCATTCAGTTTGTTAATATGGTGTATCACATTGATTGATATGTGTATACTGAAGAATCCTTGCATTCCTGGGATAAACCCCACTTGATCATGGTGTATGATCGTTTTAATGTGTTGTTGGAGTCTGTGTGCTAGTATGTTGTTGAGGATTTTTGCAGCTATGTTCATCAGTGATATTGGCCTGTAGTTTTCTTTTTTGGGGACATCTTTGTCTGGTTTTGGTATCAGGGTGATGGTGGCCTCGTAGAACGACTTTGGGAGTGTTCCTCCCTCTGCTATATACTGAAAGAGTTTGAGAAGGAGAGGTGTTAGCTCTTCTCTAAATGTTTGATAGAATTTGCCTGTGAAGCCATCTGGTCCTGGGCTTTTGTTTGTTGGAAGATTTTTTTTTTTTTTTTTTGGGGGATACGCGGGCCTCTCACTGCTGTGGCCCCTCCCGTTGCGGAGCACAGGCTCCAGACGCGCAGGCTCAGCGGCCATGGCTCACGGGCCCAGCCGCTCCGCGGCATGTGGGATCTTCCCGGACTGGGGCACGAACCTGCGTCCCCTGCATCGGCAGGCGGACTCTCAACCACTGCGCCACCAGGGAAGCCCCTGTTTGTTGGAAGATTTTTAATCACAGTTTCAATTTCAGTGCTTGTGATTGGTCTGTTTATATTTTCTATTTCTTCCTGCTTCAGTCTCAGAAGGTTGTGCTCTTCTAAGAATTTGTCCATTTCTTCCTGGTTATCCATTTTATTGGCATATAGTTGCTTGCAGTAATCTCTCATGATCCTTTGTATTTCTGCAGTGTCAGTTGTTAGTTCTCCTTTTTCATTTCTAATTCTGTTGATTTGAATCTTCTCCCTTTTTCTCTTGATGAGTCTGGCAAATGGTTTATCAATTTTTTTATCTTCTCCAAGAACCAGCTTTTAGTTTTATTGATCTTTGCTAATGTTTCCTTCATTTCTTCTTCATTTATTTCTGATCTGATCTTTATGATTTCTTACCTTCTGCTGACTTATGGTTTTTTTGTTCTTCTTTCTCTAATTCCTTTAGGTGTAAGTTTAGGTTGCTTATTTGAGATTTTTCTTGCTTCTTGAGGTAGGATTGTATTGCTATAACCTTCCCTCTTAGAATTGCTTTTGCTGCATCCCATAGGTTTTGGGTCTTCGTGTTTTCATTGTCATTTGTTTCCAGGTATTTTTTGATTTCCTCTTTGACTTCTTCAGTGATCTTTTGGTTATTTAGTAACATATTGTTTAGCCTCCATGTGTTTGTATTTTTTTACAGTTTATTTTTCCTGTAATTGATATCTAGTCTCACAGCACTGTGGTCAGAAAAGATACTTGATATGATTCCAAATTTTTAAAATTTACCAGGGCTTGATTTGTGACCCAAGTTATGATCTATCCTGGAGAATGTTCCATGAGCACTTGAGAAGAAAGTCTATTCTGTTGTTTTTAGATGGAATGTCCTATAAATATCAGTTAAGTCCATCTTGTTTAACGTGTTATTTAAAGCTTGTGCTTCTTTATTTATTTTCATTTTGGATGATCTGTCCGTTGGTGAAAGTGGGGTGTTAACATCCCCCACTACTATTGTGTTACTGTCGATTTCCCCTCTTATGGCTGTTAGCATTTGCCTTATTTATTGAGGTGCTCCTATGCTGGGTGCATAAATATTTACAATTGTTATAACTTCTTGGATTGATCCCTTGATCATTATGTAGTGTCCTTCTTTGTCTCTTGTAATAGACTTTATTTTAAAGTCTATTCTTTCTGATATGAGAATTGCTGCTCCAGCTTTCATTTTGGTTTCCATTTGCATGGCATATCTTTTTCCATCCCCTCACTTTCAGCTTGTATATGTCCCTAGGTCTGAAGTGGGTCTCTTGTAGACAACATATATATGGGTCTTGTTTTTGTATCCATTCAGCCAGTCTATGTCTTTTGGTTGGAACATTTAATCCATTCACGTTTAAGGTAATTATCAATATGTATGTTCCTGTGACCCTTTTCTTAATTGTTTGGGGTTTGTTTTTGTAGGTCCTTTTCTTCTCTTGTGTTTCCCACTTAGAGAAGTTCCTTTAGCATTTGTTGTAGAGCTGGTTTGGTGGTGCTGAATTCTCTTAGCTTTTGCTTGTCTGTAAAGGTTTTAATTTCTCCTTCAAATCTGAATGAGATCATTGCTGGGTAGAGTAATCTTGGTTGCAGGTTTTTCTCCTTTCATCACTTTAAGTATGTCCTGCCACTCCCTTCTGGCTTGCAGAGTTTCCTCTGAAAGATCAGCTGTTAACCTTATGGGGATTCCCTTGTATGTTATTTGTCACTTTTCCCTTGCTGCTTTTAATATTTTTTCTTTGTATTTAATTTTTGATAATCTGATTACTATGTGTCTTGGAGTGTTTCTCCTTGCATTTATCCTGTATGGGACTCTCTGCATTTCCTGGACTTGATTGACTATTCCTTTCCCATATTAGGGAAGTTTTCAACTATAATCTCTTCAAATATTTTCTCAGACCCTTTCTTTTTCTCTTCTTCTTCTGGGACCCCTATAATTTGAATGTTTGTTCATTTAATGTTGTCCCAGAGGTCTCTAAGACTGTCCTCAGTTCTTTTCATTCTTTTTTCTTTATTCTGCTCTGTGGTGATTATTTCCACTATTTTATTTTCCAGGTCACTTATCTGTTCTTCTGCCTCAGTTATTCTGCTGTTGATTCCTTCTAGAGAATTTTTTATTTCATTTATTGTTTTGTTCATAATTGTTTGTTTGCTCTTTAGTTCTTCTAGGTCCTTGCTAAATGTTTCTTGTATTTTCTCCATTCTATTCCAAAATTTTGGACCATCTTTTACTATAATTACTCTGAATTCTTTTTCAGGTAGACTGCCTATTTCCTCTTCATTTGTTTGGTCTGGTGGGCTTTTACCTTGCTCCTTCATCTGCTGTGTGCTTCTCTGTCTTCTCATTTTGCTTAACTTATTGTGTTTGGTGTCTCCTTTTCGCAGGCTGCAGGTTCGTAGTTCCCGTTGTTTTTGGTGTCTGCCCCCAGTGGCTAAGGTTGGTTCAATGGTTTGTGTAGGCTTCCTGGTGGAGGGGACTGGTGCCTGTGTTCTGTTGGATGTGGCTGGATCTTGTCTTTCTGGTGGGCAAGACCAAGTCCTGTGGTGTGTTTCGGGGTGTCTGTGACCTTATTATGATTTTAGGCAGCCTCTCTGCTAATGGGCGGGGTTGTGTTCCTTGTCTTGCTAGTTGTTTGGCATGGGGCATCCAGCACTGGACCTTGCTGGCCGTTGGGTGGAGCTGGGTCTTAGCGCTGAGACAGCGATCTCTAGGACAGCTCTCGCCGATTGATATTACGTGGGTCCGGGAGGTCTCTGGTGGTCCAGTGTCCTGAACTTGGCTCTCCCACCTCATAGGCTCAGGCCTGACACCCTGCTGGAGCACCAAGACCCTGTCAGCCACATGGCTATTTTATAGCTATAAAGATGTGAATCCATTGAGAATATTAACCAAATGAGTTTTATTCCCTCCATTTAGTCATGTTTCTAGGTGGTGTTTCTGCCATTATAATTTCTCCAAACTCTGGAACTCCACACTCCAGAGGCCCTCCTTTGGACGTCAAGGGCAAAACGTTCTTAATTAATACTTAAACTTTCCTTTGTTTTCTCCATTTAAGATGTGGTTAAACATAATAATTTCCTTTAAAATCATGCCATCTCTGAAAATGATTGCTTTCTGAGCCCAGCACTGTCCACTTCTAGAATGATAAGACTGGGGTTGAGAAAACAGATGCACAGAGGCACCTTCCAAAAACAGAAGCAACCTGTGTCCAGATCATGTTCTGAACCTTAAGGCCTGGGAGGCTGGGTGATGAGGGAGACCTCAGCCTAGGCCTGTAGCTTCCAGCCGTTGGGCAGAGTCCTGGACCTAATGGAGGACCACCTTCTCTCCTCTAGCTCCACTTTCACGCTCCTGGCTGCTTCCTTTTACTGAGGTGCCTGGCTCCTGTAGGAGTCACCTTTCAACCATTTTCATCCACTGCTGACCATAGCCATTTAGGCTGTGGGGTTTCTGGGCCCACAGACCCCCTGAAGACTCCTGGTTCTTACCAGTTGCCCCCATCTGGATTCCAGCCTAGCTGCATTTCCTGACTCCTAACTTCCCCACCTCCCAGGGCCTAGGCAGTGGTCCTGTGCCTCCCATGGCTGACCACATTCACCACCCACCACCCACTACCTTTTGGCTGAGAAGTCTCCCCCTCCACAACACACACCAATGGGAATCCAAGCTGCTTGCTCCATGCCTGGGGCAGAATGGTCTAGTGGTTATGAGTATGGCTGTTGATATAAATAGACCTGGGTTCAAATCCCAGCTTATCTTTTTAGTAAGGATAGATAGTATTAAGGATAAAGTGCACAGCCAGTGCTCAGCAAGGTGCCTGGCAAAGAGTAAGTACTCAGTAAATTTAGCCATTGTTACAGGAGCCCCTCATTCTTGATTCAATAAGAACTGCTTGGAAGTTTAGGAAATTTATTAGCAAGTATCTCAGCAGGGCAGTGTCCACCTGGGTGGGTGGTCAGTAAAGGAAAGAATAAATAAAGATCCTTGGAAATGTATGAAGTCTTTTCACAAGAAATGTGGAAGTCAGGTTGGGGTGGCCTAGGTATCCTGAATGTGGCCTGCTAGGTTGAGAGAGAGAGGACCAGGAGTTACTGATTTGTTTTGTTTAAAACTTTAAAAAAAAATTTTAACTCAAGTTCATTACAGAAAATTCCACATCTCTATTTTGATCATAGAAAATGTTACTGTACAAAACTATACTAAAGTAAACAATATAATCATGCCCAGCTTCAACAGTTCTCAACTCATGGACAGTCTTATTTCATCTATAACTCCCACTCCTGACTCCTAGCTAAGTTTGAATCAAACACCAGACATATTACCAACTCATTTGTTCTTTCAGTTGTATTTCTACAAGATTTTTTTAATGACCAAATACCATTATCACACCTAAACAATTAATAATAATTTTTTACTATGTAAAATCTAATCAGGGTTTATATTCACCAAATTGCCTTATACATTTTTCATACAGTTTGTCTGAATTAAAAACTAATAAAGTCTGTATTTTTGAACTGATGGACATGTCTCTCTGGTTGCTTTTAATCTATAGCTTCTGCTCCATTCTTTCGTTTCCTTTTAATGTTTCAATGAAGAAACCAGATCATTTGTCCTGTAGAACAGTGGTCCCCAACCTTTTTGGTACCAGGGACTGGTTTCATGGAAGACAATTTCTCCACGGACCAGGGTGGGAGGGGAATGGTTTGGGGATGATTCAAGCGCATTACATTTATTGTGCAATTTATTTCTATTATTATTACATTGTAATATATAATGAAATAATTATACAACTCATCATAATGCAGAAACGGTGGGAGCCCTGAGCTTGTTTCCACTTGGCCACTCACTGGTAGGGTTTTGATATGAGTTCGCAAGCAACTAATTTATTATGGTCTCTATGCAGTCAAACCTATCTGCTAATGATAATCTGTATTTGCAGCCACTCCCCAGCGCTAGCATCACTGCCTCAGCTCCACCTCAGATCATCAGACGGTAGATTCTCGTAAGGAGTACGCAACATAGATCCCTCACGTGCGCAGTTCACAGTAGGGTTTGTGCTCTTATGAGAATCTAATGCCGCCGCTGATCTGACAGGAGGTGGAGCTCAGGCAGTAATGCGAGTGATGAGGAGTAGCTGTAAAGACAGATGAAGTTTGCTCACTCGCCCGCCACTCACCTCCTGCTGTGTGGCCCAGTTCCTAACAGGCCAGGGACCGGTATGGGTCCATGGCCCTGGGGTTGGGGACCCCTGCTGTAGAATATCCCACTAATCTGATTTTGCTAATTGCACCCCCACAGTGTCCTGCAGCATGTTCCGCCATCGCCTATATTTCCTATAAGTTGGTATTTGGTAGAGGCTTGATCAGATTTGATTTTATTTTTTGGCAGCACTGCTTCATAAGAGGTGTTGCTACTCCCATCGAGAGATACATCTATGCCTGGTCATCTTTTCATTCTTTTGGAGGTGTTTTCAGCTATTGCAGTTCATTGCCTAGATCCATTATTTTATTAGAAGTTACAAAATAGTGACATTCTAATTCATCACTCACTCCTTCTTCACTTATTACCTGGATAGTTTCTATAAAGAGAAATTTCCCTTCCTCGATGAACTGGTTACCTGAGGAAATGCTCATATGTTAACGGCAAGATGAATACTTGATTCCTCCCCTTTATTTACCAGTTTTCAAAATAATGCTAACATCCTCCAAAGATGACCTATCAGAGTTGGGGTTTTTTTTAATGTCGTTATGAACTGATGGATTTAAACATATTTGATGTGTTTCAGCCCACTGCAGCTATTATCTTTGTGTTCAAACTGACCCATTAATGGTCATGGGAGCCTTTTCCTGGTTTGCTTCTGAGTCCTTTTGAATAATCTTAGGAGTGTTTGATATTCTTTTGCTTTCTGGAAAGACAAAATACTCCAGGCTCATCTCGTACATTTCTTACCCTAGACCTGGAATCCACCATTTATATAATAAATCCTGGTTTCTTTTGGGGGAAGTTGGCATTTAGAGACCATACTCTGAGTACTAGGGATGTTCATAGCTACTGAGTTGTTCACCATTTTTAGTGCTTTTCAGTGGGCAGAGATAGGCAATAAGTTTTTTAAATTTCTAGATAAAATGCATCCTGAATTTTATCACATCTAATTCAAATTCAGGACTGCAGGTTTTTAACTTCATAGAACTTGCATCTGTTTTCCTTTCTCCCACACAAAAACTCCTAGTCCTCAAAAGACACCAACATAGTCACTCCCTCTTGTGAGAGCACTGGAATCACAACTAACTGCTGAACAATCATCGACAGGAAGACACTGGAAATCACCAAAAAAGATACCCCTCATCCAAAGACAAAGGAAAAGCCACAGTGAGACGGTACAAGGGGCGCAATCACAATAAAATCAAATCCCATAACTGCTGGGTGAGTGACTCACAAAGTGGAGAACACATATACCACAGAAGTCCACCCACTGGAATGAAGGTTCTGAGCCCCAAGCCAGGCTTCCCAACCTCGGGGTCCAGCAATGGGAGGAGGAATTCCTAGAGGATCAGACTTTGAAGGCTAGTGGGATTTGATTCCAGGATTTCAACAGGACTGGAGGAAACAGAGACTCCACCCTTGCAGGGCACACACAAAGCAGTGTGTGCATTGGGACCCAGGAGAAGGAGCAGCGACGCCATAGGAGACTGAACCAGCCCTACCTGCTAGTGTTCGAGGGTCTCCTGCAGAGGCGGGGGGGGGGGTGGCTGTGTCTCACCATGAGGACAAGGACACTGGCAGCAGAAGTTCTGGGAAGTACTCCTTGGCATGAGCCCTCCCAGAGTCAGCCATTAGCCCCACTAAAGAGCCCAGGTAGGCTCCAGTGTTGGGTTGCCTCAGGCCAAAAAACCAACAGGGAGGGAACCCAGCCCCACCCATCAGCAGACAAGTGGATTAAAGTTTTACTGAGCTCTGTCCACCAGAGCAACACCCAGTTCTACCCACCACCAGTCCCTCCCATCAGGAAACTTGCACAAGCCTCTTAGATACTCTCATCCACCAGAGGGCAGACAGCAGAAACAAGAAGAACTACAATCCTGTAGCCTGTGGAACAAAAACCACATTCACAGAAAGACAGACAAGATGAAAAGGCAGAGGGCTGTGTACCAGATGAAGGAACAAGATAAAACCCCACAAAAACAACTAAATGAAGTGGAGATAGGCAACCTTCCAGAAAAAGAATTCAGAATAATGATAGTGAAGATGATCCAGGACCTCGGAAAAAGAAAGGAGGCAAAGATCGAGAAGATGCAAGAAATATTTAACAAAGACCTAGAAGAATTAAAGAACAAACAAACAGAGATGAACAACAGAATAACAAATGAAAACTACACTAGAAGGAATCAATAGCGGAATAACTGAGGCAGAAGAACGGATAAGTGACCTGGAAGACAGAATGGTGGAATTCACTGCTGTGGAACAGAATAAAGAAAAAAGAATGAAAAGAAATGAAGACAACCTAAGAGACCTCTGGGACAACATTAAACGCAACAATCCCAGAAGGAGAAGAGAGAGAGAAAGGACCCGAGAAAATATTTGAAGAGATTATAGTCAAAAACTTCCCTAACATGGGAAACGAAATAGCCACCCAAGTCCAGGAAGCTCAGAGAGTCCCATACAGGATAAACCTAAGGAGAAATATGCCAAGACACATAGTAATCAAATTGGCAAAAATTAAGACAAAGAAAAATTATTGAAAGCAGCAAGGGAAAAAGGACAAAAAACATACAAGGGAACTCCCATAAGGCTAACAGCTGATTTCTCAGCAGAAACTCTACAAGCCAGAAGGGAGTGGCATGACATATTTAAAGTGATGAAAGGGAATAACCTACAACCAAGATTATTCTACCCGGCAAGGAACTCATTCAGATTCAATGGAGAAACCAAAAGCTTTATAGACAAGCAAAAGCTAAGAGAATTCAGCACCACCAAACCAGCTGTACAACAAATGCTAAAGGAACTTCTCTAAGTGGGAAACACAAGAGAAGCAAAGGACCTACAAAAACAAACCCAAAACAATTAAGAAAATGATCATAGGAACATACATACTGATAATTCCCTTAAACGTGAATGGATTAAATGCTCCAACCAAAAGACACAGGCTCACTGAATGGACAGATACAAAAATAAGACCCATATATATGCTGTCTACAAGAGACCCACTTCGGACCTAGGGACACATACAGACTGAAAGTGAGGGGATGGAAAAAGATATTCCATGCAAATGGAAATTGAAAGAAAGCTGGAGTAGCAATACTCACATGAGATAAAACAGACTTTAAGATAAAGAATGTTACAAGAGACAAGGAAGGGCACTACATAATGATCAAGGGATCAATCCAAGAAGGAGATATAACAATTATAAATACATATGCACCCAACATAGGAGCACCTCAGCACATAAGGCAACTGCTAACAGCTATAAAAGAGGAAATCGACAGTAACACAATAATAGTGGGCGACTTTAACACCTCACTTACACCAATGGACAGATCATCCAAACAGAAAATTAATAAGGAAACACAAGCTTTAAGTGACATAATAGAGCAGATAGATTTAATTGATATTTATAGGACATTCCATCCAAAAACAGCAGATTACACTTTCTTCTCAAGTGCACATGGAACATTCTCCAGGGTAGATTACATCTTGGGTCACAAATCAAGCCTCAGTAAATTTAAGAAAATTGAAATCATATCAAGCATCTTTTCTGACCACAATGCTGTGATATTAGAAATGAATTACAGGGGAAAAGAATGTAAAACACACAAACACATGGGGGCGAAACAATACATTACTAAACAACCAAGAGATCACTGAAGAAAACAAAGAGGACATCAAAAAATACCTAGAGACAAATGACAATGAAAACACAATGATCCAAAACCTATGGGATGCAGCAAAAGCAGTTCTAAAAGGGAAGTTTATAGCAATACAAGCCTACCTCAAGAAACAAGAAAAATCTGAAATAAACAATCTAACCTTACACCTAAAGGACTAGAGAAAGAAGAACAAACAAAACCCAAAGTTAGCAGAAGGAAAGAAATCATAAAGATCAGAGCAGAAATAAATGAAATAGAAACAAAGAAAACAATAGGGCTTCCCTGGTGGTGCAGTGGTTGAGAATCTGCCTGCCAATTCAGGGGACACGGGTTCGAGCCCTGGTCTGGGAAGATCCCACATGCCGTGGAGCAACTGGGCCCGTGTGCCACAATTACTGAGCCTGCGCATCTGGAGCCTGTGCTCCGCAACAAGAGAGGCTGTGATAGTGAGAGGCCCGCGCACCGCGATGAAGAGTGGCCCCCGCTTGCCACAACTAGAGAAAGCCCTCGCACAGAAACGAAGACTCAACACAGCCATAAATAAATAAAGCAAACTGTCAACAAGTAAAAATAAGTAAACAGTATTACATTAAAAAAAAGAAAACAATAGCAAAATCAATAAAACTAAAAGCTGGCTCTTTGCGAAGGTAAACAAAATTGATAAACCATTAGCCAGACTCATCAAGAAAAAGGAGAGGACTCAAATCAATAAAATTAGAAATGAAAAAGGAGAAGTTACAACAGACACCGCAGAAATACAAAGCATCCCAAGAGACTACTACAAGCAACTCTATGCCAGTAAAATGGATAACCTGGAAGAAATGGACAAATTCTTAGAAAGGTATAACCTTCCAAGACTGAACCACGAAGAAATAGAAAATATGACAGACCAATCACAAGTAATGAAATCGAAACTGTGGTTAAAAATCTTCCAACAAACAGAAGTCCAGGAGCAGATGGCTTCACAGGTGAATTCTATCAAACATTTAGAGAAGAGTTAACATCCATCCTTCTCAAACTCTTCCAAAACATTGTAGAGGAAGGAACACTCCCAAACTCACTCTATGAGACCACCATCACCCTGAAACCAAAACCAGACAAAGATACTACAAAAATAGAAAATTACAGACCAATATCACTGACGAATAAAGATGCAAAAATCCTCAACAAAATACTAGCAAACAGAATCCAACAACACATTAAAAGGATCATACACCATGATCAAGTGGGATTTATCCCAGGGATGCTAAGATTCTTCAATATACGCAAATCAATCAATGTGATACACCATATTAACAAATTAAAGAATAAAAACCTATAATCATCTCAATAGATGCAGAAAAAGCTTTTGACAAGATTCAACACCGATTTATGATAAAAACTCTCCAGAAAGTGGGCATAGAGGGAAACTACCTCAACATAATAAAGGCCATATATGACAAACCCACAGCCAACATCATTCTCAATGGGGAAAAACTGCAAGCATTTCCTCTAAGATCAGGAAGAAGACAAGGATGTCCACTCTCACCACTATTATTCAACAGAGTTTTGGAAGTCCTAGCCATGGCAATCAGAGAAGAAAAAGAAATAAAAGGAATCCAAATTGGAAAAGAAGAAGTAAAACTGTCACTGTTTGCAGATGACATGATACTGTACATAGAGAATCCTAAAGATGCCACCAAAAAACTACTAGAGCTAATCAATGAATTTGGTAAAGTAGCAGGATACAAAATTAATGCACAGAAATCTCTTGCATTCCCATACACTAAGGATGAAAAATCTGAAAGAGAAATTAAGGAAACATTCTCATTACCACTGCAACAAAAAGAATAAAATACCTAGGAATAAACCTACCTAAGGAGACAAAAGATCTGTACTCAGAAAACTATAGGACACTGATGAAAGAAATTAAAGATGATACCAACAGATGGAGAGATATACCATGTTCTTGGATTGGAAGAATCAATATTGTGAAAATGACTATACTACCCAAAGTAACCTACAGATTCAATGCAACCCCTATCAAATTACCAATCACATTTTTTAAAGAGCTAGAACAAAAAAATCTTAAAATTTGTATGGAGACACAAAAGACCTGAATAGCCAAAGCAGTTTTGAGGGAAAAAATGGAACTGGAGGAATCAGACTCCCTGACCTCAGACTATACTACAAAGCTACAGTAATCAAGACAATATGGTACTGGCACAAAAACAGAAATATAGATCAATGGAACAGGATAGGAAGACCAGAGATAAACCCCCACACCTATGGTCAACTAATCTATGACAAAGGAGGCAAGGATATACAATGGAGAAAAGACAGTCTCTTCAATAAGTGGTGCTGAGAAAACTGGACAGCTACATGTAAAAGAATGAAATTAGAACAGTCCCTAACACCATACACAAAAATAAACTCAAAATGGATTCGAGACCTAAATGTAAGACCAGACACTATAAAACTCTTAGAGGAAAACAAAGGAAGAACACTCTTTGACATAAATCACAGCAAGGTCTTTTTTGATCCACCTGCTACAGTAATGGAAATAAAAACAAAAATAAACAAATGGGACAAAATGAAACTTAAAAGCTTTTGCACAGCAAAGGAAACTACAAACAAGATGAAAAGATAACCCTCAAAATGGGAGAAAATATTTGCAAATGACTCAACAGACAAATGATTAATCTCCAAAATATATAAACAGCTCATGCAGCTCAATATTAAAAAAACAAACAACCCAATCCTAAAATGGGCAGAAGATCTAATTAGACATTTCTCCAAAGAAGACATACAGATGGCAATGAAGCACATGAAAAGCTGCTCAACATCACTAATTATTAGAGAAATGCAAATCAAAACTACAATGAGGTATCACCTCACACCAGTTAGAATGGGCATCATCAGAAAATCTTCAAACAACAAATGCTGGAGAGGGTGTGGAGAAAAGGGAACCCTGTTGCACTGTTGGTGGGAATGTAAATTGATACAGCCACTATGGAGAACAGTATGGAGGTTCCTTAAAAAACTAAAAATAGAATTAACATATGACCCAGCAATCCCACTACTGGGCATATAGCCAGAGAAAACCATAATTCAAAAAGACACGTGCACCCCAATGTTCATTGCAGCACTATTTACAATAGCCAGGTCATGGAAGCAACCTAAGTGTCCATCAACAGACAAACGGATAAAGAAGATGTGGTACATATATACAATGGAATATTACTCAGTCATAAAAAGGAAGGAAATTGGGTCATTTATAGAGATGTGGATGAATCTAGAGACTGTCGTACAGAGTGAAGTATGTCAGAAAGAGTAAAACAAATATCGTATATTAACACATATATGTGGAACCTAGAAAAATGGTACAGATGAACTGGTTTGCAGGGCAGAAATTGAGACACAGATGTAGAGAACAAACGTATGGACACGAAGGGGGGAAAGTGGCGGGGGTGGTGGTGGTGGTGTGATGAATTGGGAAATTGGGATTGACATGTATACACTAATATGTATAAAATGGATAACTAATAAGAACCTGTTGTATAATAAAATTCAAAAAAAAAAGACACCAACATAATTTTCCATTTGCTTTATTTAACTATATGCACACAACAGCCTCAGAATGACACGACTAACTCTTCACCAACAATGTGATTAAAGTCACCTGAGATAGCTTCTCTTTCTGTGATTCTGCTACCAACTGGACATGTATGTAGGTTCACTTTGGCAAGTCATTTCAGCTCCTAGAGCCTCACTTTCCTCATCTATGAAATGGGGATAAAAGAAACTCCCTGGCAGAATTGGTGAGAGAGTCAAGAGATGTCCCAAACATCCCAGGTGCCACCAGTATGAGGACAGATTGGCACTAAACGCTCACCGGCCATTGCAGGATCCCCCAACACACACACACACACACACACACAAGTGCTCACTGCAGTGTGTAACAGAGAACACACGTGCGGTGCTTCCTGTGTGCCAGCCACTCAAGGAGCACTTTAAAAATGTTAACTAATTTAATTCCCACAGCAGCCCCATGAGGCAGGTACTCTTAACACCCCCATTTTGCAGAAGAGGAAACAAAGGGCAGAATTAAGAAATAATTTGTCTAAGGCCACAAAGCTAGGAGATGGTGGAGCCAGGAACAGAATTGGGCAGGCTGGTTCCAAAGCCCGTGGTCCTGACCACTAGGCTTGCCTGCCTCACAGCGAGCCGCACCCCCCCCCGCCCGGGGTCTCCCACAAGTGCGAGAGCCAGTCCTCTGGGGGCTTCTACCTCCTCATCTCCCCTGAACAAGGGAGAAGGTCCACCGCAGGCCTCCTCCACTGCCCACCTGTCCAAGACCTCTGGCGCGAGGTCCCCGCTCTAGGACTCAGCACCTTTTGCTGTGGCAGCTGCCAGAACCCTCAGGAGGCAGGCACTGCCCGGGGGTCCCTGGTAGCGACAGGGAGGATGGGATGCTGCCTCCCATGTGGTGGGTGCTCCATCAGTGGAAGTCACATTCTTGTTTCTGAAATCCCCAAAAGAGGCTAGTGAGGGCCAGAGCTGGGATTGGAACCCTAAAGCATCTGGCCTGCAAGCTCAGGCCCTGACCCAGCCTGGGGTGAAGAGAGGAGGCTTTCCCTTCCACCACAGCACTGGGTGATGTGGTCCCTTGTCCCCAAAATGCTGTCACCAAGTCCTTCCCTCGCTGAACGTACGTGCCATTCTACCATCAAGCGGTGGAGTCCATCCCCCACCCCCTTTGAATCTGGGTTGGTCTGTGACAGCTTTGACCGATGGAGTCTGGCAGAAGTGATGCCTGGCCAGGTCCAGGCCTAGACTTAAGAGAAAGGGCAGTTTATGATGCAGTGCTCACTCTGGGAAGGCAGTGCCCTTCGGGAAGTTCAACTATATACCCCGAGACAGCCACGTGCTGAGGAAGCCCAAGGAGAGAGCAAGCCATGCCGGCCCAGATCCCTGTCCTCCAACCCAGCTCAGGGCCCGGACATGTGAGTAAAGCAACCGCCTGGGCATTTCAGCCCTCACAGATGCCACGCAGAGACAGTGTGAGGCCTCAGACACACGGTCCCAGCCGAGCCGTTCCAGCATCACCAGCCCCAGACATAGGGACCAGAGGAGGAGGGCCACGTCCTCGGTGCCCTGCCTGACCCGCTGGTGTGTGTCTGAGTTCCCGACCCAGAGAATCATGAACATGATAAAATGGTTGTTTTACACCCCTATGTTTTGAGGTCATTGGTTACGTAGCACCAGGTGACTAGAACGGGGGAACGCAGCCTGACCAGCCATGCAGCTGGAGGGCTGGGAGCACTGGGAAGCAGCCCCTGAGAGGTTGGAGACCCGGGCCCTGGTGCTGGCAGGAAGCTGAAGCGGTTGGGGAGGGAGGGCCACCCCAAGCGTGTGGTTCCATCGCCACTGGGTTTCACTCCAGCACCCCTGCCAAGGACTGTCTCCCCAGGGAGTGGCCAAGAGGAGGGGTCAAGCTCCAACGTGAAGAGCTTGTTCAAAGTGTCAGCCCCCCTTCTCAGGCTTCTCCAGGGGAGGTCTCCACTTGGTGGCTTCTACTCTCCTGAGGACAGAATTGAGAAGGCCTGCCAGCTAAGGGGGCCCAATGGAACCCCCATCACCGTGGTGTGGGTGGACCCTGAGCCCACTTCCCTAGGGTTCCGCAGACAAACGCCCAACGCCTCAGACCCTGAGGAGGCCCCTCCTACACAACCAGGCTTCCTCGGAGCCCCAGCAGGGGCCTCACGCATCCTGCTCCAAGCACACGGGACCCCTCTCCCTGCCATGTGAGATTCCCCCAGAAAGAGACAGCGATGGAAAGAACCAGAGATGGAGAGAGAATATGACCCAGACAAACGCAGAGGCAGAGACAGACACAGAGATACAGAGAGACACAAAGAGAGAGACAGAGAGAGAGAGAGGGACAGAAATAGAAAAACACTAGAGAGTCAGTGAAAGACAGAGACAGAAGTGCAGAGGAAGAAGGGAAAGAGAGAGACAGAAAGAGAAGGAGACAGAGACAGAGATAGACAGGCAGAAACAGCAAAACACATGAGAGAGGTGATGAAAGCAGTGAGATAAAACTGCAGAGAGATGAGAGACAAGAACAGCAGAGGCTAAGGGGCGGGGACGCTCCATCTCCCCAGACACTGGATTTAGCCCCCTGCCCTGCTCTTGGTTGTTTATGTCCACCCACCCCAACCCCCCATCTCAGCTCCCCAGCTGTCCCAGCACCCGCCGCACTGCCCAGATGCCGCCCCCCTCCCTGGGAGGACCAGGCAGGGCCCCAAGCCTCCGAGTGTGCACTCCTGTTACCCAACAATCTCCAAGCCCCTCAAACCCAGAAAAGCCACCGCTCCCAGGACACTGTAGCAAGCTGTCACTACCTCTGGCTGCCTCTGTCCACAAGGCGAGTGCCAGGGCAGGGACCGGCCCCACCTGTCACCCAATCCTCCCTCTGTGGCTCTGGGGAAAGTTTCCCTGCGGCACGGCAGCTGAGGGTGGGGAGAGTCAGAGCCACAGCAAGGGGCAGCAAGGCGTTCAGGCCTGGGGTCTGGAGGGCCCAGAAAGCCACTTCCTAGGGAGGGTCTCCCCCCCTCCCTCCCCTCCACTTCCCCTCCCCCTCCCTCCAGTGGATGGAGGTGTAAAACCAGGAAGGTCCCCGAGCAGGCTCCATAACTCAGCCCGCCAGCGGAGACCGATATTTAAATCACAGCTTACTTTGCTTTGTGTGAGGGAATTTATTAGCCTACCACATCAATGTTTTATTCATTAGGCCGTATAAATAATGCATGCCTGTTTCCATGGAGACTTAACCCTTCCACTCCCAGAACCTGGGCCTGCCCTGGCCTCCCCACCTTTGTGTTATCCCACCACTCCCCTGGTTCTGAATCTGCACAACCCTACTAAGACCACCAACAAAACACAATCCTAATCAATATTATTATCATTATTATCCATCACTTACTAAGCCCTCTGGAAGCCAGACACTGTGCGCAACTCTTTCCCCCCATGGTGTCATGGTCACACGTACTGCCATCTCCCCTGTGCTACAGTTGAGAAGACTGAAGCTCAGGATGGAGGAGACACATGTCCAGGGTCGCACAGAGCCAGGTGTGGAGCCAGGATTCATAGCAGGTGTGATCGACACTGAAGCCCAGCTGTCTGGACACTTGTCTCCTCTTCTCTGCCTGGCCCAGGGTCCCCCAGATCGTGCAAGGAGGCCGCTTAGAGGCACCTTCCAGGCAGGAATTCTCCTCCGCTCAACCTTGCTCTGTCACATTGCTCTCCATCTGCGGGCCACAGAATCCCAGCCCCCCCAGGCTGGGATTATGGGGACCAGCCAGACCAACCCCTGGGAACCAACATGTAAACTGGGGCCCAGGATGGCACAGGACTCACCCAAGGTCATGCAGCAAATCCCAGCAGAGCCAGCCCTTGAACCCCGGTTCCCTCCTCAAGCCCCGAGCTGCCTCTTTGGACCTCCCGAGGTCCACAGGTGACAGTGCTCCCCTCACTGTACTGATGGAGATTCTGAGGCATTGAGGTTAAGCGCCTGGTACAGGGTCACTAGCAAATTGGCAAGGAGGCCACACTGGGCGGTCCGGACAGTCCCCTGGTTCCTCCCGGTCACATCTCGCTGCTCTGCCTCTGCCACCTCAGCTACTCGTTAGGCAGCTTCCACTGGTGCCTGTGTGACCCCTCTGTGACAGAAGAGCACGTAGGCCACCACGGTGCCCTGGCCCCCTCCGCTGGCTTTCTCAGACTTGGAAAACAGCAAAATCATACGTGAACCCAGAGCTGCTTGTGCAAAAACAGCCTGACCCACTGGTGTCTGAAAATTAGACCCTTCAGTGCTGCCCTCCTGGCTTTTCTCCAGCCCAGATGTGGGCCTACGTCCTCCCCAACCCACCGAAGATGACACAGAGCCTGGGAATTGGGCCGCAACTGTGAGAAGCCCTGACCCCTTCACCTCACCGCCCCTCCAGCAGCCCTAGGAGGGGTGCCTGCTTTGCATTCCTTCCAGGTGAGGAACTTAAGGCTCAGAGAGGTGGAGAAATCTGCCCAGGCCACACAGCTGGCAAATGGCAAAACCCTGGAGCTGAGCCCAGGTTGTAGCGTCTGTCTGTCCTCCTTGCCCAGCCCTGACCACTGCCATGGTGACTCCCAGGGCACCATGTGGGCTATCGGTGGGCAGTAAAGCCCACTGCGTTTTTAGTGGGGAAGTTGTCTTCCTTTTAACTGTCTTCAGACCTTCTGCTCGGGTCCACAAGTAAGTCTGTCTGGCGCTGGCTTGTGGAACGCCACTCCGTCACCACAAATCGCTCTTTTAAGCAGAGATTGCAGGGCCCAGCCTGGGAGCCCTCTGCAGGCTGCATGAACTGGCTGGAAGTTAATAACCCTGTTGCATTTTCATTATATTTATTTTTATAGTTGCCTCCACTTATAGCAAGTAATGCTGGTTTCCCACTTAATAACAGCAGTGATAATAATATAGCAAAGACATAGATAGCACTTGCAACGGGTCTGGTATTGTTCTGAGCTTTGCATATTTTAACTCGTCTAATCCTCAGAAAACCCTGTGGGGTACAATCATGACCATCCCTGATGAAGAGATGAGGAAGCTGAGGCACAGAGTGGTTAGGACTGTCCCCAAGTCACACAGCTCGTAAGTGTCCAGGGCTAGACTTGGAATCCTTTATAACCAGAGTGTCTCCCACAGTGAGGTAAATTTTCCTCTTAAAATAAATTATTGTAAAAGAAAAAGGTCAATTTGTGATATGTACTAAGAAAATAATCATACAGGGAGTACATGAATGTACCAAAAATCGTAAAGGTGTTTATGAACTCTGCACAGCCTGGGTGTCCACAGGATGTCATCCCCCATAAGCTCCACCCCCTGGGCTTAGAGCCAATGAGAACAAGGCCTGGCTTGGGACGGACCATTCCTTCCAAAGGCGGGGCCCTGGAGTGTCCCACTATCCTGAGTTGAATCCGAAGAGGTGTTGGGGGGAGAGCGTTATCTCAGGGACTTCTTACAGCTGCCCACACTTCCCTGCATGCCCCTCCATCCCCGCGTAAGCACACTGGCAGCTCTGGGGTTCTCCAGGGTGGGGCTTCGGGTGTGAAGTCACCCACAGTGCTCCTCTGCTCTACCCTGGTCAGGTTTTTGTCCCTGCCAAGGGGCTGCCCCGATGCCAATAAGGTTGCAAGCCCTCCTGGCACCAAAGGACCCCTGTGTCCCCTGCAGCCCTCAATGAGCAGACGCTATGCAAGGTTCGTGCAGATTCAAGGGGAAAGCAACCCCTGCTCTGCTGTCCCTTTCAACTTCAGGGACTTTATAAGTTTAGCCCCACGCAGTCGCTGAGCCAACCCTGGTCAGGTTAGGAAGCAGATCCAGGGACTCAAAGAATCAGAGGTACTTTATCACCATCTGTAATATCACCAATGGCCCAAGTCACCAGCATCCCTGGTGAAAATGGTCCTTCAGCTCCTGCCTGGACACCATCTCTCCATGGCTCAGATGTGAGTTCATGGGGCCTGGAGATGACAGATATATTCTTGTCTCTCACCCTCAACCTGTTTACACCAACCTCCTCCTTTCCCTCAAGGCCACTGATATAGGCCCTGGTGCTTCAGACACACCCAGGAGCACCCAACCCCCAACACACACTCACCTACCATTTGCCAACAGGCTCTGTTCTAGACACAACTCCTGGGGACAAAATGGCACTATCCCCATTTTACAGAGGAGAAAATTCATCAGACAGGGCCAAGAACTTGCCCCAGGTCACGCAGTGTCAAAGCGGGGTGAAGCTCAGACGCAGTCCAGACCTGACTCCATTGTACTGTTTACGGTCAAGGAGGATGGGAGCCACCCTGAAGCCTGGGTTCCAGGATTGGTGGTGCAAAGCCATGCTCTTCTCTCAGGTGTGTGGGAATCAATCCTCAAGCCCTTCGAGGCAGCAGAATCCAGGGCCTCCCAGGGCCCTGTGCGATGGTTAAACCCCTGCAAATCGAATCTTCTTGCTGCACACACACGCCTGCAGCTCTCCCTTCCCCTCCCAGCAGGCTCTATCAGCCACTGCGATTTCCCACCAGCTCAATTCTAGTCTCTGGCCCAAGTCCTCCGCCCCTTTACTGAGTCGGGATAACCAGGCCGCATGGGACCCAATGACCGCACAGCCCCCCAGGAAGGGTCACAGTCCCACCTCTCAGTCCCACTGTGCAACCCCTGCTCTGCTGTCCCTTTCAACTTCAGGGACTTTACAAGTTCGGCCCCATGCAGTCTCTGAACCAACCCTGGTCAGGTTAGGAAGCAGATCCGGGGACTCAAAGGATCAGAGGTACTTTATCGCCATATGTGAGGTCTCCGTGGGAGGGGGCACCCTGAAGCCTTCCCTTCCCTGCTGAGTCAGCCCTGTTGCTATGGCAGGTCCCCATCTGCCTTGCCCCGCCCAGCACTCCAGCTTTCTGCCGAGCATGGCCCCCCTTCTGATCCCCGCGCAGCCAGAGCTCTGGCTTCTTATTAGATCCCCTGCAGATGCTCAATAAACATTCGTTGACGTGAAAGGAAGGGAAGAGGGTTAAGGAGGATTGAGCACCAGTCCCTGGCTTAGTGCTTCCTCCCTCCTGGGACAGTGACCCGGGCCCAAAGCTAGACAGAGTCCCCATCACCTGGGACAACCCTGTTGGTGGGTCCCTGGTCACACCCTCAGGCTCACCGGACTGTCACCTGACAGCTCCCTTAGACCCTTGTCACCTGCCTGAAGATTCCCATTGATGGACACAGCCCCATCTCAAATAACCTCTGTTCTCTCCTCACCCTAGAATACTTGGCCCAATCTTCCCTTCCCCACTTTCCTTGTTCTTTCTTAATCCCTTAGGTCTCTGCTTAAATTCCCTGATCCTGCAATCAAAATCTGGCCTCCCTATTAGGTATTCTATTAGATACACACACGCGCACGCATGCGCACATCAGTTATCACTGTTTAGCAGTGGTTACTGCAGTGGTGGTTTGATTGATGTCTTCTTCCACGAGGTCATCCCCTGCGCCAGTTGCAATCCTTGGCACACAGTAGGCCTAATATCTGATGAATGAATGAGTGGGGAGCTGCCCAGGAGACCTCAGTCCCAGGAACAGTCTAATTATCGTACCCTAAAGTCATTCCAGGAAACACCACCAGGAATACTCAGGCCAAGGTCTTAGATGAGGTCATCACCTCTGTATAATGACTTTTCCAAGCCAGAAGGGGCAGCTTCGTCCCAGCCCTGGGGCTGACAATTCCGACTATTCCTCCCGTGATGGGACTCACATCCCAGGGCTGAAATGGTTCTTGGGGTAATGGTCACTCCCTCTCATTCGTAACCCAGCCCCTGCTTCCCAAGGTGCAAGGTTACCCTTTTGTACTTGCCCCCCAAGTCCTTTCCTCCCTCTGACCACAGTGCCTGGTCCTCAGTTGGACATTGTCAGGGTCTCAGGGACGCTCTTAGACAGTGCTGTGGGTCAAATCGTGACCCTCAAAAAGGTATGATGAAGTGTTAACACCACTTAACACGAGTAGTACTTGTGAGCGTGACCTTATTTGAAACTAGAGACTTTGCAGATATAATCAAGTTAAGATGGGGCCATACTGGATTCGGGTGGACCGTTAATCCAATTTCACTGGTGCCCTCATGAAAAGAGGAGAGACAAATGCCATGTAATGACGGAGGCAGACTGGAGTGATGCAGCTATAAGACAAAGGGTATCAAGGACTGCCAGAGACCCACAGAAGCAGAAAGAGGCAAGGAAGGATTCTTCCCGAGAACCTCCAGCGGTGGGGACCCTACTGACACCTTGATTTCAGACTTCTAGCCTCCAGAACTGAGAGAAGAAATTTTGTTGTTTTAAGCCACGAAGTTTGCGGTACTTGATACGGCAGCTCCAGGAAATTGATGCAAGAAACTGTGGGTCAGGCGCCAGAAGCCAATGTGGAGAGAGGACCTGTGCTTTGCCGGGAGCCAGGTGTGCAAGCCCCTCCCATCAGAGAATGGCGGGGATGCTATCGTGTCTGAAATGGGAGGATAACGTAGCTGCCCAGAGGCCATCTGGGTGCAGGGCCGCTCAGGAAGCTGGTCCTCACAGGGCATCAGGAATGGGCTGTGGCCAGCTCATCTCTCCAGAGACCACGCCATCCAGAAGGGACACGAGCTTCTCCCCGCCAAAGCCTCTTTGCTCAGCATCTCACGGAAGACTTCAGCCCTTGAGCCAAGCTACCAGCCACATAGAGCAGAGAAGCCGACAAGAGGTGTGTTTCTGGGAACGGAAGGGGTGCAACTTAAGCTCTGGACCAAAGGATTGATTCCAGTAACATTAGCTGCATGTGCTGAGCGCTGGCTCCGTAGCAGTCCCTCCTCCCGTGGAGGTGTCTCATCACCCCCACTTTATCCCTGGGCAAACAGGCCCAGAAGAAATGGGTTCAAGCTCCCCTAGCTGGTGACGACAGAACCAGAATTCAAGTCTAGGCCTTTCTGACTCCAAGCCTGTCATGTTGTCCTGACTCCTCAGGGATGAGAAGGACACCACAAGGACGCTCTGGCCTTGGACACCCAAAAACACATGCATCGTGAAGACAGGGCTGAGATAGGCCAGTCAGTTGGAACAAGGGGTTGACCTCGGTGCTGTGTTCAGGAGAGCGTGACGTGGACCAGCAGTGGGGCTGCCTGTCAGTGACAGCACCCGCTGACGCCAGCCTCCCACAGCTGCCCTGGGGGCTCCACCCTGCACAGGCCTAAGCCGGTGAGTGCCTGACCCAGTGGCAGACCCAGGGGCCCTCATGCCTGGGGTGATGTTGGGAGGCCAAGGCTGCTCCGTGAGTCTCACGTCCCACCCCACTCCAGGGTGTACCCACGAGCTTCAGGGTCCATGCAGCCTCCAGGTCTGAGCCTCACTGACACCTGCAATTTGCCAAGCCTGTCTCCTTATGGGTGTCTCAGGCTGGCGCCTGCCCAGTTTTCCATAATCCCAGCCCCTCTGGTCAATGCCGGAGGCCACCCCACTTCTGACATCCACCCGTGCCTCTTTGATCTTTGCAATAGTCTGACTATGAACTTGAATGTAGTAGACAGCTCCAGAGCTGTCTGTCCTGCTCGCCCTTATTCTAAAAGTTGCCCTTCCAGGGATGGGCCTGGCCGCCATGTTCAAGAGACAGTACAGTACTGCACAGCGGCCAGACGCTCAGATGTTAGGATCAGTCCCCTGGGATCCAAGTCCAGCTCGGCCGTACGCTGGTTGTGTGACCTTGAGCATATCTCTTAAACTCGCTGTGCCTCATCTGTAAAGGGAGGCTGATAATTACAGCGCTTACATCACAGGGTGTAGCATGAAGTAGAGAAATTATAAACATAAAGCACTTAAAATTTTGTGGTAAGCACTCAGTAGATGTTGGCTGTTACCACCGTCATCACCATCATTACCATCATCCTTATCATCAGTATTACTGTCACCACGTGGCTCCAGGCACAGCTGATTGGACCAGAGATGAACACCTGACCCAGCCTGGGCCAATCGGGTCAATTGGGTTCTCGGTCCCAGAAATGTGAGATTTGTGCTCAGGACATAAGGCTCACCCGGGTGACATGAAAGTACAGAGTTCAGGACGCAGCCCTGTTTGTCCACAGGTATGGAGAAGCAGGGAGAGCCAAGTGCAGAGAGAAGAATAAAACAGATGCACACAGAAAACTAATAGGTCATTTGGCTCCAGACACAGAACAAGATGGAGGGTGAGGCTGCCTGAGACCCCCCAGGGCTCTCTGACCCTGTTCCCAGGCTGCTTTTCCTGTCCTTGACCTCTGCAAGACACTCTGGTCCTTGAGAAAAAAATCCCCCTTGAACTTAAGCCAAATAGAATTGGTTTGGGTATTTGAATCCAAAAGGGCAGACATCATCCCAGCCCTAAAAAACAAAAAGGGGGAAAGTGGACAACGCTGGGAAAGAATTTGAGTCCCGCTGGTGTGGCCACGTGCACATGTTTGCATGTCACGTTTTCAGGAGAGGCGAGGCCCTGACGTATCATCCATCCTCCCTGGTTGATTTTTCTAGCACATGTAAGTCCACACTGCCCCCAAAATGGCACAGGGCACTTCCCCCCGCTGAAGGGGAGGGAGATGGACACTTCCAGCCTAGCTCGGAGTGTCCTAGCTGTCATCTCCAAATAGCACCTCTGGTCCCCGCTCTGCACTGGCTGGCCGTGTGACCTCAGCCGGCTCACCTTTCCTCCTGCAACCTCAAGTGTCTCATATTCATTGTGAAGAGCGTATGCCCTGCCTGCCTCTCCCACAAAGGGGACCCTGGGGGAGGGGGAGGGACTCTGTTCTCTCAGCCCGCTAGGGAGACCGAGCCTCATGGATGGGAGAGGAGGGGACAGGTCATCCACCAGGAGAGAGATCCCTCCTCACACTTCATGGAATCATCTTTCATGCACCAGTAGCTTCCTCAAGGCCCCATACCCTCACCCAAGGAGCCCTGATCCCACCCATCCCCCCCCCAGAGGAACCAGCAGAACCTGTGAACCATCAGGGTCCCAAGGACTGGGGTAGGAGCTCCTCCCTCACATGCCTTTACCTCTGAGGGTCACCAAGTGACACCAGGAGGACTCCACACCATGTGTCTACAGGAAAAGGCAGAGCGCAGAAGACAGGGACAACAGGTGCCTGCATCTCAGATCGTGGTGGCGGGGCTCTGAGAGGTCCGCCAGTTCACTGCTCTGTGTTTGGGTAAACTGAGTCAGAGCGAATGGCTATGTCAGGGACCTTGTCTTTGGGAAGAGGGCTCTGCGTGTGAGTGTATATCTGCGTCTGACTTGCCTCTCCCTCCTCCCACACCTCTGAATTGTCACCAGTACCTCCATAGGGCCATGCACTTTTTTCAGCTCCTATCTGATTTTCTGTAACATTTCACTTTACCAATCACTTACCTCTTCTTGAAACACTCTCTCTCCCTGAGCTCTGTGACATCACACCTTCCTCTACTCCTCCCTCCTCCCCAGCCACTCCTTCTCTGTCTCCTGCTGGAACTTTCTGAATGGCCAGTTGTCTTCAACGCACTGTCCTTGGGACTCTCCTCTCTCCACACACTCCCTGGATGGTCTCATCCACTCCCTAGCTTCTCCCCCAACCTGAGTGCCAAGGATGCCCGCATCTGTCTCTCCAGCCCAAACCTTCTCTGGGGCTACAGACCCAGGAATCCAGCAGCCTTCTCCACAGCCACCTAGGGTACCCAGAGGCTCCCCAAACTCAACGAACTCATCACTGAGCTCTTCCCTCCTACTAAGAAGGACCGCCTGTTCCCTATCTCAGTGAATAACGTCCTCCAACTTCTAGTCACTTCCACAGTGAACATCGTGATACCTCACTCTCTCAACTGCAGATAAAACCCATTAGCTAATCCTGTCTCTTCTACCTTTAAAGCATCTTTCTAATCTGCCTGGTCGCCCCATCCCCTTGGTCACTGCCTCAGCTCAGATACACATTACTATCCACCTGGGCCTTCCTATCAGATGTAGAGGCTTAATAAATCTTTCTAAATAAATTAACCTAGTTTAAAGTTTAAAATATAAGAACTAGACCCGACCTGACCAGAAAGAACAATTCAGAGTCAATCAGAACCCAAATCTCAACCCAGAGCTCAGAAATTAAGGCTGATGTCTAGACTCTAGAGCAAAATTCTCTCCCGAAGTGCAGAGGTCAAAGCCCAGCGCCCCACACCTGGCTCATTTTTCCATCTGAAGAGTCACGTGTGGCTCAACCTCTTCCACCAAGATCTCTTATTGTATTTTTCTCAAAGAAAAACAAGTGTCGATGGGGAGAGGGTTAATAGTTTATTCTATTTTTTCTGAGTGATTTTATCACTGTCGTTAGAACATTCATTGAAGTAAGTGAGGAATCTATCACAGGCTGACAGCAGTGTGCAGACTAATGGCTGTTAGATGGTAATAATTTTTAATATGATTTTTATTTCACTTAATTTCATGTGTGCTTGACAAAAGGTCCCCAGTCACTGGGGAGCAGTGCAGAACTGGGAATAAGCTCACAGGAAGGTCTATTAAGCCAGGTGCTGGAAGCGTTTCAAAGAAACGACTTTGCCATTCAGGTGGGAGAGTCGGAAACTTGGTCGGGGGAAGGGAGCTGGTTTCTGGCACGATATCAGGATCACATCCCCACAGACACTGGCATATCCACGCCTCATGGTACCGCGAGTCAGAGACACAGGCCCTTACATGATGGGCGTGGCGCCACGCGTGCACACTCACAAGCCGAGGCCCTTGTACACAGATGTAGCTTACGTTGGGAAAGGACACACACCCAGTAAGTCACACTCCAGGTCCTCAGGAAAACACACAATAAGTGGGGATTTCACACATAAATGTGCATTTGCAAAGCAGAAAGAGAGAGAGAGAAGGAGAAAGAGACTGAGACTCGTTCTTTGGTATGACACAGTCTCACCCAAGGAGACAGCTCTCTTACACACACACACAATCACATAGAGAGGACACGTAGAGGTAGCCCCATTCAGAGCCACATCTCACAAACATAAAAATAACCATATATAAAATATCTCTCACAGTCACCAAAGCAGACACACACACACAGCCTAGCTATTGGGTCTGTGCTACAGCCTGTTCATGGATCATGAAGCCCTTTGGGGTTTTCTAACAAAAAAAAATTTTAACTATTAGAGGAAGTGTGGGGTAGAGGAACCCTGTCCCCAAAAGCAAGCCTCCAGAGGTGGCCATGGGGATGGGGAGAGATAAGAGTCTACTTCGTGTAGCCTCAGCTTCCCAGCATTTGAGGAGCTCCTGGCAGGAATCGGGGACAGGCTGGCACAGGAATAGCTAAGAGTGAAAGCAAATCTTACTACAGACCATGTCTAAAGTGATCTGGGGCCGGATGGGCAGGGTCTCAGCGTTGCTGGTTTGGGCCATCAGGTGCCCTCCCAGACATACATCAGATCAGAATGACCCAGCCCAGATTCCCAGGTCCAGGGGGAATCCTGGCAGCCCCCAATGAGGAGGTCCCAGCCACAGGAAGCCAGGCTAGTCTTGGGGCCTGTTTCCACACTAGCAGGGACTTGAATCAAAACATGGGGCCCAGCCCAGGAACCAAGTGAGTTCTGGGTTCCTCCAGAAGAGGGGGGGAGGAAGAGAAGCTGCAGTCTTCAGCCCTGCAGTTGTCTATCCACTAGACCCCAAACACAGAGGCAGAAGACAGATCACAGATCTCCTGGGCAGGTGAAGAAAGCCCCCATGTCACACCCTGCTTGCTCCAAGACAAGGCCTAGAGGACGCCGAGAAGAGGTGACAGGGCTCCTTCTCTTGTTTGGCTCCCCCTAGAGGAAGAATAGAGAAGTGCTCCCCACGGCCTGCTGTAGCAAGGCACTGTCCAGCCCCAGCCACTGGAAAGAGTGGGAATTGGCTCTTCTCGGGTTCTCTAAGCATAGAGGGGAATTCCTTGAAGACTGGTGCAGTCATCTCATGATGCCACTCTTCTTCCAGCCACCTTCTTATTCAGCCTGACTTAGGGTCCCCAGTGCCTGCAGGATTGAGGGAGGAGTCCTAAGTCACCTTACTGAGGTCAATTGCTATCTGATCTGGGTCCCTTGACACACAAACACACATGCAAACGTACACACATGCATTCATACACACACAGAAGTTTCAGACATTCCCTCTAGTCCAGGGGTCCCCAATCCCTGGGCCACAGACTGGTAGCGGTCCGCGGCCTGTTAGGAACTGGCCGTGGAAAAACTATCTTCCACGAAACTGGTCCCTGGTGCCAAAATTGTTGGAGACTGCTGCTCTAGTCCCTGAGTAAGCTGCACCTCCAAGGTGAGAAGCTGGCCTGCAAGTAATCAGCACCATGGATAGCACCAAACCTCTGTTCAGGGTGCTGACTGGGGCTTGCCCACACCACACACTCACCCCTTCCACAGTCTAACCAGGAGAGGCCGGAGGACATTTATCTGGAGACTGAGACTACAGGGGGAATCAGAGTTATTGATTCATTGGTAAATTCTAGACCTGAAGAAATTATTTTATAGAGGGAGACTGTTGGGAGGTCCGAAGGCAGCCCTAATCCTTTGCCCTGGGGGCATCTCCAAGTTCCCTTTCCCTAGACTGTCCCAGGCCAGGACCCACAGTGGACTGAGAAATGGTCCAAAAATGAGGTCTTTATCCCTGGCATAGATTGTGTGCCAGGGTCTGTGCTAAGCCCTTTACATACATTACCCCAGTTAATTTTCCAACAAACCAATGAGGTAGGTGCTATTATCACCTCCATTTTGTACATAAAAATCCTGACATTAGAGAAGCTATTGGCTCACCCAAGTTCAGAAAGTTAGAGTCAGAGGAACAGGATTCACACACACGTCTAGACTGTAAACCCCAACGTTTCCGTCTATCTTGGTGATTTATGCCTTTATCCCTGTTGTCCAGACCAGGCAAAGAAGACGCTCTGAATGAATATCTGTTGAATGAGTGAGTGAATGAATGAGTAAGTGAAAAACTCCAAAGTCAGTGTCCTAGCTTCTTCATTGCTCTGCCTCCCAACTGGGAGATCTGGTTCACCTTCAGAGTTGTCTCTTCAGACACCAAGATTCTCCCACATATTTCTACTGGCAGGACCTCTCCTCCCCACAACCCCCATGGAGCCTGACAAGTCTCTGTTGCCCCTCCGCCGGACTAGACCGTCTCAAACCTCCCTAGATCACAGACTGAAGGTCCTGAGATCCGGCCCCACCTAGTCTGGAACAGCTAGTGCTGGTTAGGCTGCCAAGAGAAGCCCTGCCAACTCTGACCCTTCTGCTGGAGCTACTGTGGAAAGCAGTAAGTGCCCCACTAAAGGCAGTGACCATTACCATTCCTGTGGAATATCAAGGTTGTCTTAGCATCTTCAGGGGACAAATTTAAGCTAGTTTTCAAGCTGGAGGCAGGTCATGGCCTAATAATCGGACTTTTGCCCACAGAGTAAACAAGATTCTGCAGGAGTCTTTACCTTGCAGTGTATGAGCTCAGAAATTATCCCACAGACTCAGGATCCAGAGATTCATGTGTGGGTCATAACCCATCTCAATACAGGTTGGACCTTTCTAGAGCCACGTGCATAGGTCTTCGGGGAGGCAGGTCAAATGTGAACCTCAAAGAGCACAGTGAATGTGCGTCAAGACTTGTGTCAACAGCAAACAGGAACAAATCGCTGTAAACTTAGTTCCTACTGTGATTCCAGCACTATGCTAGGCACAAGACATACGAGGGTAACCAGACAAGGTCCTTGCCCTCAACAATCCCAAAGGCTGACCGAAAAGAGATACAACACAATGGACAATTAATGCCAGACACGTCTCTGTCCAAGATGACTGAAGAGGAGAAGCGTTGGTGTTCTTCCTGGGCCACGTTAACTGAGTGAGTCTTGTCCCCTGGACGGCCTTCCCCAGACCCCACAGTGGATCCATTCGCCAACTGCTCTAGCCCCATAGAGCATAGCCAGGTAGAAGCAGTAAACTCTGGTGGTTGTTAAAGGCACAGAATCAGGAGATAGACTGCTTTTTATTCAAATCCTAGTTCTTCCACCTACTAGCCACGTGCCTTCATACACATGACTAATTTCTCTGGGCTCCAGTGTTCTCAGCTGTAAAATGGGATAATAAAACTTAACCTGTCTCAGGGAGTGTTGTAAGGATTAAATGAGTGATTGATAATAAAGAGCTTAGAATGGGGCTTGGCACATAGCAAAGGCTTTAGAAGTATCAGGGGCTGCTGGTGCTGTCATGCCAGCACTCAAGTCCGTCAGAGGCTGTGGTACACACCTGGGGGAAACACATGGGACCCAGCCTGACACCACTCCTGCTTCTGAGTTATCCTCTGCCCAAGCCCACACACATGCCAAAGGCAGGGCCTGATTAGAGCTATTTTAGTTATCACTGATTGGGTGCTTACTTTACCAAGCAGACTGCATATATCGTGCCACTCCAAGACCTCACAATAACCCTTTCGAGATGGGTGCTATTATTATAACCACTTCCGACAAAGTATGCAAGGCAGCCCTTCCCCATTACATCTTCTAGCTCCCCCACTATGCTTTGGAGCTCCTACAACCCCTGCTGGGCTGCAGAGTGGAACACAGTATCCCTAAGTGCCCCCTCTCCACAGTCCCCCACCCTGCTCACGTTCAGGTTTTGCTGCTGACACTTACAGGATCCCAGGTGGGAGTTACAAAGGGGCAAGTTGGGTACCCTGGACCATGGCTCCCGAATCCACCCTCAGACAGGCTTAGCCCCTACACATCTGTGCTGTCGTGGAGGGGCGGCACCCCAAGCCTACACTTTCAGGCCTTCCTCTCTCTCTCAGACTGACTCCTTCCTCCAGGGAGGGGTTATTAGAACAGAGCTACCTCTTGGTATCTATAGGTGTCTGTACTGGCAGGTCCAACAGAGCCATTCCCTAGGGATACTGCCTTATCCAGCCCCTAAACTGGACTTGTCCTAGTTTTGGCCATCTACAGCTATTCCTCCTCTGGATGGGAACAATGTCACCAAGACAGGAGTGCTGCACCCCACCCACAGGTGTGCCTGGCTTAAATCTGCCTTCACTAACTGGGCACATAGCATGGCCCTCTCTGCCATGCCAACCACTGCCACCTAACACACACACACACGCACACACACGCACACGTACGCACACGCACGCCCCCACACACGCACACATACACACACATACACGCGCGCATACGCACGCACACACATACGCGCACGCGCACACACCTGGCTTTGGATGCAAATGGAGCAGGATTGAATACTAGCTCTACCACTGGTTTGGACCTGGCACTTGTCTCTCTGGTCCTCAGTTTTCCCACCTATAAAATGGAGGCGAGGACTTCGTCTCTCAGAAGCCATCCTGATCCAGCATGCCTGGGCCTACAAGAGGAATCTGAGCCTAGTAATATGCCCATTCCCTCCCGAAGTCAGCCCCAGCAGCTGGCAGAACAAAGGAGTAAGAGGTCTAAGGAATACTGCAGGAACCCACTGCCTCACCAAGCACCCTCCTCTACACATCCTGCTTCCTCCCACAAGCTTGACTGAGCCAACCAAATGGCAGTACAGTTTCCAGGCTAAAATAAATGCTGGAGAGGGTGTGGAGAAAAGGGAACCCTCCTACACTGTTGGTGGGAATGTTAATTGGTGTAGCCGCCATGGAGAACAGTATGGAGGTTCCTTCAAAAACTAAAAACAGAGCTACCATATGATCCAGTAATCCCAGTCCTGGGCATATATCAGGACAAAACTATAATTCAAAAAGATACATGCATTCCTATGTTCATAGCACCACTATTCACAATATCCAAGACATGGAAACAACTTAAATGTCCATCGACAGATGAATGGATAAAGAAGATGTGGTACATATATACAATGGAATACTATTCAGCCATTAAAAAGGAAAGAAATAATGCCATTTGCAGCAACATGGATGCAACTAGAGATTATCATACTAAGTCAGAAAAAGAAAGACAAATACCATATGATACCATTTATATGTGGAATCTAAAATATGACACAAATGAATCTATCTGTGAAACAGAAACAGACTCACAGACATAGAGAACAGACTGGTGGTTGCCAAGGGAAAGGGGGTGGGGGAGGGATGGAGTGGGAGGTTGCGGTCAGCAGATGTAAGCTTTTATATATAGAATGGATAAACAACAAGGTCCTACTGTATAGCACAGAGAACTATATTCAATATCCTATGATAAACCATAATGGAAAAGGATACTTAAAGATAGAATGTGTATACACACACACACACACACACACACACACACGTATCTGAATCACTTTGCTGTTCAGCAGTAATTAACACAACATTGTCAATCACCTATACTTCAATTAAATAAATAAATGGATTTTGGAATGAGATAGAGCTGGATGAACATAGATGCAAAAATTCTCAACAAAATACTAGCAAACAGAATCCAACAGCACATTAAAAGGATCATACACCATCAACTGGGGTTTATTCCAGGAATGCAAAGATTCTTCAATATACGCAAATCAATCAACGTGATAAACCATATTAACAAATTGAAGGAGAAAAACCATATGATCATCTCAATAGATGCAGAGAAAGCTTTTGACAAAATTCAACACCCATTTATGATAAAAACCCGGCAGAAAGTAGGCATAGAGGGAACTTTCCTCAACATAATAAAGGCCATATATGACAAACCCACAGCCAACATCGTCCTCAATGGTGAAAAACTGAAAGCATTTCCACTAAGATCAGAAACAAGACAAGGTTGCCCACTCTCACCACTCTTATTCAACATAGTTTTGGAAGTTTTAGCCACAGCAATCAGAGAAGAAAAGGAAATAGAAGGAATCCAAATCGGAAAAGAAGAAGTAAAGCTGTCACTGTTGACAGATGACATGATACTATAAATACAGAATCCTAAAGATGCTACCAGAAAACTACTAGAGCTAATCAATGAATTTGGTAAAGTAGCAGGATACAAAATTAATGCACAGAAATCTCTGGCATTCCTATACACTAATGATGAAAAATCTGAAAGTGAAATCAAGAAAACACTCCCATTTACCACTGCAACAAAAAGAATAAATATCTAGGAATAAACCTACCTAAGGAGACAAAAGACCTGTATGCAGAAAATTATAAGACACTGATGGAAGAAATTAAAGATGATACAAATAGATGGAGAGATATACCATGTTCCTGGATTGGAAGAATCAACATTGTGAAAATGACTCTACTATCCAAAGCAATCTACAGATTCAATGCAATCCCTATCAAACTACCACTGGCATTTTTCACAGAACTAGAACAAAAAATTTCCCAATTTGTATGGAAACACAAAAGACCCTGAATAGCCAAAGCAATCTTGAGAAAGAAAAACAGAGCTGGAGGAAGCAGGCTCCCTGACTTCAGACTATACTACAAAGCTACAGTAATCAAGACAGTATGGTCCTGGCACAAAAACAGAAAGATCAATGGAACAGGATAGAAAGCCCAGAGAAACCCATGCACATATGGTCACCTTATCTTTGATAAAGGAGGCAGGAATGTACAGTGGAGAAAGGACAGCCTCTTCAATAAGTGGTGCTGGGAAAACTGGACAGGTACATGTAAAAGTATGACATTAGATCACTCCCTAACACCATACACAAATATAAGCTCAAAATGGATTAAAGACCTAAATGTAAGTCCAGACACTATCAAACTCTTAGAGGAAAATATAGGCAGAACACTCTATGACATAAATCACAGCAAGATCCTTTTTGACCCACCTCCTAGAGAAATGGAAATAAAAACAAAAATAAAAAAATGGGACCTAATGTAACTTCAAAGCTTTTGCACAGCAAAGGAAACCATAAACAAGACGAAAAAACAACCCTCAGAATGGGAGAAAAGATTTACAAATGAAGCAACCGACAAAGGATTAATCTCCAAAATTTATAAGCAGCTCATGCAGCTCAATAACAAAAAAACAAACAATCCAATCCAAAAATGGGCAGAAGATCTAAATAGACATTTCTCCAAAGAAGATATACAGACTGCCAACAAACACATGAAAGAATGCTCAACATCATTAATCATTAGAGAAATGCAAATCAAAACTACAATGAGATATCATCTCACACCAGTCAGAACGGTCATCATCAAAAAATCTAGAAACAATAAATGCTGGAGAGGGTGTGGAGAAAAGAGAACACTCTTGCACTGCTGGTGGGAATGTGAATTGGTACAGCCACTATGGAGAACAGTGTGGAGGTTCCTTAAAAAACTACAACTAGAACTACCATATGACCCAGCAATCCCACTACTGGGCATATACCCTGAGAAAACCAAAATTCAAAAAGAGTCATGTCCCAAAATGTTCATTGCAGCTCTATTTACAATAGCCAGGAGATGGAAACAACCTAAGTGTCCATCATCGGATGAATGGATAAAGAAGATGTGGCACATATATACAATGGAATATTACTCAGCCATAAAAAGAAGCGAAATTGAGCTATTTGTAATGAGGTGGATGGACCTAGAGTCTGTCATACAGAGTGAAGTAAATCAGAAAGAGAAAGACAAATACCGTATGCTAACATATCTATATGGAATTTAAGAAAAAAAAATATCATTAAGAACCTAGGGATAAGACAGGAATAAAGACACAGACCTACTAGAGAATGGACTTGAGGATATGGGGAGGGGAAAGGGTGAGCTGTGACAAAGCGAGAGAGAGGCATGGACATATATACACCATGAAACGTAAGGTAGATAGCTAGTGGGAAGCAGCCGCATAGCACAGGGAGATCAGCTCGGTGCTTTGTGACCACCTAGAGGGGTGGGATAGGGAGGGTGGGAGGGAGGGAGACACAAGAGGAAAGAGATATGGGAACATATGTATATGTATAACTGATTCACTTTGTTATAAAGCAGAAACTAACACACCATTGTAAAGCAATTATACTCCAATAAAGGTGTAAAAAAAAAAAAAAAGAAAAAAGCTTTTCCACACTTAAAAAAAAAAAAAGACTCAACTCTGTCCCTCACTGGCAAATTACCTGGCCTTGTTGAGCTTCGGTGTTCTCAATCATAAAAGGAGGTGAACAGGGCTTCCCTGGTGGCGCAGTGGTTGGGAGTCCGTCTGCCGATGCAGGGGACACGGGTTCGTGCCCCTGGTCCGGGAAGATCCCACATGCCGTGGAGCGGCTGGGCCCGTGAGCCATGGCCGCTGAGCCTGCGCGTCTGGAGCCTGTGCTCCGCAGCGGGAGAGGCCTCAACAGTGAGAGGCCCGCGTACTGCAAAAAAAAAAAAAAAAAAAAAAAAAAGGAGGTGAGCAATACCTTCCCTACTGGGTTCCTCTGGGGGTCAAATGGGATCACAAATGGGAAGTGTCTGACGGCCACACTCTTGGAGGAAAGTAGTGAGAAGAGTCATGGGCTCAGAGAGCCTAACCAGGGTCCCACCCCACAAGGCTGCTCATGGCTCAGCCGGGCTCCCCAGCCCCACCCCACAGAACACTGTGGCCAATGGGAGCCCCTGGAAAGCACTTGCTGCAAAGTTTAAACCTAGGATTACCATGCGACCCAGCGATCCCACATGTAGGTGTGCTAAAAGAATCAACAACACTCGTGCACTTATTTGCACACAGTACAAGTACAAACGCTTGTACAGGAATGTTACGTATGTTATATAGCAGCATTATTCTCCGGAGTCAAAAAGTGGAAACAACTCAAATGTCCATTGACTGATGAATGAATAAACAAACTAACATATCCGTATAGTGGAATACAGTTTGGCAATTAAAGGGAATGAAGTACTGAATGAAATGAAGGAATGAAGTACACGCCACAACCTGGATGAACCCCCAAAACAACACACTAAGTGAAAGGACCCAGACACAAAAGCCCACGTGTCGTATGATTCCATTCACATGAAACATCCAGACAAGGCAAATACACAGCGACAGAAAGTAGATTGGTGGTTGCCAGGGTGGAAAGGACAGGGGAAGGGCAGTGAGTGCATAATGGGTCTGGGGAGTTTCTTTGGGGAATGATGAAAGTGTTCAGGAATTGTGATAATAGTGATAATGGTTGTTCACCTTATAAATATATTAAAAACCACTGAATGTCCACTTTTAAAAGGTGGATTTTACAGTGTGAGAATTATGTCCTAAAAAAGAAAAAAAGACTTTGGTGGATGGGCATCTCAGCACTGGTCAGTGCCTTGAAATTCCTCCTCACAAACCCAGGGAACACTGCAGAGCCCTCAGAAAGCCCTGGACCTCAGAGGAAAGGTGGTCACTGGCCCTGACCACTGCTAAGGGCCAGGGCCAGGGCCAGCGCTGGAATGGGTATCCCTAAGAAGCACAGACAGCAGTTAAGAGCACGGCCCAAGAACCAAGCAGACCCACATTGAAATCCTCCCTCCACCACTTACAATCTTCTGACCTTGGGCATATGCTTTAACTCGCTGAGTCTTAGTTTCCACATCTGTGAAATGGGAGATAATAATATGACCTATTTCACAAAGTTGTGAAAATGAAATAAGACCAACAGGTAAATTGCCTGGCAGGGCGCTAGACACACAGTAAATGCTAAATATAAGTGGGCCACTAATATCGCTGAGCTCTCATTAAGTCCTACCAACAACCCTAACAGGCAAGACTTACTGTCCCCATTTTACAGATTCTGCCTGTGCTCCCCCTGAGGTTCAGGAACACTGGGATGAATTGTGGGGCTTACGGGGGAATGCATCTGGGCTGAGGGGCCAGTGCGGAGGCTGCTGCAGACCAGTCAGGGGGAGATCACAGTGGCTTGCCATAGGACAGTGATGGGAAGAGTGGAGAGCACGTGTGAGAAGCGTTTGGAGGAGAACTTGACAGGCCTGGGTGACTCCCTGGCTGGGGGCAAAGCAGAAGTTCTCATCGAGGATGACTGACCACCCCCAGGGTCCAGCTTGGTGGCCAGTGGGGGTTGGGGCTGGCTGGACCCTGAGGTCAAGGCCACAGCGGGAGGAGGAACCCAGGTTCCTGGGAGAGCTCAGGGCTGAAGGCAGAGACGCGGGGATGTCCGTGGTGGGGGTGCCGAGTGAGTGCGTGCTGTGATGGAGGGGGAGAGAGCAGGGCAGGGGCTAGAGGGCTGGCCCAGGGCATGGCTGCAGTTAAGAAGCCAACAGAGGCAGAGGAACTGGAAGGAGCTGGGAAGATGCAGTCAGCGGGGATGGAGCCCAGTCCAGGGCTGCAGCTCCAAGGGCGTCTCAAGAAGTCACAAAGGGAAGGGAGTCCAGCGGTGCCCAGGGGGCTGAGAGGTGGGGAGGACACGTGTCCATTATAGCACCTCTGGGGGCAACCGGATCTACTAGGCAGCGGAGAGGGGACTGAGGGAGGTGATCCAAGACCTGCATAAGTGAAGAAAACTGTGACGCTGGGAGGATGGGGTGGGTGGCTGGATTTTTGTTTTCAGGATAGGGGAGGCCTGAGGAAAGATACTGAAAAGGCAAAGGAGAAAAGGTGAGGGCGGCTACTGGCAGAGTCCACTGGGGGCTCCTTGACCTTTTGGGCAGAGTTAGCCTTTTCCTCCTAGAGACCCCATGGTGCTCTCTCCATCCATCCCTCTGCCATCCCTCTGGTCACCGTCAGATGGGTGACAGTGTCTCTCCAAGAAGAACATGAGTGGCTTGAGGCTCGGCATCTTCTAAGGTATTTCTGCAGCCCCGGGACCTGGTATGGAAGGAAGTACAGAGTCCCAGGCAGGCAGGCTAGCAAGGGGTCAGACAGACGCACAGACAAGCTAGCTGAGACGCATCCAGACAGACTAGCAGGCCAGCAGACAGATAGGCCAACAAGCAGCTGAAAAAACGGCCACAGGGACAGGCAGGCAAGGCCACTGAGATGCCTCCCCCTCCCCCTGCCACTGCCCCCCCAGCCCCCATAGCTGACACAGCCGGGCCTGGAGCACAGATTTATCTCCAAATGCTGCCACAATCCCGCTATTGGATTTGTAATCACAGGCTCCAATGTTCACAGGATAAATATACTAACAAACTAATTGTTTGTTAGCTCTGAGGTTGGAGCAATCAACACGTCCAGCGTGAGATATGGGCCACCCGCCTGCTCGCGTTTAGGCCATCCCAGGGCTCGGGGCCTGGCGCCACGGGCACCACATGGGCCCAGCCGAGCCCGGCCGGTTGTGCACACACGGGCCTGAACCTTGGGGCCGACGGTGGCATGGGCGGGAGGGCGCCGTGTGCGCTGGCACGTAGCCGTCGCTGCCCCTGCCTGTGCCTCGTCAGTGGCAGACATAAACTAACCCGGTTCCTGGGGACCCCAGAGGAGCAGCAGGAACTGTTTGCTAGAGAATTATAGCTGTGGGTGAAATTAGATGTACTCTGAGCCCCAAGGCTGAGAGAAATAAAAAGCATTTTAAATGGAGTGTAGAATTCATATTCCTCAGTCACCTTCCAATAAATAAATCTTGTACCATTTTTTTCTGTAAACAGTGGTTACACTCAGCTTCTATTGTCTCCACATTCCATATGCCAACTGGCGAGGACTGGAGGCGCCGTGCTGGGGCGGGAAGGAAGAAACCGGGGCGTGCCTGAGGCCTGGGGGGGCTAGAACCATGGTGACTGCCCTGGAGGTGCCCTCAGCTTTAAGGAAGCATCGGAGTGTCCCTCAGGTCATAGCCCAGCCCCGGACATCCCTCAGGGATTCCCAGCACAAGAGGCCTGAGATAGAACTCCCAATCCCCAAGTTTTGAGGCCCAGGGGTCCAGGGCCTGAGGACACGGAGGACAGGGCAGCTCTCTGGGTCCGCCTCTCCTGGAAAATGAGCATCTACTGGGGCCGACAACCCGGGGGGCTGCTTGCCTGGCCACGGCGGCTTCTGCTGTTTCTGGTTTTCCAGGTGCAAAAATGATACCTCCTCACGGCTAAAGATGCAGAAAACACAGAAAATCGCAAAGAAGAAAACTATCACCTGCAATCCTGAAAAAAAAATCACTGTTGCTATTTCGGCATTCTTCCTGCCAGACTTCCTTCAGCGTGTATATGCACATAAATAGATATATGCTTTACAAAAACAGAGACAAGCCCTACGTTTATGACGTGCCCAACACATACCAGGTACTATTCTGGGCATTTTGAATATATTAGCTCCGATTCTCACAATAATCCGGCAAAGAAGACTTCGTATTAAGTATTGATACTAACCTAGATCACTAAGAGAAACAATATCGGATCACATTTATTTGACACTTACCGTTGTATACCTGGCACGTTCCTCTGAGCACAAACCTTCATGATCTCATGTAATCCCCTCCACAGCCCTGCAAGTCGGGCCCCACCGTGATCCCTTACCCAGGAGTGGAAACGCGTCCAAGGCCACAAAGAAAGTGGGGGGCAGAGCCACAGTGCAAACGCAGGTTCGTCTGACTCAGAGAGTGTCCTCTCGGTCAGCCCAAAGCTTTGATGCACCCAGAGCCAGACCACAGTGGGCAGCCCCCGCGGACGCCGCCTTCTCCATCTAGTCCATCTTCTTTCCCACGCACACCAGCCCTTCTTCTTGGACCTGCAGGAACTGTCCATTTCCCAGGGTCCAAGACAGGTTTCCATAGCTGCCCTGACCCTGCCCTGCCAGCTCCTGAACAGGGAAGCCAAGAGAGCTGACAAAGAGCATGGGTTTGGGCTCAGACAGACCTGGGACCTCAGGCCCAGGTCAGCCTCTTAATGAGCTGTGTGTCCTTGGGGATGCCACTGCCCCTCTCTGAGCTTTACAGTCCGCTGGAAAATGGACATACTAAGAATACTCACTCTACAGGGCTATTGTGAAAACCAAATGAGATCGTTATGTGAAGCACTTATCCGGTACATGCAAAGCGCTCTAAAATGTTAGCAATCTTTCAAATTAAGAACAAGGCACCAAAACAAAAAAAAAAGTTTAAAGAAGCAACAACAACAAAAAAGAAAGAACAAAGCCACAACAAGAACAGGACACTGGGACACGTATCCTGGCTCTGCTCCTGCTTCCTTCTCCCTGCTCTATTTAATTGTCTGCCATGAACCCGTTATACCCGTTATAGAAGGCCGGGGAGTAGTGACTGCAAGTCAGAGGCTCACTCCTGAAAAACAAGGAAAGAAAAGAAAAGGAGAAGCTGTCCCTTCACAGAGCCCCTTAACACACACACACACACACACACACACACACACACATACACACACACACACACACACACACACACACACACATCCCGACACTTCATCCTGTTTGTTCCTGGGGCAGATCCTCCCATTGCCCTGGGATTCTCTTGTTCCCACCAGAGGAGTCAGCTGATGTGGGAGTATTAGTTCAGAGGTGCAGGTTGGTGTCGTCTATAACCGAAAATATTCACCACCCAAGCAGCTCGAGGAGAAGTGAGGAAGTCTTGGGACCCAGATCCGCCCCAACTGCCCAGGATCCGGGGTCATTCAGTGGCACCTTGGGCAACAGCAGTCCAGGAGGCCTTCCTGGGAAAGGAGGGCAACAGGAGGATCTGGAGAGATGGACAGGAAGATGGGACAAGTCGGGGCAAGGAGGAGGACGGTGGGTTGCAGCCCTGGGTTCAGGGGCCACAGGATCAAGTCCCAGGTCACTTACTGACCCCCATGGGACTCTCAGTGAATCCCGTCCCCTCTCTGGGCCTCAGATTCCCCGTCTGCAAAATGGGGATGACAACACTCCATTGGAACAGTAAGGGTTGTGCCGTGGGAATGAGTGATGCACAATGAATGAATGAATGAATGAGTGATGAGCAAATGAGTGGTTCCACTCTGAGCCCAATGCAGGAGCTGACTGCGGTGGCCAGGATTCCCTTCTTGCAGGGGCCCTTGGTCATTTATTTTTGGTTAATTAAATGGTAAGATTTTCATGTCTGATTATTTACTGCCAGCCAGCTTCAGTACCGGCTCCCCCATCAATCACAGCAGGGGAGCCGGGGTCCAGCTCGCCACCCCCATGCCCACCCCCATCCCCGTGCCCCAGCAGAGCTGGGCTTTACAGGACCCCAAGAGAGAGGGGGCTGTGACATGTCCTGTCCTGGAGAGCTGCACACAGACTCCTCCTGACCTGTAGGCATGCCACAGCCTCCTGACAGCCGGAGTCTCAGAAAGGACTTCTTCATCGCCAACAGCCAAGTCCTGAAGACGTGACCCCGGCAGTTCGCCACTCTGTGCCAGGCCCTTCCCAAGCCTGAGCTCACTGCCGTGATGAGACCCACTCTCGCAGAGGACGGTACCGAGGCTAGTGGGAGGGGGAACGAGATTAGAACGCAGGTCTGGCTCCAGGGTCTGTGCCCCAACCACTCTGCCTCAATGACGAGGAAAGCACGGACTCTGGAGTCAAACGAACCCAGATTCAAATCCCAGCTCTAATATCTACACCTGTATGAACTTGAGCAAGTGTCTCCGCTCCTCTGGGCCTGTTTCCTCAGTTATGAGGTGGGGACAGTACACACCTGGGCACGGTGGGTGCTCTGGAAGCGCTGAGTACAGGAAGACCCCAAGGGGCAAAGGTCCTCAGCATTCCTCTGCTCCAGCCTTTGCCACTGGACACAGGAGAAGGGGAAGGGGGTGGGACAAACCATCAAGGCAACAAAGGGAGGCAGCCCCCCGCCCACATCTGACTGTGACTCGGGGAGGCGGGCAGGGGCCGTGCACCTGGTCCAGAGTGCCCCCCCGAACCCCCAGCACCCAGCCCAACACAGAAGGAGGGCTCTGTCCATAGCTGTCGGATGACTGAACAAATAAGTGAATGAACAAATCAATAAATCAAAGACTAACTACCTTATGAATGAATGAATGAACAATCAAATGACTGAACATATATATGAATGAACAAAAGTCCAAAAAGTTATTGAATGAATGAATGAGAAATTGGATGAATGGATGGGAAAATACGAGAGCAAAGAAATGATCAGATAAACAACGAAAGCGATGGAAGAATGAATAAACAAAAAGGAATGAAGGATAGGGAAGGGAGGGAGAGAGAGAAAGGGAGAGAAGAGGATGGGCAGTGAGGGCAGGCCTGCCCAGAACAGCTCCTCAAAGGCGGCAGTCTCCTGCCTGCCCCCCTTGGCCCCAGCCCCCTCCACCAAAGCCCTCAGGAACCTCACCGTGGCCTCCCCAGCAGGCCTGGAGCCCGTGGAGCCCAGGGAGGCCCCTCGCCGGCAGCCCTGAAAGCAGGCTGTGGGGCAGGTGGGCTTTGCCCAGCCCTTGGCCTCGCCTCTAACCATAACATTAAGCATCTGCTTTGCCATTCACGGCTCGGGTAGCATTTTACCCCTGAGATGTTTGATTTTATTACCTTCCAGGGAGAGAGCCAAGCAAGTGTTCTTATTGACTTGCACATTAAATATATTAGTAATAAAACAACATCTCCGTAAACCAATTGTAAAATCAATATTAATTGGTACCGAAATATCACAGGTAGTTGAATTACAATTAAGAGAGGGCGTGAGCCATGCCTCAGGGCACAGGGTGCTGAGGTCCCAGGAAGGAGAGTGGTTGGGGGACCAGACTTCAGTGTCGGGCAGACCTGGGTTCCCCTCTGAGCCTCAGTTTCCTCATCTGCTCAATGGGGATAATCACTCTAACAGCCAACGTTTGGTGTGGACTAAATGAGGTAACGTGTGTACAGTGCCTGGCAGCAGCAGGTGCCCAAGAAATGCTCTCCTCCTCCCTCTGTCCGAGTCCCTACTGTAGGCAAGAGTAAGTCATTCCCACTATAGTGAGAAAGGGTGGTATTGGCAGCTGTGGGGAGAGAGTGGAATGGGCAGGGGAAAGAAGAGCAGTAAAGGCACGGGGAGCTCTGCAGGGTGGGGTACACTAGTCTGGGGGGATCTGGGAGGGCTTCTGGAGGAAGTGACTTAAAACTAAGACCTGGGAGAATTGCTGAGGGAGGGCGCTCAGCATGCTGAAGGAAGGCCAGAGGCCACAATGCCCTTTTATCACTCAAATACAAAAAAGCCAGTCAGTCAGGGAAGCTTGAGACCCCCTGCAAGGGTTGGACTAAGGTGCGGCGTGGGAGTTTGGGGTGAGCAGGGGACCCTGGGCGTCAGGCTGGACATGACCCCTGCAGGCTGGGCAGCACAGGCTGTGTTGGCTGCTCTCAGGAGCAGGGTGACCAGAATGCTGGGGAGGACCCTGCCTGCCAGGGCCAAATTCAGGGGCATTGGCTAGCTCTCCCGAAGTGCTTGGGTGTCCCCTGGAGGCGTTTCACACGGGCTCCGAGGACCAGTCCCCTTGGCTCCCTAGAGTCTGTGTACACGAGGGAGGTATGTTTTTGGTTGGTTGGTTGCTAAACTTCCTCAGTAACAATTGCACCTGATCCTCACGACAGCCGTACAAGGACACTGACCTTCACCCCCATTTTACAGATGAGGAAACTGAGGCACAGAGAGAGGGCACTGCCCCAGGTGTACAGCCAGCGGTTGGTGGGCTGGAATTCAGACTAAGATCTGTCTGACTCCTGAGCCCATGCTCCTCTCCTGCTCTTGGTCCCTGCAGAGATGCTGAAGCGGGTGGTGACCTCTCGGGAACCTCAGCCACCGACACATAACTCTGGCCCTGTTCCAGAATCCAGATGGGAGGCACGGTCTCCCCGCCAAGGGCCTTCCTCCAGCACTGCTGACTGCGGCACCTCCAGCAGCCCATGGGTGCTTTGGGTTTCCCTGGCTCTTTAGAGATGGCGATAACGACAATCCAAATATTAATACTAGTTACATATAACCTGTTCATGAAGGGCCTTGCACTCTGCTAAAAACTTCACCCACATTTTCTAATTTGATAGACTTCATAGCATAGGGGTTAAGTTGACATTTTCTGGTCAGAACCATTTCAGTTTAAATCTCAGCTCTGCCACTACTGGTTGTGCAAGTGTACTGGTCAGCTACGGCCACAGTAATGCTGCATAACAAAGTCAGCAACTTACAGTAATAAATATTTATGGCCACATTCATGGGTCTGCAGGTTGCCTGTGGTTTAGTCGATCTAAGCAGAGCGTGGCTAAGAGCTCTGCTTCAGGCTGCGGGTCAGATTCAAGTCTGCTCTATGGGTCTCTTTCTCATTCTGGAACCAGCGTCTACACAGGGCATGCTCCCACTGAAATGGCAGGAGAGCACGAGCCAAGTGAAACCAGTCAGCACATTCAAACCACTGCTCATGTCACCTTCACTAACATTTCACCGGCCAAAATAAGTTACTTACATGGCCAAGCTCAACATCAATGGGTCAGGGAAATACACCCCACCCATGGTAGGAATGGAACCAAAGATTTGCTGAACAAGTATCCGAACTACGACGATGACTTTGGACCTCTGTTTACTCACCTGTAAAATGGGAATATTACCAGTTTCTACCTTATCAAGTAGCTGGGTGGCTCCACTGAGGTCATGTACATAAACTCTTAGCATATTGCCTCCTGTGTAGCAAGTACTCAAAACAGGGTAACTGCTATCGGCAGTAATCGCAGTAGTATTAACAATCCTCTCAGATTTGAAGCCAGTGATGGTGTCACCCCTTCTCCTAGTCCAAACACTCCCACCCTACGTCATCACACGGGCTTGGGGGAGTAACCCATGCCAATCCCCTGCTCCAAACCAGATTTCACTACTGACATGGCCCAACACCCCACCGGCTCAGCCAGCAGACCCAGTGCCCTGCGGGCTGTGACACTTGCACGCACCCAGCTTAACCAGGAGCTGAGTCAGCAGTAAAGCATTCAGTTGAGTGCAGGACATCTCACGGTCCCATGCCTTGGCCTCACCAAGGCTTCATGATCCTGCAGCGCTTTGTTCTCTGGCCCCAGGATGTTGGCAGCCTCGTGGGGTGGGGCAAGCTGGCATCCTGGGTCCCCACGTCATCTGGGCCATTTACTGGTTGACTGACTGGCAGTGGGTCAAGCGCCCTGTCCGTGCCCAAGGCTCACCCCAGAAGGCTTGTGAGAGCCCTTCCCTGACCAGCTCCCACAGAACCGGGTCAGGCCCATTTCAGCCTCCTGCTACACACAGCTCTTGACACAACTGTGACTGAAGGGTTATTGGACACAGGTTCAAATTCTGCCTCTCTGCTCAGAAGGCAGCAGCCGGGTCTGTCTTGTCACTGCCAGAGCCCCGTGCTGTGCCTGCAGGCATGAACCTACATGGTCGTGCTTAGGCATCATTTGGTTACAAGACCAGAGCCCTCACACGCTGAAATAAGGAAGAAGTGGTAAGGGGGGAGGGGGACCAGTATTGGCAGGGCCCCGAAAGTGGTGGGACGGGCAGCCAGACCCCACGAGGCAGTAGGGCCTGAACAGAAGGGGCACTGGCGCCAGAGAGCAAAACTGCCGCCTGCCTTCCCTTGGGGTGTCTGCTTCTTTCTCCTCTCTCGGCACACGGCCTGGCCTTGACCCCCACAACCTCAGACACCCAACAGAGGCCAGCCAAACGCTGTGACTCAAACGCAAATTCCCAGTTCCCAGGAAAGAGACACTGCTGGGCTCCGGCTGCCAACACTCAGGTATCCTCCAGCTCCTTCACTGCCAGGGTCGCCCCTGAGACTGAGGGGGCAGATCTCAAAGGGGGGTGAGCTTAACAGACACCCAAAGGGCGACACTCCCTCCCTCAGCCTCAGATTCTGCCTTTGTGAGATGGGATAAACGATACCACCTCCTGGGGTGGTTGTCAATGTCAAATGCACTCGTAGATAGTAATAATTCTTATCGTGGGCACAGAAGCCACCATGCCCCGAGCTTGCGCTGTGCCAGGGACTGTGCCCTTTCCCTGCACGATCTGACTGAATCCTCAGAACAATCCTCGGGTTTGCTGCCTCAGTTGTTGCCACTTTACAGAGAAGAATTCTAGGGAACAGAGAGGGCAAGGGGCTGTCCAAGGTCACACAGGGCTGGGATTCCAAAGTAGGTCTCTCTGCCTTCCCTGGCTGCATTTCACACCTCGCTCTGCTCCCTCTTTGCTAAGGTTGAGGTTGTAGCTGACCCTGGGAGAGGGCCGATGAGAAAGCACTTTGCGAACGCCAAGGAGAGAGCCACATTTGTCGCATCTAGCTGAGGATTTATTTTGCACAGACACGAAATAAATCCTGTGGGGATTCTCCAGGGATGTCGGCCTTACAGCCTCCTGCTTCCTCAGTTCTCCTGGCTCCCCTCCCAGTGGCTGCCTGGCCAGAGAGTCCTGGGCAGAACTCACTGGAAAGGTACCCATTTCTCAGAGCAAATGGCCATTACCTGGATCGGTGACTGGCTCCTCCCAAACAGCCCGTCCGGAGGAACCACAGCTGACACGCAAGCCCTGGCGCCCAAATGACCCCACCACGGGTAAGATGCAACTGGAAGGCTTGGTTTCCATCCCAAAGAACCATGGCGAGTGGTCTTCTTTTCCTTTTATCATTGGTCCAAAGACGTCCATTTTCTCTGCTGGCAGCCCATGCTAGGAGGGCGGATCGTGGGGCGTGGGGCATGGAAGGGGCACAGAAGGGCAGAGCTGGGGCACTGACCACGGGCAAGCTGTTGGGGGCACACCTGACTTCTTAGCTGTGAAGCGGAAGAGTCAGGGGCCTGAGAACTCAGAGCCCTGCTGAGCTCCAGCCTCGGCCTCAGAGCCCTCCACCTCCCCTTCGGCTGAGAGCAGCCCAACACAGCCAAGCTTCAGGGCTCAGCCTCCCCCAAGGCCCACCGAATGAAGGCTCCCACAGAGACCTCAGCCCCTAGGGTGCTGGGACTTGCAAGAATACAAAGAGTGGGGATAAGGGGGGACCAGATGCGTCCTCGGCCAGCACTGCCCCCAGTTCCCACCTGCGTCTGCCTGTGTGTGCAGGTATGCACGCGCCTGTGCGTGTAGAAGCAGGTATGCACTTGCAGGCCTCAGACGCGTGGTGCCCATGCTGGGGTACGTAGCGTGCCTGCTCCGGTGAGTTCACAGACGTGTGCGTGTGTGTGTACAAGCACGGCATGGCACACGTGTGTGTGTCTGGGTGTGTGCCACCCAGGACTGCCTTTGTACACCTGTGTGCTCTCCTGTGCTTGAGACACACGCACCTGACAATGAACGTGCTGGTTCGCCTGCGTGTGCGCAGATGCAAGGGCCTGTGTGTGCACATAGAGGAGGCCTAGAACCTGACCTCTGCTGCCTTTGTCCAGCTAATCCCTCCCGCCCAGTTCCAAGCTTTCTCTACATTGAAAAGGCTTAATGCAGTGATTTGCTATTAATTATTGTTTAATTTTTTTTTCTTTGAGAACTGCCACATCTGCGGCAGTTACCAGCTGAGCTTTGATAAATCATTGCAGCCGCTGGGATTCAAGCACCCCTAAGAAAAGAGGAACACAGGACTCCCCGCTCCCCCGCCCTCTTCCCTCCCCGCCCCAACTCAACCCTATCTCCAGCAAGGCCCATGGAAAAGAAGGCAAGGTGGCAGAGGGTCGGCAGTCTCGTCCAGTTCTTGCCGGTCCCGCGCGGCCTCTCCCTGAGGCCTGAGGTCTGGAGCCCCAACTCCCCCACCCGGAAGACAGCAACTGTGGGAGAGACCCAGGCCTCTCCTTTGGGACGGCCGTAAGGGTGTCAGGCACCTCCCTCCCAGCATTCCCGCGTTGTAAATAATGCTGAAAATGAGTGGTTTTTAAAGAGTGTCCAGTGGGATTCTGGAGCCTTGTTTTAATTATACAGAAACAGCATGGGTGCCTGGGCAGATGTTAGCGCTAATTGTTTTGAAAGCAAGCCCTCTTGGCTTCGCAGAATCCCTCACTTGGGCACTTTTTTATGCAATTCCCCAGTCAGGCAGGTGAGGTCATCCCCTCTGCTAAGCAGGCGACAGTCGGCTCCCACATGCACCCATGTTCCCCCCTCCACCGACGCACTTCATCTAGACCCCAAGCAGCCCTGCGGTGGAGCACGGTGGAGCACGGGCGTTGGAGTGAAAGGGAAATCGGGGTGGGGCAGACCTGAGTTTGCACTCAGGATCCCTTTTCTCCCAACCTCACCTCTACCCTCTCCGGGCCCTGGCCTCGAGGGACCCTCAAAGCAGCGAGATAAGAGGACACTTCGAAGCTGACAACAGTGCCGGGAGGAAGAGGCGGTGAATACGGACGAAAGAAGCCAAGGAGGGTGGGATTCACCTTATTCGTCCCTACTGTGCGCCCGGCCCTCTGCGCACAGTATCCAATGTCATCATGCCCAGCAGTGCTGCTACATCGGCATCATCACCCCATTTAGCAGGTGAGGGTGAGAAGGCTCAGCCACACCGCTAGAGGGCCTCACGGTCAGGATCGAGATCTCGGCTCTTCCTCCTGCAGGTGGAGGCTGGAAGGGCCACGAGGAACAGAGGTCGGCCGAGGAATGTCAAGGAAGGGGTGAGTGGACCGTTGGCCAGATGGATGTAAGACGGAGGGGTGGGCCAGAGGGAGAATTGGCTGGCCATGGTGCGTGCAGA